>NC_090940.1:404320774-404945774 GCF_040938575.1 Ambystoma mexicanum
CTTGGCTGGCCTTTCGTCCTCAGCCTGGTTAGCTTTGGAAATCCTGGAAAAAGATCCCTCTTCAGGGTCTCTAAAAGTCTCTCTCTTAGTGGTTCCACTAGCGAGACCAATTCCCTCTGTGTATGGTTCTTATTCTCTCCGTTGCTACAGTTCTTCAAAACTTTGTGTATAACACAGTTGATATCATATTCCCGCTTTTCTGATTCATTGTCTTCCTCCTTGCTATTCTTATTGTAGACCCAATAGTAATTCCTTTGTCCATTTCTTATATCACTAAGATGGGTCGGATGGGTTTCACAATGGTTTTTCTCTTCTGGACACTCACTGGGACAAGAAGGCATGTACTTTCCGCAACCTGCTATCCCTTTGTGTGTATACTCCAATGAGGAACGTGGTCACCGGGCTCCAACGGGAGTGTCTGAGTGAGTACATTGACATGTTTAGGAAGCAGATGCAGGGACATGAAATCATCTGTTGTATTCTTTGCCTATTCTATTTAACGTGTAGTACTGTAGACAAAGACCCCATCTCTCTATTCTCAGCAGCATTTTGCACTTGGGGTTTCCATAGATGGTGGGTGATCAGTGCGTCAGGTCGGTCACTGACGTGAATGTTTTGCCTAGCAAAAACATGTGGAAGTACTTGCACGCCCATATGACTGCTAGCCCTTCCTTTTCAGGTTGAGGGTACTGTCTTGCTACGTCTGAGAGGCTCTTGCTGGCATATGCGATCATAGATCTTGGGGAGTGCCTTCCTGGCTTATGTTGAGCCAGTATGGCCTCCAGTCCAAAAGGGCTGGCATCCACCATCACCTCTGTGCAAAGTGAAGGATCAAGGTAGGCCATGTGATCTGCCGATGCAATGTCTCATTTGATTTGGTGAAACCTCTCCTCATAGACTCGCGACCATTGAAACGGAATGCTCTGCTTCGTGACCAACCTCAGTGGCGTGCTAATAGTTGCAAAATCTCTGATGTATCTGCTGCAATAATTGGCCATCCCCAGGTGCCCGAAGAACTTGAAATGCAATTTGTGAAATGCACTTTTGTCCTGGTTGAGAGTCAGACCAGCCTCCTGAATTGCAGCACACACTTCCATTAGTGCTTGATCATGTTATTCAATTGTAGCTCCAAACTCTAGGATGTCGTCGCTGTAATTAAAGCAATGTTGTATCTGTCGTATTACTCGGCATATGCTCTCTTGGAAGATCTTGGCGGCTGACAAGATGCCAAAGCGTAACCTTTTGTAGCACAATAGGGCCAGATGAGTGGCAAACGTGGTGATGTATCTGGAAAGCAAATCTAATTGGATTGGATGGTAGCCCTTATTCAGGTCGAGTTTTGAGAAATCTCAGGCTCTACTGTGCAATCTGATCATGTCGTCTAGGTGCATTCCTGAGTGCCTTTTTCTGTTACGCTCACCTGGTCTCTGCGGAGGCGTTGGGGCATGGTTGCAGCCCTCCCAGTGGTTATATCACCCCCTTCAGGTTTCTCCCATTGCAGACAAGCTGCGGGCGGCGACAATTGGTGGCACTGCTCCTGCGTGGATATGAGAAAACATGAGTGCGCTGATTGGTGACTGTTGTACCTCCCAAACCCTTCGACCCAAAGTGCGATTTCTGTGGGCACGTACAGGCCCATAAGGCTCACCTGGTAAGTATGGAGGATGAGCTTTCCGTCCTTCTACTTCTGGCAGGGGTGCTTGTGGATGGGATCTCGTTGCTTCACTGATCCCTGATAGATATAGTCCAGTCCAGCTGTAACTATGCTCCTCCTGGTTGGTGGCAAGTGTCTCTTAATGTCTCTTGTCTTTTCTCTTTCTATTTTCTGTCTTACTATTGTTGCTCTCAATGTTGTTAATTCCTGAATAACGTTTTCTCTTCTGCTTTCTTCCAGATAGGGGAATTGCGTCCCAACAGCAGCTGTAGAGATGCGGAATGCGGCCGAGATGAAGATGGTTGAAACCACAATGTCCGACAACTGGTAAGTGATGGTTTAAGGGAAAGCGTAAGGTTTGATGGTAGCGCGACCTTAAACTTAATGTCTGTTAAGTGTCTAACCTTGCCTTTCATTTTATTTGCAGGTGCTGCGGTCGCGGGTGGAGCGCATCGTGCTGCAGCATCAGGATGAAGATTCCAGCGTCCCTGAAGAATGGAAGATGAGCTGCATTGCCAGATGATGATGCCTACGCTCCGGGAGATGTTTGAAGCTGAGCTGCAATGCCCAAATGACAATGCCTGCGCTCCGGAAGATGAAGGTGAACCACGGTGCCAAGAAGAAAATGTGCAGAGATGACCACAAAGATTTGCACAGGTGAGAGCTGGATCCCCCAGGTGGTAAGTGTGGAGGCAAATGACTGGACTTCTAATGGTAAATGGAATCCCAGGCGGCGGTGGGCGTTACGCTGCGTGTAAATGCAGACTAATGCTTAGCGTCTGCCTCAGGGATCAGAGCAGCTTATATAGCTGTGCTCGTGGGCACGCCCACTAGGCTTGGCTTGCCTGCCACACCCTGCCACTTCTAATGAGTCAGCATGCGTCAGGCAACCCAAATGCAAGTAGCCCCACCCAAGTGCACCTGGGGCTGCTTTAAAGAGGAAAGGTACATTGTTAAATACACAGTGCACGCAAAATGAAGTGCTATGTCCATAATAAAGGTATTTTTTGACCCAAATGAGGTCTTGTTCATTGTTCCTTACGAGCCTGGCGCCAAAGGTGCCAGGACTGTGTCCATCCGGGCCCCCTGTGTGTGTGTGACCCTGTAAGGTCTGTGTCCTTGGCCCGATGACCATGACAGCACTCCCCTCTCAAGGCCCCTCTCAAGGGTGGTCTTCCTTCTGGTCCTGGCTTGGTGGGATTATCGCGATAGAATTGCTTGATTGAAAGTGGAGCATTGATGTGTTCCCTGGGTTCCCATGTTCAGTCTTCAGGTCCGTAACCTTTCCAGTCTAGAAGGTAATACAATTTGGACCAAATTACCTTGGAGTCCAAGATGGACTTAACTTCATACTCTGTTTACCTGTCTAGTAACTTGGGCTCTGTTGGAGGACTAATCTGTGGATCCAGTTTCATTGGTTTGAGGAGAGAGACAGGAAATACTGGGTGAATCTTCATGTGAGATGGTAACTCCAATTTCATGGCGGCAGGGTTGATTATTGCTTTGATAGTATAGGGACCCAAATATCTGGGGCGCAAGGCCTGTGGTCCTTTCAATGGTATGTGTCTGGATGCTAACCAGACTTTATCCCCAATATGGTAATCGGGAGCTTCTTTTCGGTGCCGGTCAGCAAACAATTTTTGTCTTTCTTTGGCCTTAGTCAAGTGTCCCGTTGCTTCCTCAAGAACCTGAGTGATGGTTTTATGCAAGGTTTTTATTGCTGGCACTTACAAAGTATCGGGTGGATCAAACACTGATGTTTGTGGATGTCTTCTGTGTAGAGTGTAGAATGGGGTTTGCCCAGTACTCGTGTGAACCCAGTTGTTGTATGCATACTCAGCTACCCAGAGTATGTTTTTCCAGGAGTCTTCGGAGTGCTGTAGCATGCAACTTAATTACTGCTCTAACGTCTGATTAGTTTGTTCGGTTTGTCCATCGGTTTGAGGGTGATGGCTAGTCGACAACCGGAGGTCAATTTTGGCAATTGTACAACACCTTCTCCAAAAGGTGGAAACAAATTGAGTCCCACGATCCGATATCAATATTGATGGAAATCCATGTAACCGGACAATTTGTTCTAACAACACAGTAGCGAGAGCCGATGCAGTTGGAAGTCCTTTCAGAGGGATGAAATGGGCCATTTTAGAAAATAAATCTGCAACGACTAAGATGGTGTTGTAACCATTGCAGGGAGGAAGATCCGTGATAAAGTCCATTGATGGTGGATGCCAAGGTGCTGGCGGTACCTTCAAAGGATGTAGTAAACCAGCAGGGTTTTGCTTCTGAGATTTGTGTTGTGCGCAGACACCACAGGTCGCAACAAATTGGGCAATATCTTTTCTCCAAGTGGGCCACCAGTAGTTTTGCTTTATCTTAGCCTGCATCTTGGCTATTCAGGGATGTTCTGCACTAGTGAATCATGATAGTTTGTGATGATTTGAGTTTGTAGTTTCTTGTCCGGGATATATAACCGTCCTTGAAAATATATTGTTTTCGATGGTATACCGGTCTCCCTTCAAAAGCCATTCCTGTCGTGTTGTCCGATCCATCTGGGATTGCAAACTGGTTTTTAAGTCCTCTATACACGTGGTAGCAGCGATCGTGGTTTGGATTCGTTCTTCGGGAATGATGGCCACAGGATCGGAAGTTGTAAAGGCCTTTTTTTCTTCACTCATTCGTGATAGTGTATCTGCTTTCCCATTCCGTACTCCAGGTCTATAGGTGATAATAAAGTCGTATTCTGCGAAAAAGAGCGCCCAACGAAGTTGGCGCGAGGATTGTGCCTTTGCAGTTTCAAGTATTGTAACTTACGGTGGTCTGTGATAACGGTGACTGTGTGTCTTGCCCCAAGAAGAAAGTGTCTCCATGCCTTGAATGCTGCCTTGATTGCCAATAGTTCTTTATCCGTGATCGCGTAGTTCAATTCGGGGGCAGAACATTTGCAGGACCAGAATGCAACGGGATGCAACTGTCCTGTTTCCAGGTCCCTTTGGGACAACACCACTCCCACAGCTATGTTTGAAGCGTCTGTTTCAACCACGTATGGTAGGTCAGGTTGAGGGTGTCGAAGAACTGGTGCTATTGTAAATGCGAGTTTCAGCTTCTGAAAGGCTTCTTCAGCCTCGGTGGACCAATGGAATTTCTGTTCCTTGTCAGCAAGGAAGTGATTGGGTGAACAATTTGTGAGAACCCAGGTATAAATCGGCGATAGAAATTAGTGAAGCTGAGCACACTTTGTACTCCTTTCCGTGGGTGCGTTACATAACCCGAAGGGCATGACCTGGTATTTGAAGAGGCCCTACTTCGTGCGAAAAGCCGTCTTCCACTCGTCTCCTTTTTTTCACTCTTACAAGATGGTAGGCCCCTTGCAAATCCAACTTTGTATAAATCTGAGCGTGTTTCACCTGATCCAGGAGCTCTGGTATGAGTGGTAAGGGGTATCGGTTCTTTACTGTAATGTGATTGATTACTTTGTAGTCAATACAGGTCCTTAAGTCCACCTCCTTCTTAGGCACAAAGAAGAGGGGCGAGGAAGCGGGGGACTTGGATGGGCGGATAAAGCCGTTTGCCAGGTACTGGTCCAGGTAGATTTTAAGATGTTGGTTTTCTTGCTCAGTTAGAGCGCAAATCCTGCTGCAGGGAATTTGGGCTCCGGGCACGAGGTCAATTTGGCAATAGTAAGGTCTATGCGGGGGCAAAACGTTGGCTTGTTCTATTTGGAAGACATCCTGGTAATCTAGATATTCAGGTGGTAAAGATCCCGTGAGGCCCTGCACGATACCTTTCTTGAGTTCAGGTTGATGACGTCTTTGTCGTAACAGGTGTCGGCATAGTCTTGAGAAAAGGTCAGAACTCGTTTTCGCCAGTCGATCCTAAGGTTATGTGTCACCGCCAAGACATTCCCAATATCATCTGGAACTGCGGAGCAAAGATGAGATCAAAGGTAATGTCCTCTTGATGCCCGTCCTGCAACAGAAGCTTGACTTTCTCAGTGTGCTGTGTCACGGGGCCGGATGATAACTGAGATCCATCCGCTGCAGTGACATTTTTCGATTTCTGCTTTTGTTGAAGAGGAAGGCCTATTTGGATCGCCAGATCTTGGTCAATGTAGTTTCCTACTGCCCCACTGTCAATGTATGCCTCCAAGGCATGTATCTTTGACAGCTGCTTTTGATTCACCAAAAGTACCGAAAGGACTAGGTATGAAGTCTGTACACATTCCTTTTTCTCGCTCAACAAGTGAACCCCTACGCTTGCCGGGCATTGGAGTTTCCCCGAGTCCTGTACTACTTCTTCCTCGTTGTTTTTGTCCGTTGCCCCAACCATTTTCTTGGGAGGTTTCACCGGACAATCGCGGAGGAAATGACCTGCTTCACCACAATATAAGCAGAGTTTTTGCTGTCTTCTTTTCTCTCTTTCCGCCTTGGTCAGAGGGCTCCGTAACCCACCAATTTGCACTGGTTCTGATTGTTCATGTGGTTTAGTGTGGGTCTCGTGGGATCGCACAAACACTGTCCTTCCTTCTGTTCTGACTCGGTCCTTTTTCCTATTCTGCAACCTATGATTGAGTTGCACTGTTAGGTCTATGTAGTCCGCACACCCCTCTGGTGGGTTCACAACTTGAGCCAACACATCCTTAAGTTCCCCACGTAACCCTCGATAAAAGAGCGTAGTCCTTTTCGCTTCTGTCCAGTTGGTTTGGGCTATGAGGTGGTTGAAGTTTGCAATGTAGGTTAATAGATCTTGATTCCCCTGTCTGAGTGATAATAACTCATTGTCCAGCGCTTGTCCTTGTGTATGTCGGGCAAACAAACAATTTCTCCATCTTATGTTGGAAATCCCCAAAGTTCCGAAGCAAAGGATCATCTCAGGTTACTAACGGTATTGACCAGTCTGCCGCGTTGCCTCCTAGGTGTGAGAGTACGAATGCAACTTTGGCTTGGTCATTAGGAAAGGCTCCTGGTCTACATAAGAAATGCAAGCGACATTTGTTCATGAATATGGCGAACTTGTTGGGATCGCCGTGGAAGCGTTCGGGCAGGGCTAGAGGCAATGGCCCTGGAAGAACCACCTGAACCGGTGTTGATTGCTGTGGCGGAGAAGCATGAGCTATCCCGGGCAAGGGAACCTGTCCTGCTTGTGCCTGTAGCATCTGTCTTGCCAAGTCATCAGTTCTTTCTTGAGTTACAATAAGATCTCTCCTTAATGCACTGGTCCCCTGTCTTGAAGCATGTACTTCAGCCCGCAATTCCCCGGTATTTGGGCCAACAGATCTGTCTCTGAAGTTTTCATAACGCCCAGGCAGAGAGTTGTAGAGGCTTTGCACTCTGTTACGCTCACCTGGTCTTTGTGGAGGCGTTGGGGCAGGGTTGCAGCTCTTCCAGTGGTTAGATCACCCCCTTCAGGTTTTGTCCCCCTGCGGACAAGCTGCGGGCGGCGACAATTGGTGGCACTGGTCCTGCTTGGATATGAGAAAACGTGAGTGCGCTGATTGGTGACTGTTGTACCTCCCAAACCCTTCGACACAAGGTGCGATTTCTGTCGGCACGTACCGGCCCATAAGGCTCACCTGGTAAGTATGGAGGATGAGCTTTCCGTCCTGCTACTTTTGGCAGGGGCGCTTGTGGATGGGATCTAGTTGCTTCACTGATCCCTGATAGGTATAGTCCAGTCCAGCTGCGAGGTAAGTGTCTCTTAATGTCTGTTGTCTTTTCCTCTTTCTATTTTCTGTCTTAGTATTGTTGCTCTCAGTGTTGTTAATTCCTGAATAACGTTTTCTCTTCTGCTTTCTTCCAGATAGGTGGAATTGCGGTCCAACAGCAGCTGTGGAGATGCGGAATGCGGCAGAGATGTAGATGGATGAAACCACAATGTCTGACACAACTGGTAAGTGATGGTTTAAGGGAAAGCGCGAGGTTTGATGGTAGCGCGACCTTAAACTTAATGTCTCTTAAGTGTCTAACCTTGCCTTTCGTTTTATTTGCAGGTGCTGCGTTCGCGGGTGGAGCGCGTCGTGCTGTGGTATCAGGATGAAGATTCCAGCATCCCTGAAGAATGGAAGATGAGCCATGGTGCAAGATGATGACGCCTGCGCTCCGGGAGATGTTTGAAGGTGAGTAACGATGCCTGCGCTCCGGAAGATGGTGAGCCGCAGTGCCAAGAAGAAAATGTGCAGAAATGACCACGCAGACGCGCACAGGTGAGAGCTGGATCCCCCAGGTGGTAAGTATGGAGGCAGATGACTTGACTTCTAAAGGTAAATGGAATTCCAGGTGGCGGTGAGCGTTGCACTGCGTGTAAATGCAGTATAACGCAAAGCATCTGCCTCAGGGATCAGAGCAGTTTATATAGCTGTGTTTGTGGGCACGCCCACTAGGCTTGGCTTGCCTCCCACACCCTGCCACTTCTAGTGAGTCAGCACGTGTCAGGTAACCCAAATGCAAGTAGCCCCACCCAAGTGTGCAAGTGGGGCTGCTTTAAAGAGGAAAGTTCCAATGTTAAATACACGGTGCACCCAAAATGAAGTGCTATGTCCATAATAAAGGTATTTTTTGACCCAAATTAATATCTTGTTTTTGTTCCTTATGAGCCTGGTGCCAGGACTGTGTCCACCCGGGCCCCCTGTGTGTGTGTGATCCTGTAAGGTCTGTGTCCTTGGCCCGATGAGCATGACATTTTCTCGACCAATGGCTTTGTTGGCTTGCCTTATGTCTACGCACAATCTGATGCCGTTCATCACCCCTTTCTTCTGGACTGCTACTATATGTGACACCCCTGGAGTGGGCCTAGATGCCACTTAGATAATCACTTGCTCGCAAACAGTTTAATTCTTTCTTAACTTGTGATTGGAGATGAATTGGTATTCTCTGGGGATGTTGCGCCACTGGAGTGATTTATTCATCAATGTGAAATAACACCAGGTCCCCTTTGAGCTGCTGCAGTCCTTGAAACAACATGGGTAATTTTTGTACTGTATTTTGCGTATGTTGCATGTTGTACATCATGGCTGCCATGTTCATGGTTATGGCTGTCGCCCTAATAAGTTGCTTCCAGATACTTCTCCTTGAAGGACATATATTTCTGACGTTGTTTTCCCGTCCTTGTATTGAAAAGTTGTGCAAAATTTCCCATGATTAATTACGGGTCCCTTTGCTGTCCAATGAAACACTTGCAGTTCAGACGGTACCAGCAACGGCGGATGCAACATCTTGTTGAATTCAGACGCACACATGGTGTTAAGGGTTGTGCCTGTGTCAATGATGAATTTGGTCAAATGTTCAGCCACTAGCAGATTGGCATCACTCGCATCACTCCGGGGTCGGCGGGCCGTTAATCATGTAGGCGTAATTGTTTCTTTCCCAATGTTGAGAAAGTGGAGGCGATGAGGAATGCCCCGTTACTTGGTGAACGTGACTCACAAAATCGCGTCTTGAACTCACGCCTCTTCTTGCCTCCTTGGTACAGAGCCACTTGCATTTGCTCTCATCGGTTTTGAGTTGCACACTCCGGCCAGGTGATTATCCCTCACACAGTTGCTACATCTCTGCTCTATTGGCGGGCACTTCACGCCTTCGTCATGTGGGAAAGGTAAACCACATCTATAAAATCTTCCTCTCAAGGGGTTTCTTCTCACAGGCACACTGCTGAGATACTTGTTATTTATCCTGTTCAAAACTTAATATGTCTGTTCTACTTTGGCCTCTTTGCCTGTCTTTATTTGAGTGGCATGTGCTTCAGCTCTGGCCTCCGTTCTGATCACGAGTAATATTGTGGCCATTGGAAGTGGTTCCTTGAGTAACTTTTTCCTAAACGAAGACGACAGGCAACCTCCGATGATCCAGAGACGGATGGCCTCCTCATTTGTGAATTCATGAAAGTCACAGTGGGTCACTAACTTGAGAAGGTATTCATGGATTCTCCTGTCAGCTGGCTGGCTGTGTTGAAGGTGTCGCTCGTGATCAATGTTTCATTGCCGATCAAAGCACATGCTCCGAGCTTCTTTCAACCCAAGATAGGAGTCGACCTAGTCCAGCAGGAAAGTGGGTATAGGGTCCTCCACCTTATCTCCTACTAAGTTAATGAGTAACCTCCTGTCAAATTTGTCAGATGCATTCTCATTACAGGCCTCCAGATAGTTCTCAAAGTGCTTTAACCAGTGTTCCCAACGCGTGCCCAGAGACTTTTGATCTGCCATGCTGAAGGTGAGATTGTTCTTTCTCATGGCACATGAGAAGATCCCATCTTCGTCGCCAGTTTCATCGTTTTCCCTGTACTTCAGAGAACATGTAAAAAGAGTAGCAGGGAATAATGAGAGGAGACGGGTGTGGCTGCGTAATATCTTTATTCCCCTTTTGGTGCACATTGAGGAACGCTGCGCTCTCCCCTCCCTCGTGCATGTGTGTCCTCATTGTTCCATCACCCCGCTGCATGCCCCGGTGTGCTTCCATCAGCGACACAACGTGGGACTGTAACTATCCACGTGCTGGGACACGACATAAAGAACCCATGAAACACTTGTGCATGAGAGCGATATAAATAAAATATCATATCTTTCCCTATCTTTTGTTCCTCCTCAGTGCTTTGAAGAAGCCTTACATGGAATAATCTCTATGACAGCAATCCACCAACGCCGTTCTTACAATCTATAGCTGTGAATAGCAAATAATGTCAAGAAGCCTCTCAGTATGGCTGGATACAATATTAGTTATGGAGGGTGAGTGACATGGAAATGAATTGATTAATCACCATTTCTTTTTTTTATAACCAAAAATAGAACTTGAAATTAGTAAACACTTGCTGCCTTTACAATTCCAGTGAGACTTATGTTAGCAGAGCTTCCTCAAGATAATCATGAAGAGTGTTTCAATGATTCAAGCTGTGCGTATATAATCTGCACTGTAACCCAGGTTGGTGTTTGTCTCCAGACCTACAGCTATGTGGAGTACCAGCACCCTTTCCCCAAATGCAGGTTCACACTCCCTCCACAAAAAGAATGGAAAACAAGGAAACTTAGGTGTTGTGAAGTGCTTTGTGATTTGGATGGATGAATGCTAGACTGGAATGCATGAGGTCAGAGAAAGTGTATGTATGAGTGAGAGAATGTTATGTCGCTGGTGTTCCAACACAGGTGGCTGGAGAGTGGTTGCTTGGGTGGTGGGAACCAGTGGGTTCCTGTCTTACATTTTATGGACTTACAATGTAACTGCATAAAGGAATTTACCAGTAACTCACTTGAAGTGTCTGCAGATCATCCTTTACAACAATAGGGAGTAAAAATACTTCAAGCAAACAATAGGAAACAACTGACGGATAGGAGACTAACAACCGCAGAGCTCCATAGATCTACTTGGATCACTGGTGCCAGTAGGAATGAGCTCTAATTCATGTACTGCCTGATCGAAAGAGAAACTTTGTGGTAAAATGGACTTTTTAATTTGCTTGAAATACTAGGTGCAAAATAGCATTGATTACAAAGACATATCTGTTTTAGATGTATTTTTACTAGCTAAAAAAATATTCTTGTTGAGAATTAATTTTTTTTTAAATCTCTAGAGAAAAACTTACACCCAATTTAAAAATAAAATAGGGGTAACACAATCCCAGATTAAGATTTTGAAGTGGGAACCGGTTTGTGCCACGAGTAAGAGGTCAATATTTCGAGTTACTCGCCAGGCATTAAAAATCACTCATCCCCTGTCACGCCACATTGGAGACCGGGGTCCGCCGCACCCGCTCGTCCCTTCACCTCCTGGCGAGTCTACCCGCGCTTCCGCGCCTGGGGGCTCGCCAGAGGGAGAGCGCTGGGTGTCGGGGCCGAAGGGCTACGGCGCATGCGCGGAAGACCTCTGTCTCGGTTCCGCGCATGCGCCATGGACTGGGCTCGAGCCCTAGGAAGGGCTTGCCTTCCAGGACTCGATTTGGGTACGCCGGCGCCCGGAGGTGAAGCGGCTTGCGTTCCAAGCCTCACGGGCACCGGCGACCCATAAAAGGAGCCGCAGTTCGAGGCAAGCCGCGTCTCAACGCGGTTTGCTTCGTTCTGCGAGCTTCCTACCTGGGCTGCCTGCCACTCACCTGAGCCCGCTCTGGGCTGCCTGCTACCTTACCTGAATTCCTCCCTGGGCTTGCAGTCTACCTTACCTGAGTTCCTCCCTGGGGCTGCCTGCTACCTTACCTGAATTCCTCCCTGGGCCTGCAGTCTACCTTACCTGAGTTCCTCCCTGGGGCTGCCTGCTACCTTACCTGAATTCCTCCCTGGGCCTGCAGCCTACCTTACCTGGGTTCTCCCTGGGCCTGCCAGCTTACCTTACCTGGGTTCTCCCTGGGCTGCCAGCTTATCTTACCTGGGATCTCCCTGGGCCTGCCAGCTTACCTTACCTGGGTTCACCCTGGGCCAGCCAGCATTACTTACCGGGGTTCTCCCTGGGCCAGCCAGCTTACCTTACCTGGGTTCCCCTGGCTCTGCCAGCAACTTACCAGAATAAACTCAGGATCTGCCGGCATACTTTTACCTGGACCTCCCTGGGTCTGCCAGCATACACTGACCAAGGTCCCGAGCGATTGCTGCCCTAGAGTAACCTTTCGGGCTCCTTCAGTTAGATCTCCTGCTCAGCCTTGGTTCCTTCCTTTCCTGTCCGGCCTTACCCTCTTCATCCGTTCCTGTGGACCAAGAATACACCTGCCACGCCTGAATCTTAGACCTCTGCTTCAGTTCACGTACTTTGGACTTTATTCCAACGGACTCCATCCCAGCCCGTGATCTGCAACAAGATCTGCAACAAGATCGTAGCCTCTCCTGCCTGTGCTTGATCAGGAGAGTGCTTTCCGTGACATTGGGAATCGGCCCATCCTCCACCCAGTATCAGTTCTTCGGTGGCGGAGAGGCTGGTCTCTAGTGCCACAAGCTCATCTTTCGACTGGATACAGACTGGCGACCTCGGCAACATCAAAGACCAAGAAACCAGGTACGCAGCCCTCTCGTGCTTCCCAACTTGACAGATTGAGACGCCTGCCTTCAGACATGGAGATGGAGGATTCGCAAGACCTGCGGAACGAGTTACAAGCACTCAGGGCTGAGATGGCCGCCATGCGTCAGGAGAATCAGACGCTACGTCAAATGATAACCCAAGGAGCAATGAGTACTTCACAGGCGGAGGGTTCTTTGGCTCATACAACACCAATCAAGTTTGATGGAGACCCTAGACGGGTGTCGGAGTTTTGTAACCACTGCCGAATTCATTTTCTTTTCAGATCGACTCATTTCAACAATGATAAGGCCAAGATCGGGTACATCTTGGGGAACCTGACTGGGAATGCCCTAGCCTGGATAACTCCTTTTGTGGTTTCAAACAGTCCTATTTTGAATGACTTCGCAGCCTTTGAAAAGGCATTCCTGGAGGTGTTCCAAACTCCAAATCTGGCCTCTGCTGCACAGAATCAACTGATGGACTTCAAACAGGGAAGCGCCGACATCATAACCTATATCAGCCGCTTCCGACTATTAGCAACCGATTCTCAGTGGCCTGAGATCACGCAGAAGACCCTGTTTCGTTGAGGCTTGAGAGAGGAGTACAAGGACGAGTTACTCCATATCCCTGAACCAGAGAGTTTCCAACATATGATTGATCAGGTGCTCCGCATTGACCAGAGGAAAGCAGAAAGACGCCGGCTCGAAAGAAACAATCCCAGAATGACCAGTTTACCCGCCGGATCATTCGGTCCTACTGAATCAGGATCAGAGCCAATGCAGTTGGGAGCCATGAGAGGTCCATTGTCTGAGGAAGAAAAGAAACGGAGAAGAACATTACGCCTATTCTTTATTGTGGAGCTGCCGGGCATTATCTGGGTACGTGTCCTTTACGACCACAGAAGAAGAAGGCGGGAAACTAAAAGACCTGTCGTGTAATGGAAGGGCAGCGACCGGTCCTATTCCATCTTCAGACCTTTCCACATTTTGTTCTATACTTCTTCCCATGCAACCTGCGGTATTACAGACCTTGAAAATCCGAATTAAGTTGCCTGATAAGAATCTGGAAGTGTTTGGGCTGTTGGAAAGCGGAGCTTCTGGTAATTACATTGACGAGGCTTTTGCTTCCAGTCACAAGATTCCGCTCTTGTCTAGACTCACCGCCCTACCAGTAGAGGTCATTGACGGGACTCCTTTGTCCTCCGGGCCTGTCCGACAGTTTACTGTGGGTCTAATCGTCCAGATCGCCGGTCATTCTGAGGAACTCGCCTTGGATGTTATCAAGTCTCCTACCTATAAGGTGGTCCTGGGGTTACCTTGGCTACAACACCATAACCCGGTTATAGACTGGAGAACAGACTTTGACCTTTTCCTCTGCAGTTTGCGCCCAGAAATGCAAATTATCAGCTCCTACCCAGGTTTTCTCAACCGCTCTGGAAACATATGGCAGTGGGGTCTGTCTTTGTGCCACTTCTCTGATCCCGCAGGAGTACGCTGACTTTGAACAGGTATTCTCTGAACCAGGCGACATACCTCTTCCGCCACACCGTTCATTCGACTGCTCCATCGAGTTGTTACCGGACTGTGTCATTCCTCATGGGAAACTGTATGCTTTAACCCGGGATGAAAGACAAGTACTGCCGGATTACTTGTCAGATTGCTTGCAAAAAGGATACATCGTTCCGTCCAAGTCGCCCGCAGGATTTCCCTTGTTTTTTGTGAAGAAGAAGGAAGGCACCTAGAGACCCTGTGTGGATTACCGGCAACTAAATGACATAACTGCAAAGGACCGTTATCCATTACCATTGATTCGCAGTATCCTAGAAACTTTACACACAGCTCGGATCTTCACCAAACTGGACTTACGCGGGGCCTACCACTTGGTCCGCATTAAGAGTGGAGATGAATGGAAAACGGCTTTCAAGACACCTTTTGGGCATTATGAATATAGAGTTATGCCATTCGGTCTATGCAATGCCCCCGCTATCTTCCAACGGTTTATGGATAACATCTTTGGTGATCTAATTGGTTTGTCAGTTTGGGTGTATTTGGATGATATCCTGGTTTTCTCCAAATCCTTTGAAGAGCATGTGGAACACGTTCGGGAGGTCCTTCGCCGGTTGTCCTGTAATCATCTATTCGCAAAGGCGGAAAAATGCTGCTTTCATCAGCCTAGTATCAAGTTTTTAGGATTTGTGATTAACCAGGATGGGATAGAGATGGATCCTAAGAAGGTGCAAGCAATACAAGAGTGGAAACCACCCCACGACGTGAAATCTCTTCAACGCTTTCTAGGATTTGCCAATTTCTACAGGCGCTTTATTCCACAGTTTTCTAAGATCTCAGCGCCCCTTACCAGGCTGACCAGTAGTAAAGTGGTTTTCAAGTGGAATTCCTCTGCTTCTCAGGCTTTTGACACCTTGAAGTCAGCTTTTATGGCAGCCCCGATTCTGCACCATCCACAGGATGATCTACCCTACATTGTGGAGGCCGACGCCTCCAACTTCGCTGTCGGAGCTGTTCTCCTACAGAAAGATCCAGCAACGTCAGTAGAACATCCAGTAGCCTATTTCTCTCGCAAATTGAATCCCAGCGAGAGAAACTACGCGTTTATTGAAAAGGAACTGTTGGCTATTAAGACCACTTTTGAGGAATGGAGACATCATCTACTCGGAGCTCGTTTTTCAGTGGAGGTTCGGACTGATCATCGCAATTTGCAGTACCTACGCTCCTTGCAATGTCGAACGCCTCGTCAAGCCAGGTGGGCCTTCTTTTTCTCTCCGTTTGTGTTTCATGTCACTTACGTTCCGGGAACCTCCAACCTGAAAGCAGATGCTCTCTTCCGATCCCTGGAGAAAGAGGTAGAGACGGCCTGTCCGAATCAGCCACTGATTTCCCCTCAGCATTTTTTACTGACTTTGTCACCTCACCTTGAGTCAATCGCTGACGCCACCCGGACGGATCCTGAAAGGTCGGCCCTTCTTAGACGTCGGTCAGTGTACGAACATGATGGGCTCTTGTTTTTCCGGAAACGGCTGTACATTCCTAAGGGAACAATCCGAGAAAGCATATTGCATGGATTTCACGATTCACCTATCGGAGGTCATCGAGGAATGAGAGCTACTCGAGAATTGATATCCCAACAGTTTTGGTGGCCTGGATGGGCTACCGAAGTTCAGAAATACGTCGAAAGCTGTCCTGTTTGTGCCCAGTGCAAGATTCCGAGAAGACGGCCGTTGGGATTGCTGGTACCTACTGAAGTGGCACCGTACCCGTGGCATACCATCGCCACGGACTTCATTGTGGATCTGCCCCCTTCCGAAGGATTTACCTGCATAATGGTTGTTGTGGATGGTTTCACCAAATTAGCTCATTTCATTCCATTTAACAAGATTCCTACGGCGACCCAAATGGCTTCCGCGTTTCTGCATGACATCTGTCGGTTACATGGCCTTCCGGAAAAGATAATTTCAGACCGTGGCTCCCAGTTCATCTCTTCTTTTTGGAGTAAGGTGTGTGGCCATCTAGGAATTCATAGAGCTCTAAGCTCGAGTTATCACCCACAGACCAATGGGCTCACCGAAAGGACTAATCAGACGTTGGAGGAGTACCTCCGCTGTTTTGCTAACGCTACTCAGTCCAACTGGAAGGCTGGGTTAGACTTGGCTGAAGTATCCTATAACAATACTGTTCATGCCTCCATTGGGGTCAGTCCATTCTTCTGCTCAACTGGCCAACATCCCAAAGTGCTGCCCTTCCATCCCGTACCCACCAGTACTGTTCCATCTGCTGATGCCCTGGTCTCAAGCATCCAACAGCAACAGGAGTTGGCACGCAAGATCCTGAGAGAAACCAAGGATCGGATGAAGGCTCAGGCGGACAGGAAGAGAGTGTGGACCAGATTTTCAAGTCAGGGACAAGGTTTGGTTATCCTCTAGGAACCTGCCGCTTCGCAATTTGCCTGCCAAACTGGCTCCCCGTTATTTTGGTCCATTCACTATTACCAAGCGGCTGTCCTCAGTAGCGTTCCGTCTCCAGTTACCCCCCTCTTGGCATGTACACCCAGTTTTCCATGTCTCCTTGTTGAAACCTTATGTTGTCGATACCTACGGCCGCTCCTGCCCTCGCCCAACCTCAGTCATTGTGCACGGCGTCCCGGAATTTGAGGTTCAAGAGATCTGCGATGCTCGTTATCGCAGGGGGGTGCTCCACTATTTGGTGGATTGGAAAGGGTACCCAGCTTGTGATTGTACTTAGGAACCACATCGACATGTTCACGCTCCCCGCTTGGTGCGTGAGTTCTATAGACAGTTTCCTTGGAAACCCTGGGCCCCAGGCCTTCCTGGGAGGGGGCATAGTGTCACACCACATTGGAGACCGGGGTCCGCTGCGCCCGCTCGTCCCTTCACCTCCTGGTGAGTCTACCCGCGCTTCCGCGCCTGGGGGCTCGCCAGAGGGAGAGCGTTGGGTGTCGGGGCCGGAGGGCTACGGCGCATGCGCGGAAGACCTCTGTCTCGGTTCCGCGCATGCGCCGTGGACTGGGCTCGAGCCCTAGGAAGGGCTTGCCTTCCAGGACTCGCTTTGGGTACGCCGGCGCCCGGAGGTGAAGCGTCTTGCGTTCCAAGCCTCACAGGCGCCGGAGACCCATAAAAGGAGCTGCAGTTCGAGGCAAGCCGCGTCTCAACGCGGTTTGCTTCGTTCTGCGAGCTTCCTACCTGGGCTGCCTGCCACTCGCCTGAGCCCGCTCTGGGCTGCCTGCTACCTTACCTGAATTCCTCCCTGGGCTTGCAGTCTACCTTACCTGAGTTCCTCCCTGGGGCTGCCTGCTACCTTACCTGAATTCCTCCCTGGGCCTGCAGTCTACCTTACCTGAGTTCCTCCCTGGGGCTGCCTGCTACCTTACCTGAATTCCTCCCTGGGCCTGCAGCCTACCTTACCTGGGTTCTCCCTGGGCCTGCCAGCTTACCTTACCTGGGTTCTCCCTGGGCTGCCAGCTTATCTTACCTGGGATCTCCCTGGGCCTGCCAGCTTACCTTACCTGGGTTCACCCTGGGCCAGCCAGCATTACTTACCGGGGTTCTCCCTGGGCCAGCCAGCTTACTTTACCTGGGTTCCCCTGGCTCTGCCAGCAACTTACCAGAATAAACTCAGGATCTGCCGGCATACTTTTACCTGGACCTCCCTGGGTCTGCCAGCATACACTGACCAAGGTCCCCAGCGATTGCTGCCCTAGAGTAACCTTTCGGGCTCCTTCAGTTAGATCTCCTGCTCAGCCTTGGTTCCTTCCTTTCCTGTCCGGCCTTACCCTCTTCATCCGTTCCTGTGGACCAAGAATATACCTGCCACGCCGGAATCTTAGACCTCCGCTTCAGTTCATGTACTTTGGACTTTATTCCAACGGACTCCATCCCAGCCCGTGATCTGCAACAAGATCGTAGCCTCTCCTGCCTGTGCTTGCACAGTCCCTTCGTCACGTTAATCAGGAGAGTGCTTTCCGTGACATTAGGAATCGGCCCATCCTCCACCCAGTATCAGTTCTTGGGTGGCGGAGAGGCTGGTCTCTCGTGCCACAAGCTCATCTTTCGACTGGATACAGACTGGCGACCTCGGCAAGATCAAAGACCAAGAAACCAGGTACGCAGCCCTCTCGTGCTTCCCAACTTGACATCCCCTCACATTTCCACAAGAGCCACGCACATCAATTCTTACCCGCCAAGAGACAAATATCAATTACCATTGGCTACTTCTCACAACTGCAAATTTGAGGGCATGAAGAAACCATCATAAATATCATCTTAAACCCTAAAGAAGATGACATCTACAGGTGGCCGTTTCACATGCATAATTGTGCTACAACACACTGTAGTCGGTGAGCCATTTGGTTAGATGACTAGTCTTGGCGATCTAACCGACACAGCCTGTCGTTTTACCTGCACCTACTATTCTTATTCACCAGCATACATGCAGCAAGCGTTTGCAAAGCGTATTTATCGTGCTTTGCAACTATGGAGGGTGGTAAGGCTTATGTCCTTTGAAGCCTTTACAATGTAAGTGATTTAAATCCGGCACACACCCAAGTCAAAGCCCAGCATGTGGTGCACAACTGTCAGGACTCGACCGTGGCAACTCTGGCATTCATGCAAGTTTCACAATGTGCACGGTCGTTCCGCGGTATAGTCCTCAACTAATATGGCCACCCGGGCTATAAAGCTAGTCTCAGCCCACAAGATGGTGCGTTGTATCTGCCTTGGATATTAAGCTCTGTAGCTGACTTCTGTAGCTACGTTCTCTTTGCCCTCTTGTGTATTTCCCTTGTTTCCAGTGATTCCAGGGTGTTCCCCGCACTATTCCTCCCTCTCGCTCAACTTTCCATTCGGCACTCTGCCGTTCAGTATTCCTTCATACTTACTTACCTGTAGCGTTCTCGCTGTTCTGTGCTTGTGGTTTCGTTTTGACTCCACCCCTTGCGACGCTTTGCTTTCTACCCTTATTCTTCGGGTTCTACTCTATAACTGGTAAGTCGGAACTGTTCTACTCTTCTTTAGCATTCCTTTCTTTCCTCCCTTTACTATCCCTGCTCTCGGTAGTCCACTAATTCTACGAGACTTTAACCGCTCTCAGTATACAGCCGAAGGGTTACCATTGGACTGTTACCAGCCCAGCATTGACGCCGCTCCTGAAACATCAGCGTCTCGAAGACATCTGCAGGCTGTTCCTACCTCTGAAAGCCCAAGACTCTCCAAGGACTACTCCAGGGTTGTTTGTGCCGTTCCCGCTTTTTCCCCTGACGATTGGGGGTTGGCTCCTCGGAGGCCCCCCAAGACAAGTCCCCATCTCTGTCAGGGTGGCCTCTGGGGGAGCCAGACCCTACTTACATGACAGATGTTCTAAAGAAAAATCAATCAAGGTATCATCCAGACTCACAAGGAAGCAGACAGCCACTCTACAGAGCAGTGAAATCGAAGACACAGGTGAGGGGGAGGAAGGAGTTAGGCTTGACAGAATACAACGCCCGACCCAACAGATGGCGTCCCTGGAACAATATCAAGAGCTAGTAGCGGCTCTACAAAGCCTTACTATTGAAGTACAATCTCTCAAGACAGAGAACGCCGCACTCCGTCAACAAGTGGTACTACACAGAGATGATCAAGGAGACTTACCTCCCATGCCCTTATCTTTTGGAAAGTATGATGGTTACCCTGGAGGACATAAGGAGTTCTTAGACGCATGTCAAGTGTATTACGCCTTTCGACCACATGCCTTTGAAACCGCCAGAACCAAGGTGGGGTTTCTCATATCCAACCTGACTGGTAATGTACTCGCGTGGGCCACACCCTTTGTCTCGAACAACGACCCAGCCTTAAATGATTACGACAGGTTTGTAGACCGGTTGAAGGAGAGGTTTGATCGCCCGAAGTACTTTACACCTTGTATGAAGCAATTCTTGATGTCAAACAGGGAACTACAGACGTCCAGACATACATCTCTCGCTTCTTAAGGTTGGCAACCAAGGCCGACTGGCCAGATTCAGCTAAGCAGACTATATTTCGGTGAGGACTACAGGACGAGATAAAGGACGAGTTAGCCCGTGTGGCTCACCCTGCATCCTTTCAGGACCTCATGACACTATCCTTACAAATCGAGTACCGATTAATGGAATGTTGACAGGAGAGAAGGAGGCCTCGTATATTTACTCCAACCCCTAACCCGACTCCCCAGACATCCAGGGAAGCTCCAACCACCGAAGAACCTATGCAGATAGGTACTACCAGAGGACCATTAACACCTACAGAAAGAAAGAGGCGTAGAGACTCAGGCCTCTGTTTATACTGTGGCTCTGCTAAACATCTTCTCGGGGACTGTCCAGAGGTACCTCCGAGATGGAAGGAAAACTTCAGCCCCCGGTCTTATGCAAGGGAGGTCACGGGGGAATCACACACAATCCTTGCAATCTCACAAGAACCATCGCAGCCAGAGAAGCCAACAGTCTAATGGTTTTTCGAGTCAAGCTGTGGACCACTGGACCTGATTCCTGTGAAATCTTTGCCATGTTAGACTACGGAGCAGCCGGAAACTTTATGGACACAAAGTGGGCTCATCATCACCAAATACCCCTCAGACAAAAGGAAAGGCCCATACCAGTTGAAGGAGTAGATGGTACACCTCTGTCTTCAGGACCCATTCGCACCGAGACATTCCCATTACACCTAGACATTTGTGAACACCACGAGCTCATTGAATTTGACTTGATCCGAGCTGCCCATTTCCCATTGGTGCTGGGGATACCATGGCTGGGGAAACATCCTCATATCAACTGGGCATGGAACCGAATTAGATTGGATTCACCGTTTTGCAAAGACCATTGCATGTCCATCCCACAGAGTGAAGATGTGATTACGAAGAGTAAACCATCCGAATATAAAATCATTTCCTTGATTCCTCAGAGATACCAGGAATACGAGGAAGTGTTTGAGGATACTATACCCAAGCTCTTACCCCCACATCGAAATGAGGACTGTGCCATAGACCTTCAACCAGGAACCGTAGTTCCCTTCGGCCGGATGTACCCTTTGTCACTGTCCGAGAAACAGGCATTACGACTGTACTTGGATGACAATATACAGAATGGACTCATACAAGAATCCAGATCTTCAGGGGGTGCGTCTTTGTTTTTCATTCCTAAGAAAGACTCATCGGAATTGCGTCCTTGTATTGATTATCGGGGACTAAACCAAATCACCATCCGGGATAGGTACCCGATGCCACTTATACGTGATATCCTGGAGACTGTAAGAGGAGCCTCTTATTTCACGAAGTTGGACCTTAGAGGAGCCTATCATCTCCTTAGAATAAGGAGTGGGGACGAATGGAAGACGGCCTTTCGTACCCCATTTGGGTTGTATGAATACAAAGTAATGCCGTTTGGCTTAGTGAATGCCCCATCGATATTCCAAAGGTTCATCAACAAGATTTTGTCCGACATGTTATTTGTATCGGTTGTCATCTATTTGGACGACATACTCATATATTCCCAGGAACTCCAGGAACATCGGAACCTAGTCAAGAGGGTATTACATCGCCTTAAGTCACATCAACTCCTTGTTAAACCAGAGAAATGTCAGTTCGAAGTCACCTCGGTCTCCTATCTGGGTTACATCCTCTCAAAGGAAGCTATTGAAATGGATCCCAGTAAGATAAGGGCGATCGTAGAGTGGAAGGAACCAAAATGTTTCAAAGACATCCAGATTGTTCTAGGACTAGCAAACTTTTATCGCCAATTCATTCCTACCTTTTCCAAGCCAATGCTACCCATTACAGGGCTACTCAAGAAGGGGGTCACATTTTTATTCGGCCCAGAACAGAAAGAAGCCTTTTTTTCTGCTTAAAGAACTGTTTACTTCAGCACCCATCTCAGTACAACCAAACCAAGAAAGACCCTTCATCTTGGAGACTGATGCCTCAGGAGGAGCAGTGGGCGCGGTTCTCTTACAAGAAGCTGAAGATGGACTTACTCATCCAGTGGCCTACTATTCAAAGACCTTGACTAAGAGCGAACGCAACTATTCAGTATTGGAAAGAGAATTGTTGGCCATTAAGCTAGCTTGCCAGGAATGGAGACATCACCTGCAGGGAGCGGCGCACCGCTTTCTAATCCGAACAGATCACAACAACCTCTGAGTTTTACAACAAATGGAATGCTCCAATGCTAGACATGCCAGGTGGGCATACTTCTTTTCCCACTGTGATTTCGACATAACCTACATACCAGGCACGGAGAACAAGATGGCAGACGCACTTTCTCGGAACCAAGAAGGAGATACAGACCTCGGAAGGGGTTGTGATCTGTTGTTTCCAGGACTAAGAGTGATGGCCAGTGTTATACCTTTTCTTCATGAGCTGGTTGCTCAGTACAAACTATCCCACTTCCCGATATCTGTAGTCAAGGGTAACGACGATCTGTACTATCACGATGCACGACTGTATCTTCCATCTACTGAACTCCAAAGACAAGTCCTTTCTTGGTGCCATAATTCGCCTCTTTCTGGACATCCAGGGATAAGGAAAACTCATGATGTTATTGACCGTAGATTTTGGTGGCCCAACCTACGTCAGGATATAGTGAAGTACGTGTCTACATGCCCGATCTGCGCTGCGAGCAAGTATCCTACAGGCAAGACCTTAGGAAGACTTCAACAATCACCCCTACCAGGTCGTCCTTGGGAACACATTTCCATGGATTTTATAGTGGACCTGCCAGCTTCGGATAACAAGACGACCATCATGGTAACTATCGATACATACAGTAAGAAGGCTCATTTTTCTGCCTTACGTCAGCTACCCACTGCCCCGGAAACTGCAGCTGTCTTTCTCAGGAATGTCCTTCGTCTACATGGCCTACCCCATACTATAGTCTCAGACAGAGGCACCCAGTTCACCTCACGGTTCTGGGCATCACTCTGCCAACAACTAGGGATACACCGCACACTTTCATCTGGATACCATCCTCAAAGCAACGGTCAGACCGAAAGACTCAATGCGAGTCTAGAGCAATATCTACAGTGTTTTTGCAGTAACAAACAAGACAGATGGAGCACATTCTCAGGCCGAATTCGCCTACAATAACACCTATCACACTTCAATCCAGATGAGCCCATTTATGTGCACGTACGGCTATCATCCTCAACAGATTCCATGGACAGGAATACAAACGACAAAGACACTGGCCATAGATAGCATGTTGACCGAACTCAAGGAAGTCCACAACCTAGCCCGAAGAGCCTTGGAGAACAGTCGGCAGAAACACAAGAGGTGGGCTGACCGCAGCAGACTTGACAATCCTGAATGGAATCCTGGACAGATGGTTTGGCTGTCCACAAGATACCTACCTCGTTGGGTTCACAAAGGCAAATTTGCTCCACGATATTTGGGACCCTTCCCTGTTCTAGCAAGAATCAATCCAGTAGCCTTTAGGTTGCGATTACCCAAGAGCCTTCAAAGGGTACATCCTGTTTTCCACAAATCCATACTCAAGGAATGTAAGGAGGATCCCTTTTTACGAAGGACTGAGAAGACCAAGACACCCGTCTGGAAAGGACCTCAGGAGTATGAGGTGGAATACCTGGTAGATTCACGTTACCGAAGAGGCAGTGTCCAATACCTGGTTCATTGGAAGGGCTACCCTGCAGAGGAAAGAACTTGGGAACCCAAACATCACATACATGCTCCTAGACTCTTAAGGAGGTTCCATCAAAAGTACCCGGGGAAACCAGGGGGCTTCCAGTGGGGGAAGGGTCATACTGCCAGGACTCGACCGTGGCAACTCTGGCATTCATGGAAGTTTCACACTGTGCACGGTCGTTCCACGGTCCGCGGTATAGTCCTCCACTAATATGGCCGCCCGGGCTATAAAGCTAGTCTCCGTCCACAAGATGGTGCATTGTATCTGCCTTGGATATCAAGCTCCGTAGCTGACTTTCTGTAGCTACGTTCTCTTTGCCCTCTTGTGTATTTCCCTTGATTCCAGTGATTCCCGGGTGTTCCCCAAACTATTCCTCCCTCTCGCTCAACTTTCCATTCGGCACTCTGCCGTTCAGTATTCCTTCGTACTTACTTACCTGTAGCGTTCTCGCTGTTCCGTGCTTGTGGTTTCATTTTGACTCTACCCCTTGCAACACTTCGCTTTCTACCCTTATCCTTCGGTTCTACTCTATAACTGGTAAGTCGGAACTGTTCTACTCTTCTTTAGCATTCCTTTCTTTCCTCCCTTTACTATCCCTGCTCTTGGCAGTCCACTAATTCTACGAGACTTTAACCGCTCTCAGTATACAGCCGAAGGGTTACCATTGGACTGGTACCAGCCCAGCATTGACGCCGCTCCTGAAACATCAGCGTCTTGAAGACACCTGCCGGTTGTTCCTACCTCTGAAAGCCCAAGACTCTCCAAGGACTACTCCAGGGTCTTTTGTGCCATTCCGGCTTTTTCCCTGACAATTGGGGGTTGGCTCCTCGGAGGCCGCCCGAGACAAGTCCCCATCCCTGTTAGGTTGGCCTCCGGGGGAGCCAGACCCTACTTACAGGACAGAAGGTCTAAAGAAAAATCAATCAAGGTATCATCCAGACTCACAAGGAAGCAAACAGCCACTCTACAGAGCAGTGAAATCGAAGACACAGGTGAGGAGTCGGGGGAGGAAGGAGTTAGGCTTGACAACAACTGAAACCCTTATTTATTTTTGTCTATAAGTTCAATATTCTGAACGGTATACTACTCATATCACACCCTTCTCCTGGAACCTTCGTCCTTCCCCCAGAAGCTCACTGTCTCCCGAGCCCTGGTTCTCTCTAGGCTGGACTACTGTAACAGCCTCTATCTTAATCTCCCTGCCTCCACTCTCCGCCCTCTGCAACTTATCCAGAACAGAACTGCGAGACTTGTCCTTGGCCTCAAGCCCAGGGACCGTATCTCTCCAGGACTGAAATCTCTTCACTGGCTCCCAGTGGCTGCGAGGATTAAGTTCAAAACCCTCTGCATTGTCCACAAGGCCTTCTGGGGCTTGGGGCCTAAATACCTTCAACTCTCTCTTCCTAAATATCTTCCTTCACGAGCCCTTCGCTCATCCATCTCTAACTCCCTCATGGTCAGCCGCTTCTCGAAGCAACGCGCTGGGGGTAGATCTCTCTCCGCAGCAGGGGCCTCCCTCTGGAACAGCCTGCCTGCCTCCCTGAAACTTGAGGAGAACCATCTCCGGTTCCGGAAGCACCTCAAAACCTTCCTCTTCGCTTCTGCCTTCTCTCTCCCTCTCCCCTGCTAAACCTGCTTAACTCCCCACTGAATTCTGTACTTAACCTGCATCTGGGCCACTCTCAGCGACCTCGGTCCAGGGCCCAGCCACTCTCCACTTGCACTGCCCCCCTGGCTCCCCCTGCACTGTGGGACTGTCACTGTATCCCTACAGCCCCCTGCTCAGCACTTGCTCTGCACTTACCTCGCACTTGCCACTAGTTGGCCCTTTTTATTTATTATTATCGTTATTATTTCACTACGCCACTTACCTTGTACTGCACTTTTCCCCCCACCTCCTCCCCCTGCACTTTCTCCTTTTCCCCTTACCTCTGCACTTGCGCGATCTGAATGACACCTGGCCTAGTAGGATCGCTTGTCCGTCTTCCCCTTGTTTCCCTCCCTCCCTGCCTCGTCGCGCCTTGAAACACTTGTGTATAGGCGCGTTACAAATACCATATCATATCATATCATATCATAACCTCCACCCGGTCACACTGAACCAGGAATCAGGCTAGTTTGCAAAGGTAAATATTTATTTGTGTATTGAAAATGTAATCACAGTATATTTTAATAGGTACACAACAATCACCAATGGGGTGACAGGACATTGAAGAATATCTTTAATACACTAGGAATAAGTAAGGAATGAGCACAAAAAAAATGCAGCACAGAAAATAATACTTTGGGTTGGTTCAGATCTGATAGCACTATGGTTAGAGGTTCCCCCTGCAACATCCCTCAACCCCCAATAGGCAATGTAAAGAGACGGGGGAGAGAGCAGGTAATCAGGAATAGCATAAATCAAACAGAATATCAGTCCCACCTTCCCCCCATAAAACAAAAGAGAAAAACGGAATTGACTTTTCAGCTGTCAGGATGGCTTTTACAATTGTCTTTAAAATTGACTCGTCAAAAACACCAAATGTGGTCAAAAATACTTAAATTGTTATAAATTCTTATGGGAGCCGCTTTGAACAGTTGCGCACAAGCAATGATTTAGTAAGCAGAAAACATTTGAAATCTTAAAGTTCAAGTTGGAAGCAGTTTAGAGCTCTTTTACACGTGTAAACCTTTCAGATTTTTAAAATTGCTGGAAACTTTTCATTCTGTGATATTCGCGATAACGGGAGAATCGCACTGTTTTGCAATGCGGTTTTGGGTTCTATTGATAGCTATGGGTGTTAGGTACAAGTATTTCGTTTCTAGCACAAAAATTGAGGGAGTTATAGAGGTTTTAGTAAAGGTCATTTTTGTAAAATAGGCACGAGAATGGAAAACAGAAATGCACTTTTGAAAATGACAAATGGGTTTGCTTACACTAGAGGATGACTATGAAAAAGTGAATACCAGACAGGGATCTTACAGTCACTTGATCAGGGTGACCCGCCTGCTAAGGAAACTCGACTTCTTCAGATAAGAAAAGGGTCAGCGCAAAGATAGTTCTAACAATACTGGTTCTGAAGGAAAGATAGGATGGGTTTGAGATAGGGATAAGACAATGTAAAGATACTCCTAACAATACTGGTTCTGAAGGAAAGATCGGATGGGTTTGAGATAAGAATAAGACAATGCAAAGTACATATACCATGGGCCACAGTTCTTCCTATTAATACTCACAGGATAAGTTTTTAAATTGGACCGTCAGTTCTGGTCATGGATTGGGTCTGGTCTAGGAAAGACAGCACATCAAGCACAGTACTGGATCATCTAGGCCGGTCACCAGATTGGCACAGGATCTGCCCTCCTAGTCTGTGGGTATTTGAATCAGCTAGATGGCGAGTTCCTCAGGCAAGCCTAGTGGTGGCAAGCCAGAGAATTTCAGAATACTGGTTCAAAAGGCCTTCTTGCACCACAGTGCTTTACTGGGTTGCAAGAATAAATTTGAGGATTTGGGGCCTTGCTGGAAATCAATGGTTCTCTATTGCTGGGAAGATATTTTGGCATCTGGATCTGGAAGAATGTTAAAGCTGGATGTAGAAGGCTGGATCGGAGTGCTTCGCCGGAATCAAGAAAGTGGGTGGATCTGTGTGTTCCTATGTGTTGTCAGCTGTCTCTATTTATGCTATAGGATGACATCACAAAGTGGGTGTGTGGGCCGGCTTAGCTAAGCTTGCCCCTGTCAGCTGGGATAGGACCACACTTCATCTCCGCTTTGCAATTTGAGTGATTCGATCAAGGCGGATGATGTCACAGTTTATGATTTGCTTTACAGTCCTCAGAGATCTCCCTTTCGCCACTGGTCTCAAAATCGGATTTGATACTAAATGTACATTCTACATTGGTCACCTTTATACAAATCATACACAAAGATGCCATATTTTACTTAGCAGCTATTCCTCAAAACCTCACAGCGGTGGGATCTTGTCTCAACTTTCTATGGAATTTTGCCCTTTTCGCTATGAACACAATTTCCAAATTTTCTGCAAATTTCCACAAATGTGTGTGTTTAACATAGGGAAATGCGTGTACATTTTCACAATTCTAACAGTAATACATTTTGCATAAAACCACATATATTGCCTTTCCTGTCCAGAGCATGTCGCACAGTTCTACCGCCTCCTCACACGTACAGGCAGAAATTAAATTACTAACTCTGTCCTTTTTATATTTTTCACCATTTTGAATAGCAAGTTATGAGTCTTTTAACAATTGTTCTTTGTTCATGTTTAGCAACAGAGGGACCGCCCCTTTTTTGTCTCCCTGCAGTCCATGGCATCCCCCTCCCTGCTTGTTCCTTCCAGAGGCCATTTATGACCCTCTTCACACTTCAGTTTCCTGGGCTGTGGCTTTGTCATTGTTCCTTTGCTTTCTGTAGACAAGATTCTGTTCTAACCTGCAATTAACATCTCCCAGTGAGTTTCTGCTTAGAGGAAGGCCCTCCTCCTGGGAGAAAAACCTGCTTTTCCAGTTCTTGCAGCTTCAGCCAGGCTAATTAACTCTTAAATCCAGCAAAACCAAGTTTGTTACATCAAACATACACACTTTTCTTTCTTGGCCTTAAAATCTGTGAGAAAAAACACAACTAAAATCTGTATTCCTTTTTGGCAACAATCCTTTTTATGTTTGCTAATCCAGCAGACTTTTTAGTTTTAGGTCCTTTTAAAGTTTCCTCACTACTCCTCTGACAGCTGTCATTCAGGTAGCCCTGGGTACTGCACCCAGATGTTGGCCTATGCTGTCAGTTTTCAGACAATCCAGTTTGTCTCAAGAATGTTTTGCTCTTCACATTGGGACTTTGTATGTTCACAGTCTTTCATTAGATACATTAATTTTAGCACCAGGCAAGATTTTGAATGTGGAGAAGTGTTGTGTTATGGGCATTTTGGAGTTTTTGGCAACAAAGCAAATGTCATTTGTAGGCCCATTTTGGGGTTTCACTTGTAAAGTGCTGCTTTTCTCTCTGCAATCTGTTTGCTGGGCATGGAGCCCACTGGCACCTTTTCTGCAGGGTGTTCTCTATTTCCCTGGACATGCATCATGGGTGGTAGGTTGTGCATCCCTCTTTTTGTGTGCTGAAGCACATGGTTTTTGTAGGTTTTTGGCGCGCATAAGTGTTTTGCCACCATTGTTGCAGTTTCTTTCATCATAACTGCAGGGTGATGCCGCATAGCCTAGCGGAGTGGGTCAATACATCCCACAGAGCCCCCCCCTACCGACTTGGTTTTGACTGCCCTTCAAGGGGAAGTCGGGAGATTGGGATGTTCTTTTCTTTTGTCCATGTGGAGAAATTCAGCTGCTTCTCCCGTCAGTGCTGGAGGCGACCCGCTCTCCTCGCCGGTTCTGGTCAGGTGTATTGCTGGTTCTTGTTGGGAGTATGGAGCAGCACTCCGGGCTCCTTGGGTCTTTCCTCCTGATCCCCAAGTGGTCCTCCTTGGTAATCCTTTGGATGATTCTTAGTCCAGATGCTAGAAGATAGAACATAACATGGTTATGTATATTTTCCCACTACTTTCTCCACACGTCATCTGGAGATGTCAGCAGTGGGAAAGACACTTGCATTGGTTATAATTGACAATATTCCCCATCTATGTTTACTAATGGTCTTAACACTCTTTTTGCACATACAGGGTAAACATTTAGTGATCCTTCTACGTTTCTGTATTTTCCCCCTCTGGGTTTCGGTCGGCTCCTCTATTTGCCGCAAAGTATGCCTGGGATGGCAACTCTTCAGCTGGTTTATGTGGACCCACTTGTCTTCCCCTTCTGCCAAACTGCCCTTGGGGATGCGGATTCTGCAGGCGACTGGTGAGATTCTGTCCACAATTTCAAAAGAACCCTGCCAATTTGGGAGGAATTTGCACTCATTGGCTTGGTTCCTTTGGAAATTGTACAAGTAGACCCAGTCTCCTACTTGTTATTCTTTTTTAGTTGTCTTAAGATCATAGTGGGTCTTCATACTGTCTGCAGATCTCTCTAGATTCCGCTGAGCATAGGTAAAAGCATGTTGAAGGTGCTTTCTCAGATTCTCAACATACTCATGAGTTGTGGAGGCATTTATTAAGGTCTGCTCTTGGGTTCTGTAGAGCAGATGCTGGGGTAGCACCATCCTTCGTCTAGTCATCAGCTCAAATGGAGACATTTTTGTTGCAGAAGAAGGGGTAGATCTGATGGCCATCAGGACAAGGGGTAATCAAATGTCCCAACTTGGCCCAGAATCTACCACAAACTTTTTTAATATGCTCACAATAGTTTTATTGTACCTCTCAACTCTACCACTAGAGGACCGCCGGTAGGCAATGTGTAGTTTCCTTTTGACCACAAGTATCTCCCACATCTTTGTCATCACTTTGGTGGTGAAGTGGCTACCTCGGTCTGACTCAATCCTTTGGGGTAGTCCAAAACGCGAGAAGATGTGATTGATCATCAGGGCAGCTGATGTTTCTGCTTTGCAATTTGGGGCCGGGAGACATTCCACCCATTTAGTGAACGAGCATGTTACGGTCAACATGTACTTGTTCCCCCTAGAGGAGCGGAGCGAATCACGGGCCCGATAAAATCGACTTGCAAATCTGACCAAGGCAGTGTCATCCCCCTCTTTTGGAGGGGAGCACGGTGTGTGAGTGATGTTGGCTGAAATTGTGCACACACAAGACACCCCTTCAAGTATTGGTCAAGGTCCTGCCCCATGTGTGGCCAGTATGCAACCTCTCGCAAGATATCTAATGTTGTATGAAACCCCCGATGACCGGCTGTGGCCACATCATGGGCGTGACTGAGCATCAGGCTTCGGAAGGAGGTGGGGACCACCCACTGGTCATGGCCAGCTATGGATCTCCTCACCAACAAACGGTCTTGGATTCAGAACATTTTTGGACATTTCATCAACACTCTGAGGTCCTCTTTCCCAATGTAATCGGTATCTGTCAGGGGAAAGTTCTCAGGGTCCTCAATGTGTTAATAAAACTTACCAATTATTGGATTCCCTTTTTAAGTTGTAATCAAATCAGCATCTGGGGTCTCCTTACTCCATTGTGCAGTTGAGAGTTCATTTTGAGCATTTGTCTGGGACTGTTATGACTTGATGGTCGTGAAGATTATGGGGCCTCCGTCAACAAGTTCCGCTCAGAAAGATACAAATAACTTCCTGAGCAATCCTTGAGGCCACAGGTTTTTTGAGTTCCGAAGAACGCCAGGAACCAGGAACACCGGTGACCCCTCGACCACTGTAAAGCAAGCAATGGGTCAGTACAATGGCAAACCATATACTGAATAGCGAGGTAACAAATATCAAGGGGCTTACCAAGGGTCTGGGGACAGGAAGAACAAAGATGAAAATGGAAGTGTTCCATGTGGCTGCAGAGTGTAGCAAGCGGCAGCGGTGAGGCGTAGATTGTTGTATAATAGGCACTGCAAAACCTGTATGGAGAGGGTACTCCAAAAGGTAACAGAAGAGGAAAATCCGAAAACAATCCGTTAAGAGTTCCAAGGTCAAAAGCCAGCCAAGTTTGTCGTAACCAGGGGGTAATCCAAAGGAGTCCAATAACACAGTTCAAAGGTCCTGAAACAGCAGAGCAAAACAATATCCAAGGGCTTGCAGAGGAATCCAAGAAGAACAGTCCGTAGTCCAGGTTCAAGATGCGGAGACAGGAAGACGCCGAACAGTGCCTGATTGGGTCAGCTGTGAAGCACTGAATGGGCGTTCCCTCTCTGGTTTTAAAGGGGCCTAGGAGTGTCACATGACCCATCACGTGACCGATGATGTAGCACGTTTCTTTGTCACATGACCCAAGTTTCCAAAACGCCGGTGCCGGGTCTTCCTGAGGGCGTGACGGAGCAAAGGAAAAAACCGGCGTCTCCGTCGACTGTCTCCAAGACGCCAGGGCAGCTGCCAACGTTGCAATGGGTGAATATGACCATAGCGCGTTAAATGCCCTCGTGTGTGCCGCTGCCGTGCTGCTTGAGGGAGTGAGGACATGAGGTCAGAAGAGGAAGGCAGAACAGGACCTGAGATGGAGGGCTTAGTGACTGCACGGGTATTCGTGTGCGTAAGATGACCAGTGGATGGTGTAACAGAGCCCCCCAAAGGCCCACGACCCCGTGGGCAAGCAGGGAAATAACGATGAAACTGGGCCACTAAATGAGGGGCATGCACATCCCGGCAGGAACCCAAGAGCGCTCCTCAGGACCGTAACCCAACCAATCCACGAGATACTGCAGCTGCCCCCTGAAGAGACGAGAGCCCAGAATACCCCAAACCTCATAAACATCAGGGTCATCCAGTGACACGGGGGCAGGGCGAGAGACCAGGCACGTAGGACCAGGGCATGGTTTCAGGAGGGAAGTATGAAAAACTGGATGGACCTTCCAGGTCAAAGGAAGGGATAGGCGATAAGCCACAGGACTCGGGACACCAGACACCCAAAAAGGACCAACAAACTTGGGAAGCAATTTGCGACAGCCAGGCAAGTGTAGATAATGGGACAACAGCCAAACTCGGTCCCCCACATGGTAAACAGGAGCAGCAACCCGTTTCTTATCGGCTGAAGCTTTCATGGCCAACTGAGCTTCCTGCAGATGGGCAAGAGTCTGGGCATGAACCATGGCCACGTCACGAACACAAGATGAGGCAGCAGCAGCAGCACAGGAGGATGCATAATCGGGAATGGGCAATGTACGGGGGTGTTGGCCATAAAGGGAGTAGAACAGAGAAAAGCCAGTAGAAGAGTGCAAGGAGTTGTTATGGGCGAATTCAGCGAGGTGTAGCAGGTGTACCCATGATTTCTGATGTTGTAGTGTAAGACAGCGTAAATATTGTTCCATGGCCTGGTTTACCCTTTCTGTCTGGCCGTCGGTTTCTGGATTGTAAGCAGAGGAAAATCGTGCATCAATACCCAATAATTTAGTGAGCGCACTCCAGAAACGGGACGTGAATTGTGAACCTCTGTCAGAAACCAAGACTGTAGGGAGCCCAAACAAAAAAAAATGGACTTGAAAAACAGATTTGCCAATGTAGGTGCAGAGGGTATACCAGAACAAGGAATAAAGCGAGCCATCTTTGTGTAGGCGTCTACTACTACCCATACTGTATCATAACCCTGTGAACGAGGGAGATCAGTCACAAAATCCATTGTAAGGGTATGCCAGGGTCTGGGGGGAATCGGCAAGGGCTGTAAAAGGCCCAAAGGACGGCCTCTACGGGACTTACACTGGGCACACACTGAGCAGGTGTTGACATAATTCTCAACGTCACGCCACATCGAAGGCCACCAGCACCAGCGTTTAAGTAGATCCAGAGTACGCTGTTGTCCTGGGTGGCCATAGATGGCAGCATCATGAGACCATTCCATAGCTAGGTTTCGAGTGTCACTAGAGGGTAGGAACAACTTGTTGTGAACAAAAGGTAGACCATTGTGATAAACAGGATCCCATTCTTCTAACTGTTGTGGATGTTGGGAAACCCATGTGCGTGTGGCTGACAACAGAGGAGGTGAAGGAGTGCATAAGCATACTACATGCCCGTGGTCAAGCACCGTTTCTGGGAAGACCGGAAGTGACACCCCTCCAAGGGAGCGGGATAGAGCGTCTGCTTTACCATGAGACAGACCAGGACCGTGTTTTACAACAAAGTCATAGGCTGCGAAGAATAAGTGCCAACGCACCTGACGACTGTTGACACACTTGAGAGATGCGAGATCCTGCAAATTCCTATGATCAGTGAAAACTGTGACTTGGTGTTTGGCCCCCATCAAATGGTGTCTCCATACCTGAAATGCGTCTTTAATCGCCAGGAGTTCCTTTTCGCTAACTGTATAATGGGACTCAGTAGATGTAAATTTGCGTGAATGATAAGCTACAGGGTGTAAATGACCAGAGGTTGGGCAAGGTTGTGACAATACCGCTCCCAATGCAAAGGATGATGCGTCTGCCTCGACAACAAATGGCAACTCCGGATCCGGGTGTTGTAGGACCGGGGCTGAGGTAAATGCAGATTTCAAAGACTCGAAAGCGGCTTGATGTTCGGGGGTCCAGATAAATGGGACACGTGGACTGGTCAATTTAGTTAATGGTGCCACTATAGTAGAAAAACCAGGGATGAACCGTCTATAAAAATTGGCAAAGCCAAGGAAAGACTGTAAAGACTTCAAGCTTAATGGGACCGGCCATTCCAAAACGGCTCGTACTTTAGACTGATTCATAGTCAACCCACCTGGTGAAATATGAAAACCCAGAAATTCTACTTCTTTGGTATGAAACTGGCATTTCTCAGGCTTGGCAAATAGCTCATTCTTGCGCAAACGGGATAGGACTTCTTGAACGTGAAGAATGTGTTAGTCTAAAGAGGAGGAAAAGATCAGAATGTCGTCCAAATAGACCACCACATAATTGTCCAGAATGTCCCCAAAGACCTCATTCATAAACCTCTGGAAGGTGGGCGTTGCACAAACCGAAGGGCATTACTAGGTATTCAAATAAACCCTGTCGGGTGCAAAACGCTGTCTTCCACTCATCCCCTTTGCGGACACGTATCAAATTGTATGCTCCCCGAAGATCTAATTTGGTGTAGATGGAGGCGTGTGTTAGTCTATCCAAAAGTGGAGAGATGAGAGGTATGGGGTATCTATCTTTGATAGTGATGGCGTTCAAACATCTGTAGTCTACACAGGGGCGAAGATCCCCCTCTTTCTTTGGAACGAAGAAGATGGGGCATGCAGCAGGCGAGGAGGAGGGCCGAATGTGGCCTAAACGTAAAGCCTCCTGCAAGTATTCTTTCAAGGCTTTATCCTCTACTGGTGATAAGGAATAGATTCGGCCCTTGGGGATGTGAGCGTCAGGGACCAGATCTATGGGGCAATCGTAGGGTCTGTGTGGAGGTAAACTCTCTGCGGTGCCCTTGTCGAAGACTGACAAAAACTTGTGATAAACTGGAGGTATGTTGGAAAAGACAGCACCAACCATGTGCAAAGTGGAAGAGTGATGTTCATCAGTCTCGGATAGGGTCAGATGTGCTACTGCACCCAATGCTGCAGCAGGTGCATCGATTACCTCCTCCCTCTCTCGATAAGACAAAAATGTTGACAGATTTCGGATTCAAAACATACCTGGCCAGTACCCCAATTGATTAGCGGATTATGTTTTTTTAACCAAGGGATGCCGAGAATGATACCAAACTGAGGGGTGGTTATGAGGTCAAAGGCAAGTGTTTCCCTATGTGTTTCCTGAATGACTACTTGCATTGGAGCAGTCTGTTGTCGAATAGGTCCAGAAGCAAGGGAAGTCCCGTCCACAGCCTGTACAGGCTCAGGAAACTCCTTGGTAACTAGTGGAAGGTTCAAGACATAAGCCATTTGTATGTCGATAAAGCAGCCAGTGGCCCCGAAATCAATGATAATCTGAACGGGGTGCATTGTATCAGGAGTCGGCTTTAATATGGCGTGGACTGTGACTGGTCTAATAGGCCCAAATGCCGGAGGAGAACAAGAGGGGGACTGTGGAGAACTCGTCCTGGCCCCCATATTCAGGGACGAGCAATCGGAAAACCCTGATTCTTTTGCTTTGGACGGCGTGGACAAGTCTTGACATAATGTACATTAAGTCCGCAATAAAAGCAAGCATTGTTGGTTCTCCGCCTTTCTCGTTCCATCATAGTTATAGGGCTACGTATTCCACCCACTTGCATGGGTTCACTGGCTACATCAGGAGAGACCGACAACTGTGTACCGGAGAATCTGACTTCTGCCTTGCGCTCGGTGCGTCGAGCGTCTAAATGAAGTGTTAGATCCACCAGATCAGAGTACTGAGTTGGAAGCGACAGCACCACTGACAAAGCATCCTTAGTGGAGCCACTTAGGCCTCTGTAAAATACTACAGCCTTCTTGCTTTCGGGCCAGGATGTTTCTGCCGCTAACTGATTGAATAGTGTTATGTATTCTATGAGGGTGCTTTTTCCCTGAGTGAGGTCTAGTAATTCCAAATCTCTGGATTGAGCTGTGTCTAGTGTCAAAAACCTTAGAAATTTCAGTCACTAGTAGATCAAAATCATAAAGGGCTGGATGATTGTTTTCAAGTAACGGGTTGGCCCATGTGGCGGCGACGCCAGACAAATAGGACAGCAAAAACGCAGCCTTAGCAGGTGCATCAGGGAACGCTGAGGGTCTACAAAGGAAGTGTAATTTACATTGATTCAAAAATGTACGGAATTTCCTGGGGTCTCCCTGGAATCTCTCAGGGGGTGCTAAAGGAAAAGGAGTGGGAGCAATCACTGGTGTGATGATGGAAGGGCTGGAAGGAGTGGCAGAAGGACCAGGGGTTGGAGGTGTGGAGTCCCCAAATTTGGAATCAGAAGGTAGGGGATGTCGAGCACTCTGAAGGGAGTCAAGGCTGTGGTGTAACGCCATGGTGGCTGCGGCCATATCGGCTCTCAAGGTAGTAACTGCTTGCAGTAGAGCGGCCACGGGGTCCCCAGCCGATGCCTCCATAATCTGAACGACCTGTAGACTTCACAGTCTGTTATGACTTGATGGTCGTGAAGATTATGGGGCCTCTGTCCACAAGTTCCGCTCAGAAAGATACAAATAACTTCCTGAGCAATCCTTGAGGCCACAGGTTTTTTGAGTGCTGAAGAATGCCAGGAACCAGGAACACAGGTGACCCCTCGACCGCTGTAAAGCAAGCAATGGGTCAGTACAATGGCAAACAATGTACTGAATAGCGAGGTAACAAATATCAAGGGGCTTACCAAGGGTCTGGGGACAGGAAGAACAAAGATGAAAATGGAAGTGTTCCATGTGGCTGCAGAGTGTAGAGGTCAGAAGAGGTAGCCAGACTTTGCGCGAGGGGACTCTTCTTGTTTTGGCCATATCTGACCTCCACAGGAAAGCCTTGCACTGACAGAATCCAGGAAGTAATTCGGGAATTACTCACATTTCCGGCCCGGATTCTGTCACTTTGAAGATATTGCAAAGGTTGGTGTGGAGTATCCACTATGATGTGTCCCCCCTGGATAAACGGGCAGTAATTCTTCAATGCCCGCACCGTTGCCAGGAGTGCCTTCTCACAATCGTTGAATTTTTCCTCCACAGAGGATAAGGTTTTCCCCCCATAGGAGATTACTTTATTGACCTTGTCATGCTTTTGATATAATACTGCAGTCAAGCATGTATTTGAGAACCCTGTCTCCAAGAAGAACTCCTTGATTTTGACAGGGTAAGCTAGGCAAGGCGCTTGTGAGAGGCATCTTTTGAGTTGTCTTACTGCCTCAGCTTGTTCTGGACCCCACTCCCACTTGACCCCCCCTTCAACAGATGGATCAGGGGTCTTGTGATCTCTGCTTAGTCCTCAATGAACTTTCTGCTGTAATCAGTTAGTCCAAGGAGGCTCCTTAGTTCCCACAGAATTGTGGGGCCTTTTATTTTCTGGAGTGCTTCCACTTTCTTTTCCTGGGGACAGAGACCCTCGGGAGTTATCTCATGCCCCAAGAAATTGACACGGGTCCTGCACCACTGTGCCTTTTGGAAAGAAAGTTTTGCTCCGGCAGCCCTCAACTGTGTCAGAACATAATGGATCTCCGCTATGTGTTCCTCCACAGTTGAGCTACATAGGCCAGGTTACCCCTTTCACCCATGTCGGGCCTGGCCTTATGCAGAAAGATGTTAAATTCATTATCGGAGTTGATGTATCCGAAGGGAGTCCGGGTCCAAGTGTACTGCTGCCCCCCGAAGGTAAAGGCCAGCTTGTATTGGTCCTCCCTACTGACAGGTACAGTCCAGTACCCATTGGTCAGGTCAATGGCAGTGTACACCTTTGACCCCTGGTTCTGGGCCAGCCCTTGGTCAATGTAGGGAAGAGGCCATTGGGAAGTATGGACCTGTTCGTTGAGCTCCCTTAGGTCAGCACAGAGCCTTCACTGGCCGTTTGGCTTCAAAATCCCCAGCACCGGATTATTGAAGGTGCTGTGGACTGGACGAATTATCCCACGGGATTCAAGTTTCTTAATTATTTCAGTAAGGGACTCCATTGATGCGAGAGGCAAGCGATATTGCTTCACAAACACTGGAGTCATGCCAGGGTCCGTGGGAATTGTTGTTGTGTGGATGTCAGTGCGACCACAGTCATAAGAGTCCACCGCAAAGAGATCTTGAAATCTTGTTTCAATTTTTGCTTTTGCTCCAAAGTCTCACAGGCATCAGCTAGGTTGACTCTCTCTTCAACCATCTGCCTGAAGCCCGGAAAGACTTCTGGTTTTCTCAGCGGCCTCCTCCAGTTGGGTAGAGAAGTCCCTGGTCAAAGTACTGATTTGGACTGATGGCTTCAGGTGGGGAATGCAGTCCTTGTGGACTTGAAAGATCACATCATCCCTCCTGAAGTCACAGGTCACATCTTCCTTACCCCAAGGGCATGAAGAGTACCCCAGGAAATTCCCCCATGCCGGGTGAAGATCCTGTCTGGTGTTGTGTCATCGTCGCTATCACTATCAAAACAGTCCTTGGGGATTGGTCCTAACAGTTTGTTACCTAAATCTATGGAAAAATGTTGGTCATCAACCGCCATTCCAATAATGGTGCCTGCGCCCAGAGTGATACTCTTTAGGTCGCTGCTATCCTCCTCTATTGGAATGGTGTGTTCTATGTTGACTAGTGGTGTTGGGTTTACCCTCAACCCTTGCTGTTGGAAATGAGCATTGAGATGAACATAGGCGTCAGGATTTTTCAGTTTCTGTCCTCTTTTAATCTTTACTTCAAGTGAGAATTGTCGGGCCTGTTCTGGGATGGTGACTTCCTCTCCAATCTGAATTTCAACTGCATATGGCAGCAGTTTAGCTGACCGAAATGCTTTCTCTGGGTCATCAAAGTCCATGGGCTTACCGGCTAATCGGGACCAGGCTTTGAAGTTTATTAGGTCCAAACTAGAATGTCACTGCCTAAATAAAATGCAGCAGGGACATCTCGCACGACCCAACAATTATGGACTATGCTCTTGTTGCCTATGGACATTTTGAGCATACACCTGCTAGGCAGGAGATGTTTGGAATTGGGTGTTTCCAGGTCCAGTTCCCATTTGTCTACCAATTTAAATGTCGGAATGGCTGGATCTTTTGGGAGTTTGCGGAACATGGCCTTGCTGATGAAGCTCTTACCGTTGTTCACACATACTCGGGCGAGAACAGAGTCCTTAACTTCATTTAACTGAATAGGGATGAACAACTGCTCTCCAATTTTCTGAATATCAGCCAAGCTTTGAGCTGATTTCTCATCATTTTGGAGCAGGATTTTCTGATTGTGAATTTGTATAGAATTTCAGAGTGTTCCCTTCCAGTGTGGAATGCCACCTTAGACTGGAAGGAAGGTTGATTTTCAGAAATAGAGAAGACTCCCCATCACCAGTTTGTTGTCCTGCTGCATTTACTGTCGCGTCTGGGATTCGGTTATTTTGAAAATGGAATTCAATTTGGTCAGGTTTCTGTTCAACCATGTGGCATGTGCCATTTAAACTAACATGGTTGACACTACGTGTGAATTTTATTGGTCGGTTAGTCTGGTCCAGAGGACCTTGTTAACACAATCTATGAGGGGAGACAATCTACGCAGGAAGTCATTACCTAGTAAACATGTGTGCCCTCTGGAGTCACAACTATGGCTAGGTGCTTCACCTTGTGTCGCCCAATTTTAATGTCTAAATCCGCAGTCCCCTCGACAGGAATTTCATTCCCATTGAAGTTCTGAAGTTGTCCAGGAAGAGGGGTGAGAGGAATTTGGTGTTTCTCCCCCTTCCCAAATTCAGCTGATCAAAGGCCCTTTTTGACAGAAGGGTGGCTTGGGATCCAGTGTCCACCAGTGGCAAAAACATATATTGCCCCTGTATTTGGACCGGGGCATCAAATCTTCCCTCCTTTTCCTCAAAGGGGCAAAGATAATGCGCATTTTTGGCCAATTGGTAGGTTAATTTCTTTGCTTTGGATTCTGACAGAGGGGTGATTTGGGCAGGACTTTGTTTGGGATCTTGGGAACCTGTAAGAAAAAGGTGGCAATTGGATATGGGGGATGTTTTGGGCTCCCCTGGTTCTGATTCTGGGCTGCCCCCCTCCCTTTTTGGAGGCAGTCACCAGAATTTGTTTGAACAAGGGGATTTTCTTGCTGGTCATTCTGGGGTTTGATGATGGGCTGTTTTAACTCGGCCCCCACATCTACCCAGTCTTGATCAGGATCTCTTGGGACCCATTTTTCTTTGGGAGGAGTTCCCCCATCCCTGAAGGAGAAGATCCTTTTCCCAGAAACCTCTGAGGACCCCTCTCCTTCGAATTGGAAGATTTGCACCTCCTCCACAAAATGGGCCCTTTTAGGCTCTTTATTTCTCCTACCCGCTCTCTGTTCCTTAGGTTGCAGACTTTCGGGGGCAGGAGATTCTGGTTCCAGTTCCTGGGTTTCCAGGGGCTTTTCACAAGTGGGGAAGAAAGCTTCCTCTAAGGCTGCCTCCTGTGCCTCCTCCCTAGCAACCGGTGGGTTGTCGGGGTTCTTCCCCCGTCATTGTTCTGGAGCACCAGACCCTTGATTTGAGGAGTTCCGAGTTGCCATGCTCATCTGAGGGTTCTGTTGAGCCCTGAGCATGCGACCCAGATCCTGTGCCAAGTTCTGGACCTGGCGCTCCAGTTGGGACACCCGCTCTGGCTGGTACGGGGTCCTCTGGTCTACCCTTGGTTGATCACGGGAAGGGTAACTGTCCCTTCTCCCATAATACCCCTAGTTAGGATAGTTTTGATACCCCTACACCCTTGGCCTCCCCTCTCCCGGATTGGGCTGTCTGGGCTCAGGAAAGTGGGGAAAGAAAGAAGAGTTGTTTTAGGGGTTGGTGTTTGGCGGGTACCGTGGAAAGAAACTTAACCCGGCATTTGGGGGATTACTGTCCTCCTGGGGAAAGTGAGGAGGGAAGTTTCCTGGGTTGGCGGCTGCCTGGTTGGATCCCCCCCTTGGGCTGGAGGAGTCCACACATAGCCCAGGATGGGTCTGTTGCCCTTGTAACGGGGGCTGATGTAGTCTGGGGAGTTGGGGGTCCCATTCGTGGGGTTACCTCCTTGACTCCCTTTTTGGGATGGGCCCGAGGGCCTTCTGGGTCTTGGGTTGGTAGGATTCTGCGCAGGAATGTTTTTAGCCCTCCCCCCCTATCTCCAGATCTAAAATAGGGGCAACCTTCACCTCTGCCACCTTAGCAGCAGCAGGGGTGTTGAGTGGTTTTGGGTTTTTATTAGCACTTTTACTTTCTACTGGTTTCTGTACTTCGTAAATGCGAGTTGCTTGTTCAATGACCCAGTCTAGTGATCTTTTCTCATGAAAGTCCCTTACGAGCTGGTTCATAATGTATTTAGGGAGTGCATGAATGAAGGTATTGACGAACTCCCTGCTTTCTGTGCGCGCCCTCCTGGTGGTCTGCGCAAAGGCACATTTCAGCTCTTGATCACATTCTTGTGGGGCCTGGTCTTCTCCACATTGCAGGTTGTAGACTGCCTTGCGGGCCTCTTGAGGGTTTCTATGGATTGAAAAATGCTTTAAGATGGCCGCCCTATAGGTGGACCATCTTGAATGGTTCTGATCCTCCAGCCCTGCAAAGAAACTGGAGTATTCAGGTGAAAATGTCCACTTGACATACTGAATACAGCTTTGGCTGTCCTTCAGGTGGAAAGTCTCCATCATTTGCTCAAACAATTCAAGGTGCTCCCAAACTGAATATTTGGCATTTTTATGGTAGGGCGTGATGACGCTCCTAATAGCCTTGATTTGCACCAGGGGATCTTTCCGTAAAGCTCTCTTACTTTGTTGGTTTTTTTAGTTTTGGTCACCCTGGTCCACTCATCCTCTGACTCAGAGTCACTTCTACCTGAGGTGGCTGTCTGTTCCTCTGGGCTCTCTCTGATTCTGCGAGCTTGGGAATGGCTGGCAGAATGTGGGGGCCTAGTCTCTTGAGACCTGTGGCGCTCAGAACAGTCTTCTGACTCTCCCTTGCTCCCAGGATTGGTTGAGTACCCCCCTTGCCCCCCACTGTCCTGGCTGGGAAGAGGTTTTTAAGATGCTCTTAGTGAGCCTAGTCTCATGGAATTCCCCACCAAATTTGACTGCCTGATCTCTTGGTATGTGAAATTTCTGAGGATCCAGTTCTCTGATTCTCCCCTCACTGGAGTCTCCCTGATCAGAGAGGCTGGCCCTAATATTTGGGAACCTGTACGTAGATGCCTGCCCATCAATTTCTGGGAGGCGTTGATCTATCAGTCCCATATTTCCCATTCTGTTGAAGTCTACCATCCCTGTGGCTCTTGGTTCATATGAGCCAGTGGACATGGGGGTGGCAGGGTCCATGGAACTGAAGGGATTAAAGTCATGCCAGGGTTCCAGAGGTTATGCTCAGGGGTTTCTCTGCCCCATTTTACCTCATCTTTTTCAGCCCCTTTTCCTGATGACATGCCAATATCTGACCTTTTTGCTCTTCTATTAAGGCTTTACTGGTCTCTGAGTTGTTCTTGCATGGCTATCTGTCTATGGAGCCTGTCATTCTTTTCACAGAGAGCCTCGTTGTCTCTCTGTGCTTCCTGCCTGAATTGGGAGTTTTGGGCCAATTTCTGCTCCAGGAGACTCACCTCCTGACTTTGGTCCTTACTGGTCTGATTATTCTTTGCCAGAGCCTCCTCCACCTGCCTGGTGTGCTCTGACAGCTTTTCATAATCAGTTTTGATTTCCTCAAATTCCTGAAGGGCCAGTTTACTTTCCTCAAACTTGATTTTTAAATGACTGACTTCCTGGCCTAAGGTGTCCTTTTCCTGAGTTAGAGTGCCCCTCTGTGCAGCCAGGTCGTCCCTGTTTTTTAAGGGCACCAACTTTCTGGCGCTCCTCATCAAACTCTGTTTGGGATTCTAGGTCTTTGATAATTAATTTATTATTTACCCCTTTTAAGGATTCTAGGTGGTTTTCTAAGGTGACTATCTGTTCTATGCATGCTCTGTTAAAAGTTAACTGCTGCGCCAGCTTTGGTTGACTCTGTTGTAGGGAGTCCAACCTTTCCTGACACTCTTTTTGCAGTGTCTGTACATGGGCATCTTGCTCTGCATTCTTTTGCAGTAAGAGAGCCAGATCTTCTTGGAGTTTGGCGGCATACTGCTTATCCTCTGTTTAAGATTCTTGGCTACCCTGGAGCCTTAGCTCCGCAGAGTCCAGATTGCGCTGGATTTTCTGCATTGCTTCCCCTTGCCTCTTTGTGAAGTCTACATGGTCTGCATACTTTTTCTGTATGACTCCTATTTGAAGGTACAGGTAGGCCGCTATTTTGGCAATTTTGCATTGCTCCTCTTTTATTTTAGGGGTCATGTACAGCTCACTGAGTGCTTGATGTAATGGCCCCTTGTCCTGCCAGATATTAAGGTTGGTTTCAGTGATTTCTTGTTTTATTCCCTGCAGCCATACCTGTTCGTCCTGTTCTAGCCATTCACCCCTGACAAACAATTTGTGCAGTAGGTGTTCCCTTGCAATATTGATTTCCACTGGGATCACCATTACGGAAATATGAATTTGCTTCTGGCTTATCTCAGGGTTAGTTTACTTTTGCAAACAGGCCCAACTCCTTTGAGTATTTCTTTCGAGGGGTGCTTGTACAGTATAGCACAGTATGGTGACCCAACAAGGTGTATGTACCCCGTCAGCTAGCATGCTGTGTTAGACTGTCACAAGTGGTATGTCTAATTCAAGATCTCGCGACGAGCCCCCAAGCTGTAAGTGATTTCAATCCGGCACACACCCAAGTCAAAGCCCAGCATGTAGTGCACAACTGAAACCCTTATTTACTTTTATCTATAAGTTCAATATTCTGAACGATATACCACTCATATCACACCCTTCTCCTGAACCCCCCCCCCCCCCCAATCCCCCCCTGGTCACACTGAACCAGGAATCAGGCTAGTTTGCAAAGGTAAATATTTATTTATGTATTGAAATTTTAATCACAGTTTATTTTAATAGGTACACAACAATCACCAATGGGGTGACAGAACACTGAAGAATATCTTTAATACCCTAGGAATAAGTAAGGAATGAGCACAAAAATAAATGCAGCACAGAAAATAATACTTTTGTGTTGGTTCAGATCCGATAGCACTATGGTTAGAGGGTTGCCCCTGAAACACCCCTCAACCCCCAATAGGCAATGTAAAGAGATAGGAGGTGAGAGCAGGTGATCAGGAATAGCACAAATCAAACAGAATATCAGTCCCACCTTCCCCCCATAAAACACAAGAGAAAAACGGAATTGACTTTTCAGCTGTTAGAATGGCTTTTACAATTATCTTTAAAATTGACTGGGCAAAAACACCAAATGTGGTCAAAAATACTTAAATTGTTATAAATTCTTATGGAAGCTGTTTTTAACAGCTGCACACAAGCACAAGCAATGATTTAGTCAGCAGAAAACATTTGAAATCTTAAAGTCCAAGTTGGAAACAGTTTAGAGCCCTTTTACATGTGTAAACCTTTCAGATTTATAAAATTGCGGCAAACTTTCCATTGCACGATATTCACGATAACGGGAGAATTGCACTGTTTGTAGGAGTTGACATTTCGTTTCTATCACAAAAACTGAGGGAGTTATAGAGGTTTTAGTAAAGGTTGTTTTTGTAAAATAGGCGCGAGAATGGAAAACAGAAATCACTTTTGAAAATGACAAATGGGTTTGCTTACATTAGAGGTTGACTATGAAAAAGCGAATACCCCACAGGGATCTTACAGTCACTTGATCAGGGTGAGCCGACTGCTAAGGAAACTCGACTTCTTCAGATGAGAAAAGGGTCAGCGCAAAGATGGTTCTAACAATACTGGTTCTGAAGGAAAGATAGGGATAAGACAATGCAAAGATACTCCTAACAAAACTGGTTCTGAAGGAAAGATAGGATGGGTTTGAGATAGGGATAAGACAATGCAAAGTACATATACTATGAGCCATAGTTCTTCCTATTAATACTCACAGGATAGGTTTTTAAATTGGACCTTCAGTTCTGGTCTGATCTAGGAAAGACAGAACATCAGGTACGGTACTAGATCATCTAGGCCGGTCACCGGATTGGCACAGGATCTGCCCTGCTAGTCTGTGAGTATTTGAATCAGCTGCATGGCGTGTTCCTCAGGCAAGCCTAGTGGTGGCAAGCCAGAGAATTTCAGAATATTGGTTCAAAAGACCTTCTCACACCACAGCGCTTTACTGGGTTGCAAGAATACATTTGAGGATTTGGTCCTTGCTGGAAATCAGTGGTTCTCTATTGTTGGCAAGAGATTTTGGCATCTGGATCTGGAAGAATGTTAAAGCTGGATGTATGCTGGATCAGAGTGCTTTGCCGAAATCAGGAAAGTGGCTGGATCTGTGTGTTCCTATGTGTTGTCAGCTGTCTCTATTTATGCTATAGGATGACATCACAAAGGGGTGTGTGGGCCGGCTTAGCTAAGCTTGCCCCTGTGACCTGGGATAGGACCACACTTCATCTCCGCCTTGCAATTTGAGTGGTTGGATCAAGGCCGGATGATGTCACATTTTATGATTTGCTTTACAGTCCTCAGAGACCTCCCTTTAGCCACTGGTCTCAAAATCGGATTTGATACTAAATGTACATTTCTAGATTGGTCACCTTTATACAAATCACACACAAACATGCTGTATTTTACGTAGCAGCTATTCCTCAAAACCCTGTAGCGGTGGGATCTTGTCTCAACTTTCTATGGAATTTTGCCCTTTTCGCTATGAAGACAATTTCCAAATTTTATGCAAATTTCCACAAATGTGCGTGTTTAACATAGGGATATGTGTGTACATTTTCACAATTCTAACAGTAATACATTTAGCATAAAACCACATATATTGCCATTCCTGTCCAGAGCATGTCACACAGTTCTACCGCCTCTTCACATGTGCAGCCAGAAATTAAATTAACAACTCTGTCCTTTTTATATTTTTCACCATTTTGAATAGCAAGTTATGAGTCTTTTAAAAATTGTTCTTTGTTCATGTTTAGCAACAGAGGGTCCGCCCCTTTATTTGTCTCCCTGCAGTCCAGGGCATCCCCCTCCTTGCTTGTTCCTTCGAGAGGCCATTTACGACCCCCTTTACACTTCCAGTTTCCTGGGCTGCGGCTTTGTAATTGTTCCTTCACTTTCTGTAGACAAGATTCTGTTCTAACCCGCAATTAACACATCCCCGTGACTTTCTGCTGAGAGGAAGGCCCTCCTTCTGGGAGAAAAGCCTTCTTTGCCAGTTCTTGCAGCTTCAGCCAGGCTAATTAACTTCTTAAACCCAGCAAAACCAAGTTTGTTACATCAAACATAGATACATACGTTTCTTTCTTGGCCTTAAAATCTGTGGGAAAAAACACAACTAAAATCTGTATTCCTTTTTGGCAACAATCCTTTTTATGTTTGCTAATCCAGCAGACTTTTTAGTTTTAGGTCCTTTTAAAGTTTCCTCAGTACTCCTCTGACAGCTGTCATTCAGGTAGCCCCGGGTACTGCACCCAGATTTCGGCCTATGCTGTCAGTTTTCAGACAATCCAGTTTGTCTGAAGAATGTTTTGCTCTTCACATTGGGACTTTGTATGTTCACAATGATTCATTAGATACATGAATTTTAGCACGAGGTAAGATTTTGAATGTGGAGAAGTGTTGTGTTATGGGCATTTTGGAGTTTTTGGCAACAAAGCAAATGTCATTTGTAGGCCCATTTTAGGGTTTCACTTGTAAAGTGCTGCTTTTCTCTCTGCAGTCTGTTTGCTGGTCATGGAGCCCACTGGCAACTTTTCTGCAGGGTGTACTATATTTCCCCGCACATGTATCATGGGTGGTAGGTTGTGTATCTCTCTTTGTGTGCTGAAGCACACAGTTTTTGGCGCATACAAGGGTTTTGCCGCCATTGTTGCAGTTTCTTTCATCATAACTGGCAGGGTGATGCTGCATAGCCGAGCACAGAGTGGGTCAATACATCCCACAACAACAACAAAAAAACTTTATTTGCTAAGCCAGGCCTTTTGGCTTTGCAATTGCAAGTCATAAGGGCGGTAATGATGGATTGAGAGCATCATAAAAATGTATACATGAAGCTCCCAGTCCATCAAGGCCACATATTTTAACCATAAGAACAATGAAAGCCACACACATTAGTCATAATAATGATCACAGAAAACACATCAATTAACCTAGTAGCATGGAAACAAAACAAGCACTTAAAAGCAACATTCAACAACTGTTTCACTAACTTCTACAAAATGGCTGCCACTATAACCGCTTTCACCATGATGCACTTGTTTTGCATCACATAGCAGCTGAATGACAACCAGACTCATCTAATAAGCATAGTCAACTTAGAGAGCTGAAGCTCTATCTACAGGCCAAGCAATTGTACAAGCAAACACGTGGTTTTGCTTTGGCATCATATGGAGAAATGTGTGTGATTGCATATTGTAAAATCCAATTTCGGGCTTGACATGTTCGCATTCTTTTGAAAGGAACATTTGTTCATCTTCTTGACCCCAAGTCATGTCTTGGGTTAATTTGGAGACTCTAGCAAGTAGGGTACTCTAAACAACAAAGGACAGCAGCAGTTGATCATCGTGTCAGGTTGAGAGCACAGAACAGATCAATCACCAGTTTCGCTTCCCATCCCTACCCCTCCCTCACATTTATAAACATAAAGCAAGGTTTCTCACATAAGAACAGTCACCCATAGGTGGACCAGTGCAAAATCTCATTTAGGACACCTTTCTTTGTCCGAAGCAGGCCTCGTGAAAAATAATGCAGAAAAGGTGGAACAAATGTTAACAATGAATTGAGATAGGATTTGGAACAATATGGCCCCAATATAGGTGTAATATGGGGTTGCAAAAATGTCCATTGAATCTTTACTTTTACCCTCATATGTCAAACAAAACCAGCCACCTGAAAATGAAGACTCTTCAAACAGCATTTGAACAAGCCAAAAGGACTGGAGGAAATCAGGATGCAACACTGTCAGCTTTTCAGACTTGCATAAATGAGTGGACAAATATTTTAGCATTGCTAAAGAATGTACTTAGCCATGGTCATTTTTTGACAAACACACGCACTTCAAGGAGCAGGGTGGTCGATACCAATACACGCACATCAACGATTCACAGAGTCAGCGTTTGCTAATTGCAAAACCACTGGCCAACACCGTTTTAGTAAGACATTGGAAATGTAGCACTGACTGTCAAAGCCAATGGGTCTGGATTTACTAAATGGCACTTACAATCTCAATGTCCAGCTAAAACCATCAAATGCCCAAGGACAGCCGGACAGGAAAATGACCCTGTCAAGCGGGGATAGGAACCCCTCTCAGAGTGGGAGGCGTACCACTGTGGAAGCCAGAGCCTGTCCTACCCCCAGAGGTAGAAGGCTGCAGTGTGCAGGGCACAGGCCCTTTCTCTTTCTTATGTGCCAGCATGACTGACAATAGTACCACTGTGGATTACCCCATAAAATAGTTAGACAGTGTCTCCTGATCAACTTTATTGCCACCATGGTATTCAAGATAGTGGGTGCTAGGTATTCCAAGAACGGAGCGTATGTGCCGACTATGTGGAGAAATGGACATTGAAACCATGGCACACATTATGTTCACATGTGCCAGTTTAAAGGTCTTAAAATATCAATATATGAAATCTTAGAATAACATGACAAGAGGGGCACAGGGTGGGGGCGTTTGACTGGAATGTTTCATGGAACGCTTTGTTGGATGGAAATGATGTGAATTTTATATATCGTATGGTTACATTTTTATAATGTGTGGTTAGAAACTTTAGGCGATTTATCACAGGGAACTTTTCAATGACGTTTATGAAGAGGTTTTCCGCTATGAATTGTTCATGTTGACATTTTTATATATTTTACTATGTGATTCGGTGGACTGTGTTTTTATGTGGTATGCATATATACAAAGCTGTAACAGTTTGAAGCCGACGCAAGTGATTTTCGTCTGATTTAGAATATCACTACTATGGGATTGGACCCAACAAAATGTTTGCGTTTGAATAAGGATACAATGACCCCCGATTAGGTCTGTCAATATTAGCCCAGATTTGAGAAAGGCCAAAGTGGCCGAAACACGTGTTATCTATAAGGGCTTACTTATGATTGAATTAAATATATACTTTCCAAACCCTATAAGGCGCACTGTCCTGGATTTTTTTGGGTGTTTATGCATCCTTTTTGCATTTTCCTATATTTGACGGGTTTCCTGTGGCTTACCGTCAATCCAGTGACCTGCGACCATTCCTGAATAACTGGTATGACCAAGGGGTTTTCCTGTCCCCGTTAACACTTCCTATTTTTGCTTTGAGCCTTATTTTTCTACCACTACAATCAATATAAGAGGAGTCGCCCCACAGACCAACTGCAACACTAAGCCTTATTCTCTGTTCCTATATTAATTAATAAATCACCCCATACCTGAGTTACAAGATGCTGCCAGTTTCTCTCTTTCTTTACAACACTACAATTAGCATGAGAGCGGTGGACCAGCAAGAGAAAATATCATGTACCAACGCACCCCAACCAGCAGCTCCAAGAAGAACACCAGCTATGCACCGTTGCTCAGCTGATTACGAGTTTTAGCACTTGCAGTGGAAAGCTGCAACCTGCTCCGGAATTAAATAAGGCCCCCCCCTCTTACAGGGCTGCAGAGCGGCTTAACAGCAAAGACTGTAATCCCACGGACATCGGGGACAAGCACACAAACTGGAAAGCTTACCATAGCAGTCCTCCATTGTTGCACTCCGGCAGACCCGCAAATGCGAAGGGGTTGGGGTTTATACCCCATTATATGCATTTTGATATTTGTAACACTTCTTGGGTGGGGAAGACAGGGAATGATTGACCCGGGAACTAGCAGGGGAGAATCAATGGAGGCCGGAGGGGGAGGATATAAGGGGCTGCAGGAAACAGGAATGGGTGCGTTGTTCGGGTGAGGTGGGAGGAGAAGGAGGCAACAGACCAAGAGAACAGAACGAGGAAAGATGGCGTAGAGGAGCATGAAGACGATTTACAGAGCAGGTGAGGTATTGATGGGTGAGAGAAAGTGGTACTGTGTTGCGAGCGAGTATACAAGTTGTGTTAGTGAGATTGGTAGTAGAAGATTAGGGAGTGAATGAATCAGTAACTGAAGGAGTGAAAGGAGGGTCACAGAAGAGATTGTGGGGGGGGGGTAGTATGGGTGTGTGTGTGTGTGAGAAGGACAAAGACTTGACCTTCTCGTTAAGAGGGCTAAGCCCCTCTTCCTGGGGAGGAGGGAAGTGAAGGGGAAGAACCCGAGCAAAGCAGGCCCCAATATCTATTTTCCACTGTGCCCATATGTATCTGTGCAGAACCATCTCTCCTACCTTGCCACTTGCCAAAGATACTTGTCAGGGTTTCTCTTTCTTTAGTCCCAGCACAACGCCAGGCTATCAGAAACACTGAGCCAAGAGAAACGCATTGATTTGATAACATCACCCAGATCGGAAGAGAATAACGAGTCCTACCAAGCGACTCTCACACAAGCCCGAACAAGCGCAGAGCCACGCAGTGAACAAGGAAGAGAGAGCACACCCAACGGGGAGCTGCAGGCGTACATGGCAATCACAGACACAGAGCAGTCCAAGTATGACCTAGCGATGGGGGCTCCCGCATACATCCAGAGACTTATCACAAACTTTGAGGACATGTTCCCCCATAGTAGAAATCGGTACCAAAGACTCAGTACGCCGCCATTACATGGCGAGTGCCTGTGGAACCAGTGAGCAGGGCTTAAGCCCCTTTTGAAAGATTCCCTTAGCATATGCATGTGCTGGGGCAGGAAACTCGAATCAGATTGGCCAGGGAAAGAGACCCAATCCCTGAGAAGGGAGCGGTATTTAAAGGGGCAGAGGAAACTGGAAGTTGTGTGTGTATTGGGCGAGGCCAGCAGTGGCAGTGTAGGACGGGCAAGAGACCAGCAGGAGGAAGGAAGCAGCACGGTATCATGGGAGTGATTAAAAGGTGACCCATTGGTTTAGAAGTGATAGTGGTTCTACAGTTTAAGTGTGAGAGAAGTATCTAATGATGATACAGTAAGGAGTGACTGAAAAGTCTTGTACCGGGTGAAATGGAAGGTGTTTGGGTCTGAGTGATGGGAAGAGAGTAGCAGTGGTTCGAGGAGAGTAGTAGGGAATGAAGGAGAGTAGTAGTGGTAGAAAGAGAGTAGTAAAGGTGGCAGGAGGACAATAGTAGTGGGAGGAAAGCAGTAGTGGTAGGAGTAGTCCATGCTGAGTAGTAGCGTGGGAGGAGTGGTAGTGGGAAGGAGAAGGGAAAGGGGATAGGTATCATCAAAAGGGTGGAGGCAGGAGACAGGAGGAGTAAATCATCGAAGGGAAAGCAGACTAGCAGGGAGGAGTTAAGGGATAGGTATGGTAAAAGGAAAACTAACCCATGACGAGAGTAGGGAAAGTTGGGAAGTCTCTGAGGGAGTTGGTGAGTCTGTATTTAGGGAATTGTGAGAAACCTGAAGGTGTCTCCAAGTCTAAACCCTGAGAGTATTTCATCCAGGCGGCCAGGACACGGCCATCGCTATTGGATCCAGTTCCTGGGGGTGGAACAGTAGTGAGAGAGGATCACCTGGATGGGGGGGGGTCCTCGGGGAGTGGGACACTGATGGGTGAGACACAATATTCCCCTTCCTTTAACAACTTTTCCCCATCATATCACCTAGGACATTCCAAACAACTGCCCCCGCCCACTTTTCTAACTCTAATGCTTTCACACAACACAAAGGACAACAGACTAACACCAAAGCTGTTTACCTGACATGTCCCAATACAAGGGTCATGCAATTGATCAGAATCACACCCCCCGGATGGCCGTTTCCTTTCCCCACAGGGATAAAAGGTGGAGCCAGAGAGAACAGTACGAGCGAGGCAAGTACAGCAGACAGCACAATGAGATGGCTACCATGTGGCAATTCAAGAGAAGGAGAAAGGCGGCAGGAATCGAGAGGGTGGCAAGGAGAGAAGTGACCTTGCTCTTTTTGTCCAAAGCCTGCAGAACCTTTGTGGAGGAGAGCCTAAAAACGCAAACAATACCACAAGTGTCCTGCAGCAAATGTCAGCGGTACACAGGGAAATCTTATGTCGATAAGCAGGAGCGAGGGAAGCTCCCACGCCTGTGATACCGGCCTTGACTCCAGAGAAGCCAAAAGCTAAGCAGTTCATCACAACCGGTGAGTCGAGGGGAGCACCGATGAGAACCAGGCTGTGTTGAGTGAGAATCACATTGTGGCAAATTTTGGACCAAACCTGGGGAACTTTGAATGAACTGTTAAGAGTGTGAAGGGGAGAGCAGCTGCAAAGGGAAAGTGGCACCACGTGGGTGCCAACTCGAGAGACTCTGGCCGAGCCTCATATGAGAGAAACTACAAGTACCAGAAGGCCCTCGAAGGGCCGGCGAAATAGGACAAAGTGGTCACCCAGAGGGTCAAGCAAAATCCCTGTACAATCGAAAAGACTTTGATCTATAAGCAGTGTGAGAAAAAGGGAAGTGACTCCCACAACGAAAGTGAACATCGAAAAACCAAGGGAATTCAATCCCGTTAAAGTCAAGAGAGGTCCGAGCCCGACCGAGGGAGATCCAGGGGTGAAGTCATCACCCAAGTAAAAGACATTGAGAAAATGAGAGGAGAAATCCTGCTAAAGGCAAGAGGGGTCCGAGCCCGACCAAGGGAGATCCAGGGGTGATGCTATCACCCAAAATTCACTGACAAAGGAACTGTGATATATATGGTGGAATACAATTGAAAAGGGTCAGTGCCCACAAGAGGGGGGACCCAGTGGTGAAATTGTCACCCTACGTAAAAACTGTGATAAACAATTGAGAAGGGGCAACGCCCAGAAGAGGTAGAGCCAGGGGTGAACCCATCACCGAGCGAACATTGGGAAATTACTTTCATTTGGTAAAGGAACTTTTGTTTTGTTGTTTGAACACGTCAGGTCCTCGAAGGCAAGAGACTTTCAAGTGAAACGAGACTTGGCCATTGAAGGCCTTGATAACTGAATTGAGGGTTAAAAGCTGAACTGTCATTGCATGCTTGGAACTGTTGTCTCGAACTAGAGAAGCCAGATACTGTACTGTGCTCCAAGCTCCTTGGAGACTTCAATCTCGGTTACCAAGATCCCAATGTCAGAACACCAATTCCTGCTACACGTTCCCGCTTACCTGACAGGCTTACGGTAGTCAATATAGCTAGGGACAGCAATAAGCGCTTCTATTCCTCTAAAGGCTTGTTTCGAAGGCATTGGGGATTGCCATGGCGACGATGGCCACTGCTACGTCTGCAGTCACGTGTTGCTCCGACTTCCCGGTCACGTGACTCCCGCGTTGTGGTCACGCAATCTTAAGTCCGGCCAGTCCGCTGTTTCGGTGCTTCTGATTGTTTTCTTTGGAATTCTACAGTGGCGCTTGCTATTTTGATCTTGTCTCTTCTCGACCTCTGGCCTGTTTTTTTGGATTTTGCTCTTGTCTTGCCCTCGGTACTTCTGCTTCAAACTTCAGCTACGAACCCCTGCTACGACCCGGATTTCCTTTTGACTTCGATTCTTGCCTCATACCTTGTCTTGTCTGATTACCTGATTCTGACCCGGAACGTTTGGATTTCTTCTTCCTAGGCGTACTCGTGCCGGCGGGAATAGGTTACGCGTGCTGGACTAGAGACTGCCTGTAGCACGTCTGGGACTATTCACTCTAGGCGTACGCGTGCCGGCGGGTATAGGATTCGAGTGCTGGACTAGAGACTGCCTTTAGCACTCCTGGGATTATTCACTAGGCGTACGCGTGCCGGCGGGAATAGGTCTTGCATCGGACTGAGGATTCCTTCAACTCCGTGAGACTGGGCTCTCTCTTCCTGGATCCTGGGAGATCACCATCATCCTACCTTCACCGTTGATTCAGCTTCTCCCGGATATACAAGTAAGAGTCCTTATTTCCTGCTCATTTTCCGTTATTGGTTCTTTGCCTTTCCTTGTCTTATTTAGTTCCTTTCTCTATTAAGTACCGTACCTCACCCTGTTGACAATCACTGAGTGTTCAGTCTGTCTTGTGGAATTCCCAGTTATTGGGAAAAAACTTGCAGTCATCAGGAGTTCCAGAAGGACCTGTTCATTCTTCAAACATCTTTCAACCAATTGACCGCTCAAATTGTTTTTATATACAACTGAGTGTTACATTGGTAGGAAGAATATACCACTGCACTACGGGTTCAACAGCGTCTCCTCGATCACCAGGCGCTTCACCCTGTTGAGGCTTTGATCTCTGACAGAATCAGAAGCCTAAAAATGGACACAGCCAATGATCCTTTGGCTACCTTGGTTCAATTAGTGGCTGATTTACGTGCTGACATGCAAACAGCCCATGATGTTACTCATCGCCGTATTGATGATATTCAAGCGGGATTGAGGGCTAGTGCCATTGAACCTCCCTCAGTCGCAGTGGCTTCCGGGTCTGGTACGGCCAGTGCTCAGGCCAGGGCAGACCCGGTACCGGTAGTTATGACACAATTCCCGTTGGCTCCTCCTGAACGTTTCTTGGGCGATCAAAAAACCTTTAGAACGTTCATCAATCAATGCAGACTGCATTTTCTTTGTAGACCAGCATCATTTCCCGATGCAACTACTAAGGCCGCTTTTATATTGTCTAACCTAGGGGGTACGGCTGCCGTCTGGGCGAATCCTCTCTTGGAGCAAGGCAGTCATATGTTATTTGACAGTGACGCTCTCATAGAGGCGCTTCCCAGAGTTTTTGACACTCGATACAAATCTCAAGCAACTGACTTGGAGTTATTGAATCTGCAGCAGGGCGATACTACTCTATTGACTTATCTGGCTAAGTTTAACCAATTGGTTGCTGAAACCAACTGGCCGGACGAGAAGAAGGCAGCCTTATTTTATAAGGGTTTGTCGGATTCCCTCAAGGATGTCATTGCTACGGTACCTGTGGTCCCCGTCTCCTTTCCTGACTTTTTGGATCTAGTTCTTCAGATCGATGCCCGTAAAGCGGAAAGGAAGGGGGAAAAGAGGATTTTGCCTCCGGTCCCTGTTAGTCTGACAAGTTCGGCTTCGGGCAATGGGGAACCCATGCAAATAGGGGCGATAAGAGGACCATTATCTAGCGAAGAAAGAGAGAAGCGTAAAAGGAACAAGTTATGTTTTTATTGTGGTTCTTCTGGTCATTTTTTGAATCAATGTCCCAAGAAACCGGCGAAGTCGGGAAACTCCAAAGCCCGACAATAGAGGGAGCCCCTATGTCGAGCATTGATCTTCCGGGCTCCAAATTCTCGGTTCCTTTCACTATTAAGTTAGTTGTTGCTTCTCCGGACGGCGAAACCTGGTTCTCTGAAGCGGTTTTGGATTCAGGGGCTACTGGAAATTATGTTGATCTCCAGTATGTGAAAGACTGGAACATTCCCCTGGTACCAAAGGAACAACCCGAGGTGGTCAACGCAGTTGATGGTACCACACTACTCTCAGGGTTGGTAACGGAGTCGACAGTTCCCCTGGATTTGCTCATAGATGGTTGTCATAGCGAAGTCATTTCATTCGATGTCATTACTGCACCTCAATTCCGACTTATTCTGGGTCTACCTTGGCTTCGGCTCCATAATCCCTTGGTAGATTGGGCTGCTGGGTCTGTCTCGTTTCCCTCAACGTATTGTTCAAGACATTGTGGCCCAACGACTCAAGTGAAGAACAACCCCTGTCAAGCCTTATTGGAATCTGTTTCAATGATAGGTGGCGTTGTCAAGACTGTTTTACCCCCGGAATACAAGTCTTTCGCAGATGTCTTCGACAAAGGTGAGGCAGAAAAATTACCGCCTCATCGTATTTATGACTGTCCCATAGACCTTAAGGAGGGAGCTAGGATCCCCTCTGGGAGGATCTACTCTCTTACTTTAAAGGAAGATGCAGTTTTAAAGGAGTATCTGGACAAGGCTTTGGCTTTGGGTTTTATACGCCACTCCCGTTCTCCTGCTGCATCTCCCCTGTTCTTTGTCCCGAAAAAAGAGGGGGACCTGAGACCATGTATAGATTATCGGGAATTGAATGCAGTCACAATACGGAATCAATATCCCATACCACTGATTTCAGTACTTTTGGATCAGCTAGGCTCTTCAGTGATATACACCAAATTGGACCTCAGGGGTGCCTATAATCTAGTAAGGATAAGAGAGGGGGACGAATGGAAGACGGCATTCAAAACCAGACACGGCCTTTTGAATATTTGGTCATGCCGTTTGGGCTATGTAATGCCCCTGCCACATTTCAACATTTCATTAATGATGTTTTTCAGGACATGATTGATCGATTTGTGATCGTCTACTTAGACGATATCTTGATTTATTCCCCTTCTCTTGAACTACACCTTCAACATGTTACTGAAGTACTACAACGTCTGCGTAAGAATAAACTATACGCAAAACTAGAGAAGTGCATTTTTCATACTACTTCAGTTGAATTCCTGGGCTATGACATTACTAACCTGGGTGTTCAGATGAGCCAAACCAAGGTCAAGGCTGTATTGGAATGGCCCGTCCCAGGTACACTAAAAGCTTTGCAGTCTTTTTTGGGGTTCGCAAACTTTTATCGGCGGTTCATCAGGCACTTCTCTAGCATTGTGGCTCCACTTACTGCTTTAACAAGCAATAAGCATCCGTTTCAGTGGAATCCCGAAGCACAGAATGCGTTTGAGACTCTTAAGGAAGCCTTTACTTCAGCTCCGGTGCTTCAACATCCCAATGTCAAACAACCGTTTGTTGTAGAGGCCGATGCTTCTGACGTGGCAGTAGGGGCAGTTCTCTCCCAGTTTTGTCCTGACACAGAGATCCTCCATCCTGTCGCGTATCATTCACGCAAGCTTACTCCGTATGAGGTAAACTACACCATCACCGAACGTGAGCTGCTATCTGTCCGGGAGGCTTTTACAGTTTGGAGACATCATCTCTTGGGAGCAGAGACTCCGATTCAAGTGTTTACTGATCACAGAAACCTACTGGCCCTTCAATCATTGAAATGCACGACAGCGCGTCATGCACGTTGGCATGAGTTCTTCTCAATGTACAACTTTGTATTGACCTACCGTCCTGGGACCTTGCACTCCAAGGCAGATGCCCTGTCAAGACTATTTGAAGACCCAGTGCATCGGCCACAGGAGGGTCGACTACTCTTGCCCAACCAGGTCGTGTGTGGATGCACTTTGCAACCATCCCTGAGGACAGCCATTCAACATTGGGTCTCAGAAAAACATCCTGAATTGGAGGATCTTAATCTGGATATTATTCAGTCCTTGCCATACGTCCAAGGCAAAATCTATATACCTAACTCGTATACCCGCAGGATTGCCATGTCTTGGTGTCATGACTCCATGTTGGCCGCACACCCTGGTCATCGTAAGACATTGGAATTACTCAAGCGCTGGTGCTGGTGGCCTTTCATGTCAAAAGACATTGTGCTATACATCGCTAATTGCGCGGTTTGCGCTCAATGTAAAACCGTTCCGGCCAAACCAATGGGTCTTCTACAACCCCTGCCAGTACCTGCTAAACCCTGGGCCATGCTTTCCATGGACTTTGTAGTGGAACTACCCTTGATTGGTGGATTTGACACTATTTGGGTGGTAATCGACAGTTTTACTAAGTTGGCCCTTTTTGTGCCTTGTCGGGGTCTTCCGTCTGCTACTACTCTGGCGGACCTGTTTTTACGCAATGTCTTCCGCTTCTTTGGTCTTCCTGAGATCGTGATAACTGACAGGGGTTCTCAGTTTACCTCTCGTTTTTGGAAACACCTTACACAGTCCATGGGTATTGACGAGAGGTATTCTACGGCCTACCATCCACAAACCGATGGCCAAACCGAGCGACTCAATGCCACCATGGAACAATACTTGAGATGTCTTATCCTACAGCACCAAGAAACCTGGCTCTCCGTTTTGCCTATGGCAGAGTTCGCTTATAATAATTCTGAGCATTCTTCTACGGGGGTTTCTCCTTTCTATGCCATGTATGGACAACACCCACGCTCTCTACCCTTGGATTCTTGTATATCCTCGGATTGTCCAGCTGTCCAATCCTGCCTTAGAGATCTGACATCGTTGCGTAAGAACGTTATGGAACACTTGATACATGCGCAGGAACAGGCTAAAAAGTATGCCGATCGCCATCGCCAGCCGGCACCGCAGTATACCACAGGTATGCGTGTTTGGCTGTCTACCAAGAATCTCAGTATTCCAGGTCGTAAAACCCTGTTACCTCGCTTTGTGGGTCCTTATATTGTTAAGGAGGTGATTAATCCCCTTGTGGTCAAATTGGAATTGCCTCCTACTTGGAAGATACATCCCGTTTTCCACGTGTCTTTGGTCAAACCATGTTCTGAGCAGGTGAGGTTACCTATCCGTCCCCCCCCCCTGTTGGTACAAGGGGTGGATGAGTATGAGGTTAATGCTATTTTGGATACTAAAATATCACGTGGTGTGCGTTTGTTTTTGGTGGACTGGAAGGGTTACGGTCCGGAGGATCGCACTTGGGAACCTGAGTCCAACATCCATGCACCCGTGCTGTTGTCCCAGTTTCTCGCATCTCAAGGTCTCGGGGGACCTTTGGGGGAGGATACTGTCAGAACACCAATTCCTGCTACACGTTCCCGCTTACCTGACAGGCTTACGGTAGTCAATATAGCTAGGGACAGCAATAAGCGCTTCTATTCCTCTAAAGGCTTGTTTCGAAGGCATTGGGGATTGCCATGGCGACGATGGCCACTGCTACGTCTGCAGTCACGTGTTGCTCCGACTTCCCGGTCACGTGACTCCCGCGTTGTGGTCACGCAATCTTAAGTCCGGCCAGTCCGCTGTTTCGGTGCTTCTGATTGTTTTCTTTGGAATTCTACAGTGGCGCTTGCTATTTTGATCTTGTCTCTTCTCGACCTCTGGCCTGTTTTTTTGGATTTTGCTCTTGTCTTGCCCTCGGTACTTCTGCTTCAAACTTCAGCTACGAACCCCTGCTACGACCCGGATTTCCTTTTGACTTCGATTCTTGCCTCATACCTTGTCTTGTCTGATTACCTGATTCTGACCCGGAACGTTTGGATTTCTTCTTCCTAGGCGTACTCGTGCCGGCGGGAATAGGTTACGCGTGCTGGACTAGAGACTGCCTGTAGCACGTCTGGGACTATTCACTCTAGGCGTACGCGTGCCGGCGGGTATAGGATTCGAGTGCTGGACTAGAGACTGCCTTTAGCACTCCTGGGATTATTCACTAGGCGTACGCGTGCCGGCGGGAATAGGTCTTGCATCGGACTGAGGATTCCTTCAACTCCGTGAGACTGGGCTCTCTCTTCCTGGATCCTGGGAGATCACCATCATCCTACCTTCACCGTTGATTCAGCTTCTCCCGGATATACAAGTAAGAGTCCTTATTTCCTGCTCATTTTCCGTTATTGGTTCTTTGCCTTTCCTTGTCTTATTTAGTTCCTTTCTCTATTAAGTACCGTACCTCACCCTGTTGACAATCACTGAGTGTTCAGTCTGTCTTGTGGAATTCCCAGTTATTGGGAAAAAACTTGCAGTCATCAGGAGTTCCAGAAGGACCTGTTCATTCTTCAAACATCTTTCAACCAATTGACCGCTCAGATTGTTTTTATATACAACTGAGTGTTACATTGGTAGGAAGAATATACCACTGCACTACGGGTTCAACAGCGTCTCCTCGATCACCAGGCGCTTCACCCTGTTGAGGCTTTGATCTCTGACACCCAATGACCTCAAAGCCACTGATCTCCCTGGCACATTAGGTGACCTAGGATTTATCCACTATATTAATGAGCAGACACACAACAAAGGGAGAACCCTTGACTGGCTCGCCGATCTGAATTGCACTGTCAACCTTATGTACGTCACACCATGCATGTGGTCTGACCATCATAAAATAACCTTCTCCATCAAAGCTAATCCACAAACCTAACATTGCACCGTCTATCCACACCCGCAACAAGAGGGATATCACAAAAGAGAAACTGCTCCCACTAATCCTTCCCCTTCTTAACAATGCCTCGGTATCCTGCTCAGACCCCACAATCTTAGTAGATATCTACAGCCAAACCTTCCTAAAAGCACTAAACTCTACAGCCCCGCTAAAATTGCGCAAATCGAAACCACGCGCACACCTCAACTCGTGGTTCACACCACACTTGAGAGACCTACGCAAAGCCAAAAGAAACGCGGATGTACACTGGAAAAGTCTCCAAATGGAGGCCAACAAAAGAACTTTGATTATGGCCACATCCACCTACAAAGAAGCGATACTTGCAGCCAAAAAAGATGCTTACAACAAGCGCATCATGCAGGCCGAATCTAACACTAAAGATCTTTTCAAGATTCTTAAAGAACTTGAATCTCCTATAACCCCCCTCGATAAGGGCAACACTGATACCACATGGTGCACTAACATCCAGAAAGCGCTCCTGGATAAAATGTCCACTTTGAAGACCAAAATCAACAACAAAAAATGTAGTCTCCTCTCTGATCCACTATCACACTTGCCCACTCTCAACAGTACAGCACCTGTACACTCCTTCATACCCTTCAACTTCTCAACCCTCTCCACATGGGAAGTGGAAAACATTATCAAAAAGATCAAACCCACTAACTGTCAAGACGACTCCTGTCCTGCACCTTTTATTAAGGAGGCTGCCCGTGACATCACCCCTTTCATTACCACCTTTATCAATGCCTTCTTCAAATCAGGTATTGTCCCTGACAACCTGAAGGATGCGTCAGTTATCCCTTTAATTAAAAAACCTACCCTGAACCCTAACAACCCAACAAACTACAGACCAATCACTATGGTGCCCTTTCTTCTGAAAATATTGGACCAAGCAGCTTATTTACCGATCCAGAATTACCTAGAATACAATAATCTCCTTGGCCTTCGGCAATCTGGCTTCCAGCCAAGACACAGAACAGAAACTGCCCTCATTGACTTAAAAAAGCAAATTGAGGACTTAAAAGACAAGAGTAAGTTAGCCTTACTATTTCTGCTGGACCTCTCAGCAACTTTTGATTTGGTCAACTCCCAAATTCTCTGCCACCACCTTAAAAACCGCAGCCCACTTCTCAGACGAAGCCACTTCCTGGATCAGATCCTTCTTGGCAAATAGAATGATGCAGGTCTTCTCCCACTCAGCGTCTGCTGACCAGGCACCAGTCCCGTGTGGGTCCCTCATGGGTCTTGCATCTCACCCACATTGTATAATGTGTTTACGAAACCATTATTTGAAATCCTTGATTATCTGGGTGTCACATACACCAATTATGCGGATGACACTCAGGTACTCATCCCTATCACTGCTGATTACGTAACTGATTCAAAGGCTCTTAATGATGTTTACACAGTCATCCAGGCCTGGATGGCGCATCATGGGCTTTGCTTAAATGATGTTAAGACGGAGTTACTTCTCCTAGGCTCCCTCTCAGACTCAACAAATTGGACTCTGCCTTCAAATCATTTGTTATTGATGGGGACACCATTAAAGTATCTAAGGACACAAACGCTCTTGGACTCCACCTGGACTCCACCCTTTCCCTCACGAGACAAACCAACGCGATGGTCTCAGTTACACATGCAAGCTTATAACAGCCTGCAGAACCTTCCTCACTGCAATAAAGTGTATTATCCTTGCGAGAACCCTCATTATGGCTAAAATTGACTACTGCAATGCCCTTTATCTGGGGACTAGTCATAGGAACATCAACAAACTTCAAGTAACTCAGAATAATGCTATTAGGGCTACTCTCAATATCCCCAGGAAGTTACATATTTCTGACACCAGGCGGAGTCTCCACTGGCTCCCTGTTACTTCTAGAATATCGCTAAAAACCCTTGCACTTACAAGTGCGAAGCTAACTGTGCCCCGGATTATCTTGCTAACCGCTTCACCACTCACACGTCCACCCGACCACTTAGATCTGCCCAAGTCCATTCACTCTCCATACCTATATTTAAGCTACATAAAGCAGGGGGGTCAAGCTTCCCAGTCCTCGCTTCCAAACTATGGAACACACTGCCCAACACACTCTGAGTTGAACCATCCTACTATGCATTTAAGAGCAAAGCCAAATTATGGCTCACTGAGCAAGACCTAACTGCTGCAGGTTCTTAATGCAACTTGACCTATACTCGCAAGGTACACCTTGTAATTTTTTCTGCATATGCTTATGTATTCATATGTGTATATATATTATGTAAACCTAAACCTAACTTATATCTTATACCCTTGTAATTTGTACATTGTAAATCCTGACAACAAACTCTACCTGTTCAGTTGCTGTACTCTTGATGCCTCACCAGTGCCTTAGCATACTACCCTACTACTAAGTATACTGTACCATGTAAATGCTTAACCTTCTGTACGTCTGCAACTACAAATATTGTAACTGTTGATCTATTATGTAACTACTGTACATATAGTACATACTATTGCAATTGTTTCTAACCTTCTGCAAAGTTTTCTACCTACAAATACTTTAACTGTTGATCCTTCAAGTAACTATTGTACATTCTCAAGAAATGCGGGCAGATGCCTCCGGGCCAGGCGCGCAATACAAATAAACTAAATACAAAGTACAAGCTTCCATCTTACCCCGTGTTCGAAACGTGGGGAAGGAAGACCCAGGCTACTGCATCCTGACATATTATTTGAGAACACTTCTTTCTTTCCCTGAGAATTATCCCACACGTCTTTTTGTATTAGTTGTGAGGTTTTGGCAATAGGTTTCTTAGTATGGGGCCTTTTTATTTTGACACCATGCCACTAGGACTGCCTTAGTTTCATTTGATGGTTGACGCTTGCTGCCATCTTAGATTTAGGTTTAGATTAGGCATTTTTCCAAACGGCAGACAGCCTTTCATTGTTCAATAAACAGCCTTGCACTGTGATCGCTTGTGTCTGTCTTACTTGTCACCATGAGTTCCTCACATATGGTGTCAGCTGTGGGATATGATTCGCTGACAAAAATTGAAAACCCATGCTAATAATTGTGGTGCCACCAGAAGGGGAAAATGGGATAGTCAATCTCCTAGAATCGGACCGCGTGTCCACGTTGAAAGAGGTGTTATCCTCTCAGTTAAATATTCCATCTGACCAACAAGATCTATTCTTCAAGACTCAAGTCTTACTAGATACCCTTCCTCGCTCTCTCATTATAACCTACAACCTTGGGACCGGATAAGTCTCAGAGTTCGACCAGTTTTCTCTTTCATTAGACCCATTGCCTTGAATCCCCCTCCCCCTGAATCCTTTCTTTTTGAGGGTAGTCAGTTTGCATCAGTGGCGAGAGACTCAGAATCTTGAAGGCGAAGATTTGGGAATTAGTTTTCTAAACTTTGAACGCTTGGCTGACCAATTGGGTTGGGAAGAGAACCTTAAAAAGGTGTAAACTGGGACAACCTCTACTAAAAGGGGCACGCCAAACTTCCTACCAATTACTCACCCTTGCACAAGGAGCCTCCTTCCTATCCATCAAGGAAGGCTTTTTGAAAAGAGTAGGGCAAATCTGCACTTTTTATCAGCAGAAATTACGAGCCATCAGAATAAACCCAGGAGAAACCCCTTTAGAAATGGACTAACTAATTAAAAACACTGTAGCCCTACGGACTAGTAAAACGACTCGAGATGATGACCCTTGAACAATTTACAACTGCTTATCCCCTTTTTTGCAAAAAGCCGGCCTTCAATTAAATCGGCCTACTCTAGCCATGGCCCTTGAGACGGCGTAAATCCACTCGGATATGGCTAAACATTTTCACCTGGCTGATCGGTGGGAGGATCGAATAGATCATAAACCCATCCTTCGACCTCAACCCCAAGGAATAGACAAACCCGGAGGATCATACAAGAGCAAGGAATGGGTACAGAGAGAAAGAATAGAAATCAGGAAAATTGACCCGAAACCCAAAGAGGAAAGTAGAAGAGAAGAAGGCAAAGGAAGCAAACCATCCTCTCTGTTCTGTTTTTTCCTGTACAGAAATCGGACATCTAGCTAGACACTGTCCCAAGAACATAAAGGAGGAGCATATGGAGATAGGCTGTTTGAAGGGAGAAGAGTGGGAGGAAGCCAAGGACAAGGTAGAAACCTTTAGTATCAGTTTATGTCAAACCCCAGCCAAGTTCATTTATGAAAAGGCTTGGGTAAATGGGAAACAGGTACGGGCCCTCATCGACTCCGGTAGTAAAGAGACCACTATACTGGCAGATTTAGTCACTACAAAAGGCCTAGATCATGCGACTCTAGTCCGAATAACTTGTGTGCATGGAGACAACGATGTATACCCAAAATTCCAGTGAGCATTGAAATCAGGGGTGAATTCTGTGAGATACCCTCAGCCATCATCCCAGGGCTCCCTGAGGAAGTTATCCTGGGAGGAGATTTTCCCATCTTCTCTACACTCTTATAAGAACCTCCACCTCTGTTTGGAAATATTCTACCCCAGAGATCTTGGCAAGAAATCTGCATATCCCCAAACTTGCCTGTATGGGATTGGGAAAATCTAGAACCTTCAGAATCCAAAATAATCCCAGACACTCAGTTCATAGGTTGTTGCAAAAAGAGTGATACAACCACTATCCCTCTACCTATGAAACCCAATCAGTGGAATATGCGAGAGTGCATGGACATCCCTCATCACTAATCTCTGCCCGGTCCTAACCATAGAGAACCTGACCAAATAACAGGCATATCCACCTTGCATAGTGGAAGTATATGTGAGAAACCTGAAGGTGGCTCCCTGTCTAAACCCTGTGGAGCTGTCATCCAGGTGGCCAGGACACGGCCATCGCTATTGGATCCAGTTCCTGGGGGTCGACCAGTGAGGGAGGATCACCTGGATGGGGATCCACAGGAAGTGGGAGCGGGACACTGACAGGTGAGATGCGGTATTCGCCTTCCTTTAACAACTTTTCCCCATCCTATCACCTAGGACATTTTTACTACTGCCCCCTCCCCTTTTCTAACTTACGCTTTCACACTACACAAAGGACAACAGACTAACACCAAAACTGTTTACCTGACATGTCCCAATACAAGGGTCAGCGAATTGATCAGAATCACACACACCTGACTGCCCTTTCCACTCCCCAAAGGGATAAAAGGTGAGCGAGAGAGCACAGTACGAGCAAGGAAAGTATAGTAGACAGCACGACAAGACGGCTACCACGCGGGAGTTCAAGAGAAGGAGAAAGGCGTCAGAAATTGAGAAGGTGGCAAGGAGAGAAGTGACCTTGCCCTTTTTGACTCAAGCCTGCAGAACCTTCACGGAGGAGAGCCTAAAAACGTGAACAATAGCACAAGTGTCCTGCAGCAGATGTCAGCGGTACACAGGGAAGCTTATGCCGAGAAGCAGGAGTGAGGGAAGCTCCCACACCTGTGGTAACGGCCTTGACTCCTGAGAAGCCAAAAGCCAAGCGATTCATCACAACCCGTGAGTCGAGAGGAGAACCGATAAGATCTGGGCTGTGTTGAGTGAGAATCGCAAAGTGGCAAGTTTTGGACCAAAGCTGATGAACTTTGAATGAACTGTTAAGAGTGTGAAGGAGGGACCAGCTGCAGAGGGAAAGTGGCACCATGTGGTGCTGACTCGAGAGACTCTGGTCGAGCCTCATATGAGAGAAACTACAAGTACCAGAAGGCCATACGAGAGCTGGCAAAATAGGTCAAAGTGGTCATACAGAGTGTCAAGCAAAATCCATGTATAATCGAAAGACTTTGATCTATAAGCAGTGTGAGAAAAAGGGAAGTGAATCCCACAGCGAAAGTGAACATTGAGAAACCAGGGGAATTCAATCCCGTTAAAGTCAAGAGGGGTCTGAGCCCGACCGAGGGAGATCCAGGGGTGAAGCCATCACCCAAGAAGATAAAGAGAAGAGGGGTCAGAGCCCGACCGAGGGAGATCCAGGGGTGAAGTCATTACCCAAGTAAAGAAATTGAGAGAGGAGAAATCCCGCTAAAGGCAAGAGGGGTCCGAGTCTGACCAAGGGAGGTCCAGGGTGAAGCCATCACTCAAGAAGATAGAGAAGAGGGGTCGGAGCCCGACCGAGGGAAATTCAGGGGTGAAGCTATAACCCAAAATTGAATGATAAAGGAACTGTGATATATATTGTGGAATACAATTGAGCAGGGTCAGCGCCCAGAAGAGGGGGACCCAGGGGTGAAATTGTCACCCTACGTAAAAACTGTGATTAACAATTGAGAAGGGTCAACGCCCAGAAGAGGGAGACACAGGGGTGAACCCATCACCCAGCGAACATGGGAAGTAACTTTCATTGGTAAAGGAATTTTTATTTTGTTGCTTGAACACGTCAGGTCCTCCAAGGCAAGAGACTTCCAAGTGAAACGAGACTTGTCATCGAAGGCCCTGATAACTGAAAGCTAGAGGGTTAAAAGCTAAACTATCATCTTGTGCTACAAAAGCGAGAGAGTGTGTCCTGACAGCTGCCATTGTAACTGTCATCTCGTGCAAGAGAAGCACGAGACTGTGCTGTGCTCCAAGCTTCCATCTTATCCTGTGCTCGAAACGTGGGGGAAGGAAGACCCAGGCTACGGCATCCAGACATATTATTTGAGAACACTTCCTTCTTTCCCTGAGAACTACCCCACGCCACTTTTTGTATTAGTTGTGAGGTTTTGGCAATAGGTTTCTTAGCATAAGCCCTTTTTATTTTTACACAGTGCCACTAGGACTGCCTTGTTTTCATTTGATGGTTGATGCTTGCTCCCTTCTACATTTAGGTTTAGATTAGGGGTTTTTCCAACTTGCATACAACATTTCATTGTTCAATAAATACCTTTGAACTGTGATCACTGGTGTCTGTCTTACTTGTTGTCACCCTGAGTCCCTCACAGAATCCATTGCTAGTACAAGAACAAAGACTTAGTAGGGGATACCGTTCAATAGCACTAATCCAGAGTTACGGATGTCTGGACTAGGGTGGAAGTCACAGGAAAGACCAGAGGCTGCATGAATACATTTAAAAAGACTTTAAACTGTCCTTGAGACTCTGAATTGTTTCTGTGTCATCTGTGGCACATGGAAGGAGTAATAGTAGTATGGAGATGGGAGTAGTAGCAATGTAGTGGTGTGGAGGTGGGAGTAGTAGAGATTAGGAAGGAGTAGTAGTGGTGTAGTAGAAAGGAGGTGGGAGTAGTAGTGGTGCAGAGGTGGAAGTAGGTGTAGTGTTTAAAGGGGAGAGTAGTAGTAAGAATGGAGGGTAAAGGTAGAGCATAGAGAGCAGAAGATCAGAGGGATAGAGGGGGAAGAGCCAGGGAGAGAGAGGAGAGAGACATTCTGTGGAGTAGGAGGGAGAAGCATTGGAGGATGAATAGAGAGTGACAGCGGAATACTAGGAGAGGAACAGCAGAGCGTGGAAGGACAGGATAGATTGAGACCCAAGTGTCTGAAATGTACACAACCTGGAATTACATCTCATTGGTTAGTGCGACGAATCATCAGATGTCCCTTCTCCCATAGGGCCACCCTTCTCATGGGGCCAGGGCGGTGCGGCCACAGTCCCAAAAATTCCCCTGGGGGTGGTCTAGTGTGGGAGGATTACATGGGGATGGAAAAACCCTATGGGGCGAGGGACGACGCACTAGGGAGAACAGAGTATTTACCCACCCCTTCACAATCTCCCTCTTACCCCTGAGAAGATCCTGTAGCTCCCTTACATTTACCTGTGTAAGGTAGACACTGCTACCTCCTTAACAACTAATGGCATGAGGAAGAGTAGGGACTACCTATGTGAATCCTGTAGAAAAACTGAGAGAAGGAAGAACATCAGCACCTCAATGAATCATGTCAGTGAAGATACTGCGACGAGGAAGATGTGCGGAGCGATGAGGAATCACAGTGGTTTCTTTAAAAGGTATGGACGGACTAGCTTTGTCGAACTGCCCTTCCTATACCGTGCTAGTAGAAATTATCCCCGTTTTATATATTTTGTCAGGCAATCTGATGCACATGACCTTTTAACTAACATACACATTAGCAACATGAATCATATGCCAACATGTTGCACAAATGACACACAATTCAATGAAGAGATATTGGCAGCATTAATATCCCCCCCTTTTATATGCCCACCACATATACACTACATCCTAAATATATACTCAATACAAACATAGAAAGAGCAAACAGTCCAGCTACACGATGCATAACACAGATATAGGTAGAAGATAACAGTTACTGAAGAATGCTCACGAAAATGAGGGTATGATCGTTCTGCGAACGTAAACAACACTGCACAAGTAAAGAAGGAGGTATAAAGAAAGTGCAAATTGTGCGTGGCAGAGTTAATATTGTGTGGAGGTGGATCAGTTGTAATAACACATTAAACATTGTACCATAAAATAATGTTTTGTTGCAGGTTATAGTGGTGTACACATGCTCAGTAATATCACTTGAATCAGTAGATCAACTTGTGTCACAGTTCTTACACTTCTAAGGTCTGTTCAACTTGAACAGGGAGCGGGCATGGGAGACGTCTGAAAGATGTTTCCGATACCGCAGCTCCCGAACCTTTACCGCGAGGAGAATGGCATGGATGACAATGAACGGGCCGTTGTATCTAGGCTCACACCACTGGCAGACACAATTTGTAACAAATATTTGATCTCCCAGAAAGACCTGTTGAAGAGGTGATGTCACTGGATCAGATGCAGCAGCAGTTGTATCTTCAGACCATGGTGGCACTATCTGTGAAGGGATACATTTTATTGCTTTCGTTAAGGGAGAGAGATAATCTTTAAACTCATCCCCTAGAACGGATGCAGCCCTATGAGCACCTGAAGCTTTTCTGACTGGAGAGAAGGGCACATGCATTCGCCACCCTGTTACTTCTTCATGAAGCAATACATGATGATCCTTACAGGGCTGCATGCACATGCTAAACATTGCCAAGGGCAAGCAATGCACCCAGTTCTTCTTTAACGTGGTGCACAGCTTTTGAAAGTTTACTCTTTAATAGACTATTGATCTGTTCTACAATCCCGTTGGCCTGCGGTGGTAAATTGTACACATACGATGCTTGATGCCCAGTAATGCGGTTATTTCCTTGAGCAGCTCATTGAAGAAGTGGGTGCCATGGTTGGACCTTAATACATACATTGCAAACTCCCCAGCGAGGGAAAATCTCTGACCAAAAATCTGGCAGCACACTTAACGTCTGGATGTGCACAATGACCTGCCTCCACCAATCGGGAGAAGGGACACACAATGACAATCATGTAACGACACACATTACACCTTTCCCCATGTCCGCGTAGTCAATGTGCAACTCACGGAATGGGCCAGTCAGTACTGTAACTTTGAGAGGTGATGCAATTTATCACTAATTTAGTGTGAGTGTCTTGTAGGTTGGGAACAAACCAAGACTCTTGTATGTCTGCAGCAATGTGTTGTTTTGACAAATGACATTGACGGTGTAGCTGGTGGTCGAAAGCAACCAGCAACAAGGCATGCGGCATAACCACTGCACTCTTGCTGTCTTGCCTCCACAACAAATCTTTACGGGACTGAGTACACCCTCTTTTCTGCCACATTTCCTTTTCTTCCTGAGGTGCTCGGCATTGTATCTCAATGATCTGTGCTCAGGGAAGTGAAGTGTAGGGGGCAGGCAACTGCTCTAGTGCTGCCACCTGATACTCAGAAATGGTGGGCACTGGGAGGTACGTGGCGAGTTTTACCACCACATCCACTTCGTCTATGTCATTAGTATGGGCGGTGCATTTCACCACCGCTGTTATGGAGGGTTGGGAAAGTGCCTTGATCAGTTTGTACAACAAGGCTGCATGTTGTACTGGGTAACCTTTCAGCCCCCCTAAACCCTCTCCTCTTCCACCGCGCAAGCCCTGAATGCACTGTTGTGGTGACGTAGGCGGAGTCAGAGTAAATAGTCTCTCGGCACCCCTCGGACACAAGAAGAGCTTCAATAAGCGCTATAAGCTCTGCTGCTTGGGCTGAATAGTGCATTGGCAGTCTTTTTTGCAACACCACCTCATATTCACCATCCACCAGGCAGACTATTGGCACACCGGTATGCCTCAGGCCTGTCCTCTGGTCAATAGTTGCTGACCCATCAACGAAAAGAACCTCCCTCCTTTCGAGGGGGTTGTCTTTTGTTTTCGGTATGTCCTCCTCCCTCTCAAATGTCACACAGTCATGTCTTGCAAGGTCTTCTTCAGTACATAGTTCTATTAAAAAGGTAGCAGGGTTTACTGTCTTGCATCGCGTTATGTGGATGTTTGGGCTGGACAAAATGACCTCATATGCGGATGCCTGCTGAGTGGTCATCGCTCCAAAATGGTGAGACATGGGTGCAGAGGATACTTTCGAGGTCACGTTAACTTGCAAACCCCAACTTGATCCCAGACGCATCAGTGCCTTTCCAAATCTTCCCACCCTGGGTTTAGGTTTGTTACTTTTTCCCCATGGCACCTCACAGCAGAAATCACAGGGATCTATGATGTTGGGTCGTTTGTGATCTTCCTAATAAATGGGTAATCTAACAGTTTTATGGTTGGTGGTCTGGGGCTGGCTGGTACTCCTGTGGTCTTGGGATAGGGGCATCTGGGCACTATAATATGGTTTGGACTCGTGAAGGTCAGAGGCTTGTGCCTTCCTTCTTGTGGGATAGCTTTTCATAATGAGTTCTCGGGCCCCCTCATGGCCTTTCAGGCCGCATTCCTTCTAAGCTACAAGTGCTACTAGTATGAGACGAGAGGTTTAAGAATCTCCACGTGCTGATTTGGTCTTTCTCACTGCTGCCTATGCTGCAACCCGACTCTGCATCCACACAATTATCTCTATGTCCTGGGCCTAGTGCCCTAGCTGCAGCGGGGCGCTAGGCCTCGATTTTCAAAATGACTGCTGTTTTTTCAGACAGCATTTCATTCCCGGTTCTAGATATACCTACCTATGTAATAACCTACCCATAATGCAGCTTCTATCGACAACCCCCTACCCCCATATAACCTCCCCAAGCCGCTATGACACTCTTATGCATCCTCCTCATCCGAAACCTCTTGGGGGCCTGGGACGTTCATCCCCACTTCCCAACATTTCAGAATTCAATCCCCCCTTTTACAATAAGTCCTTTCGCTTTTTCTCTCTCGGTTGCTTTGTTTATAATTATTTGTATTCAGTGTGATCACCGAAATGCCTCGGGGTCCCTGCTGTCTCTAGGTGGACTTACCTGGTATTATTGGCGTTCCTGGATTCTCCACCAGTCAGCTGGTGAAGGTACTCCACCTGCTTCCTTCTCGTAACCACTTTCTCATTTTTTCCGTCACTCGCGGGTTCCACTTGACAGGTCTGCTTCGTTACAGGTTCCAGTAAGTGAAACGCTGCCTTCGGTCACCTGTGAACGCCCAGTAGTCTCTCGCCAGCTCCTGGCGTTCCTGCAGCGTGTCCTGATCATGCAGCAACTTCTTTCTTCTTGGTCGGTGACCCAACTGGCTGCACCATGCCAGTCTTAGCTTTTCGGTTTCTCGTTCTTCGTGGAGAGGTGCAGCTCTCTCCCGCCAACAGCAGACAGACTCTCGGCTTCTGCTCTTTAAACTTCCCGGGCAGAGGTATATGCGAGCAACAGCTAGAGCGCTCGCTGGGCTCATGGCCTCCTTCTCTCTGCATTGCTCGATCCCTCTTCCACGTCCCAGTATTTCGGCAATTCTGGGAAAGGAAGTCCATTTTGAATGATGGGTTCGAAAAATCTGGGTAGGCATTTTCAATGGTTTTAAATGGCAAATCAGTCCTGGATGATAACAGGTCGAAATGGAGAAGGCGGTGTCATAAATTTCACAAGGCAGACCAATGTTGGAAGGTTGGCCTACAAGTTTGGAGGAAAGGTTTTCCCTATTCTTCATATGACAATAGGCCATGAAAGCATTAGACATGGGAGGGTCATCTTCAAGGGAAAATGGATATACCATGTCTCACCCGATGAAGCCATGACATCTCCCCAGAGGTTGTCTCCCCGTGTGATCCTCCCTTATATAGCCACCCCCCGGGTCAGGATCAGCTAGAGGCTGCTGTCCCCTGGCCACAGGGGAGGTCGTCACCACCAGGAAATCAGTGATGACTCAATTGGATTCATCACACCACCTATTTATTAATCTGCACACACTCTCTTTATTAGCTTCCCATCACCGCCCCTCCCTCTTCATCAGACTACATAAGATTACCTCTCTAAATGTGCCAATACCACTGGCATCATTAGTTCCAGACCCCTTCTACCTCAGGGAGGAATCAATCATATTTTTAAATTAACCTCGCCCTTTGTTCCCCCTCAAAGGGGCAGGTCATAGCCGGGGGTCAGGGCTAGCACTTTTTCCAATATCGAGCTCCGGGACTTCTCTAAGCTTAAAGACAGTACTTGTACTCAATATGGCAAATTGAAAATGAATGCATTTTCTAATCTGTACTATGACAGGACATGCAGCGTTTTTTTTTCAGAGCTATTGCTATCCTTGCCCCCTCACACCCTCTGTGTCCAGTCATGACACCGTTCTGCTCCAATCTGCTGGCAGCCTGAAGACCCCATTTAGGTCACCTTAATGTGAGGCGGTGCCAGCCCATCATCGCTCATGCCATTAAACATCAATTTCCCCCCCAGCCCTCCCACATCCCGTTCAGCCCTTTTGTGCCCCTGTGTCTTTCTGATCTTATATCTTTACGGCACTTGGCCCCACTTGCCAGACAATCTGTCATAAAAGCTGGAAAAAATACTGAAATGCAATCGAGGCAGCCCAGCCTAACAGGTCCTCCATGTGCAAACCAATGCAGTTTTTTTGCATATGTGCTAATTCTTTTATTAATGGCACCTTGGGGTCATCTTCGACTCCACACTCTCCTTCTCTCCTCATATTTCTGACGTCGCTAAGAAGTCACACTACCAGCTGCACCTCCTCAGAGGTATTCTTCCCTTCCTCTCCTTCCCCCAGAAGCTCACTGTCTCCCGAGCCCTGGTTCTCTCGAAGCTGGATTACTGTAACAGCCTCTATCTTAATCTGCCTGCCTCCACTCTCCGCCCTCTGCAACTCATCCAGAACAGAACTGCGAGACTTGTCCTTGGCCTCAAGCCCAGGGACCGTATCTCTTTAGGACTGAAATCTCTACACTGGCTCCCAGTGGCTGCGAGGATAAAGTTCAAAACCCTCTGCATTGTCCACAAGGCCTTCTGGGGCCTGGGTCCTAAATACCTTCAACTCTCTCTTCCCAAATATCTTCCTTCCCGAGCCCTTCGCTCATCCGCCTCCAACTCCCTCAGGGTCAGCCGCTTCTCGAAGCAACGAGCTGGGGGTAGATCTCTCTCCGCGGCAGGGGCCTCCCTCCGGAACAGCCTTCCTGCCTCCCTGAAACTTGAGGAGAACCATCTCCGGTTCCGGAAGCACCTCAAAACCTTCCTCTTTGCTTCTGCTTTCTCTCTCCCTCTCCCCTGCTGAACAGCTAATATCCTTCACTGAAACTGCACTGATTCTGCAACTGGACCACTCTTAGCGGCCTCGGTCCTGGGCCCAGCCACTCTCCACTTGCACTGATGCACTGGAACCCCTCTGCACTGCGGGACTGTCTCTGTATCCCTACAGCCCCCCCCCTTTCCCAGCACTTGTTCTGCACTTACCTTGCACTTGCCACCAGCTGGCCCTATTTATTTATTACTTTACGCCACTTACCTTGTACTGCACTTCCCCCCTCCCCTTCCCCTTGCACTTTTCCCCCTCCCCCACCCCTGCACTTGCGCGATCTGAATGACACCTGGCCTAGTAGGATTGTTGTCTGTCTCCCCTTGTTCCTCCCCTCCCTGCCTCGTCGCGCCTTGAAACACCTGTGTATAGGCGCGTTACAAATGCCATATCATATCATAACATACAATTATTTGCTGATTTTCAAATTCATTAATCATGGCACTTTTCTGTGCGTTATGTCCTGCCATGAGCACATCACGCCCTAAACAGAATTTGCCAGAGTATTTTAATCATGTATTATTGATTCTGCATTGGTATCTTTGGTCCGTGTGGATATGCTTTACAACTGGTACACAATGCAGGTCCCAAAAAAGAAACTGGTGCTTGGTTTGGGAGTAAAAAAAGATCTTTTATTGGGAAACTTCATGGGCTGTGATTGTAAACCCACGCACATTTCAAGCAAACGTAGGATTTCCTGAAAATGAGTATAAAATCTCTTGTTATTTTCTGTTTAGCATGTAAATGTTTCAATGGTCCATACCCAACACATACAATACTTAAAAATACTTTAAAACAAATTTGAATCAGGATGGAGCATGCTATAGAATATCCGCTCACCTGGGACCTCTGCAATACTTGGCTTCCTCAGTTCTACAAGGCATAAATTAGTTTTCAAAAATTGATTAGCAGAGTTTGCTAATTATATTTTTCTTGATAAGCAAACAAATCCATTTGATTAGCAATTTTGTACTAATGTTTTTAATGCCACCAGAAGATACTTGTACCCAAGATATAAAATGGGCAACAATGCGCAGTTTTGTATACCATTGAAGTAAGACATTAGTGAGATAAGTCTGGCCTTGCAAATTCTTTCTGAAAAATGGTGCATGTCACCACAGACCCACTTTGGTTTGGCACTTTGCTGCCACCCAGAGGCCAGCCATGCACAGTGAAACTTTTATCTGACTTTTACTGCAAACAAAGTAAAGTTTAAATAAAAGTTTCCAACATCCCCTGCAAATGGTACTGGCCCTTCTTAAAATCTACTCTGCTATGCGAGTGGGCGAAAATACTTTGCAAGCCCTGGATGAGTGTCTGTAAAAAGGTTAGCTGCATGAATGGACACCAATAAATAGATATTATAAAAAGGCTCCTAAAAAGGTTTAGCCAGCTCTCTCTACTGCAGGTGCAAATATATAATGCAATCATAATTCTAGAGCAAAGTGAGCTCTGGAGGCCAACTACAGTGAACAGTTTTGCAGTAGGTGTGTAGATGTACAGGCTGGATGAAACTATTGATCGCTACTTTAAGTAAATATCAAGTTAGCTTTGTGTATTTATTATGTAAAAGACTAAGCAGAGTGGATGGCATAGCAGGCAGAGTTCTGGGCAAACTAGGCAGAATATTATAGTTTGTAGCCATCTCACTTTCAGGGTAGCGGGTATAAACCAACATGCAAGATAGAATGTCAAGGAGTATAACAGCTCATGGGTTGAGCACAAGTTGCAAGCTGTATGTAACCAGCAGGCGACAGGACTAGGTTTGCCATGAAAGCATTTGGCCGTGTGGTTGTGTACATTTACAGAAGGGTCCACTCGTCACTATGATACATCTTCCCCAACAAAATGAAATCTAGTTGGGACTGAGATTTAGATACACTTCACTGTAAAGCATGGAGACAATGCAGTGTTTTACAGTTGCAATACTATAATTATGTAACCTATTACATTTATAGAAAAAAGGAATTGAAAGCCTTTTAAAAAAAACACAGAATGGTCTTTGGCAGACAGGATACAGTTAGCTTAATAGTATTATCCCAATTATTTGTTTGCAATGATTTGTAAAATAAAATATGCGTAGCACTCCCAGACAGGTCTTTTTGACACATGAGTGAAGGGGATGATTACCGCTGCACTCTTTCTCCATTAGCCCCTTTGAACTTCCAGTGAACAGAGAAAAGAGGGTGGAGAGAGCTCTGCAGGCAAGAGAGGAATGCAGGGTGAGCTGTGCTTTCATTGAACAGGGTAACTTAAATAGCTAACTTTGCTGCACAAGTGCCAATTTAATTAGCAAACCTACAGAATTGCATAGCAAATTGCTCCGCGACACTGCTTATTTTATGCCTTGGTTCTACAAAGAATGTTACCATGCAACACTACCCGAGATCCCTTGGTGGTATTGTCAGGTTATATTACATCATGTTTTTTTATTGTGTTATGAACAATTCATTGATCTTTCACAATATATTACATTTCCAACACATAAAAATCACAATGTTCACAATACATAACATTTCCAAAAAAGTATCATCCCTTCTAAATAATGATTCATAGTCAATCATAAAAAGCATATAAATCAAGGGGGAAGATCAGCATATAATACACAATTGATTTTTCTTTAATAAAACCTAAAATCTCCAGCATTCGAATCACTTTGGTAGTTAGAAACAATTTGTTACCAGCATTCAGATGATTCCAAACAGCTTCTGATGAGGTTTCTTCTCGAAGACAGAAAAAGTGACCAAGAAATCGTGTCCTAAGAACCCTAAGTATAGGACAATCTACCATTGTATGTTTCAGTGTTTGAATGATTTGTCCTTGCAATGTCACGTATATACAAAATGTCTCCAGTGGGTAATAGATTCAAGTACAACCGAAAGAATTCATCGCTAGTTTTTGGCCAGGGAAATTGGGCCAGATATTTAGGTAAGGTACCAAGAGCTTTATCAAGCGTTAACATTGTTGAATGGATTTTATAACTACGCTTCTTAGTTATTGTGTTAATATAGTCAATTTCCTTGACCCTTTTCTTCACTCCAAACGTATTTGAGATCAGTATGTTTATTTGAAGTATCACCATGCTATGCAATTTGAATGGAGGCATGGGCTAAATCCAAAGGTATTATTCCCAAGCATCAAACAGGGTTTAGAAGAGGATTGTCAACAGCTTTTAATTGACTTGTTCTAAGCTGTATTAGCTCACCATCCAGTATGAAGGGAGGCACCCCACTGTTTGGGGCCTGGATTGATCTGTCCCAGGCGTTCGACACTGTCAACAGAAATCTTTTGTAGGGAAAGTTGAATGCCTGGGGCTCCCCCTCCAATCTTTTGTCCATTTTAATTGAGCTTCATCAGAATGCCTTGATGCGAGGCTCTCTGGTTCGGGCTCACTGTCGATTCCGATTGGTGTCGATAGAGGTGTCCGTCAGGTTTGTCTGATCGCTCCATTCCTCTTCATCCTTTTTTTTGTCAGATGTGTGTCTTTGGCTGCAAGGTGTAGGACTCATTATCCCAAAAATTGGTGAAACAAAACTAAATTGGTTGGCCGATGATGTAGTGGTTTTAGACCACTCACAAGTCGGGCTGCAATGACTATTATCAGCGTTGACGGATTGTGCCCGGATCAATGACCTAAAAATAAATCCACAAAAATCGAAGATGTTGGTCTTTAAACACCTGAATAAGATACTTAAGTCTTATAGCTGGCCATTGGACAATCGCCCGGTCAAACTGGAGTTAACTTATCTGGGGGCAGTGATCAAAGCCTTTCCAACAATGAGTCATCTTCTTCTGATTTTGGACCACAAGGTAAAGTCCGGGAGCCCAAAGGAAAAGGATTTGCTCTAAACTGTGTACATTTTCCATCCAACCCTTAGTGAGGTTCTACATAGGAAAAGTGGTCCCTATAATTCTTTTTGGCTTGGATTTGAATCCCTTACTATGAATATTGATTGGGATAAATTGGAGGCCAAGATTTGAAAGATGTCTTTGAAACTGCCCAATTGTGTTCCCATCGGGTGTCTAAGATATGAGTTGGGCTTGTCCTCTTGGTTGGCCATGATGGACTGGAAATGGATATCGATGTTTAGGTTAATCCTTCATTCTCCAAAGGGCTTGCTATATGAGGATGTGGCATCACTGTTGAAAAAAGCCGACAATGCTTTCCTTAAAAAGTTTTGCCTAAAGTGTGGTGAAATCCTGGCAAATTCGGATTGTTCTATTGATCTTCTTATCCAGGACCCGGAGAAAGTTAAAATGCGTATAAAACAAAGGGATTGGATTCGGACGTCGAATCAAATGAGGATGGCAAAGCTATCAGCGTCAGATACGCGTTTTGATAAACCCAGATCCTGGCTCCCTCGTTATTTGAATACGTTTCCTGATCCAGTGGTGAGAGCTGACTTCCTGAGATTTAGATTGAATCTGTGTTTAACTTTTGAAGTTCGCTCATATCGAAATAGTGAGGAATACCACTCTCCCATTTGCGATAAGTGCAATAATAATGAAAGGCAGTCGTTGAAACATTTATTCACGCACTGTCTGGGAACGTGGTCTCTGAGACTGGCAAGATTTCAGAGATTTGTTCACGATCCTGGATGGTCGAATTCTGATATCTTTTCGGATAGACTGTCGTCAGGTAATCAAACACTCCCAACAGTCGAAGTAGTTGCTCTCTTAACAGATCTGTTGGGGTGCGGGGTACAGGGGCTCCCTCTGTTGAGGTGTTGGATGTTTGATTTATTTGATATGATATTTCTATTTGCTCTATTTTAATTTTCTTGATCGTTGTGTTCTTATTTCTTTGTATTGATGTATGTGCTAAAAGTCATAAGTGTGTATTATACTGTTTTTGAATATGGCTATGACAATAAATAAAATAAAAAAAACTAAAATGTTTTTAGCCCACTGCCAAGTGACAGCAAGTGCCAAACAGCTTATATGCAAGGAATTGTCACTCTCTGGGTAATAAATATTAAGACGGGAGCTTTGAGACACATTGTACAAGCACGCAAATCCAAGAATACGTACCTCCATGGGATAGGAGGCCTCTTTCTCTGGTGTTTCATTGGGCAGCACCACAGTTATGATCCTGGTTCCTCATATAGACAGCGGCTCAAAATGGCAGAATTGTTGCACATCTTTATAAAGAACGATCAGAGGCTTATTCAGTAGTACTGATAGGGCCATGGGCTACTCCCCAAATACAGTGAAAGCAGTGTATCATAACTTTTCCTTTTTAAAATGGTTTGCGTTGGCACAAGTCAGGACCAAACCTACCTTTGCTTGGTGGAAGTGCATGCAATCCAAAACATGGATACTCTTGTTTGCAATATACAAGCCCAGGCTGTGTCCCATGCACCTGCATAAAGCAGGGTTATTACATATGCAGAGCCTTTGGCAGATGGACTTTGGTGCCAAGAAAAGGGAATGTGGGGCCAGAATTTACAGCAGCCTGTGGCATGTACAACAAATTGACACAGTGGTGTGACAAATCACATTAAAAGGAAATTGGACTAGTTCCTCGCAATGTTCTTGTGCAAGGAACTAGAAGACGAAATAGGCGTAGCTTCTTTGTCACAGTTTTTAATTGACTGGGACAAGGAGGAGGTCAGTTCCGATTGATGACAGTCCAAAGGGTCCCACATGGATTGAGGTACACTACTAAATAACCAAGAAAGGTTCAGTGAATTTCAGACAAGGATGTCAGGAAAGTCAAGCAACAACATGGATTGGGTTTGAGTAAACAATAGCTTGGGCAGGCACATGTCGAAAATTGAGTAGATAAGAATTCCAAGCAGAGCCGCATGGGACATGTAAGGTATTGTGTCATTTCAAAATGGGGGGTCTTTCAGAACGGGGGCATTTTCTGAAAGCGAAAATGTTCACCATGGGAACATTTTCAGAAAAGTCAATGTTTTCAGCATGGGGCTTGATTTGAAGATAGGTAACATTATTTTCAACAGCAGAGGTGTGTTCCATGGGGAGCAGGTATCCAGAATATGCATAGAAGTGTGGCAGCACAAACATCAGGCAGAGCATCTTGGGGATTGCTTGGACAATGAGGAGAATAAACTGAAAACGCAGAAAGATGATGCAAAGAACTCAGATGAAGTTTTCTTCTGGCTGTTGAACTTTGGTTCTAGGCTATTGAGCAGGAGTCAAAATGGTACGGTCAGAGCAGATCACACAGGAGGGTAAACTGGATCTGTGCCAGTTCTCAGACTTGATTGTGGGCACGGGCTCACGTTCAGCCATCATGTAAAAACACTGCTTAGAACGTTTTCCAATTGAAAATCTGCAGAGCAACTTATTGGGATGAGGCGGTTAGATGCCAACTTATATACACCTACGAGTGTCAATGTGACATGCTCCAGAGGCAAAGACACGTTAAAAAAAAAAAGAGGAAAAAAAATGGGCCATTTATGCGGCGTGAAAGAGAAGGGAAGCCATGACTGCCAGGTGGGGAGTGAGTGGAGATGAAAATAGAGGAAATTGCAGAGGAGTAAGGAGCAAACTATACAACAGAAGGGGATACTAAGAGAGAGGGTGCAAAGAGCAAACTATGCAACAGAGAGGAACACAGAGTGGTATTGACAGAAATGGTGTGTGGGAGAGCCACTAGGGCCCAGGCGTGGGAGTTTTGGGACTCTGCTGGGGTTGAGCATCGGCCACGTAAACTTAGATCGGTGAGTACCTGCACTTCTTTTTTTCCATTTCAAGCACTGCCCTATCCAATGTTCTTACGACTCTTTCCCCATTGACCCTCCAGTCCTGTACTAGTGATATAATCACAAGAATACTCAAGTAAAATCTTTAGCCGGCTTCCCAATCTATCTGGTGCAGGGTGCAAAGCTCCACTTCCTCAGAACGTGGCCTGGTCTGCATGAGCAGACTGGAAGGCCACTCTCGTATAGAGGAAAGGCTGCAGAGGCATCCTGGCGAATTACGCCAGGATGCAAGGAACAGAATATAAGTTTGCACTGCCCACCAGAACGGGACAGTGCGAGCAGTGCCCCACTAACATCAGTTGGGCCACCGGTACCTAACAGCCCCGGGCCCGTGTCACACTGGCAACAAGGTACGGGTCCCAAACACCTATGCCTGTTGGACACGCACACAATTGCATGCCAGTGACAGGAGTGAGCGTGTTACACGCGCCTTGCTCCCAACAGTCGGGTAACGGCAAACAGAGAACCTGCGGCAGTGACAGGTGGAACGAGCCCGTAGCAGAGAGTGCGTGAGCCGGCTCACCCAGGAAAAAAATAAAATAAAGAATGAACATTACACCAGAGACACAGCAACGCGGCAACCAACACAGAGGGTTGCCAACAAGAGCCACGGCCGCTCACGCACCTCTACCAGCAAAAACGAGGGTGGCAAGCACCCGTGGCAGAGGAGCCAAGCTGGATACTGCCCAAGATCCAGGCAGACACACACCAGAGCACACAGTGAGCCTGACTAGTAAAAGCTACTCCGCCGGACTGGCATGCTAGTGAACCAGCCAAGGCCCAGTGCCTCAAAGTGTGCCAAAAATCCCCAAAAGCAACCTTAAAGGACCACCAGTAGAGGGCGCCCCAAAATAGCCACACAAACAATAGACAAAGCGCAGGACGAACATAAGAGCTCACCCGTTGTCAAAACAGGCAGAAAACACCATCTGCCAGCCGAATGGGCCCAGATCCCTGGTGAACCATCCAGGCAACAAGAAATATGGCATGATTCAGCACACGGTGCTTTCATGAAACCATTTGAGCAATTTGCTCCGGTGGGAGCTATGTCTGCAGCAATTTGAGCTCCACCGCAGGTCAAAAAGAAAATGCACGCTACTCATTCTGAACCTGGGAACTTTAGCCCTGCGGCTGTTTAACACATTCACAAACTTGGGCCAGGAAGATGACTACCAAGCAGAGAAAACGGTGCTGAACCGGAAACGTAGGCCCAAACTGAACCCAGATTACGAGAGGTTCCAACTAAGCCTGACAAGACAAAGTCCGTCCGAGTCAATCAACGCCTTCCACACAAGATCAATCAACGACTTCCACACAAGAATCCGAGAACTAGCAAACGGATGCAAGTTTCCCAATAAGGAGTTCTTAGTGAGACAACAGGTCATTCACAGCATCTGGTCTGAGAAGCTTTAGAGAGAAATGTCCCCATCGAGCCAATCTTGGAGATAGGGTGCTAGAGAGAAAGAACAGACACCCAAGTGGCCACCATGGAAGCAGCAATAAGCCGCCTACCATATGACGCCGAACAACCCACAGCTAACATTGCAGTGGTTGAGGTCAAAGGACGGCCACGGGGAAAGACCCCTGTCTTGCCGACGCGGCCAGTGCAAATACACGAACCTGCAAATGGTGCGGCGGAGCATGGCACTGTGATGAGCCCTGCCCAGCCATTGGGGCAACATGTCGCAAATGTGGAAAGCTTTGTCTCGGTCTGCCTCAATTCCAGCCAAAGGCAGGAGGACCTGGAGCACACTCAGGAGAACATCAAAAACAAAGAGCTGGAAATCAGGCAAATTGCAGAGGGAAAGCCAGAACTGTGGAGCATGAAATGAGCATGAGTGGAAGTGACAGTGAGGTGAGCGAGCAGTCGGAGGAGTCGTCCCAAGAGCGACGCACCGGAAGAGAGAGAGCAAAAGAAAGCCTCTAATTTCAGCAGTGGGGTCACACAAAAGCACCAAGAGAACAAAACACAGCTCTCAACCGACCTGCACAATGCTCATAAATGCGCACCGACAAGGGTGGTCACTGACACCAGAGCCACTAGAAACATCATACCATTGTAGAAATTAACGACAATGCCCAGCAGTCCCCCAATACAACGTAGAATCATCTGGCTCTACGCCTATGAGAGCAAGGTGCCCCTCCCGGTGAAAGGTCCATTTAAAGCAGACATTGTGTACAATCGTGAAGCATGCCGAGCCAGATTTGATGTCATAGACGTGGGCATTGAGACATTGCTGAGCTGCAAGACAGCAGAAAAGTTGAAGATCATTTACTTCACGCTCCAGCAACCAGCTGACAACAAACTGATAGCCAAACACCCTGAACTTTTTAAAGGCAATGGCTGCCTAAAGAATCAAACAGTCACGCTCCATATAGACCCCACCATAGAGCCAACAGCAGTCCGGCACAGGAGAGTCCCTTTCCATGCGCAAGCAGCAGTGGAGGAAGAGTTTTCATCGAGAAAAAGCCAGGGCCCACCCCCTGTGTATCCCTAATGGTGGTTATGAAAACAAAAAAAACGCAGTGCGAATATGCATTGACATGAGGCTCCCTAACCAGGTGATTGGACACGAACGACATAACGCCCGCCATTGATGAGCTAATCGTGGACCCAATGGGAGCAACAGCATTCAGCAAGCTAGACCTCTGCTCCGGCTATCACCAAATCCGCTGGCCAAAGTGTCAAGGTACATAAGAACGTTTTTGTCACATCTGGGACTCTGGAGGTAGTGCAGGCTCAACTTTGGCATTTTGTCGGCGGCCAAGGTATTTCAGAATGAGATATGCCAAGAGCTGCAAGACCTGCTGGGCACCACAAAGGTCAGCAACACCATCCTCATGTACAGTACCTCCACAATGCACGCTTGGCCACAGTACTGGCAAAGCTGGAAGAGTCAGGGCTGACCCTACAAGCCGGAAATGTGAATTCGGCAAAACAGAGCTATCCTTCTTTGGCTACGTATTAGATGCAAACAGAGTATCTCCTGATCCAACCAAAGTCACGGACGACAAAAACGCCTGTCCGCCAACCACAGAGACTGAAGTACAAAGTTTTATAGCAGGTTCATACCCGATCTGGAAACAGTCGCAGCCCCTTTCCAACAGCTGACCAAGAAAGACGTACACGACATGAGGACAGGAGCAAAAGGAATGAATCAAGGACTCCCTCACGACCAACACCACCATGGCGTTCAACACCACCCCAAAAACGGAACTGCTAGTGGATGCCAGTCCCATAGGTCTGGGAGCTGTCCTCACTCAGACGGACCAAGAGGGAACCATGCACCCCATCGTATTCGCCAGCCGGGCGCTGACCAAGACCGAACAGAACTACGCTCACATTGAGCAGGAAGCCCTTGCCATCCTCTGGGGGTGCTGGCACTTTCAAGTATACCTCCTAGGACATCATGTGACAGTTTACACAGATCACAAACAGCTTGTGCCGAACTTCAAGGGCTCCGCCCGCACCCACCAGTGCGCTGGATGCTCCAGCCATTTGACATTGAAGTGCTATACCACGGCAGAGGGCACAATCCAGCATACTATCTGTTCCGGCAACCATGGCCAGTGACACCGGCAGAACATGATACTACCCAGGAAACAGATGACCAGGTCTGCCATGCGAGTGCGTGTGCCTGCCCAAACGCATTAAGCTAGAAGAAATCACCAGCGCAACAGCACAGGGCCCCTGCCCTTCCACGGGTAAAATAATCCATTATATCTGGTGACTGGAAGAATCTGCTGTCAGCAGTAACTCGCCGAACACCAGCAGCCCAAGAGATGCTACAAAACCTAGTCGGAGTGCAGCATCAACTCTCAATTTCCCCAGAAGGAATCATATTGAAGGGACATCGCAGTGTCCTGCAAACGGCACTCGAAGAGTGGGCATTGATATTGGCCCATAAAGGCCATCAAGGTATCATCAAAACGCAGGCTTTCCTCAAATCACACGTGTGGGTACAGAACATGCAGCCAAAAGTAATGGAACTAGTGGGAGCGTGTGCCGCCTGCCAAGCGACCCAGCGACAAACGCCTCTGCAATCAATTGCAAGTCCCCGATGCAACCAACAGAGGTGGGACGCAATCAGTTTGGACTTCTGCTCAGTGGCCAACGAAGCATGTCTGTTAGTGGCCGTGGATGAGTTCAGTAGGTACCCCAAAGTCAAGCCAGTCCGGTCCACTGATAAAGCATTGGTCATCACCATCCTCGAAAAGATGTTTACCATCCATGGCGTACCTAATAAAGAGCGACAACAGCCTCCTTTCAAGGGACAAGAACTACAGAGTTTTCTGGATCTCCTCATCAAATCACCCCCTACTGGCCCCATAAAATGGGGATGCCGAGCGATTTATGGCATCTCTGAACAAAGTGATCCACATTGCAAAGGAACAACAAGTCCTGTGGCTACCGGAGGTATACAGGTTTCTACGAGCCTATTGACAGACACCTCACTCCTCGACTCATGTCTGCCCAGCAGCTCTTATGTTCGGAACCCACATAAAAGTGGGACTCCCAGTGCATCCCAGCTGGGCCACTCAAAAGTGGATAAGGAAGACCAGCACGCCGAGTTCGTCAAGCTCTCCCAAGAAACCTGGCCCCACGAGACATGGTGCTGGTGAAGAACCAGTCACCTCAGAACAAACTGGCCCTTTCGTATGAGCAGCAACTTGAGTGCACAGTAACCCGTGTATGTGTGTATGTGTATACATATATGTGTGTATAGTGTGTTTGTGGTTTGAAAAATGATTGAACTATTTCTCTCCATGTAAAACATACCCCCATTGCTGCTAGGGCAGTGGCAGCAGTACATGTATTGATTTCTCGGTAAATACTTTTATCTGAATGATCTAGCACAGTGCACAGGTCATTGTTAAAATATATTAATCTAATGCTGCTTGCCCTGCTTAGCATGATTTTTGTTAATATTTGCCAATTTAATGGGATACATTCTTAACATCAGAAAAAATGTTTGTCCCTTCCTGTACCTAACAACTTATTTGAGTTCCATGTGAATACGTTGCCTGGAAAATGGCCTCAGGTAGACACATTTCTTTTCCTTGCCCCAAAATAATTTCCCCAAATATTCTAGGAGGGATGTAATTAACGATTATAAACCCAAATCCTAGAATATTTGGGGAAAGTGTTCAATGGTTGCATTTTCCTTGACAAGATGTTCACTGGGAGAGATATCTGTCCAGCACGTGGAACATGAGCCATGTAGAGGCGGTGACTGTAGGTGGTCTATAAAGTGTTACAACCTCTTTGGTCACTTAAAGGATAGTTCCGGGACTTTTTTTTTATTGTCCCTACGGGTCGGCCATGTGTTTGTAAGCATAAATCGGTAGATCGTAGGAAACTTTCCTATGGACCTTACCCGACTTTTCGCCCATTATCGCACTCGAAATCAGCCTCCATTTTGTGATAATCCTATCATTTCGCCCCATCGACCTGGCTCACCTGCCTTTGCGGCACTAAATCAAATCCCCCGCCCCTGAAACAGACTTTATCAAAACATTCATATTCCCCGCCTCTATCCGTGACGTGACTGAGCTGCGTAGGCAAACGCGCCCAGGCGTCTTCTACGCGACTCCACACAGACCCCGGAAATCAACACAGATCAGCTCACAATACAGCGCGCCACAATTCGGAATATGAAACTGTACTTTGAAATCAAACCGCAAGATTGTAAATGTGGTAAAGTACATTTATTTGACATCAAATGTTTAGAGAATATTCAGCGATTTGCATTTTTATTTGCTCACGTTCCAAAAAGTTCGTATTGAGGAACGCGATGGTCCTTTGCTGTACACAGGGTCTTAGAGCATCTCACAATACAGCGCCACAATTCGGAATGTGAAACCGTGGTTTAAAAGCAAACGGCAAGATTGTACATTTGGCAAAGTACGTTTATTGGACATCAAATGTTTAGAGAATATTCAGCGATTTGCATTTTTCTTTGCTCTCGATCCAAATTAGTTCGTCTTGAGGGAAGCGATGTTCGTGTGCAGTACACAGGGTGTTGGTTTACGATAAAAATAAGCTCTTCGGTCGCACTGATAATCGCATGGCTGTTCCAACAACGAGGCACTAGGCCACCACAACGGTAGGTATGTTGCATCTAACCGTTAGTACCGCGTAAGGGCATACTTGTACTTGGCGATCGTCCCATAAAATGGTCAGGGTGGTAACGTTGTTCACGCGGAGAAGCAACTGGCGGCTGTAGAAGCCGTCCGCCGGTGTCTGGTACTCGTGACACAGACAGTAGTGAATGATGTACCTAAAAACATAAAAAATGAAATTAGTCTCACCATCAGATCCTTATTAAAATTATTCATTTCATAGCGAGGACAGCGCTACTGGGTGTACACAAGTGTTTAAAGGCGTGGCGAGGCATGGAGGGGGGGGGGGAGTGGAGTACAAGGTAAGTAGCATTAAGTAGAGGGAGAGAGAAAGCAGAAGCAAAGAGGAAGGTTTTGAGGTGCTTCAGTAAAAGCAGATGTTTCTCCTCAAGATAGTGCGCGGTAGAAAACAATATGCCACATAGAACGAACAAGTACAACTGAACCCGTCTTTAAAGCCACTGTATAGTAATGAAATTGCGGTATAAACTCATCAAAAGTTACTTACATTATATTTGCATTTTCCATTGTGTCTCTGTGTAGGGCAGACCCGAAACACCACTCCTTCTTTGCCGACGTTACTTCTTCTAATGAACGTGGCTCATCGTTTCGTTTCTGAAATTTTATTCATTATCTTTTCTTAGTCTTTCAGGATGGTCCCGGCCTGTCAAGGTCAAATCACAATAGAACCTTATATTGGGTCGTGGGCCGTTCCGCCACCCGAGCAAAACATCAAAGCAGCTGACCTTCACTTTGAGCGAGCACACATTTCTAGTTAGCTGCAGTTAGTTTTAGGGACATCTTGTCTGCGTGCCTTTTTTTTTATTGTCCCTATGGGTCGGCCATGTGTTTGTAATACGGAAACATTCTATAATTTTTGTAAAAATGATTTATATTACTGTTTGGTTTAATTGCAATGGGCCTGCAACATGAGGAGACTCGAGAGAACAGACAATCAAATTACAATCATTTAAACCGTGATGTGTATTTCTCAATGAGCTCTGCTTTAGGTGGACATGGAACAGAGGCAATGTTGGGTGGCAATGCAGTTGTCCCCTGCATAGGTTCGTTCACCACTCCATGTATGTGCCTATCGAGGACATCTACGATAAGTCTCTCAATAAACTCATATTGCATATCCTCAAACACTGGTTTGATCACCCATTGTTTACTTCTTTTAGTGAAGGCCTTATTGTAGCGAAGCGTCCCTAAAGTTCCGGTCGTCCTACTTTGTTGACGGCCAACATTATGGTTATGTGCCAAGACCGCTAAAAGAGTCCGATTTATCATGCCTTCCATGCCAAAATGCAATCTTTTGGGCCTGTACTTGAGGCACATATTGTGGAACACCTCCAAATCTCCTGTGTGGCAGAATTCCGTGAGTCCCCTCAAAGCTTTTGTTATAGTTTTATCAAATACAATCTTTTCAATGGCTTTGTGAGTGGGTGATGAAGGAATCAACCACTTCTTCTTCCGTGCCTCCTCTGTGGACAAATGGCCATGTTCACATTTGTGGAAATGTTCATTTGTCGACCATCGATGTACGTTGCTACAGTGCAACATTACTGACCGCCATTTTTCCAGTAGAATTTCCAACGACCCTTCACATGTTTTTGAGCTCCACCAAAGATGGTTGCTGATTGACTTGGACCACTGTGAAATACCTTGCAATTCTTTTTTTTTACCTGCAGCCGACAATTTTTTATTGATTGATTTTGCAAGATGCCAAACGTCAAATTGGTGATTTATATTTTTGTACTCTTCTCTCATTGTCTTGGCAATTGAAACGTGTCTGTCCGTGGCTATCAGGTCGATCACCATTCCCCGCGATTGTAGTTCTTGCAATGATGCTACAAAGCCAACTTTCTCCATGGCCACTGAGGATGTACTTTGTGACACCTGCACGACCACCGAACTCACAATTTTCTTACTTTCCATGTCCTGAAAGTGGTAGGTGCAGTACTTGGCTGAAAATCCTGGGCTGTCGCACTGTCCATCACCGGCTAGCCTGAAGCGTTTGCCCGCGAATGTACTTTCCATTGAAATTTTTTCCATTCTCCAAGCTTCGCTGATGGCTGGAAATAGATAATCGGTTTGGTATTTGTAGAACTGACTTTTCGCAATGAAATGGATTCCCACAAACTGAAAGAAATACTGTAACTTTTTAAAACTTGAACCACTAAAAAGTGCGGCCGCTGCACAAAGTAGATTGCCTGCTGGCAGTTGCCCCAGCATGGGTTGTGCAGACCATGCGAACGGATGATATTGTGTACAGGTGGCATGTATTTTAAGGTTAGTGCCTCGAATTGCACGAGTCACATTAATCAATGGCTCCCCACATACTTCCCCACCAACCCAATGCCCACATTTCATCATCATAATAATATCCATCAAACAGCTATCGAATACAATGAATTTGGCCTCTTTCCTTATACTGTCACTCTGCATCCCAGCTGGTTCGGCCTGTAACGTTGAGGACATGTCACTCGCATGAAAGGTACAATCTCTGATATCGTCTTCCGCTATGCTGAGTGATATTGATGGTGTTTCATTGTCGTCCACTTCATTCTCTTCCATTGCAACATCTGTTCCTTGTCCGGAGATGGGAGAAAAAAACAATGTCTTCAACTTTCGCGCGCTCTTATTTTTTGCGGGTGTGGATTCTGTGAATTGATCTCCGACTGCATCCAAACTACCAGGAGGACATTCACTATCAATGGCTGGTGGTGGTATAGCTCCGTTGTCAATCACTTCATATTCTTCCCATTGGCACGATGCATCTCCAGTCTCAAGTCCCTGCCAAAAGGTTTGACAAGCAACATCTCTCGTTCGCTTCACTGTCTGTGTAGATCTAGTTCTTACACCCACTCGCAACTAGAGGACAGATTAGAAAAGGGATGTTCAGTTTAAACACAACTTACAGTATTGAACTATTGACAGTGAAAGACAACATAATATAGTGAACAGGACACTAACCTTCTTTTGCTTTCTTTTCTTTGAAACTTTCTTGCCTCGAACTTCAACATCTGGACGCTGTTGCTCCGACTCGTGTGTGCATGTCTCCACTTCCTCTCGCGCTGCAACGACTATATTTTCATGATAAGCACATCCATCACTCACTGAGGCTCCATCGACTCCCTGAAACATAGAACTTTCATTAGTATGTATAATAATATTGAAAACACAAAATGTACTTGGGGACCAATACCCATACGTACATCTCAATAGCAAAACACGAATGAACGCATTGTGTAGAACATTCAAACGACAATAGTTCACGCATTGTTGATCTAGTTAGATTGAACTGTCAAGATCCATACCTCGGGCTCCGCATAGACTTCCATTGATGATATTATTGAAGATGACGCTTCAGCAACTCCCTGAAACACAGTAATTGCATTAGTATGGTTTTCTATTTTGTTTAAAAGAACATAAACTTTCTGCAGGCGTCAACGGCTCATCTAAATAGACCTGCACAAATGATCAGTTGTCTAAAATAAATAATGGATATCTAAATATGATTCGATTTGCTCCATCGTTGGAAGTGTCACCACCCAGAGATCTGCATCAACTACTAGGGGTGATGTTCTTGTTGAAGAAGCTCCGTCAGCTCCCTGAAACATAGTACTTGCGTTAATAAAGAAGGAAGTATAGCGGATGTAATCACGTCATTTGATCTCGCATGATTGATCTGTCAGTATCCATACCTCGAAATGCATAAGAACATCAAGGGACGCTGTAACTGCGGTGCACACTTCTGCAAGCTGTTGCGCCGACCCGTAACTGCATGCTCCCCCTTCTTCTTGGACTAATGCTCCATCGACTCCCTGAAACATAGGACTTTCATTAGTAATGAACACAATATTGAAAAAAGAAGACACATAGGAGGGCGACGACAGAAGGACATACCAATGGCTAAAAACGAAAGAAACATTGTGTGTAACAATCACGCTACAAGAATGCAAGATCTGATGATCTCCATCGATGGAACTGTCCGGAAACGTACCTCGAGCATCTGAGTGACATCTACGGTTGTCGTCAATGCGTTGGACTCCTCAGCATCTCCCTGAAAGACAGTACTTGCATTATTTTGGATAACAATAATTATAACTGAAAACAAAGACTAGAGGACGAGTACTGTGGTGTACCATTAGGTAAAATAATTACACGATCAATTAAAACTATTGATTTACATGCCTAAAACAAGTCAGTGTCAGAGTAGCTAAGTAAGATTACCCGATAGGCGCTTGAAGTGGCTGATGACTGCAATAACGACACGGATGGAGAATCTTCCGCCTTCATATTGAGTGGATACATAAATGGGGAAATTATTGTTAGCTAATGCTACACACTACCGCAAGGCCGAGAGACAAATACGTAAACTTGACTCACCAGTGGAGGGATGTGGACGAATAGAGTGGGAATAGCGGTTGAGAGCAATTTTCGCCTCGCTCGCGGTGTTTTCTTCTTTATTAGCAATGATGTGGAGTACATGTCTGGGCTAAAGTGCCTGCTGCAGATGCGGTATCGATCACCCCTCTTGTCCGCAAAGACTTCTAGGACTCTACTTTCTAGCTCAGAGGCTGGATATCCGCAATATCGGACCCATTCTCTTATCTGATCTATTGTCTTAGGGAAAACATGCATTATAGTATCTTCAGATTTGTTATGGGTCTTCGAAGGGCAACCGCCAATGGAACAGGCAGGCATTATGGAAAGTTCTGAAAAGTAAAGATCAACAATTCTCTATGAATACCAATGTGTTAAAACATTAAATGACACATAAAAGGTTCAATGCAAGGTCCGTTTTGGTTCTTGGAACTATACACGTTATTCACATGCGGATAAGTATTTCAATAACTTTCAAAAAATAGAAAAAGTAATTTGACTAAACTCAGAACATGTGACTAGTTCCTTGCATGTACTGTCGTGAACGAAAAGAAAACATGGATGCAATTTGATGACTACTAGCAAATAGATATAAATTAAAAAATTGGACGCAAAATGATTATGGTACATGGACTTACCTTGACGAACAAACAGTTAGATGCAGGGATCAGAGTAGTTTCTTGTCGTAGAACAGGGAGCAGTTCACAGGTTGCAAACTGACGAGTTTGCTCAAAGTGGTCACGGAAGTTCACAGAGACGAAGAGCAGATAACCAGCACCTTCACGGGTTGACTAGCAAAGCGCAAAGAAGTTCTCATTAGAAATATGAAGTGGGTTATAAAGAATTCGAAACAGGGGTGTGTTTGTGAATGAATGACGTGTATATGTCGTGGCATTATGCGGATTGCAGGGGGGCGTCCAGCGTGAGGGGGGATGCTTGGCAGGAGACACGGGGTCTGGAGGTAGACATGGGAACAACAACCCATGCTCTATAGACCACTTTGAAGTGTACATGGTCTTTGGCACCTCTTGGCCTTTATCGCTCCCTGACAGCTCCACTTGCCAGCAGCGCAAGTACCCTGGTGCGAACTGCCTTTGATAGGGCGGGGGGTGGATCGGGGCGGTGGTCGTGCAGACAAGACACAGGAAGACTTGTGAATGGAGACACACTTATGTGGATTGCAGGGGGGCGTCCATCGTGAGGGGGATGCTTGGCAGGAGACACGGGGTCTGGAGGTAGACATGGGAACAACAACCCATGCTCTATAGACCACTTTGAAGTGTACATGGTCTTTGGCACCTCTTGGCCTTTATCGCTCCCTGACAGCTCCACTTGCCAGCAGCGCAAGTACCCTGGTGCGAACTGCCTTTGATAGGGCGGGGGGTGGATCGGGGCGGTGGTCGTGCAGACAAGACACAGGAAGACTTGTGAATGGAGACACACTTATGTGGATTGCAGGGGGGCGTCCATCGTGAGGGGGATGCTTGGCAGGAGACACGGGGTCTGGAGGTAGACATGGGAACAACAACCCATGCTCTATAGACCACTTTGAAGTGTACATGGTCTTTGGCACCTCTTGGCCTTTATCGCTCCCTGACAGCTCCACTTGCCAGCAGCGCAAGTACCCTGGTGCGAACTGCCTTTGATAGGGCGGGGGGTGGATCGGGGCGGTGGTCGTGCAGACAAGACACAGGAAGACTTGTGAATGGAGACACACTTATGTGGATTGCAAGGAGAGGCCATCTAACTGAATGTAAGAGGATGGCTGCAGGATCTACTACATGGAAGGCAGGGGGGTGAGTTTATAAATACCTCACCCTCCCAGGAGAATATATGGCGGTCATCTCTGTACCCGGTGCCCAAAAAGAGGATTTATTATGATCAACCATATTTATTATTTACCTATAACCATGTTTTGTATCAATAAAATCCAACAGCTTTTTATTGCCAACGCTTGATGCCAACCCACAAAATAATATATGTATGACTGCTGCATATATGGGTTCAACGGTTATGTGGATTGAAGGTGTGCGGCCAGCGTGAGGGAGGATGCTGGCCGGAGACATGTGGTGTGACAAGACAAGGCACTGGAAGGCTATTCAACGGAGACACACTAGATTCATTTAAAAAATCAAAACAACCATTGTTAAAATATATGTTGGGCTTTATTTTAGATTTTAATTAAACATAAATAATAAACATTACACATTGTAAAGTTGAGGTTGCAGCACATCGAGGGAAAATCCGCGGTATTGTCCACTGTCACTGGGGAAATGTTGTCTAATGGCAAGTACCGCACAGGCAGGTATTACTCTCCGAACGCGGTGTCCGAGCCTCCCGTGAAGCCACCAAGTGAAGCAACGATAGGCCACCAGCCTGTACCACCTGTGAAAAAAAAAGATGCAAACTGTATTAAACTGACCAAACTTTCTTATCAATGTCGATTCAGGTAACACATGTCATTTTTCTTAGAAAAAAATTATATCTAGAAAATGCACTATATGGAACCAATTTACATGCGTTCGAATGATATGTAAATGTAATTTTATATGTGGGAGACGACCATGAAATAGTGGTGGCATCACTGACATCACAAACAGAGTATACTTACTCGTTACTCGGATTACGCGGACGAACAGTGCCACGAAGTTCGTGCATAAGCACCATCATCATCCTCAACACTGTCCGTGAGAGGCAGGCTTCCCTGAACTCTGGCAGCTCGGTGATGCATTGCGGACTTTGCTCGCCTTCCTGCAGACTTTGCTCGCTTTCCGAAATGTAGGCCAAGCACCCGGAATTTTCACGGCAGCAGCAGTTCTCCTCCTCAGTTGGCATTAGCTCGCACCGATTGCACGTGCACCAGGTGGAGACGCCGTCCATGCGACATGGTCCAGGCTCTTCATCCGTTGACTGGTCCTCCCAACTGCCGTCCGAATCCCCATCGTTTTCGCGTGCTTGCCTTTCCAGTAGTTCCTCCTCGGTGTACTCGGGCTCGTACATATACGGCATTATTGTGGCCATTGTGCGGTAAAGATAGTAAAATAATTTACAGAGATGGTACAGGTGTTCACACGGGCTACAAGCGGCGAAGGTAGCTGACCAGAGCACTGAAACGAGTCACAGAATACTCAAAGTAACACAGAGAGAGGAATGGAATCGAAAATCTGCTGCTGTATGTTGTGAAACGGTCTGTTTATACTTATTGGGGAAAGAGGCGTCCTGCCATTTCCATGGCAACACGTCAATAGCTGAGGCGCAGCGATTGTTGACACGAGACGTGCTTGAAATGGGCAGTACGCGTCTGCTGATGTCAGGCTCAGGGGCGGGGGATTTGATTTAGTGCCGCAAAGGCAGGTGAGCCAGGTCGATGGGGCGAAATGATAGGATTATCACAAAATGGAGGCTGATTTCGAGTGCGATAATGGGCGAAAAGTCGGGTAAGGTCCATAGGAAAGTTTCCTACGATCTACCGATTTATGCTTACAAACACATGGCCGACCCGTAGGGACAATAAAAAAAAAGTCCCGGAACTATCCTTTAAATCTTGGTAGCAAACACGCACGGTGGCAGACCAAAACCAAAACAAGAGCAACCCTGATGCCTTGGACTCTGCTGACTCATCTGGCAAATGCCCAATCTGATTTATGGCCAATAGTTACCCTCTGCCAGTCTAGTGCCTTCCACTTTTCCCCCATGAAAGATCTTGAACGGGCTTATGACTTATTGAGCAGGGAATGTAACACAGTGAAAGTCACGTGATGGGCAGGAGGCGGCAGAGTGTTTCTAGGGTCCGTTTCTCTGTGAATGCAAAGGAAATATACACTACGATCTAAAGTATACATCATGATTGTGTTATGCACAGTGAATAAACATTTACCAGTAATAGTAGTGCCGGCTTTAAGCACGTGAGTGGAAACACAAAATAGTCCTATTTCTATGATGAAACAATATAGTATGTGCTAGGCGGGCACGTAGTAGTCCTGTTTCTATGGCCATGATGTTTATAAAAAGGAGTTCTTCCTTACTGTCTGTGACTTGAATTGAGGAGCAGTAGGAAGTAAACAGTCACGAGACACACTACGTGCCTGCGCAAATACGAACGCTCAAGGTAAGCATCCCGCTGCAGAGAGAAAAATAGATATCCGTGAAATTTTCGAATAGCTTTGGTAGCTCGGGATTTGGTACAAGTCATCTCTGAATATAAGCCGCTCGAAAGAGGAGAGGATGGCGTTAATATACGGTCCCAGTGCCCATACGCCGTGAAAAGTATGCATAGTATGGACACCACGAGTGTCACATTTGGTTGCAATAAAGGAATGAGAAAACGCCAAGATATGTATGCACACCATGGACACAATTTGTTGGCATATGTGGTTGGAATACAGGAATTGAAAAACGAGGGTATAAGAAAAATATTTTCTCGTTTTCTCTAGACAAATGCCGATATTTCATGACAGGAAAATGATGTCCAGTTACAGTGCATGAAAAGCAGAACTGTTAAATAAGAGCACGATCTGGAGGCTTATGAGACTGTGGTGAGTTACTGAAAATAAAGGCCCAGTAATACTGCTAAGAAGGGACACAGGTATTTGATACAGTTTCTATGTTCCCAGTCAGCTAACCAAAGTAAAGAGGGAGACATACCTGGTGGAAATCGGGAGAAAGCCAGAAGTAGAAGCAAGTTACCTACACAGTGCGGATAAAACCACAGGTACTGAAGGATAGAGACTAGTGAGAGCATGTGGTTACTAGAAGGTAACATGATATGAGTGAACATTGTGGCTTAGCCACGTAGTGATACACTGTGTTGTATTATTTTAAAGGCCCCAGGTGAAGAAATCACCAGTGTGGTTCTAGTGACGGATTTACTCCAATTTACGCCTTCAAGCATCTCCTACAATAGATGCGGAGGTGAGTGAAAGTAAAAAAAAATAAGTTATAATGTTGTGGCATACAAATAAAATGGAAAAAATAATTTGGATGACAAGATGTATAGGTAGTTTTTAAAATAGTGTCTATATGTTTTTATTTAGGTGAAGGAACCCATATCAGTCTACTTCAGGCAAAGAGTCAACAAGTTCTTTGTAAAAACGTCCTGAAGAAGGTCAAGAACGAAGGGGTGAATGTGCAAACCCCAAAAAGACCGAAACATATGTCGACGAGTACAAAACTGTTCTAAAGTAACACAAACAGAAAAACACTTGTATTAATATTCGGGTTGAAAAACTGATAAAAATTAGTATGATAGCGGTATATGAATTCTAAAATCGCAAAGTACTGAAGAGAGAGCTTTTTTGCCATTATAGACATTAGGGAAGAATGAGTGACAGAGAGATATGCATGGATGAGTGTGTTTTTGGGTTGGAAGTAGATGAATTATGTTATTGATTAGTAGAAATTGTTTAAATATCATGTATTGTTTTAAACACGTATAGATTCTTTTGTACTAAAGAAATAAAATGCTGTTTTAGAAGTGAATAATAGTTTTCCTTGTCATCCTGTTCGCTCTGGTTAAACCCCTTTATATCTCATGTAGATTTTACCTGACGAACCAGAGAGATTAACAGGTACCCCTTATATTTTTGTACTGTTAGTACAGCCCGTGGCTGCAGGGGCATTAGTTCGGAAATGGAGAAGGTAAATATTTTTTCATTTACCGATGAGCATTTCATAAAGCTGTTAGAAGCTCCGGTGATTCCATTTGGAAATCTTCCGGGAATTGAAAAGAACAATAAAGGGATAGAGATCGATAAAATTCTGCAGAAAATGAACAAATTAACCAGAACAGATCTTCATGGTCAGTTTATGCTTCAATACCCGAGAGCGGGAATTGTACCTGATGGATTGCAGGTGAAGAACATACCGAGGATATTTGTTGACAACCCCAAGTTTCAGAAAAACTTCAGTGGGGTTGGCAACAAATGTTCTCGGGATTGGATTATCCTCATCATAGAAACCGCAGAAGAGGAGATGAAAAAACAAGGGGAGGAATTAGAAGCACTGGAAAAAAATGTTTTGGACAACAAAGCGATCAAAGATGCAAAAAAACAGCAAGAGAACCTAGAGGAGGAAATAAAAAAAGTAAACAAATTAATCTGGATCGGAAAATAAATAAACTCCAGAAAGATGTTGCAAGCTATAGTGAAGAAAGGACATAACCTTACTTAAGGACAGGATTCTTTACAGATCCTCCAGCAGGGGGAGGGAACTACCGTAGGAATAACAACAGGTATGTCTCCTTTTCTAATACTTCTGGGTCGTCCAGCGGATCTGATCAATCACTTAATGCCCAAGCAGGAGCAAGTACCAGCACAGGAGGGAGAGGCCAAAACAAAAATGAACAACAGGGTTTTTACAGAGGGGGACCAAGAGGTCGACCTCGACAGAGTCGACCACAATACAATCAAGGGCCAGGAGTACGCACCAGACAGTGGTAATAGAACCAATAACATCAGTAGATTCAGATCGAATACCTATTGTGAATTTATCGAAGTACCATTTGGAAAAAGTAGACTTGGAGTTACTCTCCAAGGGTTTGTCCTATGTCCCCACAAAGAGAGCGATCCAGTTTTATATAGAATTAGAATTGCAAAGGTTCTTTAGAAATATTCGCTTGAAACATTTTTTTGAAGTGTATCTTCCACAGCATAAAAGAGACAGCAACAATGCTCTGGATAGAGAAGATGTGCCTAATGTTAGTGGACTAAAAGTAAAATCCAAGTTTGTACCACCTCCCCATACCTGTGCGCCAGAGATTGTAGTAATTGAGAACAGAGTCACCAAACAGGTTTTGGAAGCAATTCAAAAAAGGAACTATAAACCAGATAATTTGAATAGGGCACAAAGAGTTAGGGCCTCATTACACGGATGGCGGAGAACCATGGCGCTATTAGCGCCATGGTTCATGCCGGTAAAATACCGGCACCGCCTTGGCGGAAAGGGGAATTACCGCCCCATTCCAAGGTTGGCGGGGCGGTAATTCCCCCTTCCACCATTGCCCTTCCCCATTCCCATTTTTGGCCCATAGGTCTCAATGGGAATGGGGAAGGCGCTAATTAAGGTACCGCAAATTGCGGTACCGTAATTAGCTCCCTCGGTCCCTTTGCGGGTTGGTTTTTAATGCCTGCAAAAAGCAGGCGTTAAATCCCCCAACCCGCAAAGGGACCTCGTAGTAAGGCGGTAAGGATTTACCGGTACCGGTATTTTACCGGTACCAGTAAATCCTTACCGCCATCCGTGTAATGAGGCCCATAGTCTTAAAAAACTATGTGAAACACAGGAAATAATAAAACTGGCGGACAAGGGAGGCGGGATCGTGATTCTTGACACTATTGCATATGAAAAAGAGTGCTCGCATCTGCTGCGAGACAGGAACGCATATAAAAAAATTGGATCACGATCCGACTACCAGGTTACAAGAGGAGATAAAAAGCCTAACCAGCCATGCGACCACTGAAGAGTGGATCAGCAAAGAAGAAGCTATTTTTCTAAACAAAAAATGGCTGAAAAAGGCTGCATTTTATATCCTCCCAAAAATCCACAAGGATAAAAAAGTACCACCGGGCAGACCCATTGTGTCTGCGATAAACTCTCTCCCAGAGCCCTTATCTGTATATGCTGAAGTATTTTTAAAACCTTTTGTACTACTTACTCCATCATATGTCCGGGATTCAACAGACATGATCCGAATCTTACAGGATTTGCGAATCCAAGAAGAGTACTTACTTGTGAGGATGGACATAGAGTACCTATACACCCCCATACCACAGATGAATTGTCTGGGTGTATTGGGAGATGTCCTGGACAGACGGCCAATCCCCCCCATCAACCTCCGACGGGTTTTGTATTGGAATGCATACGTCTTGCCATGACAGAAACATTTTTCCTCTATAAAAACCAACTATACAAACAGGAGAGGGGTGTTAGCATGGGGGCAACATTTGCCCCGGATATTGCCAACTTGTACATGGCAGATTTTGAGGATAATTATATATTGGGCATTGGCAACGCTCTCATTAAGCATCATATACTCCGTCATTACCTGGTGGTATGGCGGAGATATATTGATGACGTATTTCTGATCTGGAGGGGGGATAAGACTCTCCTAAAAGAATTTCAAGAATGGTTGAACATGCGCGACACGAACATCAATTGCACCAAGTGAGTTTTTTAGACTTACTGATAGTTAAATCTGAGGGCAGACTTATTACTACTCTTTACAGGAAGCCCACGGATAAGGACTCTTTGCTTCATTTTCAAAGCTTTCACCCAGCAGGAATGCGTCAGAATTTGCCCTACGGACAATTCTTACGCATTAGACGTAATTGCACAGAAAGAGGAGAATTCTTGAAACATGCATATCAACTCAAGGGCAGACTGTGTGATAGAGGTTATCCCAAGAAATTAGTGAAAGACCAAATGAAAAGGGCCCTAAACACCGATAGGGAGATATGTCTGACAGCACGAGAAAAAAGAGCTTATGACAGGATTGTCTGTGTTACAACTTCAATCCAGTAAGCTGCGACATTAAGAAAATCATCAATAGAAATTGGAATCTCATTAAACAACCGGGACCCTATCCAAAAAAACGCTATTTGCATTCAAAAAGGGTCAGAATTTGAGACAAAGACTTGTGCATACATATAGAGATGTATCTAAGAACCTGACAATTCTGAATTAGTGGGGTTTACCACCAATCACTGGACACCACAAATGTGGGAACTGTGTTGTTTGCCCCTTATGGAAAAAATGCATGAGTTTAAGTAGGGGAGCAATATATGGAAAATGAAACACCACACAAATTGCTTATCGAAAAATGTGATATATATCATCAAGTGCCCATGTTCATTATTGTATGTGGGTAAAACTACCAGAGAGGTGCGCCAATGTATCTGAGAACACAGGTTGTGTATAAGAAACAAAGTGGCGGACAAACCACTGGTGGAATATTATATAAAATTGAACCATAGTGATGTAGATCTTAGATGGTTTGTGCTACAACAGGTAATGGTGAATAAAAGAGGAGGAGACATGGGTACCAAATCGAACAACGATGGATTTAAAATTTAGATATGGTAGACAATGGTCTCAATTTAGCAGTAGAGTGGAACACCTTAGTAACAAGTTAATATCACTAAGAGGTGTGCAAAAGTAATGAAGAGAGAGCTTTTTTTGCCATTATAGACATTAGGGAAGAATGAGTGACTGAGAGAGATATGCATGGATGAGTGTGTTTTTGGGTTAGCAGTAATTATGTTATTGATTAGTAGAAATTGTTTAAATATCATGTATTGTTTTAAACACGTATAGATTATTTTGTATTAAAGAAAGAAAATGATGTTTTAGAAGTGAAAAATAGTTTTCCTTGTCATCCTGTTCACTCTGGTTAAACCCCTTTATATCTCATGTAGATTTTACCTGATGAACCAGAGATTAACAGGTACCCCTTATATTTTTGTAGTGTCATATGGAAACTAGAAATTGTCTTGCTTGGACTGGAAGGAGACACTACCCTTCGAAAAAGGCAAGTACTCCACCTTCGATACTGTTTAAGAACAGCAATACTCTGAACTGTTATTAAGGCTTAGTGGGGTGGCAAATAAAAGAAAGTCCATGTGCTTTGCTTTAAGCGTACTTGTTATTTTTCCTAAGTGTTTGTTTTGCCCATGTCTAATTTATTAGGTGAAGGCAAGTGGTGTCAGGTTTGTGCTGCAAAAACGCACTGAAAAATCCAAAGAACAATGGATAGCAAGAGAGGGATTGGGGGCTGTGGTGGAACCTTTCTTTAATGTGCACATTCAGCTGAAAAACTTACGGATATATAGTGCCTTATTTAGTCTCCATACTATTACTTGGTTGGGCATCTGTGCTAACATGATGTGGCACGAGTTTTCTTTTTTTTTTTAAAGCATTGTAATTTTTACTTGTTTCAGTTGAAATGCTCCAAGGCTACGAGTCCCAAAATGCCTTATTAGTCATGAAAAGCAACTGCTGGATAATTACCTCCATGTCAGTCTTCCTTGTTCTAGACTTAATGAGATCCCCAAACTCCATGCCAGGATCCTATTCCACCTTTATTTTGTTGCCTAAATGTCCCACCCCAAGTGAAAAGGAAGATCTTCCTGGAATAATTCTGGAGTCATCCAGTGACCCCCATCCTAGAGTCATCCTTTGCTAGGTGCAGGGAGATCATCCAAATCCATCCTGATGTATATATAGACTGAAATATTTAAATGAGATGACTAGAGTATCACAAACTATTCCAGGATGAGTTCTGAATAGTTACAGTAATGATCTTGTATTACTCCAGGATGATGCAATGACAACTTCAGGATGGGTGGGAATTACTACAGGATGGTTCCCTGACAACTTTAGGATAGGTTTGGAATTGTGAATGATTATTGCAGACAACTCCAGGAGGAGTTATTTCATGATGCTTCCAAAAGATTTAGGAAAAAGGGTTTTGATTCCCCCATACGTATCCCCTGTGAGTAAGACGGGTGGTATTACTTTAGGGTTGAGTCTAGTTAGACTTATAGTGTACTGGAAAACCTAATTTGCAGCTATCAGTTTCCATCTTTGCTTTCTGTGCTAGAGCACTCAAATGTCGTTAACTAAGTTCACCGATTTAGTGTACAAAACTACAAATCCATCCCACAATGTCATGAACCAACCTGTAAACCCCCTCATTTCAGTTCTCATCTGTAGCCAACATTGCAAAAACACAATAAACTTCTATTACAAATCACTGCACTAAAATACAGACTTTTAGTGACCTAAACAGAATCTGTTAAAGGTCTACGTGCATGACAGATTGCCAACAGTTACTTCACCCATAATCACTATGAGCAGCTAACAATTAGTTTGACCATTCACCACACCCATGGAAGCACTAGCTGACCCCACCAGAAACCATAGACAATACCCAATATCACAAAAACATGTACCATTTACAAGTTGGCACCAACCTACAAATTCACCAGATCAACTATATAGTTCTACACACAAGAGCACTTTCATCTTCAGATTCACACAGCAGCATGTGAGACACACAAGCTCCCCAGTTGTTGACTCAAACAGCACTACTCATATCTGGTTCCATAAACACTGAATCTATACAAGATAGTAGCAGGGGCTGATGTAGCAACAAACTCGGTTGTGGGGATGTACCAATTCCATTGTTTTTAAAGACTGTACTCTTGATGACTGAGCAGGTGTGTGGGAAACTTGTAGGTGTCACTTCATTGTCTGAACAGGCATGACAGTCATACTGTAACAAGGACACATAGTTAAGACGTAGTGATAGAGTTGAGCTTGCCAAATTAGATCTGTCCAACAAAACCTTTATAGCAGACAACTGACTGTTACTTGACAGTCCAATATTTTGTAGTTTTTGCACGGCTACATCTTTGGGAACTGCAACATTACACTGAGACATCTGCAGATTTATTGCTGTGTCTTTCAATTTTCCAGGTGAAGTAGCAAAGGCGGGTTCTAAGGAAGGAATGAAGAACACTAGCCATCCCTGCCAAAAGACTTGGGTCATAAAAGCTGGAATACCTAAGTGTGAATAGCCATTACTAAGTTTAGCAATGGTCTGTTTCCACCCATCAGCTTTTACAATATAATTCTCTTAGTTTTCTTTGTTTTTTTCACTGCATCTTCTTCTTGTAGTTTCCAGCACTTTCCCGATTGCCAGATTCCACCAGTAGCTGCTTTTCCTCCTGTGCCTTTCTTTTTAAAACCTGAATTAGTCCCTCTGCATCAGCACAATAGGTTTGAATTATTTATTCAAATGTTTTGTGTCTTAATACACGGTTTCTTGGCTGTGGGTATGAAAAATGCAAGTTAAAACATCAAAATCTGACTATCAATACAACAGACTTTTTGCTTGAGCTGTACACTGGGATGACTCCCCTTAAGCGCAATCCCATCTTTCCCCTTAGCTTAATATTTACTTATTCTTGCGCCCCTTGGCACTTTCTCACCCTCTCCGCCCATGTGATTTAATTATTTATTCCTGCGCTCCTTGGCACCTTCCCTCCCGCCTCATGCAGCTACCCACAACTCGGTCTAGGTGCACACATACGCTGACCTGGACTAAGGTTCCCGAGGGCATTTAACCCATAGCGCTTTGAGATCATACTAATAGTAAAAGGTGCTCTACAAATGCCCAAGAACATAAGAGAAATCATATAGGCCATCTATATTTTAGAGAGTTATACTAGAGGGTATAGAGGGCTGTAAACGAGCGGTGGGCACTGTGTAGCAATGATCTGTATGTGTGAAAAGGGGGAATGCCTCCGCATGGGGACGTCAGATGTACCCTCCTGCCCCAAACATCAAATAGATGGACCAAAAAACAAACAACAAAAAAACAACATTGCTTACCTGCACACTGGAAAAGCACTACCGCTTTGAAATCCTTTTCTTCACGTATTTCTCTTCCAATTTCATCAAGACCCTCTATCAGCCATTTAAAATGAACTTCGCTGGAGCAGGACATTTCGGCCCAGGCAGCTTTGGGGCAGACATTTTGTCGCAGGAGCCAGTTTGGCGTGGCCAGTTAGGCGCAAGTTTAATTAACATTGCATTTTGCAATGGTAATTAAAAAAATAGTTTAAGGGCAGTCGCGAAACCCTGCCATGCAGAATTGCGAGACTGAACAGTTAACCACAAGGCTATAGCGATTTTATCAATTTTATCTGCAACAGTTGCTTATATTAGGGATACCATATTCAGAATTACCCATGTTAAAAGAAGTAACTGGTGCACATGAGATTGATAAGATCTCTATAGCCTAGTGGTTACCTCCTCTGTCTCGAAACCCTGCAGGCCAGGGTTTGAGACAACATTAATACTTTAATTAAAACTTCCGCACCGAAAACGTGCTGGGGCCAAAAGATCCCAGCGCCGGACTGATTGTGCCTAACAGGTCAGGTGTACCGTAACTTCACAAGTAATTGGCAATGGCTCAAATCCCCCATGCTTTCTAATACGCAGATAATTATCAGAATAAAAGAAAAGCACATAAAAGAGTCCAATGATTTGAATTATTACCTAAAAGAAGGTGGGGGGGGGGGGTGAAGTAAATTTAGAAGGAATATTTGTGAAACTTGTCTGTACTCAAAACCATTAATTTATAGTGGGCTTGCTAGAGAGGTCAGTATTCTGGAGAGGCAATACTTTCTTAACTGGAGAGCTCTCGTACCTAAAATGCTGCAGAGTCATTTTGTGTGTGTACTTTAAAAGATAACCACCTGTGTCAGTTTCTTAAATGTAAATATCAACCTTAGAGTGTCCCAGCTTGCGGCCAGAAACATGTACAGGAAATTATAGGGACCGGAAATAGGAGGGTATGCAGGGACAGAACCCATAACCAAAGTGATCTTTACTGGGGGGAAACAAAAAGCAAATATTACACCTTAGCAAGCAGGCCTTTGCTAATATGGGCCAGGTACTATTCTCCAGAAGGAGGAACAGAAGCCCCCCCATAAGCATTGCTACTGTGCCATAAATTATGCACCACAGCTGAAATAGTGCAGCGCTCACGAGCAGTGGAAAAATCCTGCTAGAAAGTAAACCAAGCCATGGGTAAATTTTGCAGAAGCATAGTTTTCTCACACATGAGCCACGGCCTGATACACGTAGAGCAGCCAAATTATTACTTAGAGGGTCGGGTGCACCTATCGGAGGAAGGCATGGACCTATTCACGTAGAACATTGTTTGGGCATTGGATCAGCAACAGCGTTAAAGCCGGAGAGGGGCAGCCAGTAGGAGCATTTATCGCCTACTTGGCAATGGTTTGAGAACAATCAGACAGAACAGTCATTGTGTGGAATGTAAAAGGGGCCTTTGTATGCTGAACGGCTAGGATGTCTTAAACCAGTGGTTTTTAAACTGGGTGGGGCTCAGACGGGGTGGGCCTGAAGAATGCCCATGGGAGGGGGTAAAGTTCTTTAAAACAGGATTATGGTGAATAAAAAATATTAGCATTTAATAGAAAATAGAAGCATGTGTGGCTTGTGGGGGGGGCCCCGAAACTTTATTTTTACTCAAGGAGGGGGGGCTCAGCATAAAAAGGTTTGAAGATCACTGCCTTAAGGGAATAAAGTGACATCCCACTTTCAAACAGCAAAGCAATTAACAGCACTCCTTTCACGCCCCGGTAAGAAAACTCCTGCTACCGTGCCAGTCCTGTTACACAAGGCTGCTGAAAAATCTGGAAAAGCAAGAAAATAGCTTCAAGCGCCACAACATCGAACGAGAATGAACTGGTCCCATCATTATAGACAACAACATTGTCAAAATGGCTCCCAACCATCAAAAAAAGCATTCACCCCAGATCATCATACACAATGATCAAAAAAGATTTTTTCAAATTAATGAGAGTGATCACAACTAGCCCTGGCAAGCATTCAATAAATAAGTTATAAAGTTTACAGGCAAACTATCCTCAATTAACTGCTGAGGTGCACTGGTTGGAAAAGACAAACCGCACTGAAGGGGCAATAAAATCTCTCAGGGAACCTCATCAACCTATACAGAGAATAGGACATAAGTATAACTAGAACACCGATGACGAGGGCAGGATGGTGCTCATACACGGTTCCATTGAACACAGAGAATTATGTCTAATCAGCACCTACGCACCTAACCACGACGCAACAGCTTTTTTCCATTCCCTATACCTACGTCTCACACCTTATAGAGACAACATCATGATCTGGGGAGGTGACCACAACTGCACCCTTGACCCCCTAAAGGACCTATCAGATAACAAGCACACCCGCCCATCCCCTCCTGCCAAAATACTTATCAAACTCACTCACCAGCTGCTGCTTTTGGACACATGGAGGGAATTGCACCCGGAACGACGAGAATATTCCTTCTACTCCCGCCCCACTCTGTTCACACTAGGCTTGATCATTTCTTTGCAAGCCAAGAGCAGCATGCTATGTTTAGTGATGCGCAGTACCTCCCAAGAGTGCTGTTGGATCACTCTCCGCTGATGGTCACCTGGGAGGTGTCCCCACCTAGACCCCCGGTGCCAACCTGGAGGCTTAGGGCTGAAGCCCTGCTGGATACAGCCTTTCGGGAGCACATAAGAGACTGCACCGAGCAATATTGGCAGAGGAACTTGCATAGTGTGGACCACATGAGTACTGCCTGGGAGGCGTACAAAGTGGTCATGAGAGGAGAGATGATTGCGGCCATAGGTGGAGCCCAAAGATCCATCGTAACTTCGTTAGAAAGCGCTGAGAAAGAACTGGGAGAACTGGAGAACAAAGCTGCCGCATCCCGCAGAAAATAGCCGAGCTGAAACAAGCATGCTTAACACACTGGGAATCCCTGGGTAAATTAAGTTATGCTAAGCATGTTGAAAGGACCCATGCCCTGGGAGACAAACCTGGGAAACTCTTAGCCTGGCTTTATAGAAAGGGAGGCACCCCGAACTCCTATTTGCCACATACTCAAACCTGATGGCACCACAGCGCATACCCAAGAGGAGATTTACTCAGTCTTCTCCGAGTTTTATCGCAACCTGTATTCTGAGAGCTCCCCCCCTACTGACACTGAAATTGAGGATGTCCTAGACATCATCGAGCTACCCAAACTTGATACACAGTTGTTCGAGGCCCTAGATGAACCCATTACCCCAGATGAAGTAAAAGTTGTCATTAGATCCCTACCGTCTGGGAAAACCCCAGGCATGGATGGCCTCCCTGGAGAGTTTTATAAGTCATACGAGGAGACCCTGGCCCCCCCTGCTGACCCAGGTGTTTAATGAGGCATATGAATGCGGTATTCTCCCCGAATCCATGAGTGAGGCCGTGGGCATCCCCCTGCTCAAACCCGGCAAAGACGGACCCGACTGTGGCTCATACAGACCTCTCTCTATGTTAAACGTAGACAGTAAAATTTTAACAGCCCTATTGGCGAATAGACTGCGCAGAGTGATTCCCCGACTAATCCATCAAGACCAGACAGGTTACGTCCCTGGGCGCTCCATCACTGAGAACCTGCGTAGGCTGCACCATGTCATTTACAGCACAGAGTTAAGACCTCAAAAATACGCAGTAGCATCTTTAGACGCTGCCAAAGCTTTCGATTCAGTGCGGTGGAGGTGGCTGTATGCCACCATGGTTAAAATGGCGATAGGACCAGTCTTTTTGAAATGGACCCAGCTAGTCTATACTAACCCAACCGCCAGGGTCCGCACGAATAAGACATATTCCAGCAAATGGTCCCTCCATAGAGGCACCAGACAGGGATGCCCACTTTCCCCCATGTTATATATCATAGCCACCGAACCCGTGGCTGCCTACCTCAGACAGGAATACGCTGACGGAGGTATCGAAATAGATGGTGTGACCCACCTCGTCTCCATGTATGCTGACGATACACTGCTGTATCTACATAATCCTGAACACCTCCTACCGTATATTCTCGAGACCTTAGACCACCACAAATGCACCGGAATACGAATCAACTTGGACAAGTCCTGCTTCTACCCCCTCGCAGCTTCATATAGTGAAGACTACAGGTCCCTACCCTCACTAGACCTCCAATGGCAGATGACATCCTTCAGATACCTGGACATCACGATACACCGAAACCCGCACACAGAGCATATACTCAACACGGTCAGGGCTAGGGACTCCTTCGAGAAATCCATGGAGTTTTGGAGTAGACTCCCGCTCTCAGTGGCCGGAAGGGCAGGCCTCCTCAAGATGGTGGCACTGCCCCGCTTTTTACAGTGTAGCATTAGAAACACTCCAAAGAGCCTATGACAGATGAGGAATGAAAGTTCCCAACTTCGAGCTATACTACCTTGCTGGCCAGCTTAGGCACGTGATGCAATGGATGGACGACGAGAGTACCGTGGACACTCGCCTCCTCCAACCCGCCCTGCCTCACAGACACCTGCTCTGGACTGAAGGGAGTACTACGCGACACTGCCCATATATAGCCAAACCGGGAATCCGGCTCTGGAAACGAGCTTGCAAAACAGTCGGAGCAACAGACCCATACTCACCACAAATTCCCATAGCAGCGATTATGAAAAAACTGGCATGGGGACACATAGAAGTCCGTTCCCAATGGGAACCCTACGGGGTAGCTATGCTTGGAGACTTGGTCCATGAACAAGAGATCTTAACGTTTCCCGAATTAAGTGAGGCCACAGGGCTACCTTCAGGACAGTTCTTGCTCCATAGGGCAGTAGTGCTGGCCATGCGAGGCAGATGGCCTGAAGCCACTAACCCAGTTATAGAACACGAGACCATCGAAATTATGCTAAACGCTGCTGAGGGGGGCCACGGAACCTCACGCCTCTACGAGGCCTTGATGCAAAGTACGACCAGAAATGAGCTCAAATGCAAGGTTAAATGGGAAAGCGAATTGGGGCTGGTATTTGAAGATAAGGAATGGGAAGAGATAACCTATTACCACAAGAAGATCTCCAGGAACGCCCGCCTACAACTCATCCAATTATACATTATTAATAGGGCCTACCTCACGCCAGAAGCCATATCAAAGTTCAAGGGCGCGAAAACCCAAGTGCGCCCCAAATGTAACAAGCCCAAGGCCAGAATGACTCACATGTTCTGGGGCTGCCCAGTGATACTAGATTTCTGGATCCGAATAAGAGATAGAGTTGCAGAGGCGGACATTGAAGTGGAAGTCCATAGGCCAGCGGCTTGTATACTAGGCAAGTACAGACGCAGCAGAAAAAACAAACCTCTTAATAGACTTAAAGACCTAATATATATCGCAGCGAAAAGACGTATAGCCATGGGATGGAAAAGCCCAAAATGTCCAAGTGAAATACAATGGTGGGGATATCTTAGTAAGTGAATAACAGCAGAGACCGGAGCATGGGAAACGGCAATCCAAGAACATAGACTTGACTCTAGTAAAGAACTACAACGTTGGGTAGCACTGACAGTACCGCTACTACACCCCAGAGCACCTGATAACGCCTCAGACAGCGGCAACAGCCCCGGCTCGTAAGCTGGTATGAAGGTCACCGATGCTTTCCCGTGGTCTTGGGGGAGGGAGGGTTGGGAGGGACGGGAAGAACAGACACCAGATACACAATTGGGAATGTCTTATTGATTATGATATGTCTATTCATCTCGTTCAAAACCAATAAAGTTATTAAAAAAAAAAAGTATAACTAGAACATGCAGTAATCTGTACGAGTCCCTGAAACTTACATTTGTATTTATTAAATTATGTAGCGATTTTCTCAAGTGTTAAACATAAACCAAACGTAGATGGAGGACAGCTAGAGTCATGGAGGGATTTAGAAAACTGTCCCCCTCGCCCAAAGGCTGGCACAACTTCGCCCTACTGTGAACTGAAAAGGCAATGGAAAATCAACTGGGGTAACCAATATCTCTATATGTTCTTTAAAATAAATGGCGTAAAAGCAATACAACAGCTCAGCCTCACGGGTATAGCATCTGTAACTTACAATACAAAATTAGTCTTTGAATGCTGGATTGTTTGCTTTTCATGGGGGGAAGCTTTACAGAACCTCTTTAGGGATGCATTGACCTTGAACTTAACTTTTCACAATACACAAATCTCAAACTGATGCACATACTGCAAACAATGTTCCTCAGCTTGAACAAGCGGAATAAGGGGCAGGGGGGAGGGGACGAGGGGGTCGAGGCTCTCCTTTAATGGTATGGCATTTATAAAGCGTCTATACACAAGTGTTTCAAGGTGCGACAAGGCAACGGGGGGGACAGAGGGAAGACAGACAGACAACGATTTTACTAGGCCAGGTGACATTGAGATCATGCAAGTGCAGGGGAGGGAGCAGTGAGGTACATAGGATAAACAGTACAATAAAAAGACAAATAAAAAGTGTGGCCAACTGGTGGCAAGTGCAAGGTTAAGTGCAGACATCAGGTGTCAAGTGCTGGTAGGGGGCTGTAGGGATACAGAAACAGTCTGCGGGTGCAAGGGTTGCCAGGGGGGCAGTACTGGTGTGCCACTAGCGGGGAGGCGAACTGGGCCCGCGATCAGAGGGTAGCCAGGTAACCAGTGCAGTTTCAGCCAGTAGATCAGCAGGGGAGAGGAGGAGAGAAAGCAGAAACAAAGAGGAAGGTCTTGAGGTGCTTCCGGAACCGGAGATGGTTCTCCTCAAGTTTCAGAGAGGCAGGGAGGCTGTTCCAGAGGGAGGCCCCAGCAGAAGAAAGATCTACCACCAACTCGTTGCTTGGAGAAGCGACTGACCCTGAGGGAGTTGGAGGCAGAAGAGGGAAGAGCTTGAGAAGGAAGATGTTTAGGAAGAGAGAGTTGAAGGTATTGAGGCCCCAGAAGGCCTTGTGGACAATGCAGAGGGTTTTGAACTTAATCCTCGCCACCACTGGGCACCATTGCAGAAATTTCAGCCCTGGAGCAATATGATCCCTGGGCTTAAGGCCAAGGACAAGTCTTGCAGTCTGGTTTTGGGTGAGTTGCAAAGGGCAGAGAGTAGAGGCGGGCAGATATAGAAAGAGGCTGTTGCAGTAGTCCAGCCTAGAGAGAACCAGAGCTCTGGAGGCAGTGAGCTTCTGGGGGAAGGAGAGGAAAGAAAGAATACCTCTGAGGAGGTGCAGCTGGTAGTGTGACTTCTTAGAGACATCAGATGTGTGGAGTGAAGGAGAGTGTGGAGTCGAAGATGACCCTGAGGTTTTTAGCCTCACAGCTGGGAGCACGAAGAGGGCCAAGTGAGGCCGGCCAGAGAGCTGCAGGGAAGGAGGGAGTGGGTGTGCCGATGAGTAGAATCTCTGTCTTACTGGCATTAAGACAGAGGTCATTGGCGGCACACCATTCCTGGATAGCAGACAGACAGTCAGAGATGAGGGAAGAAGACGAGGCGGCAGAGGGTAGCCTGAAAATGAGCTGGGTATCATCCGAATAGCACTGAAAGTTGGGGCAGAGAGCGGCGAAGCGGTGGGCAAGGAGTGCCAGATACTGGTTGAACAGCCAGGGAGAGAGGTTAGATCCCTGGGGGACACCACAGGTAGAGAAAAAGATGTCAGAGAGGAAGGACCCCAGTTGGACCTGGGAGGGTCGATTGGAGAGGAAAGTGGTCAGCCACGCCAGTGCCTGACCAGTGATACCCAGGTTATCACGGAGACGGTGGAGCAGGATGGCATGGTTGACAGTATCAAAGGCAGAAGAGAGATTGAGCAAAATGAGAACACACAGAGTGTTGGAATCAAGGTTCGAGAGCAGGTCCTCACAGATGTTCAAGAGAGCAGTTTCCGTGCTTCTGGCAGCTCTGAAGCCAGACTGATGGTCGTGAAGACTACCAACAGATTCAGCATGGAGATTAAGCTGGGAGATGGCCAGTTTCTCCAGGAGCTTGCCCAGCCGTGGTGATGGATGTTCTTTTTGTAGGGGTTCTGGTCTGAAATTGGTGATGAAATTTCTCTCAAACACCTCCATATACAGGTTGGTAATAATAGGTGCCAGAGTGGCCCCCATAGCCGTACCCTGTATTTGCTTGTAATAGCAACCATTGAAATGTAAGTAGTTCTCCATAAGTGCCATTTCTGTGCACCACATAATGAAGGAGGCTGAGGTTTTAGTATTTGTGTTTTCGATGAGCAATCTCTCTTCTAGTGTGTCGAGTGAGGACCTCTGTGGTATACTAGTATACAAAGCTACCACGTCTAAACACATCAGAATCTCGTTTGTTCTATTGAAAGGTCTGCCCTCTACCTCTCTTATTATTTGAGTTGTATCTTTGACATAAGAGGCCATTTGTCTCACCATTGGTTGCAGATAGTGATCCGCAAACTTTGATAGGGGCTCAAGGACAGAATCACACCCAGATAAGATAGGTCTCCCTGGTGGTCTAGTGAGGGATTTGTGTATTTTTGGCAGGATGTAAAACTGAGGAATCCTCGGTTTATCAACTTGGAGAAACTCTGCCTCTTTTTTGGTGATCCATTGTCTCTCTTCTGCTTTCAATACCTTATGGAGGATAGTACTACCCAATTTTAGTATTGGGTTCTCTTCCAGTTGCTGATAGCTGGTGGTGTCACTTAGCTGTCTCATACATTCATTTATGTAGTCTTTTCTGTTTAGAATAACCGTGGCACCGCCCTTATCGGCTTTCCGGATCACTATTGCCTCTTTTAATAGCAATGTTTTTAATGTAGCGTTTTTTTCTCGATTCAAGTTTTGAAATGTCTTCTCTTTTTCTGTTTTTTCCCTCCAACATTGTAATTTCCTGTAGCACTCTACTTTCAAACACCCGTGCTTCAGCGGTCTGTGTATGTATAGGGGGACAAAAGTCTGATTTTTTTGTGTAGCCCACTATCTGGTTCGTTACAATCCATTTTGTCTTCAAAGATTTGTTTCAAGTGGATTTTTCTCATAAATTCACTGAATTCTTCTCTAAATGTAAACCGATTGTGCCTATTTGTTGTTACAAACCCTAGACCTTTATTCAGGGTTTGAGAATCTATCTGGGTAAACTCGTAGTCTCATAAATTCACCACAGTGTCTTCATACTCCGGGTCACTCTCTGGTCCGGATCCCATTCTTGTTGGTCCCGTCCTAAAAAATGTTGTGCATTTGAGTTTCCTCTATAGTTTTTTCTCCTCGGGCCACATCTTCCTCTAAATCCTCATCTACCTGCATTGGGATCTGAATTTGAAGTTCATCACCACGGCTGGGCTACACGGTGACCGTGCACACTCGGGTTCGTGTGTACTCTCCTAATATCAGACCTTGGGTGCCTAGGTGTACGAAATTCGGCAGGAGAGTGCCTTCTATCCCGTGCTTACGATCTCCAAAGTCTCAAGTGTCGACTCGAACAGAGGCAGTTCCAGAGCAAAAGTCCCATGCAAGCTGGTCAGTTCACTGGTTGGCCCAGGAACACTTCCGAGAAGGCTTGCTTTTAGGTAAAGGTGGAGGTGCCGTGAATAGTTGCTTCCACTATTCATATGGGTGGAATCACCTTTGCAGACCTAAGTTCGATCAGAGGCAGAGGGGTCCTGTGGGACAACAGCGTGCTCAGGTTGCCAAACCTTCCAGCGGGTCACCAGCGGCTCCCCGACTCAACTTCTTGGTTTCAGGATGCTTGGATCTTATCCTAGGTTCAGTGAGAACTCTAGAGAGACCTGGTATGGCTGTTTGGGCCCATCTCTAATCCAGAATCTCCTTCACGCCAAAACAAAGAGGACCCAATGAGAGACCTGCTGACATACAGCCATGCCAGACGTGGACCCATCATGGACCACGGTGGTCCGAGTCATTCCCAGCACACCAGACTCTCTGGCACTCAGGATGTGTATTGGAACTAGACAGTCCAGCCCACCTCCTGGAGGCACACACACAAGGCATGCAGAAGCCTGCGAAAGCATTGCTTTTCGCAGGCAATTGCATGACCAAATAAGGACTGTCCCAGGTCTGCTTGACCTGGGGAAGGCAAAAGGGACAAGATGGCCAAAGGACAGGACAAAGAACCTTGTGGTATGGCCATTTTGGAGCCAGACCATCTTCTTGTGCCAACCACAGTAAACGCGATTTTCAGTTTGCATGGCAAGAAAGGGTTAAAAATATACCAAAGTAAAAGCTGCCACCATCCCGTCCAAGGCACATCTGTACTTCTACAAAAAAAATCCTTTGAGGGAGTCTAGGGTCTTTGAAAACAAGAGGAAGACCCCTGCACACTGTACTATAAAAAGGTACTGTGTACACTGGTAAGATGTTGCAGAAAAGTTGCAACATTGCAAAGGACTAAGGTACACAAAGTCTCCCAGTACTGACTGTCTTTAAGGGCATGTCAGTTCCCCATAACAAAGTGAGTGAAAGCCCAGCGGAGTGCAGCGGAGGCAACAACAAAAAGTTGGGGGGGGGGGGTTCACAACTGGAGGGAAAATTACACAGAAATGGAAATCTTTCCTAACAGTGGGCAAAGGCATTATGAAAATGTGTTTGAAAGTGCTCCTGTGCATTATTGGTGGCTAGACATTAACCTACAAAACCAATTGTAAACTGTGTGGCTTTTTACCTAACTTATCACAGGAAGTGTACCTATTTTAGCCCATTATTTAAAAACTTTTCTGAAAGGGGACAACAGCCCCCCTTGATTGGTTTGCCCTCTCTCACTACTCTGTCACTCCTATGCATTTGGCTTGGGCAGAACAAGTGCCTTTCCTTCTGCAGTGTGGGCTCTACTACATTAGTTCCAAGCACCACTTGATACAGAATCATGGCTACGCCTCTGGCGAGTTGGGGTGAAAGATGGATCTAATAGGCCAAAGGAAGGCAGAATATCTATTCAGCCTCCTAGGCTTGGGGAGGGGGTGGTAGGATGGGCAGGGGTGGATCAGTAGCGCAATAGGTTTAATGTCCCGTCTCACTAACAGTTTTCAAAACTGCCAGCCAGCCCCCAAAATTTGGAGGCTGGCTCTGCCCATAACTGCCTGGCAGCACTGAGCGGTAAAGTTAGGCACATGTCCCTGCAATGTTCAAGCCAGAACCCCTCACCTTGTAAAGGGAGTAAAGTTACAGAAATCATGGCAAGGCAACTTCATGCCTCAGCACTCCTGCCTCCCAGCCCCGGTGGCGAGATATATGTGGATATATATATATATATATATATATATATATATATATATATATATATATCCATCCCCCGGGCGCAGGGGCTCGGCAGCCCCGGAGACATCCAAGCACATCGGATGAGCAGCAGTGCAGAAAAAGAAGCAAGCATGCGCATGCAGTAAAAATGGTATCGACACAGCGCTGGTGACTGGGCCCGGCTCTTGCCGGATCAGGGAACCCTAGATCAGCCACCCCAAACCCATGCTCTGCGCTGGGGATAACAAAAAAAAAACTTTAAAGAAAGAAAGCGCCCGCAATGGCATGGAGTAAGGGGCCGGAGCAGCACATTGCCCCCATGACCAGCCACTCCAATCAGAATGCAGCGCACAAAACTGCTAATGATGGGCCATTAGTCACTGAATGGTTTAATGCCTGCATTTTAATGGGAGGGGAGATGCAGTGGGGTGTGGGTAGTTGGCGTGCATTGTAGGCAGCTTTGCTTCTCTGCAGGTGTGCGTGTGTCGTCTTTGAAATAAGACTAAACACTCCCGACTCACTTTGATACAGGTCACAGCTACAGGAAAAGCAAACTTTAACTTCCTCTGGTGACCCCATGCAAGGGGTTACAAGAGGAAGTTACAGTCCTCAGCCACGACCCGGTTTATTTATTTATGCAATGTTTGTTGGATACCTGTATCCGACAAACATTGCATAAATAAACAGGTACCCGAAGAACAATGCATCAATAAATAAATACCCCTTTTAACATTGAAACTATCCCACACGATGCAGCCACCCAACTGCTTTCAGAGGGGAGCTGCAGGAGGTGTGCCAGGTGCGGTTCAAGTAAAAGAAAACATTGCTTATGGCGACAGAAATCAGCAGATCTTAAGAATGAGGTTGCAAGACAATCCCTCGATTTAAACCAGTATTTCCCCACAGATTATCTGCTCTTTCACCATTAGCTAGAGTAATTGCTCTTCTTAATGATTCTTGCAAAGCCTGCTTATTTATTTATTTACATTTAGTTACACGCCCAAACCCTTGGGTATCACGGCGTATAGACATCTTGTAAATGGAAATTACATCTTGTGTTGCTAGAATTCGGTTACATGTGCGAATGGTTCTCTTATATCTTATTCAAACATCTTAATCATAGGTTACAAGCAAAGTGGTTCAGTTGCACAGTACACACAAATTGTTAATTGTTGCTTGGGTGTTTAGTATTTGATGAATAGCCAAGTTTTTAGTTGTTTCTTAAACTTATGGAAGGAGCTTTCGTTGGTGAGGTGGTTGGGGAGTGAGTTCCATATAGGTGGGCCTGCTATGGGGAAGCTAGAGTTGCCTGCTCTAGAGGTGGTGAGGCGTGGTATGTGGAGGTGTAAGTTGTCGCTAGATCTGAGGATTCTTGTTGTATTTTTGCGGGAGATGATGTGATTGAGGTAGGTGGGGGCTGTGTTGGAGATACATTTGTGGGCGATTGTGAGTGTTTTGTGGATGATTCTCGCTTGTACTGGTAGCCAGTGGGCATCTCTTCTGTGTTGGGAAATATGTTATCTTCTGTTTATTCCTAAAACTGCTCTAAGGGCTTTGTTTTGTAGGAGTTGTAGTTTGGTTAGATTGTTTTTTGAGGTGCCTAGCAGTAGGACATTGCAATAGTCTAGTTTTGTGAGAATAAGGGCTCTGGCTAGTGTCAAGCAATTTCCAGTGGAGAGGAGGGGTCTACTGAGCGTTATTAGCTTGTCTGTGCAGGCAGTGGAAGTTGATAAGGCGCTAATGTGATTTTTCATAGTGAGGTTGGAGTCGAGGTGGACTCCTAGGGTTTTGACTTTATGTGAAATGGTGATGGGCGTGCCATCTATTAGGATGGAGGTGTAGTTGGGAGGGAGTTTGCTGAGTTTGGCTGGGGAGCCTACTATGAGGATCTCAGTTTTTTCTCCATTGAGGCAGAGACTGTTATTCGCCATCCAGTTTCGGATAAGGGAATACATTTTGTTTATGTGAGCTGTGTCTTGTTCAAGGTTGCCTTAGATGGGAATAAGAATTTGTGTATCGTCGGCAAAGTTTGTGTAAATTACTCCCATGGCATCTAGTGCCGCAAAGAGTAACATTGTGTATGCATTGTATAGTGTTGGGGATAGGCAGAGGAAGGGGATGGGATTGGCTGCTTCTTCTCCTAGGGCCACTCTTGCAGTACGGTCTAATAGGAAAGATTTTATCCAATTGGTGGCTTCTTTTGAGAAGTGGTAGTTGGGGGCTAGGGGAGGCATAGTTTGTCGTGGTCCACTAAGTCGAATACTGCAGAGAGGTTCAACAGTAGTAAAATGCCTAGTTTGCCCAAATCCCTGATGGAATCCATCTAGAATGGCTGTCTCTGTACTGTTGCTGGGCCGGAATCCGGATTGTCTGTCACCAAGCAAGTGGTTTTGTTCTAGATGGGTTTGCACTTGGGAGTAGGCTTATTTTATAAATGCTTTTAAGAAGGAATGGTATTGTTGTTATGGGCCTATAGTTCGTCAGGTTGGTGGGGTCTAGGGTGGGTTTTTTAAGTAGGGGAGTAACCCATGCAGCCTTGATGGATGCTGGTATTTCACTAGATTTAAATGATTAATTCACAAAGTTGGTGATGGTGGGGGATAGGATATTGGCCCAGTCTTTAACTACTTTGGCCAGGAAGTTGTCACCTTTACAATTGGATGGCTTAAGGGAGGCTATGGTTTTAAGGACTTGATCATTTAACTTGTTGGAAGTGAAATTCCAGTATGTCCGTTCTTGTGGTGGTGAAAGGGGGATATGAGGGAGTATTGGTGGACATAAGGAATTCTTTTTGTGCAGCTCTTTTGCTTTGGAGAGTGTTCACATTGGCGGCTAGAGCATCGTGTATGGTGGTACACCATGCTTTGCTAATGGTAATAGGGCTGATGGGTTGGATGGGGGATTCAAGTTCTTTGATAATAATAAATAATTCTTTCGTATTTGAGGCTGCGTTGGCAATCCGATTGTTGTGAATTGGCTTTGTAGGAGAGTACTTTGTGTTTGTAGGTTTTAGAGAGATTTAGCAGTTTGGTTTTGAGTTCCGCGGAGTGGTTTCTCCTGATTAGGTGTTCTAGGGCTCTTTTTTCCCTTTCTAAGTTCAAATGAGTTCATTGTTAAACCATGGGGAGCTGCATTTGGGTTTGGGTATTTTGGATTTGAGTGGGGCTACTTCACCAATTGCAGTTTTTAGGCATTGGTGGTAGTGGTCTAAGATGTTTTTGGTATTAATGTCATTTGAGGGTTTGGATTTCATTAATTGTTTAAGAAACGGGTTTAGGTTTTCGGGAGTGAGTTTACGAGCATTTCTGACCTGGATGGGTACTAAGCTAGGCATTTTTGTTACTAGTTCTGATTTGAGGATTATGCTAAAGTGGATTAGATAGTGGTCAGTCCATTGCATCTCAAGGATGTCTGCTATGGTGACTGTGGTGTACAAGGTAAGCATCCAATCAAGGATTCTTCCTTTGGAGTGGGTGGGGGCTTCAACTATTTGAGTGAATTGCAGTTCACAGAATGCTTTTGTGGGATGTATTGACCCACTCAACAGTATTTCACCACATCACCAAGCTGCCTGTCTGCAAGAAAGGGCAATATGACTGTGCTGGCTCCTGTGCACACCGGGACCACAATACTGCATTTTTGCAGCAACACAAAGATGGCTGCATCGTCCTGCCAAACACCCTTCAGGCAGGGTGGAATAAGGGGACACACTGAAGGAGTGTGCCAGTGTGTTCTGAAACATATCAATGGAATAAAGTAAAAAAAGGCAGCACTGCTTTGCTGAAACCCCAAAATTCCCCTTCAAAATGAAACGTTTTCACCCTTTAAAAAATGCTGCTTTGACGCTAATTCCACCTGTTCATTGTGAAACCACTGTGATTAAAAAGGCCCTGTCATGCCCAGGATATTTCACTGTGCTTCACCAAAACCAGGCATAATTTCTGAGTGATAGGTCCATTCAAACCAACTCTGAGAGAAATCAATAAGCATCTTCACTTTCACTCGCACGGGAACACACGTTTATTTCTTTCCAAAAGTATCCATGCTCAGCAGTTCAAAAAGAGTTTAATTCTCTGAGCCAAGTCAGTGTCAATGTATCTATGCTTCAGATAAAACTCCTACATTCAAGGAAATGACTATAGCTGCAAAGACAGTGTGGGCATCTGAAGGAGCTGCCAAACCGAATTTAAAGAAAGAAATGCTAGCAGTTTTCAACACGTGTAAAAATGGGCTTTGCTGACTGAAGAAAAAAAATGGCCTGTTTAAAAATAAATTGTTGAATGAAAGCCTGCTTACTTAGCAATGTAAAGGGGCTTTGTTGCTGGTGAAAATACAGACATGGGCTATTTTCTTTCACAGGTTTATTTTAAACCCAAAATAAGAAAATAAAGAGTTTAAACCACATTGGCTGAATTTGCAAGCTCTCAAAAAAACAGTTATTCCAGTTGTCAGCCCTGAAGCTTCCCCCTGAGGAAGGGAATCGCACCCTAAACTCTCAGCAGAGACTAACAACCCATTGATAATTACAGGTGGGAAAGAACTTAGTCTACAGAAATCCACTGACAATGGGACTCCCAAGGCAAGGAAGTTGGAAGTGTGAAGGGGCACTCAAACCTCTAATCAAGATGAGAAATCCCCACCTTGTCTTGAAGTAAATGACAGTTGGTTGCAGTTGGAGGAAGGATAAAAATGATATAGTGACAATGGACTGCCTTTTGGTTCCAAAGACTATTTTATAAATAAACTTTAAAGACTTATCTCGGCAGCAAGAATTTGTAAAAATGTACAAAGTTTGCCGTATTAAATATAATGTTATGGGCTTTCTTTTAAGACTTGCATTTATTTAATGGCATTTTTGCTATTGGGCCATAAAAACTGACCCCATATGTTCTCCTCTCCACAGCAAAACCTCATATCTGAGCATGAAGAGGACTGGACTCAACAGATTTGCCAGTACCTAAACAAAGAACCTATATAGCCTGACAGGAGGGACCCACACCTTACAGGTACTGTAATATTACGCAGAATTAACATGAATGTCCTAGCATGTGCTTAATCTGAAACATAGTTGGTACATAATATGACAAACTAGGATGTCTTCTTGTAGGTTGATCACGCAGGAAGTCACCAAGTGCATTAGTGTAACAGGCAAGACAACCACAACCACTAGAGAGAACCAAGTGATAACTATAGGTAACACCTCTCTCCCCCAGTATGTTAGTTCCAACACACAGTACTGTATAAGAACACTCCCTTGTTCACTATCACCTATTGTCCACTTCTGTAACCCTACAGGGATCGGGACACTAGCCGGAATGCCCGTGAGAAACCCGAAGAATCTCTCCAACCTTCCAAGATGTGGAGACTGTTGAAGAAATCACATTGTTATTGAGAATGCAAGATTCTCCGTCCTGAAGAAGGCGGCCAGTTATTAGTAGCGCTGAAACCGGTTGACAAATTTAAGAGTTGAAGGGCTGATGACCACAACTCCGAGACCCTACATAATCTTGAGGGGAGGGCTCGAGCAATTAAAACATCATTTTAACTTTATCCAACAGTAAAAGTTAACTTACTGATAGATAAAAAAAACTTTTTATGTTGTATTTGACCATTTGGTCGAAGCAGTTTTAACTATAAGACACAGAGACTGGGGGCGGTAATATTAAAAAGAAAACCGACCACCAAGAAATGTGCACCTAATCACTTAGATTGAGGAAAGTAATGAGAGAGTTGAGGGCAAGGATCTCTACACCTTTTTGTAGGCGGCACACCATTGCCAACCAGGGATGGTAGTACCACACTACGGGTGTATGAGGTATTCAGACACAGGGCCAGAGAGCTATCAATAGGGACTTAGATTACGAGAAAAGCATTTATGTTGCCAAGGCAAATTTTTGTACATACATCCCTTATGATAATCCACACCCATGTATAAAGTTCTAGAATTTTTAGTAATATAAATCTCATTAAAAAGCATGAAATACTGGTAGAAGTGCGAAACAAGGTCTCACGAACTGGAGGATTGGGCTGCAATGTGCTGCACAAAATATGTAACCTGTGTATATAATTCGCTAAGAGATTGCAATTGTATAAATGTATGTTTTGGCAAAATTGGATTTTAGTTAAAATAATTGTGGGAGGTTTTTGGACATTGTAAAACTCACACCATAAATCTGACATCATTTTCTTGAAATCCAACCAACTGAGAGCGAGGCGGAGACTATCACCCTTGTCCAATCTTGTTGTTAGAGGCAGGTTTAGTTAAGCCTTCCCCAGTCATATACTGTGATGATGGCATTAGGCCTTATAAATAAGAGGCCCTGATAAGACTCTAGAGACACCCACAGACACTCTTCCCGATTCTCCTACGCCGGCATCCTGTTCCTGTTCCATCCATCCAGAATCCAGATCCCAACTACAAGGCCAAAACATTGCTGACCCTACTGCAGGGCCCACTGCAAAACCCAAGCATTGCTGATCCTGCACCAGCAAGGCCTAAATTCTGAAAACCACTAAATAACCAAAGGGGAAATCTGTGGTGTTTTTGGGGAAGCATCCTGATCCCACTAACTGCATGCATCCTGCAAACCTGCCATCCAGCTGACCTGTAGTATCCAGTGACCAGAATTGCCAGTCCAGAAGTGCTACCCGGTGACCAGAACTGCCAAGCTGCTTGCCAGGCGTCCTTCCGTGTAGTGACTGTCCAAAATCTAAAAATTGGACTGTTAGTATCCATTGCCACCCCATCCAAACCCATAGCCTATCTTGTCTTTGTCCTTATCCCACTCTCTAAGTCATCCTATCCTTATCCTATCCTATCCTGATAACGTGTTCAAACTGTCACAATCATTCTTGCAACCCTGCCCTTGATTTCTAGTGTTAGCGCCACGTTTCCTTGATTTCTGTCTTGCATAGATTCTAAGTCATTAGCGATATTGTGTTTAAATAAATTAGTTTTCCTTTAAGAAAAGTGGTACACTGCGTGAAGGGTTAAAACTGCAGCGTAACTTTTGAGATTCACGGGTGGCGTTCCTCTTTTCTTAGCCGTTAAATCTAGTTTAAGTGAGATTTGCCTTTCAATTTTAAAGCCGATTCCTCTTTTCACTGCTCTATTTTCCTAAAAACGAACCTCACTAGATCTTGCATAACTCATTCAATTTACCAGCTAGAGACTTACTTTCACTTCCATATTGTACCTGAGATATATAGCTATCCCCCAACAACCAAATAAACGAATCAGTGTATTTCACTCGTTTTTATTAAAAACAGGTTTGGGTAATTTGAGGCAGGAATTGCAAAGTTTCCAACGTGTCTTTTTGCTGCAACCTGTGTTAACCCTGCCACTCATTTTCAAACTGTATGCTTTTTGGTAATCCATTATTTGTGATTGTTAGTGTATTTGCATTGTGGCTTTAGTGAGGAATTATATTTGCTTCAAGGGTTTTCACACGCATTCATTATTTATTTGTCCATTTCGAGAGTCATTTTATAACATTGCAAGGAGTTCTCTCTCTTATTTGTGGAGGGAAGGTCAGATTTGAATTCTGTTTCCTATTTGCCATTCCTCATTACCTGCTGCTTCTGTTTATCCACTCAGAATTGATTATTTGTGGGTTGAGGGAACATTGCAGGGGCAATTCTAACTTAAGTGCAATCTTACCTAAACCAAAAGTGCTCCTATTCTGCTGTGCTGTGTATATGTGCCACTTGTGAATAAACCCAGTGCATTGCTCACATTTTCATTGAAATTATCACCCCATTGGTGATTACTGCCCCATATTAACAGTGTATGATTTCTTTTGAATTTTAGAATAAATTCATTTTGTATTTTACCAACCAGCCTGGTTCATGGTTCATTGTGACCCAGGGTATTTGAAAAGGGGGTGTGATATGAGTGGTGTACCATCTCAATATTGAATCAACATAAAAAGATAAGCATTTCAGTTGTGCGCTGCATACTAGGCCGAGACCAAGGTGTGTGTCGCCTGATTGAAATCCTTAACACTTTCTGGCAGGCTGTTGCTTTCCTGTCTTGTGGGTCGTTGAAGCCTAGGTTGAGGTCTCCTAGGAGTACGTACTTTGTGTTGGGTTTGAGCATGGGTGTGATTAGTAGGGTGACATCTATGTCTGGGTTATTGGTCGCACTTGGCGATCTGTAAACAATTAGGAAGTTAAATGTTGTCTTCGGGCCGGTGGTTAGTTTTAGAAGAAGGGTTTCGTAACCCATAAGTGATTCCATTTTGCATTCCCTAAACTGTAGTGTGGTTTTGTAAATGATGTTTACTCCTCCACCAATAGCATCTGTGCGATCAGTTCTGAGGAGGGTGCAGTCGGCTGGGACCGCTAGTGTAAACTGTGGGCCTGATGCAATGTGTAGCCAAGTTTCGGTGAGGACTAGGAAGTCAAGTTTACGTTCTAATATACAGTCATGTATGTCGGTTGCGTGGGCTCCAAGGGATCTTACATTGAATAGGGCTCCTGATAGTATTTTGTTAGGATTGTAAGGTCTCAAGGGTCTGGTTGAGTGAGCCTGGGGGTGGGTAGCTGTGGTATTGGGGAGGGTTTGCAGCATCTCATTTGTGGAGTCGGGTTGCTGGGCTTTGGTTACAGAGTTCTCTTTGATTATACTTGGTGGGGGGTGTGGGATTGTGTTGTGGGGAAGGTCTGTTGGGTATTTAGGATGGGGTGATTGTGGTGAGTGCGTGCTGATAGTCTGACATGTCTTGGGGGGGTAGGGGGGTCTGGTTGTAGTTAGATTGCGTGTGGTTATGGAGGATAGGTGTATTAGGCGTGATCTACCCAAAGTTTGGGTATTAGGAGGAGTTGGTGTGGTTGAGAAAGCAGGGGCGTTAGGGAGGAATGGTGTTGGACAAGGCAATGGGTGGTGTCTATGGCAGAGGAGTCGTGCCAGGCCGTTCTTATGGTAGATAAAGGTACCATTTGTGCAGGCTGAGTTCTTTGAGGGTGATGCTGCAGAGTGCTCTGGTGTAGCAGAATTGTTGTTTAGCAGGTATGCGTAGTTTGGAGAGTAATGGTGCTATAGAGTAGGAGGAGGTAATTCAATATCGAGGAGAGATGGATATTGAGTGGGCGTGCCTCGTTTATGTGGTTCCTTGGTCCTATTCTTTGAGAGTTTGTTCGCCTGGGGCATATTTGTGCCAATGATTTGGGGGTTGTGGTGTTGCATTGGAGTAGGTGTTCTGTTTTGCAGGTGGGGGTAGGGGTAGGCTGTAACCATAGTTCGAAGGGAGCACAGAGTTGCTGTTGGGCTGGGGGGTGTTCGAGGGCTGCTGATAGGGTGTTTAGATTATTGTGCAGGGGCTGTTCTGAGGCTAATTTCACATGTGCGCGCGGGGGCTTAGTCAATTGATTCAGTGTTGTACCGTTGGGATTGTGGCGTGGAGCAGAGTATATATAGTGCTCATTAGAATGGCGCGAGCAGGGTGAGGAGGTGATCGCACTTAGGCTAATACTAGTGTTTGGCCGCAGATTGGAGATAGGGGCTCAGAGTAGCATAACTTTCATTTGTATAATTAATAACAATTTGAAATGTGGCACTGCATCTATGTTGTAGCGACAGAGAAGGTTTTTTTGGAAACACATTTTTCATGCTAACAATGGATTGTAAACAGCGGCAATTGACTATGCAGGGGATCTACATTCAGGCAGGCAATGCATGATTGGCATGAGCATACAGTATTGCTTAAACTAAACTAACTTAAGAAGTTTGATGCTTGAACTACTCCTCTGCATGAGCTCAGATCACAGTGCAGACTAACTTTGCTGTTGGTAGTTTAGGGGCACAGATGGCTGGTACGGTTTGCTCCTGTGTGCATGTGCCGATCATCCTGTTTATGTGTGTACTGAGCAGGGTCGGACAGGGCAATGAAATTGTCTCAGGCACCAGGGAAAAAGTGGACATAATTGTAAATGGCAATTCATTCCTTTTCTGGCCCTGTTTGAATAGTACCGGGGGGGACTTGTTATTTTTATAGAAAGGGATGCAAATCGTACATTTTAAAGAATATTTACTCAGCACTACTGTTCAAAACTATTACCTCCACGTCCACTCTTCCTCGTCCCAGTACTTACTTCATGAGGCCCCTGCCTCCGACACAGGACCTTCTTCTATTTCTTTAAATTCCTATAACTCCTCCCCCACATCCAGGTTGGACTTTTTCTTCCCTGTGCGGGGCACTGTGGAGCACCGATAGCTGGCCCCCTGGGGGGGGGCTGTGTGGCGGGGCCCTCGGCTCCCTCAGGTGCGGCGCTGCTCCTGTGCCACCTGCGGGGCTTGGGGTCACAGTTGAGCGGGATTGCTCGCTCGGTTTTTTGCTGGGCTCCGGACCGCAGCATGAGCATTGTGCCCCGGGTCCTGCATGGCCCGGGGAAGGTAAGGAGAGGGAAGGACTGGGCTTGATGTTTTTTCCACTCTCCTCCTGTTTTGCCCATCTTGATTCGACAGGCCTTTTCCTCGTGCTCTGTGTACATATCTTTATTGAAAATTATGGCAAGCACTTGGCAGTATGGGCTAGCCTTCCCTTCTGTTGTGTGGCCTCTCTGCTTCTTGTCGTGGGGTGACAGTGGCAGAGAGTCTTTGAAAGTGCGGGGGCTCTGTTCTGTCGCAGGCATGTCACATACCACCCGCTCCTCAGACACACACAGCACAGGATGCACCGGATGTTAGCTGCATTCTCTGGGGGAAGGTAAGAAGAAGGGAGGACTGTGCTTGATATTTTTCCCCTCTCCTGCTGGTATGGCCATCTTGACTCCTTCAACATGCCGTTTCCTCGTGCTCTGTGTACACATCTTTATTGGAAATAATGGCAAGCACTTGGCATTATGGCCTAGCCTTCCCTTTTTGTTGTGAGGCGCCTCTGCTTCTTGTCGTGGGGTGACAGTGGCAGAGAGTCTTTGAAAGTGCGGGGGCTCTGTTCTGTCACAGGCATGTCACATACCACCTGCTCCTCAGACACACGCAGCCCAGGATGCACCGGATGTTGGCTGCATTCTTTGCATGCAGCCTGTGAAAACGGCGCAGATTTGGACGCGTCTGCAAGCGGCCGGAAGGGTACCGGCCTGGCATAGTCTACACTTCGGGTTCGAGTCTCTGCGGTGCTGACTCAGCCCTTCATCCTTCCTAGACCAACGCATTGGAACGATTTAGAGCTTGGGGCTACCAGCTACTGGATACAGGGCTCAAGCCACCTCTCAGCAATGTGGCGAGTTAGTGGTGCGTTTGGGTCTGTGCTAGCTATGGACGCAGACTCCTTGTCCTGTCCTCTTCCTCTGAACTGCACGAGGGAAGGTCAAAGGAGATGATTTTCTTTTCCCTTGTCCGGCATGGAATTATAGAAAATGCATCATGGAAGTAATGGCCATTCAGAGGGTTCCCAGTGTCTCTTCTTTTAGGGCCTAGGTCCTCTGGTGCCGACGTGCTGCTTTCACGCCTCCTCTCAGACTTGTGGGAAGTGATATGGCACATGTCTGTGCTTAGAGGGGTTCTCAGAGCCCCTGGTGTCAGTGGAGGGGGGATGTCACTTCAGTGGGTTTTTCCACTGTAGGAATACCCCAGGTGGGGGGTTGCCTTTCATGTCTGCTATCCGGGATGGATTGCTTTTCCCCGCTTTGTGACAGTACTCTGCCCTTTTGACGCCAGCCTGGTGGCTCTTCTGTCGGCTGGGGGGGGCCATGGTCTGCTGGACTTTTGGGCTGTCCTGTATCTTCCTTTTGATAAGTGGGATCTTTTTGTGGGCTGACAAGCATGCTGTTGTATTGTGGCGCAGGCATGCTTCAACGTCCTGTGATTTTCCTCTGGTGCAAGTGCAGTGACTGGCGGTTTTCCCTGGCTCCTCGCCTCTATCTTCTCTGAGGTGTATGGGACCGGTGGGGTTCGGCTTCCTGGGTAATGGGCTCCTTCCGGAGGGGGGTATCAGTTGCAGTTCCTGTCTCCTCCTGTCCAGGTTTGCATGGTTAGGACTTGGTACCCAGTTCACGGTCCAAGTAGTTGGCCATGGGATCAGTTCTCTCTGAAAGATTGTTGTGGGTTACCGTCTTGCCCATTCCTCTCCCTGTTCAGGGTCAAGTTTTCTACTTGCGGGTGTTCCTGGTCCCTATGCCTTCTAGGATGTGTCAACTGCTTATGGGTCTCAAGACCCTGCACTGCTTGTTCGGACGTCTGGGGAGAGCGTACTCTGGATGTTGTGCAGGGGGGGGGCGCTTGCTGGCTGGTTTGGGCTGGGTTCTCAGAAGGCAGTGTGTCTCGGCTCGCCTGTTGCTGAAGTTATGGGGCACGTGGCGTCTTGCGTGTTTTCCGGTTCCTTGAGCCCATCTTCGGTTACGTCCCCTGGTGTCTTATACTCTCTTCCACTGGCTTCCGACGTCTCGACTTTCGTAGTTGTGCTTTCAGTGTCCCCAGCGCTGCGAGTCTCCCGCAGGCTGCGAGTGCATGGTCCATCCTCCTGTGGCCTCTCTTACTACCAACGCCGGCAGAAAGGGTCTACATTGGGGGTCCTCTCAGCTCAAGGGTTGTGAGATCTGGGGAGAGCCGGCGATCATCCAATTGGCAAGAGTTGTGCCATTGTCCAAGCTCTGGTGTACTACAAGGAGTTGCTGGACGGTCGGCAGTTTTGATCCGATCGGACAATACGACGGCCTTGGTATATGTCAACTGCAAAAGGGGTTCCGGCCGCTCCTTGAATGCTCTGGCAGCACTGATAGGCACCTGGGAGAAATCTCATCTGGTGTCTCTGGTGGCCTCACGTATCAGAAGGGTGGACAATGTTCAAGCGGATCTTTTCAGATACCGGTTTTCACTCCTCGGCGGAACTGGTCCTGTTGGCCCAGGTCTTTGCGGTGACCTGTGTCAGATTAGGGTCCCCGGTTCTAGACCTGTTTGCATCCCCGGCCTCAGCAGAAGTTCCCCTATTCTGCTCTCGGTTTGAGGCTGGCTGGATTGGGGGATGGACGCCCTCTCTGTACAGTGGCCTTGGGGTTTTCCTTTATGCCTTTCCGCCTATTCCCCTTCTGCCCCGGGTGGTTTGGCGCATCAGAGTGTCCAGGGTGACTGTGTTGTTGTTAGCTCAGTTCTGGTCCCGCCGGAGTTGGCTCCCCTCTCTGTTGGAGCTTCGGTCCTAGGAACCTTGGCTGTTTCTGAGGTGGCCGTGTCCCCTTCAAGGGGATCTCCGGTTGGAATTCCACTGGATGCAATGGGCAGTGTGGCTATTGCTTGGTCTAGGTTGATATCTCAGGGGTTCTCAGATCCTGTAGTTGAGTACATAATGGATGCTCTTAGACCCTCCACTCTGAAGGTGTTCGACAGGCATTGGGGCCATTTCCGAGACTGGTATGGGCGGTCTGGGATCCCTCCCCTGCGTTCTGGCCTCTGCTATCCTTCGATTCCTCCAGAAGGGCTTTTGACAGGGGCCTGGCAGTTTTTTTTTCCCCATGCTTCACTCTCAGTGGGCCTCCATGAAATTGATTTTGGGGGACTCTGATGGTCACTTGGATTGGGAGGTGTTGGTGGGGAAGTTGCTCCAGGGTTTGTCTTCTTCCTGTCCTTGTGCTGATAAAGGGCTTCCCCCTTGGGATCTCCCTCTTGTATTACAGTTCCTTCAAGGGCCTCCTTTTGAGCCCTTTCCCGAGATTGATATCAAACATCTTACACTGAAATCTGCTCTTCTTATTGCCCTTGCTTCTGCCCGTAGGCTTGGGGAGACTCTCTTATGTCACCCTCCTTTCCTGAGGGTGCTGCCAGACTCGGTGCTGCTGAGGTGTGGTCCGAAGTTCCTCCCTTAAGTTATATCTCGACTTTTCACACCTCTCAGGATCTGGTTCTCCCCGACTTCTTTCATGATCCGAGAATGCATGAGGAGGTGGCTTGGCTTAACATTATGTCCGGCGGGACGTGTTGAGTATTTGGCTAGGTTTATTTTTTTTCTCACCAATCTGATAGTCTTCTGATTGCTTGTGGTCCGGCTGGGGCTGGGCATGACACATCTGTGGTTTCCATTTTCCGATGGTTCCGGGTTGTGATCTCCAGGGCCTATGTGGCTTTTGGCTTGCCTGTGCCTGCGCACGATCAGGGGCGGTCCGCCAGGGGTTTGGCGGCTTCCTGGGCCGATGCAAGGAGGGTTTTTTCTGCAAGAGATTTGTATGGCTGCCGCCTTGGCTGGTCTAGAGATTTTCATCAACCGCTATGGGTTGAGTTTCTCCCACTCGGGGGAGGGGGGGGAGTTGGTTCCTTCGTGGTTGGAGTTTTATCTGTGGGGATATGAATTAAGAGTTATTGTGGGTGTGTTTGCTGCACTGTCTTTAGCTCTGTGTCTCATTGGGACCTTTTCCCCATTGCTGCTTTGGTATACCTCATGAAGTAAGTACTGGGACGAGGAAGAGTGGACGTGGAGGTAATGCTCTGATTACTTACCGGTAATCTTCATTACTCCTAGTCCTACTTACTGACGACCCTCCTCACCCTCCCTGCGGGGAAGGTCCCATGCTCTGGCTTGGTAATATGAAACTGAGTGATGTGGATGTGGGGGAGGAGTTACAGGAATTTAAAGAAATAGAAGAAGGTCCTGTGTCGGAAGCAGGGACCTCATGAAGTACTGTGACGATGAAGAGTAGGACTAGGAGTAATGAAGATTACTGGTAAGTAATCAGAGCATTATCCGCATAGTGAAGTAAGTCATCAGCAGTGCCATGGAAGTGGTTTCAAGTGGAATATATAGTTTGGAAAAGCAGTATGAAAAAAAAATTGCCGTTTAAAACTATTATTTTGGAAAATTCCTTTGCTCTGAGGGCAACTGTCAGCCCCACCCCCCTAAACACCGCCTCCTCGGGCGCCGCCCCCACCCCTCCCCTTGTGGAATCACCCACCAATTGTTTGCCATTTCCACCAGTAGATCGATATTGGGCTTAATTTCCAACTAGGCGAGTTCATTGTTGTTCAAACAGCCGTCTACTTGTACTGATAAGGTTGAAGAAAGATGGCATATACACTACAATTTTGTAGAAAGACCGTGATACAAGCCCGTCAATATATACAGCAAAAAAAAAATGCCATGCCATTTACAAGTACGGGTATTCATTGCAAACAAAAAATCCGATTTACTGGCAGCTGAATTTGCTAAAATAATCTGCCCTGAAATTCCTTCGCCGTGCACTGCATGAACATAAACCACTTCGGTTTTTGAGGGGTGGGCGGGGATACTATTTACCAGCAAGAAGACACCCCAAGACCACTGTTGCCGCAATCAAAATAGGAAGAACAAATCCACCGACCGGTGCATGGCATGGAGTCACCTTCCTCCACCAGTCTCTTTCTAAGCACGTAGACGTTCTACGCAAAAGGGTCATGACGCCTTAAAGGCATCTGAGAGAGTGTCGGCACATTTTTAAACAAACACAATTTGTTATCGGGTCTCATGTGGACTTTAAGTGTGTGTTTCAAGTGATAATGAAAGTAACCTTTACCAAGAACTCTTTTTCAGTTTCCAGTCAACATCAGGTGAGTGCTTGCAATCCAGCTCTAGTAGTGAATTTTATATCCATTTCTTTCAGCGTCCATTAACTTAGTTCCTTATTACTCCTTTGTTATATTGATAAGAGGAGTCATTTTGCAATCTCTGCAAATGCACTTTGAAGAGGCCGAAGCTCTAATCGTTGTATTGTACCCCCCACATGTTGAAATTAAAAATTGTAAGTACGTGACTTTCTAAACATCTGGTTTTGAAATTACACAGGACAGCCTGTTGTAGTTGCTATTGTAGACACAGTAGCTGCCCGAAGCTCATTTATTCCTCAGGGCTAATGGCTGCAGATCCGGTACTTTCTCTGGATCTAATAACCCTTCTGTCGATAATAATTGCAGGCGCAGTATCTGTTCTAGGTGTAATGGCTGCAGAAACCGAAACACCCCCAAGAAAAGCAGCAGGCGCTGCCATCTCTAGCGCTAATGGTAAAGGCCCATCACAAATAGCTGGAGCGAATGAGTGCAGACACATTACCTGCTCATCAGCTACATCTGACAATACCTCGCAAAGAGCAGTTTACATTACCGAGCCAGCAAACCTGGGGGCTAAGTGATCATTGTGTTTTGCAAATGCATTCTGCTCTCTGCACAGTGTGCTTTCTGCTCTGTCACAGGGTCTTTGACCCTCTGCAAATCCGGGGGCTGTCCTCAGTAGGAGAGTATCCGGTATTGAAAGAGTTGGGGAAGATGGGGGGGCCGGAGGGACGGAGCCACGGAAAAAGTCTTGTTACTTTTCCCCCCCAAATGCAGTGCGTGCAATTCCATACGGTCTCATTCGCACCTCCAAACCGACCACCCCTGCTCCAATTACTTTTTTGGTATCATTAGTGGCAGATGGCATTTTAACACATAACAAAAAAATGCATGATCATTACAGATGCAAAAAACTAATCTATATAGGACTGTGTCCAGGCGTTCTGGGGCCAAATACATGCAAACATCAAAATGTGCATATGGATTGCACCAACAGAAGTGACTTCACAGAAAAGGACATTGCAAGGAGCATCATCTTGATACATGGTGGCCCCATGGAAATTACTTGAGAATAAGTTGCCATAAGTAAACCAAGTGGCAAATAACTTTGTGGTGCAACATATCTAAATTACAATATTATTATATATGGAGCACCTCTACAGTCACAGGGCTATTTTTTTTTCTAATAGCATGATATACTAACATAAACTATGAAGTAAATCAAAATCACTTAGAGAGACAGATAAGGCAAAGTGCGATTAAATGACTTGCCCAAGATCACACACTTGGGTTAAATGGTGAAACCAGGATGTGGACAATTTAAGCAACTGAGCACAACTTCCCAGTTTTAGCCGATATACGTATTTTTTTAAAGTGTTGCTTCTCCTTTCATGTGCTTAAATAATACTTTATTTATAGCAATGCCTTGGAAGCAAACCCCATTACATAATAAACTAGCCTTTCATAGTAAACTAACTATACACTACATACATTGTCATAGAAATAAGTTCAGCAATAAGAGAATGGCTTTAGTTTTATTCCCTCCCACCCTGCATGTAAATTGAACCTAACAAACCCCCTTTCTGTTTTAAAGCCATAGTCGTTATTTCATAAAGCATGTAACGTTATGCACACTTATCCCTCCCTCCCATTCCCATTTCTAAAGGGACACAAGTCCCTGCTAATAGTCCCCCCTGTCTCCCATCAATGCCTTATGGCTCACATTCTAATGCTCTGTTTACAAAGAGCAACATGAGCGCCCCTTTGCTGCCTAGAGCTCCTTGGGGCATTGTCCTGGCAGCGGGATACCTCTCCCTTTCATAAAAGGTAACGTGTCCAGCTGCCAGGACAATGAGCATGCTCAGCAGGAATTTCTCGCACACATTGTCCTGCCAGCAGGACATCTTTCCCACTGGGCATGCTCATTGAAGTACCAAACGGGATAGCTGTCCCTCTGATAAATGTCCCACAGCTGCTCCCCCCATTCAATGTGCCACTGGGCTTCTGCGATCTAATGTGCTCTGTGCAAGCGCACATGTGCACGCAGGCTTTGTGTGCACAGTGCTCTTGCACAGAGCACATTAGATCACATCAACAGCACATTAGATTACATCAAGCACACTGTGCATGTTTGTTTGACTGGGCTGGGGCAGAGGCAAGGTGGATCCCGAGATCTGGCTAGAGAACTGATGCCAGATCTCGGATCCAGCGAGAGCCGGCCCATTAACCAGCACTGTGCCCTGGGGCAAATAATTACAGACACAGTACCGGATCTGGGATACTGATTCTAGACACAGTACCTGCCCCTGGAACTGACGTTTGATACATTACCTGCTAATCCATTACATATGACAGAATACCTGCTCTGGGGCTTATAACTACAGGCACAATACCTGCTCTGCGACAGTGATGGCAGGCACAGTACGTACTCTGGTGCTAACGATTCCAGTCACAGTATCTGCTCTGGAGCTAATGGTATTTAACACAATACCTGCTCATGAGCAAATCTGTGGTTAATGACTGCAGAAACAGTAAAAACCCCATGCACCCTTTCCTTCCCCTGTGTCCTTTCCCATTCCTAATTCCTCTCTGACACCTTGAATCACACTCTCTGAAATGAACATACAGTGTAAAGAAGTGATCAGTGACCAGACTTCAGACTATACAAAACAGCGCATTAAGAGCAGCCACGGGAATACCCAAGAAAGAGCATATCACGTCAGCTAGGAAAGAGGCACACTGGCTCCCAGTAAAAGAAAGAGTCCTCTTTAAAACACTTGCCCTCACCCATAATTGCATCCACCTCACTGCTCCACCCTACCTCTCTGAGAGAATCCACCCCACTACATCCACCAGACCGACCAGAACTCCATATGCAAACATGCTCATGATCCCCAGAGTCAAAAGAGCCAGAGCAGGCAGGATCAGCTTCCCGTACCTAGCAGCATTGCATTGGAATGCCCTGCCACCACCCTTGATAGCAGAAGCATCTCACCTAGCATTCCGTAAGTCGCTGAAAACTATGCTCCTCCTCTTAAACTCATCCAAGACAGAAACTCTACTCATTCTCATGTTTTAGCTAATATCTGTATCTGAATGTGTATACAATGTAAAGAGAATGTATCACAAACTAACTATACTCCTGATATTCTTTTCATTACATGTATGTAACTTTTTCGTAACTAAGTCTGCCACAAGTAACAGTGCCATGATGCCTTTGGACTGCATGCGCTATATAAATGTAATAAATAAAAAATAAATAAATAAGTAGAGATAAACCTGAGGCACTTCTTAAATCGAGGCCTAAACATAGCATGCACCCCCTAGGTGAGAATCCTTTGACATCCCAGTCAAAAGCAGGAACCCAGCACCCTCACAATGATGATATCACTGGTGACATCACAAATCACATTGCAACACTAACCGGTCATGACCAGTGGCCACGGCCTTTAGCTGTGCCCACTGTATATTTGAACACATTAAGGAGCCATTAGCCATGACCATGGCCTTCAGCCATGCCTCCTGTTTATTTGAACACATTAAGGGGCCACTAGCCAATGCTTTTGGCCGTGTCCACTGTATATTTTAAAACACTAATGAACAACTAGCCATGATGTTTGGCTATGGCCATTGGCGAAGGCCTCCAGCCGGCCCACTATATATTTTACAAAACTAACTGGACAGTAGCCATGGCCATTGGCTATGCCCAATTTGTTTTTTAACACATTAAGGGACAGTAGTCATGCCTTCCGCCGTGATTACTGTATATTTTCAAACACTGAAGGACCCTGTCAGTGGCCGCAGTACTTCACGCTTACTGGGCATTAGACATGGCCTTTACCCATAGCCAGTGGTCACGGCCCTCGTCTGTGCACACTGTATATTTTAACACATTAAAGGGCCACTATCTATGGCCTTTAGCCAGGGCCACTGTATATTGTCTAGTGGCTAGTTAGTGTTGTACAAGGCAAAGGCCATGGCTAATGCTACAACCTGAATTGTTATTTAGTTAATCAAAGATTTTATTAGCCAAGTCATAAATGATGTTATGTCTGATGCCATCACAGATGTAATCAGTGGTGTCTTATATGGTGCAATTTTTGATGTCATCAGGGATGTCATCTGTGATGTGATGTCATTGTGGTCAAAGCCTTCGAAACAGGGGGCGCAAAGTTAAGGTGGCTTTAGATGAATTTCAGTTATTGTTTTGCTTCAAGTTCTCACCTTAACGTCCCAGCAACTAACGTTATTTTCATTGAATTTCAATGGTTTTGTTATTCCATAGATTTGATTCTGCGCAACTGCCCATGTCCTTCAGCGTGGCCAGTGGCTGCAGCCTTTGGTCATGCCCACTGTCTATTTTACAACACTACCAGACCACTAGCCATGCCCTTCAGCCATGGCCAGTGGGCCTGGTCTTCGGCCGAGCACACTGTCCATTTTAGAACACTACCTCTGGCCATTTCCACTGTATTTTTTAAATCTCTCCCAGACCACTAGCCATAGTCTTCTTACATGGCCAGTGGGCATGGCCTTTGGCTGTGCCCACTGTCCATTTTAGAACCATACCAGACCACTAGCCATGCCGTGCCCACAGAATCTTTTAAATCTCTACCTGGCCACTAGCCATTCCCACTGTCCATTTTAAAACACTACCAGACCACTTCGGCCATGGCTGTACCCATAATTTCTACTGGACTATTAGCCATGGGTGCTCTGGCCCCGCCGACTGTATTTCTAAAATCCCTATCTATGGCCTTTGGCCATGGCCAGGGGGCCCGGCCTTCAGCCGTGTCCACTGTCCATCTACCAGACCACTAGCCATGGCCTTTGGCCATAGCCGTTAGGCATGGCGCCTTGCCGTTCCCACTGTATTTTTGAAATCACTAACCACACTGCTGGCCATGGCCAAAGCCTGCGGCCATGCCCATTGTATTGTTTTTTTTCACGTAGGTTTTTATTGATTTTTGTCAAAATAAAACATATGGCAGAACCTTTAACAACATTTCTCCCCTCCCCCCAGTGCCGCCATGGTCCAACCTCATGTGCTTTTCGCTCCTGACGAGTCAACAGGGTCCTCCCTTACCATTCAGTGTTTCTGGGCCGATTAACCTCTATGATATCAACAAAGGTTCCTAAATTAAGTTTAGTAGTGTTATTCTTCTCAGGCACCAAACCGTCCTTGCTCCCTATTCGAGGTAGCCCAGCACCTTCAAACTATCGGATAGAAACCCCTTGTGGTCACCTTGTAGTGAGTATGTGATCCATTCAAGCGCTGCAAAGTTCCACATCTTGCCCACCCACTCATGCTCCTGGGAGGTGGTCTTTGGATTTCCACTTCTGGGCCAAGGTAAGTGCCCCAGCTAATACCATCATCTATACTTTCCGTTCAGCTTTAGTGGGTAAAGCCTCTGGGTGGGCTCCCTATCCCAGTAAGACCAGGCCTTTGTTCTCCCTATCTTTTATCCCCAGGGTTGCCTCTAGTGTCTTGTGAATCATGTCCCAGAACTTCGCAATCTTTGGGCATTCCACCAAATGTGGCCCCTCGTTGCTTAGCTGCAGCAGTCCCTCCAACACATCTTCGAGGCAGATTCGTAGCTCTTGTGTAGCCTCGCTGGAGTTAGATGCCACTGGACCATCAGCTCCACCTACGTTTCCAGCGTTTGAAGGGATCTGGTCAGTTTGGGAATATGTCTCCATAGCCGGAGCCACTCTGCCTCCTCAATCGCCTGGGCCGTTGACTCCTGCCATTTATTCATGTAAGCTCTCACCCCTGCCACCTCCCCCTGTTTGGAGTGTGAATAGATGGCCCCCACTATGTGAACATTCCCTGTTTCCGTAGTTAAATACTTTTCAAATTGGGTCAGGGCCCTAACCGCGCCCCCATCACTGTGGCCTGCATCGGCCAATGCTGTATTTGGGTATACCTAAACGTTTCCCTTTCTCCCAGCTCAAAGTCTTCCTTACATTGGCTAAAGATTTTGATTTCAGGTCCTTCAAACATGTCTCGAAGTTGAAGGCACCCTCCCTCCCGCCACGCATGGAAATCTTTTTGTCCCATCCTTGGTGTAAACTGTGGGTTATCGAATATAGGGGCCCACTGGGATGGGTACGTTGTAAATCGAAATCGCGCTTTCCCCACCAGCCAACTTGTCCCATGCCTCCCCTACTCCCGCCGCTATGGCACTTTGGTACATACGAGCTGATCTCTCTATCTTAGGCTTCCATAGTACCTCCTCTAGTTTACCTTCCACCACCGCCTCATCCATTGTCCTCCACGTTTTGCCCTGATCGTGCCTCATCCAGTCTCTCAGGACTCTTGTCTGGGCGGCCAGGTAGTACACCCTGAAGTCCGGCTGACCCAGTCCCCCTCTATTACAGGGCATTATCATGACCTGCCTTGCTACCCCTGGTTTCTTGTGGTTCCAAATGCATTTCCCCATTTGCTTTTGTAGAGCGCGAAAGAAGGTCCGGGGAACCTGTATTGGGAGGACGGTGAAGTGGTATAGGAGCCAGGACAGCACCGCCATCTTGAGCACATTGATTCTGCCTAAGCATGTAATGTTAAGCGGGCCCTAGTTCACTAGTTTATTTGTTATGCTTTCCAGGAGGGTTGGGTAGTTTGCTCCCGCCAAGTTTTCTAGGGAGTTGGTGAGGTAGACCCCCTATGTATTTTAAACCCTTTTTGACCCATCTCTAGGGGTGTTCCTTTCAGATCTCTAGCTCCATATGTGGGGGGACGGTCAGATTTAATATTCCGACTTGTGGGTGTTAATTTTCAGGCCTGCCACTGCCAGAAGGCCCGCAGCTCTTCTTCTAGGGCTCTGAGATTGCTTCTGGTTCCTGTATGGCTAGAAGCGTGTTGTTCGTGAAGGCGGCTATTTTGTGCTGCACTCGCCAAAGGTTATTCCCTTTATCTTGCTATTAGCCCTCATTGTTTCGAGAAGTGGCTCGAGGTGGATCGCTTATAAGAGAGGTGATGGTGGGCATCCCTGCTTCGTACCCCGTTGGACCTTTATGACCTTTATGAGATGGCCATTGATGGCTAAGCGCATGGATGAATTTGTATAGTTGGCCTTAATTCTGGATATAAATCTCCTCCCGAACCTCATCTTCGCCATCGTTAGGAACAGAAATCGCCACTGTACCTTATCAAAGGCCTTCACAGCATTGAGGGCAATCAGCAACGCGTGTGCTCCCCTTTTGCTGGCCTTGACTGGTCCGGATATCAGCTGGAGTAGAATATTGCGGAGATAGCTGGTGATCTCCCGCAGGGCTCCTCTCACTGGCTCCTCGAGAACCCTGCCGGACTGCTGGGGGTTGCGCCCTCTAGTCTGCTGTTTGGCTGGCCGGCTGTCACTCCGCCTTGGAGCCTGTGCCGGTCAGCTGCACAGGCCCGGAGACTCTCTCCTCCATGCGTGGGTCTATTCCTCGGGGGTTTGCACACCACGTCTCATGCTTGGGGAGGTGGGGGGGCCAGAACATTACTATTTTATCCCTGCACCGGTCCCGAGGGTCGGAGGAGCATCGGTCACGGTGCTCCCACCTCGGAGGCCATCTTGGAATCCCTGCCCAATCACTAACAGACCGCTAGCCATGGCCTTCGGCCGAACTCACTGTCCATTTTTAAAACACTACTAGACCATTAGCCATGGCCAAACGATGTACATTGATTTTTCACCCCGACCTCACTATATCTGTTAAAATGACTAAAAACGTTTTTTAAAATGACTTTGTTGTCATAGCCCTGGATATAATTAGGGTTTCCTGTTTTCAGAGTTTATTTTCTTTACTTCTGGGGGTGTTTTCCCAGTGTTTTCAAAACATTTGACAATTTATGTTTATCAGTGTTTTCCTGTGTGCCCCTATCAAACAATCATGGATAACTTTTTCTCCAGTGTAAACCCACACATATTCTTTTATTGCTTCATTCCATGCATAAGTAAGGTCATATCTCTCATGGCGTGCTGCAAGAATGACATATGCTAGGGTTCGAGAGATTAACCTCGAAATCCCCTCTAATGCAACCATCGCTCAAAGACGTTCATCAATCAGACTTATTTTGACATGTTTTGACAGTGGTATTGTTATGTATAAAAGTTGGCAGGCTTTGAGAACTCACGTTTTTTTAGGCAACGTGCAGTGAGAGTACATTATTTGGCAAGGATCACACACTTTGGTTGAGCAGCGTGCTACAAGCCCCTTGTTTTATGGCCAGTCTCTTGGTGACTGTTGTGATACATCGTAGAACTCCCAACTAACCGCATTTAAGCAGCATGGAAAAGGGGAAAAAAATACTGGTTGCAAAAATAACATATGCTCAGGTACTTTTGCTCCTTAGTGAACATCAAAAGCCGGCACCCATGAATAAAGGCGCAGTAAGTCAACATATATCTTAAAGTGAAATATACAAATGTAGTTCAATTGGCCTTCCCTTAGAAGAAAGTGCGCAAGACAAAATAGCCAAAGTATAAAAGGTACTCTCCTTTCAAACCCAGCAATCTGTAGTGAAATATTCCTTGGAAAACACAATCCTGGTACGAAACAAGAGCTTGTGGTCTTGTGGGTAAGCGTCTGCATTGGGAACATGACAATCTGAGTAAAATCCTGTTAGCCAAATACTTGAGCAAGCTTGCCAACTTCAAGAAAACACAAGGGTTTTTGTGTCTGCCCTCTGAAAACAAGTTACGCTGTCCACCTACACGTGTCCTTTTACTTGTGCCCTGAAAAGCAGCAGCAAATGGGCGGGAGTGTCTGGGATTGTAACCTCCTTTGCCACATCCTGGCAAATACTCATGACTTTGCCCTCTCATCATATCCCCTCCTCACCCCCATGCCTGGCTTTCAACAATTCTCTGCTTTATAAAGAAAACTTGAAAAGTACATATACCATAGTGTCATTATAGAACTATGTTAGGCTAAATGTGTACAATTGTGGCATTATTCCACCCATCTTGACTGGGAGACTACAAATACCAGAATGCACTTCAGCAAAAGGCAAAACATGGTCTCTCAGCGAGCACTGGGAACATAGATCTTTAAACCATATTGTGATATATACATGCCTTTGACGTGCCAGCTGGAGTTGCAATTCTCCAAGTATGCAGCTCTTTACCCAGAGAGAGCTATTCTTTTCATGTGGGCCTCATGGCAGTTTGACCTTTAGAGTGCAATACTTTCAAGGACTGACAGTAGCACGGTTTTAAAACATAATGATGCGGATGCCATGTGTTTTCTTTGTGTGTTCTGAGATATTTAAAACTAAGAGAAAACACGGCATCCGGGACTGTGGTCTGTCTCCCTTTCATACAGTACCCGGGACCAACCCAGCTTAGCTTCAAAGTGAGGAAGGGGCTGGCACCCTCAGGCCATGTTGCTCTTAGTGGTCTTGTAACTAGTGCTCATCTGTTGGGCAACATAGCCCGAGGTGGCTGGCCCCTTCCTCTCTTTGAAGCCTAGCTGGGTCGGTCCCAGTTACTGCATCAATGGGAGACCTGGATGCCTATTTTAGTATGGACTACAGATAGCCAAGGCCGTGAATATCGGAAAAACAGTCTGAAAAAATGCTTTTCTGGCCCTCACCAAGTGCCCCCCCTCATCTGTGCCTGCTCCCCCAATCCACTGAGGGCCTCTTCACCTCCCCTGCCCTCTCCCATTCCCCCCACAACAGTGTTTCTGTGATGCCGTTTGCTGTGAGATGTCGGGTATTTGCAGCTATAGCCGAGTTTACAGAAAAGCTTTGTGTTGCAAACTCAGTCCCTAGACCCCCTCCAACTCCCAAATTTCACTTGGTGTCCTCTTGCCACCCCCACCTCTAGCCTGATGGCATTTGAATGTTTTTGACCTGCAAAGGCCCTTTTTCTGTGTTAATTTTTCCGATACCCGCTGCTATCGCTCCCATTGAGGAAACAAAAAGATGGTGGCTTTTTCATTTCTGAAAACCATGATCCTGCAATGCACCATGGAAGATAGAAAATGTGGGGATGGAAGGGGTACCCCTTTAAATATTAAAAAAAATGACTGTGCAGAATAACCCCTAATGCTTCATGCCCAAGTTGTTTCGGACCTGGTCCAAATCCATCCAGCAGTTTGGGCTGTGCGTTCGGGCAAAAATTGACCTTTTTTGTCTGGGGAAAATGAATGAGAATTAGGCCGCAACTTTATTTAATTTTTTTCTTAACTTTTTAAAAGAAAATTATTTGTTTAATTAGCAGATTAACACAATGAAATGAAACACAACCATTACATTATTACATACTTTGCTTTTGTCTAATTCTTTTGAAAATTCCCCGCCCTCCCCAACCCGAACTCCCCCCTCCCCCACTTCACCTCCAGTTAGTCAAACCATGTGTCCCTTAAAGTCCACTTTTTGAGCTTTGCCATTCCGTTATTTCCACTGTGTGGTGAGAGCCGTCCTTTCTTTTTTTTCCCCTTCCCAGGGTCTGGTCTGGGGTTCAGTATCACCTTTCACATTCTCCTTTACCTCATATGGGTTATTCCTGACTTTACTTTTCCCATTGCCAACTTCAATGTCTAGCCTCTGGTTCATTCAACTTTCTGTTTATACAATGCCTTCACCTAGCTATGTCTTCTCCGGGTCATACTTCTTAAGTGGGGTACTGCAATCTATTGTGGGTAAAGGGGCATTTGGAATTGCACGTTTACTCTGTTCCCAATACTCCAGAAATGGGAGCCACATTGTGTCTATGTGCAAGTGTGATTCCATCAATGTTGCTGTGAGGCTTTCCATGTTGTATATCTCCTTTGGTTTACACAGCCATTCCTTTTTTGTTGGGAGCATGTCCCCCTTCCACCGTATGGCTACACATACCCGAGCAGCTAGGAGTAGGTTTCTAGGCATGTGTAGTAACACTAAATATTGGTCTTCTACGAGCTCAACACCAAACAAACCAGGAGTGGGAACGCTACTCTCCCGATTCCGTCTGTCGTGAATCCAACACAGAATTTCCTTTTAGTAGGTCTGGGCTTTGGCAAAATCCCACCATTGGCGCCAATAGTTGCTAATCTGTGGCCATCCTCCCAGCAATATGGGCTTATCGCCGGGCACATTTTTGCCAGTCTGTTGGGGGGTGAGGTGCCATTGCATAAGCAGTCTACTCTACTGTTAGCATTTTGTATTGGACCAAAATGGTGGAGATCCAGACTGCTCTATAGACTGCGCCCCAACCCTCTGGATTACTGTCCCATCCCAGGTCTCGCTTCCATTGAGTTTGAGAGCGTGGAGTAGGCAGGTGTCCCCTTTCCAGCAATGTACCATAAAGTTTTGCAATCAACCCCCTTGAGCCCATGTGAGTGTTCAGCACGCTCTCAAAGGGAGTGAGTTGTCTCTGGGGTAGTTTGTTCCACCGTGGGTCTGTAAGCACGCTTTTTAGTTGCATGTATAACAATGGTTAGATCTGTTGGCCTTGTTGGGCTCATTCTAGCTTCTCCTTTGTCAGAAAGACCCCCTCCTTCCACAGTTGCCCCCCCTGACCAAACCCTGCGTTTATTGTCGTTGAAAGCGAATTGGGTCTGCTATGAAATCTCTTACTGGAGGCGCCCAGATGCAGCTTGGGGGAGAGGGCCACGTGGAGACACCGCTCATGTCTGGGTTCTTTTTCCACAGAATCCACAACACCGCCAGTATCGGGTGTTCGTGCACTCTCCTCGGCAGTGATTTTTGGGGGACCAAAAGTGGGTGACAAGGTGGATTCCACTTTCTTTTCATGTTCAAAAATTCTTTGCATGTTCAACTTTTTCTATGTACATTGAGTCACCAATGTTTGAAACCTGCGACCTAATTAGTAAAGGTCATTGAAATCGTGTTTTCTCCAGGATTTGGATTTGCACTTTCCTCCAATGATACATACTTATACAGATGTCTTAAAACTTTATATGGAGATGTGTTGAAACTGTTACTACAACTATCCATTGTAGTACAAATGTTTGAGGACAAGACTACCCCCCTGTACAAAATACTTATCTAGCCTTCATGTCCTGCCCGACTACAGGCTATCCCTTATGTTACAAATGAGCACATTTTAACAGCACATCACTCCACTTGATAATGGCATATATCCTCCGCATCGCCTCTTGATACATACTAACGAGTATGACACGTGTCGTACTCTGTGCACATGGTAAAGGCACACCTCCTTTCAGCATTTACAGAGATGTGCTGTTAGCATTTGAAGAGCAAATTTGTGTAATTTGCATGTGTAAATTGCACCTTTACACCGTGCGCATGCTAACCGCACATCTCTATGCATATGCTAATGGCAGACATTGTTTTCACGTATTGATAGAACACGTTCTGTTTAGCAAGCCTGATATTTGCACACGTTGACAGGACATCTCTATACCTATAGTGACCTAAAACCTCTTCCCTGCACATGCTATTGGCACATCTCTTCTCGTCTGCTAATGGTGCATCTTCTCTGTGCACATACTAGTTGGACAGCTCTCTGTACATGCGTGCTAAATGCACGCATGTGCACGGAGATGTGCATGCTAACGACACGCCTTCTCTACGCACATGCTAATGAGACATACCCTCTCTGCACATGCTAACTGCACATCCCATCCCTGAACGTTCCAACTGCACATCCTGTGCAGCGACGGGATGTGCAGTTAGCATGTGCAAACTTCATCCTGTCTGTCCACATGCTAATGGCACATCTCGGCTCTGCGTGCTAATTGCACTTCTGTTCCATGGCACGTGCAAATGACACATCTTTATTAAGTACGTACTATGGGGACATTTCTTCTCTGCAAGTGCTAGCGTAGCATCTCCTCTGCCCATGCTATAACGGTACATCTCCTCTCTGCCAGTCTTGACGGCAGGGCTCCCTTCTGCACAGGCTAATGTTGGAAACGGACATGCTAACGTTGCATCCAAAGAAAGGATGAAAAGCTACCGGGCAGGAGGGCGGCCTGCACTTACCAAGTTCCAATTACGTGACGCACACTTGATGGGTGTGGCGCAGAGGGAAGACCGCAGAGGAGTCGCTTCTTTCTTACAATAAATGCAATAATGAAGAATGACCATTCACACAAAAATTACTGTCAGTGCTGGAAATGGCCAAAATGTACTGGGGCCAAATGTACCCGATTTTCCCCCCTCCCCTTTCCTTATTCAGCTTGACTCGAACATGTGCTCACCAACCCCCACCACAATGTCCAACAGTGCTTCCCTGGCATTCTGCTCGGTTTTGCTGTAATAAATCAAGTACCATTCGAAATGGGATAATAACTTTTACCACAGTGTTTAAAAGCTGAAGGAATTTGGCTAAAAGCGCTATTTAAGAACACATACTCCCGTTCCACATGTTATTGGTATAGCCTCCGTACACATGCAGCAGCACATCTCCTCTCTGCACATGCTAACTGAGCATCTCTTTTCTGCATGCACTAGTGGCACATGGCCTCCCTGCATGTGGTATTGGCAAATATATTCAGTTCAGGCTAATGGCATCGTTCATCCCTGCATAGGGTAATGGCCCATCCCTCGTGGTATTGCCCAACAGCAAGCACACGTCTTACTACAGCCAGCATAACTTTATAAATTATACATTTCAGAGCAGGTTTGCAACGGGCCATGGTGCAGCAAGTAAAGGAATAATTCCAGATGTTTTGGCTCCCGTCCCTTTATTTCAGCACTTTGAGGGGAGAGGGGGGTAGCTGGTGACTTGTGAGAGTAAGCCAACCTACCTGACCTCCCTCCCATGCAAGGGCACAACAAAACCTACATTTCGGGGGGCGACAAGTAAGTCGTGATGGGAGGGGCCACTTCAGAAAATAGGCAGGGCAAACTTGGAGGCTCTGCCTCCACTGTTCTCCCCCCCGTGGTCTGGTGTGGTGACCAACTATTGAATAGTATATTTTAAAGCACAATATGCAGAGAGGTGATGGAAGACTTTCTTGAAAGTAACACCTTTAAAGATTTACTGCGTTTGTTAAAGTACATTTTTCTGAACTAACACAGTAAAACTTGAACACCGGCAGTTTCGGGGAATGGCTTGCCTCACCACTCTGCCTATCAAAATGCAAGTGCGCACATCCAGGAGTGTACCTAGGCAAAAATTTAGGCTGGGGCTAACCCTTCAAATGTTGGGGAGGGGGGCGCTAACTTCAGAGACTGTGGAGGAATGGCAAACTTACTTGTGTAGAGACATTTATAACTTCATTACACATTGTAATAAGACTTTTATAGTGCAGCTTCAATGTTACAATCCTTTAACTGCTCTCTCCTTTGAGTCTGAAACACCCACTTCTTCATGAACCTGAAGGTCCTAGAAAGTGTGGAAATGGCAAATGGTGTGCAATGAAAGACTCAATATCATAGCAAAACAGTACATTGCAGAGTGTGGGGTAGTACTCTGGATGGCCCAAGCACCTTCAGTGGCTGGGAGCAACAGGGGAGAAAATGTAATGTTGGTTCTACCACAGTACGCTATACTAGAATCTCTGGTGCACTGACTGGCTGGTGGGACTATGTATGCCTGTCAAATCCAGTGTTACAAGAATGGGGGAGGGCCAGTGTAGCAATAATTCAATTCTAAGCAGCAGTATTGGTGCCACTAGCAGAGGAGCACCAGGATACACCAATGTGTCCCTACACTTATTAAAACTGTCCTATTGTAAGGGTTTAAACCTAATCATTTATAAGCACTCCAATTTTTGCAATTAAAGTCACGGTGAGATAACATTATTTTCCCAGCATCACACACTTGCGCTAAACAGCAAAGCTGGGATTTTAAGCTGCACTTTCAATTTGGGCACGGCCACCTTCTTCCACATTTTACTTGGAACAAAAATGTAAGTTTTGGGTGTCAAGACCTACAATAACACTGTCCCATAGAGTTTAATTCCAAAATAAATAAATTGCATAGTAAAGCATTATGACAACATGTAAATCCTTATAACAGCATTTTGTGCCAAAATAATATCACCGTTCCTCTATTTTCCACATCCTGAATGGAAAACTATAAGATGCAAAAGGCAAAACATAATGATTTACCAACTTTTATTTTCAGCATTTAAAAAAAAAAAATAATAATAAGTTGTGCCATAAACTCACTTAGGTTTGGAGATTCGTCACAAACCTCCAGCGTGTTATGCATGGTTAAAGAACATTCAACTAAGGACATCAAAGCAACTTTTCTTTTTAGCATATCAGGCTATTAGACGTTTATTGGTATGAACACATTTTAAAAGTGTGCATACTTTATTGTGTTGCTGGCTTGCTATGCTGCTGATGACAAAAGAAACACTACAGTGCCATCTAGTGGTGGAAAGTGTTTTTTTAATAAATAAATAAAGTGTACACGGTACGCAGTAGAAAATGAAATCATTCGTATTGGCCATAATTACATGCGTAAAAAGGCACAATACGCACGTTATCTGGAGGGCTGCCCATAGCCACTCTTCCTGAGTGACTGCTGTGAAATATCCATTCTCCAGGTGTACCCATTACTTGGTCTCAGATTGTCCAGCAACACACAGAATTGTGCTGCTCTATAGTACTTGTAAAAGTCTGGGTATGCCATGCCTCCTTGCCTTTTGGGAGGATCAACATTTTGTAAGCCACATGAGGTCTCTTTCCCCTCCCACAGAAAGGTTAATAATGAGCGCTTGACTTCCACGTGGAAGGATCAGGCAGTGCCACTTGGAGAGACTAATAAGGAAGAGAAGCCGCATGAGAACATTTATTTGAATAGTTGTGAGCCTTCCTTTATATTGGACCATTTCTGGATGTCTTTTTTTTATTTTTAATTGCTGTCCAAAGAGGGATGAAATTGGCCTGGTACGAGTCCCCTAATTGCTTCTCAATGGTTACCCCCCAATATTGGATGCCCTCCTGATCTGCTTCAGGCCCCAGCTGCTCAATAGGTTTTCTGAGAGGGATCCACTCTCCTTCAGTGGCAGGATGACTGTTTTGTTTAGATTGATTCGAAAGCCAGAGTGGATCCCATATTCCGCAATTGTGGCTGAAAGAGCAGGAAAGGACCGAGATGGCTGAGTCTGGTATACTAGGACATCTTCTGCCATTTGTATCCCTTACCAGGTTTGGTAATCCCAGTGATTGTGTCATTTTCCCGGATGCCTGGGCCAGAGGTTCCATAACCAAAGCAAAAATCAAAGGTGATAAGGGGCATCCATCAATCAAAGGTGCTAAGGGTCATCCATCCAGGGCTTTTATCTATCCCTGGACCTCTTTCCAGAACTTTTGTACTTCCCCCGAGTCTGGGGTCTCGGTGCAAGGCAAAAGGGGGGATGCCACGCCATTAACCACCACCTTTTCTCTTGTGTTGCAGTATAGAGCTTGTGCACCCCTAATACAGTGTGCTACCAGATTGCCATTTTGCAATACTCTTAGCATGAACAGCCACTCGACCCTGTCGAATACCTTTTCAGCGTCCACTGAGATAAGGGTGGGGTTTGAGTCTTGAGGGTCAATTGACGCAATCGGATCCAGCGTTTTGCAGATATTGTCAGAACTCTGACGCCCTTTCACATAGCCAACCTGGTCATTGTGTATAAGCTTCAGCAGCACCCCACTTAACCTATTAGCGAGGATGCTGGCATAGATTCGGACATCAAAGTTTAACAAAGATATTAGCCTGTAGGAACCACACTCTTATTTGTCCCTCGCTTCTTTTGGGAGAACGATAATACAGGCTTTTGTGAAAGATTCTGGGGCCTAGCCTGACTCCATGATATCGTTGAAAAGAAGGGTCAAGAAGGGAGCCACTGTTCCGCTGAAGGCTTTATAAAATGCTGGGGTGAAGCCGTCTTGCCCTGGCGCTGATCCTGCCTTTAGTTTCGAATTGCAACGCTTACTTCCTCCACTGTTACCAGGGCGCTCACTTGGTCGTTATCTGGGCTTTGGAGTGATGGAATTTTTGATTTTTCTAAAATTCTCCATATTTTCATGGGTGATCTATCTGAGGTGTACAATTGCTTATAGAACTGGACGGGCCATAATTTCAATGGACTTAATCTGCCCCTACTGATCCTTGACTTTATATACCACTCTTTCGGCTCTTTGTCCTCTGTGTGGCTGCTAATAGTGTGTGGGCCTTGTCCCCTTTTTCATAAAACGTTTGTTTAACTTACCGTAGATGTGTCAATGCTTTCCCACTCCACAGTTCTTTAAGTTCCTGCCTAAGCTTCTTTATATCTGCCAGTGTCGTTGCTGAGTCATCCAGCCCGCTTGTTAGGTCTGCTTTTTTGTTTCTTATTTCTCTCCTTAGGAATGTTTCCCGCAGCAATCTAGTTCCCTTCATCAAAGTCCCCTGTGCCATCAGAACCCCCCACCCTAATCGGCGTAGCTTTTGCCGCTTCCCAAACTGTGGGTTGGGAAGTATCGCAGTGTCATTTCGTTTGAAAAATTCCCTGATTTTGACATCAAGTGAGTTCCTAAAGACCTGGTCTTTAAATAGCGTGTCATTGCAGATCCATCTTTTGTCTGTCACCGTGTCCGGGCTTAGGTCTAGGTTTATCATGCTCATGTCGTGATCTGACCAACCCACTAAATCAATGGATGCACTCACAATGTTGCGCTTGTGTGCCGCCTCTAGAAAGTTATAATCAATGCGGGTGAACGTTTGGTGCAGGGGAGAGTAAAATAAGAAGTGCATGCTCTAGTTTGTGGGTAGCAGGCTCTCCACATATCTACCATGAGGTGTTCTTGCACAAGGTTTTGGAAAAGCCCTTTCCCCAGGGCCGGGACGGTTCCCTCCCTGTATGACTCCCAGTCCATAGCTGGGTCCATCTCAATGTTAAAGTCACCACCACAATTCAGAACCCCTGTTCTCCATTTGTCTAGTAAAACAAAGAGCACCTTGCTGAAAGTGAGTTCTTGACAATTGGGCGCATAAGGGGAGCACAGTGTGACTGCTCTCGAACGTTTGATCCCGTTTATTACTAGGTACATCCCGTCCTTGTTTCTCTGGATTTAATTTGTGTGATCTGCAATCCCAGTGATGCCCGATACAACATGCCCACCCCTCCCTTTTTGGTAGATCCAGATGGCCAGATTCCCCCTCCCAGTCGCCCTCCATTAGGGGTAATTTCCTCTCCACCTCGAAATTTGGTTTCTTGTACAAAGAGGACATCTAAGCTGGACTGGTTAAATGCCCTTGGCAGCATTGATCTTGTTTGGGGTGAGTTGAGGCCCTGCACATTTAAGGACCCAAATCGAACTCAGTTAGCCACCATCCCCCTGGGTCTTAACAGATCTCGTGCACGGCTGCATTCCTAGCCCCTGTGTTCGCCTTTTCGTGCCCATGTTCGCTGTGCCCTGAGGTGTCTGGTCTCCCCTCCAAAGTACTGTCCCTGCGATTGCACTGCGTGCCGATTTATGAAAGTGTGATTTATGCTGAAGACACCTGGTTTCTGAACACCTGCCCCTCATGAAATCTATCCCCCCTTAACCCCTGACCCCAAAAAACAGAGAGTAGTTCCCCCATGTGACTGGAGATGCCCTAGAAAAAAACATAGGGCCACACTATGTGGAAGTCCCCCAAACCCTCAACTTGGTTAACTACAACATGCTTGCATTCCATCAGCGGTAACATTCTGCCGTCAACACTTAACAACTCAGCCCAGAAAAAGAAGAAAAGAGAAAAGTCAGGTTTTCATCCTTTGTCCATGGTCAGTACTCTGGTCTCTTCAGGGAGTTCTTGTTGCCCTGCCAAGACGCATCCCTTGGCGTTGTTAGGGATACAAAATGTCAGTACAAGTCCAGTCAATTGTTCACGGCATCTCATGGAGTGTTAAATCTCAGTTTTCTGGTACCCTTGGCACACCCTCTACTGGGTCAAGGACCCAATTGTTTCCTAGGTGGATCAGAGGACGACGGGAGCTCCTCCATCTCAACTCCCCCTGTTCCTGCTGTTAGGCCTTGTAGCCCACTGTTCGCTTCCTCTGTAGAAACCACCCTGTACTCCTCATTGCCATGTTCAAAGGATAGCGCAAAGGGAAAGCCCCATCTGTAGAAGATTCTTTGTTGACGTAGCCATGAAGTAGGTGGGCGACAAGCCCTCCTTTTTGGTGAGTGTAGCAGCTGAGAGGTCCTGGAAGATTCTTACGCGTGAGCCCTCAAAGTCGATGTGATCTAGCTCTCTCGGCCACGGTGCAATTTCGACTTTGTGCCTGTAATGATGACATTTCGCTAGGACCGACCTCGGTCCATTTGGGTGGCAACCTGCCCGATGCACTTTTTCAAACTCCAGGTCCGGCGTTACGGGGGAGGTGATGATAGAGTTGACTAAGGCTTTTACTTGCCTTTCCAGGCTTGATGGGGTTTCATTTGGTGCCTCCTTAAGGCCTTGAATACGTATGTTCGATCCCCTCTCCCGATTCTCGAGGTCGTCAACCTTGGCTGCCAGGTCTACATTTCTTTGCTACGAGCCCTGGAAGCAACCTTCTGTTTTCATCTCCACTAGGTGACTAGACACTAGTAGTTTTCCAGAGCTTCTAACCTGTCTTTGATTGTGTTGACTCTGTCTTGTAAAGCATTCACTGTGGATGCCATGCCGCTCTTCACAACCCGATTTTCTTCCAGGAGTAGCCGTATATCTGCTTTTGTGGATGCATCTTGATCTGCTTGATCTGCTCCTGGTATGCATGGCAGCTCTGTTTGGATGTTTTGCTGCCATGTTTGTACTTGTGCAGCAAAACTCCTGTAACTTGTATGCGGTTGCAGGGCCCAGCTCTCCCGGCACTTAGATCTTATAGGAACCAGTGCTGGTGGTGGACGCCTTCTGACCCTGTACCTGAGCCGGCACTTGACTATGGACCCCTGCGCGTGGTGCTTGCAGCGATTGTGGGTAGCGCTTCCGTATAAAGTCGTGCTTGTGAGTACGTGCTGCAGTCGAGTGACTGTTCTGGAGCGGATAGTCTCTGGTGCCAAGGGGCCTTGTCCAGCGTATGGCCCCCTGATTTCAGGGAACACTTTGTCTCTTCCCTCAGGAGGAGAAGTGGCAGCAAGGCACCGTGTGCGCCTCCAAGATCCCGCCCCCTCGCCTTCACTAACCTGGCCGCGCGCTGATGGCACCCGCTTCCAACTGCGGTTGAGGGGTCCAGTCACATGCAGCGCACCTCACTTTCCATGAATCCAAGCAGCCTTTTCCCCAATACTTTTGGCTCTGGCATGTGAATTAATATTTGGTGGCCCACGTGGATCTCTGTTGCTGCTGCCTGTCGGTGTTAGCAATCAAGGCAGGCCCATGCTGCTGGGTCGCCGAGTTGTCCGGGTGCTTGAATTGTCCAGAGTGGACCGGGAAGATAACGGTCGGACCTCTGGAGTCCCTAAGGCTGGGCTTCACTTGTCACCCACTGCCAATGTCTGCTCTGCTGCTGGCTGTGCACCTCCTCCAGCGTTCCCCTTATGGACACAGACCTCTCATGGGGCCCGTCCGCTTGATGGCTCCGTAAAATGCCCGCTCACTCGCCCTCTGTGCTGGCCTCCCTCCTGCCGAGCTATCCGTTCATTAGTCCTGCTACCTCCATGTTCTTTCAGTATAGCCGCTGCAGGGCTCCGTCCCATAGCATAAGCATGGGGACTGAGTAGTCGGTGTGTGGGCCGGAATTTGGTACACTGGTCAGAGCAAAGCAGGCACGGACTGATCGGGGACTTCCTCGGATGCATGTTCCCAGGCAGGCAGTTTGGAAGGTACATAGGGTGCAGGGCCGTCACGCGGGGAGGCCAGCTCCTGGTGTCCCGATTCCGGCTACGTGTCCCGTCACACATTCTACCTCATGCCGCCCGCTCCTGTAGGGGAGTGGGTCGCCGGGGGTGTCTGTCCGAGGTCCCAGCCAATCCTTTCCCACGGGAGCCCCAGAGGCCGCAAAACCTCCCAGACGTTGGGAACACCATTTCCCAGATGTTCGGCTGCGTTCACGTACCTCGCTGTCCGGAGTCTGAGGATGTGCACCATGCTGCTCTGATCGGCGGCACCGCTGCTGACAAAGACTGGGGCGCCCAGTTCTCTATGCTGTTGGGACAGCCAGTAAAGGCTACACACGGTGTGGAGGCCGCAACAAGGGAAGGAGAAAAAAGAGCTCTTTATTTATAAACTGGGCACCCTTACGGTCTCCCCTGAAGGTTCAGGCTCACTCCTACTGCCTCCTTTCTGTGGGGGGTTGGGACTATATCTGGACCCCATAAGCCTGAAAGTGTTTTTGTGCTGGGGAGTGGTATGCGGGTGACGGGTGTCATGGATGACAAGTGTGACGTGACAGGCAATACAGCAATGACAGTTGCAGGAATGAGGAAACTGAAAACCAGGATGTGAGGTGGAAAACTTTGGCCACAAGCTTTATTTTAGTACCAGCCATGGTGCAAAAGAAAAACCAGCCATAACATCACATAAGGATAACAATACTATATTTTGGGGACAGAGGGAACAGGTGAGCGGGGGGCCCTAATCCCAATTAGGGGCCGCTCGAGGCTGATCCCTGCCGCCATTCATATGAAAGCTTGTGACAATTGTTTCTCCCCAGCGTGTGAGCTGTGACATGTTCATAAATTGCTTGTCTTTTGGAGCAGGTTCTGCCTGCTTTCTCTTGTCCTTTCCAAGTGAGGTGGGGAGGTGTGCGCTTATGTGCCTTTTATTGCTGTCCAACCTGACCAGGTTTAGCACTTGCACCCTCTCTTGCTCACAGGGTGATTTTCGCTGAAGTTATGGCTCTTGATCCACATTTCTTGATAAAACAAAACCCCCCGTTGTGAAGCCTTTCACTTGATACTCCTCGGGATGTGTTCTTGGAGCCATTTTGATTTTTTGATCATGTGTTATGTAGTTTTCCATGGATGGAGGCGTTTTAGCCTCTTGGTCTACTCTTTGGAGATGAATTTGGCACTTTCTACACACATGCTCCACTTGAGTTTTTGAAGCCCCCACGCTCCGTTTGTGGGCTAGTTATTTCCTCGGGGGGTGGGTTCTAGGAGCCTTACTAGGGTCTTCCCTGCTCCTGATCCACTTGTGCTATGAGACCCCTCCCGCGCATTAGGCTGCTTGTTTTTACAGCCGGGGTGGGTTCAAAGAGCCTTACTAGGTTTTTACCCTGCTCCCGATCCACTTGCATTGTGAGAACCCCTCAGCGCTTAAGGCTGCTTGTTTTTACAGCTGGAGTGGGTTCAAAAAGAGAGCCTTACTAGAATTTTCCCTGCTCCTGATCCACTTGTATTGTGAAACCCCTTCAGTGCTTGTGTTGTACGATTTCGCTGCTGGGGTGGGTTCTAAGGGCTTAGCTGGGAACTTCCCCTGCCCACGATCCACTTGCGTACCCCAGTGCGCTTATCTTGGATAAAAAATGCGAGGGGTGGGTTCCGGAGCCTTACTAGGACTTACCCTGCTCCTGATCCACTTGTGGTGAGACCCCCCCTCTGCATGCATGGAGGTGGATACTTGAGGCTTACTAGTACATGTTTCTGCTCAAGTTCCTCTCTCCTTTTCAGTTTTGTAAGACCCCTAGAGCTCCCACCTGTATTGATGTTATCTGTTGGATTCTGAGCGCCTGGGTCTTCTATAACTGTATTTTCCTAGAAGATTAACTAATAGACAAAAGACCCCCGGTATCTTTTAAAGCCCTTCTTGGAGTTGAATTTTTATGTTTATTTTTAAAGTGAGGCGTTTTAGCCTCCCCTATTATTATGATTGTGCTCCATATTCTACCTGGCCCTCGCTATAGCTTTCCTTACAGTTATTTGCAGGGTGGGAGGGATGGTTTTTTAGACCTGCAGCCGTCCTGCTGCTGTTCGTGGCTGACGGGGAGGAAGCATGAGAAGGGCCACCTTGCCCCTGCCAGATAAAGGCAAAATTCGGCCTGGGGGCAAGGCGGCCCTTTCTTTGAACTTCAAAAGGCCCCCGCTCTGCATCCGACAGGATGGGAAGGGGGGCCTTTGAAGTATGGAGGGCAAGGTGACAGGGGGCAGGGACTACCGGTTGTCACCTGCCGCTCTCACCTCACCCTCCTGTGCGGGAGACGCGCTGTCTGGGTTCCTATTGTTAAGGGACCCAGCAGCCCGTCCCCCACCATGTGCATGCTAAGTGGGGCAGCGCCAAAAGGCACTGCCCCACCGGACTCAGCACAAACCCCCACCTTCCAGTTTACGGCCCCGGGCCTCCCATCCGAGTGGGCCCGGGTGTAGCATGCCCATAGGACTTCCCGTACACTCCCTGTCGCCTTCCGCGGGCTACTCTTCCCCCGCTGCAGTCTCAACGTCCTGTGTCGCAGTATTCAGAGCCGCCTTCCTGCACTTCTCGATGGGTCTGGGCCACACTCCCTCGCTGTGTTAACCTCCTCGAATGTTGCTTCACTGCTGCTGAGCCTCACCACGGGTCTCCCCGTCCCTCAAGTTGGTATGGGTCTCCGGGGGCTCGCACTGTCCCTCGTAGGTGCTCCAACTTCTTCCGGGGACCAGGGCCGCTGAGGGCCTGAAGCTGCAATATGGCCCCGCTGCTTCCTCCACCGGCTGATTAGCGAATCAGCGCTCCGGCTCCAATTTGGTGTGCTCCGGCTCCAATTCGGTCTACTTCGTTTCGCTTGGGGGCTCATCTCCCCTTCGGCCACTACTTCCCACCACTTGTCGGTATGCAGGCAGTCTGGCTCTGCTCTATCTCATCTCCTTTGTACTGGAGGGTGCGGGAGCCAAGTTCTAAAAGCCCATGTTTCCCTGCGCCCCCTTGTGGTCTCGTCAACATTTTTATTTTTTAACAAATCTTTCCCAAACTTTGCAGTTTGGGGGGGCTGAGGCAGGTGGTGGGGTGATTCTGAACGTGTCCCTAATTGTCTACATAATTTCAGCCAAATCCATTGCATGAGTCAAAAGTTATTAGTAATTCAATTTTTCGTGTTGCCTATGGGAGTCCGACTCACCTTAACTATAGGGCCCTATAATATATATGTAAAATAGTCAATTTGAGTCAAGTAACACATTCTAAAACGCCACCTGGTAGCCATTGCTGGAAGTTCACCTCCAGTTCCTAGTCACATCAGCAAGGTATTGTGGGTATGCAAATGAACATAAATGCAAACCTTTCTGTCCGGGAAATGGTTTTTTTCTTAGAGGGCTGTTCTACTTTATACATCTCGAGACAAACATTTTGCAAGTCTGTCAGGACTATAATGCACTGATGATGCCTAATAAGAGTGAAACCAGGTATCTAGTTGTCCTGACAGCCTTCTGGTAGGAGCATTGGGCCATGTTTTTAAAACAACAAGAAAGTTATGGTGAGTTTAAAAAGGTTTGGAAAAAACTTTTCAGCTGAAATGTGAAAGTCGAATGGTCCATTTAAGTCAAACATTCCACCATGCCACATATTAACCATTGCTGGAAGTTCACCTCCAGTTCCAAGGCACATCCTATTGCTGGTGTTGGCACACACGTGTTGTTTGGCGTTCTGCATGGCGCTAGCTGGTTTGTGAAACAGTTTGGGGATTTGGCTGTTGGTATTCTTGCAGGATTATTGTTGGTTCTGGTTGGTGCCTCCCTGAGTTCTCGGAAGTGTGTGGCCAAGAGGAGTCCTGTGTCCTCAGTTGAGGATTCCTCTGTGAGCTCTCTCTCCTCCTCCTACTAGGAGGGACCTGAAGAAAAGTGAGAGGCTGACCCTTGGGATGTCTGAGAAGGAGTTGGTTTGCATCTGCCAGAAGGTGTTGTGGGTGAAGGCGTGCCAGCTTGAGTCCAGGAGGGTGCTTCCTCCTTTGCCCAAAACCTCTTGACGTGGAAAGTGGTAAGGAGGAGCAGCACAGAGGTAAACATCTGGATAAAGATGCTAGGGTTTGAATTTGTTGGGAGTTATTTAGCTTCTGCTTCTAGCCTAGAAGAGCCTGGTTGGCCTGACACCAACCGCTACTAGGAGCTACGTGTAGCTCCCCAGGCCAACTGGTGCCTTATGAACATGCATATATGATATTAACTTTGAATATTTGAGAATGTTAATAAAGAATAATTAGGACATGCCTAGTGCACATTTGGACATAATGGATCATAGCTAATGGGCACAAATGTTAAGTTTATCTCTCCTGTAGAAGTTAGATTTGCAGCAAGCTGTGCACTCGCTCCTGGTTCTCCAGCGGTAGCCCCTGCCGGCTGGGTGAAACGCGGCACCCAGGAGCTGGTTTTAGCTCCTGCTCATTTATTAATTTCAAAACCTGGATGTGATTGATGTAGTGGTGCTTCTGGTGTCGCACTATATGGGCTTCCACGAGGTGCTGGCTGTTCCGGCGGTGGGGGCCAGGGCCAGGCCTCCCCTAGGCAGTTTAAGGAATGCCATCAAAATGGGGCTTTGTTTGCTTCTACAGATTAAGGTAGAGATCCTGTGTGACTAGTAGGAACCAGAGAAGGTTGCAGTGCTTCGTGTCCAACTTGTTTCCCTTGCAGGAGGCATACTTCTGCAGACTCTGCATGTGGACATGATTCTGTCCAGTCTTGTGTGCTGCACTTCCAGGGCAGCGGAGGAGGCTCCTTTGCAGGACTAGGTGTACAGAAAGGTGGACTCTGCATTAGAAAGGGTCCCCTTTTGTGAGCCATGCAAGGTGTTAGTGCAGCTGCAGTGTCTATGGGGGCAGCACTGTCTGGGCACTGTCACTGGCACCTCAACATCTGACAATCAGATGGGCATCGGAAGACGTCTGCTCCGAAGATCCTTTTTGACTTTTTGAGGGGAAGATGGAATTTGGAGATTCCTCCGATGAGAAGGTGCATCAGGTGTTCAAGATGGATAAACCAGCAGACAAGCTGCACAGGTGGTCAAACGCTAATCCTCAGACTGGGGCTTCTGGGGAGCAGAGAACATTCTGTGGGTAGCTTACACGAAAGGGAGCTACAACAAACTATCCAGCCAAGGGCTGCATTAATTGCCTCAGAAGTGGGGTAAAGCCATTTTTTCCAGCAGATTTGCAAAAGTCCTGACGCTGGGTGTGTGGGAGCCAAACTCAGGTGGCTCTTGCATGGGTAGCGGGCAGTATCCTAGGATGATTGGGTGAACAGGATTGTGAAATGCTTCTAAAAGATAAAGCTTTCTCTTGTCCTTTACTTTTGGGAGCGATGGTGGCTGCCGTCCCAAGAGGAAGTGAATAAATCCCTGGCACTGGTAAACTGGGTGTAGGACTAGTTGAGGAAAGTGGCGATTCGAAAGGTTCAAGAGAGAATTTGATGTTTTTATTCCATCATCTTTGTGGTCTTGGAGGCAAAATGCAAGTTCCAGCTGGTACTAGATCTAAAGAGGTTGAATTTGTGCAGACACAGCACTTCAACATTGAGCGTATTCAGAGGATGTGAGAATGGCGTGGACAGAGTGGGAGGTGGCCCGCTCGAGAAGGCGGGTTGCGGGGAGGTAACGAAATCAAGTAATCCGGGAGCGGCAAACTCAGGGCGAGACGCCCTCGCTTCACGGCCGCTGCTAACAGCTGCGCCGGATTCGGCGGAGGCGAAGCAGGACTCATTCTTTCCGCGGCCACAGCAGCCGGCGCAGACGGCTAGAAGAGGATTGCCCTACTACCAGATGGGGTCCGGCGGCGCGCAGGGAGAGGCAGTGCCCCTTGCGTTGACCGCTGGACCAGAGCCACAGGGAGAGAAGTCCCTCTGGACCTTCTCCCACCAATAGCCCCACACCGGCAGAACTCACCTTATGATCCCGTGGCCACGGCCTCCATGGCCGCCTCGACTCCCAGAGAGTGGCCCATTGAGGGGTGGCGGAGCCAGGGAGACGCCGGATGGAGGTGGGGAGGGGCGGTAGACCGGAGTCCACCCTCCCCGACGGGGAACAGAGGCGTCGGGAGGCGGCAGGCCCCCCAAGGCCAGAACGGACATGGGATTAGGGGGGGGTGGTTACAACCTGCTAACTGACACAGCTGGGGAGGAAGTGGAGGTGGCAGCCCTCCTTATAATGGGTGGATCCTCTAGTCAACAACCTATCAGAAGACAGGAAGTGCTTATGATTGGTGGGGGCCGGGCCTATAACAGAGTATATAAGGAGTAACGGAAATTCCTCTGTGTGTTGTTTTCAGACCCCAGAAGAGGAGCGAGGAGGTGAATGGTGGGGCTATCCGAGCTCATGTGAATAGAAGGAGACGACAGAGGGAAAGACTAACCCCAAGGCTTTGAGTGTAGTGAAGGAACTACCTCCCAGCAAGTTATTGTTTATTACGCAAGGAACAAGGACTCTTTGTGCATAAAAGAAATAAAGTATTCTTTGAGCATCCATGCCGTCATCTGTCGTGCATTTTACAGAGGATTATTCTGCTGTTAGGGGCATCTGACTTTCTGGCTTCCCTGGACTTGCAGGATGCCTACTTTCAAGTGCCGGGATGTTGCATAAGAAGTTTCTGCGATTTCCTGTATCACCAGTGCATGGAGATGTGAGACTATCGGCCCCTCACCTTGGTAAACCCTCTTGGAGCCTAGCCTTTTTGAGGCCAAATGCCAGTCTGAAACTGGAAATGCAGCCCGCTGCTGCATTTTCAGATTCAGACTTGACATTTGGCTTTAAAAAGACTCCCGGAGTGTTTACCAAGTTGAGGGGCTGATAGTCTTAAACTTCCATGCACTGGGGATACAGGTATTTCGATACCTGGACAATTGGCTGCTTCTAGGGATCTGTTGTTGCAGGATATAGAGATTGCGTGCAGAGTGCAGCAGTCTTTGAGGTATCTGCTGAATCTGGGATTTTTTGCTGAACCTGGAGAAGCCTCACCTGCAGCTGTCAAAAGACCTTCAATACTTTTCGGCTAGGTTCTGAAATGCACATGGATGTTGCTGCTGTTGGATAGGGCAGGCTGGCCCCAGCATTCTTTGGGGGACTTTGTTGTCACAGAGATCATCGATAGCTGGGGAGATTCTCGGTAAATGGGGTCATATGGCAGCCAGTGAGTTTGAGGATAGTGGGCACAGCTTTACATGCGCCCCTTTGATGCCTCATCTTCACTGATTTTGGAGGACAGATCTCATGCATTGCAGGACAGGATTCCGATCACGCCAGAGCTGAAGGACAAGGTGCAGTGGTTATTAGACTGGGGGAATCTTCTGAGAAGGTTTCCTCTGCAGCAGCCTTGCTTAGCATATTTTCTACTGATGCCAGTGGCCTTGGCTGGTGTGCAACATTGGGGGAGATGGAATTCCAGGAGCTACTCCCTAGCAGGCCACTCTTTCCTCCAACTTAAGGGGGCTTGCAGCCAGACCAAACAATACAAATTTTATTTCGGAAATAAAATTCCATAAAAGTTATACAGCATACAATATAATAACAAAGCCATATGCATGACGAGATAAAAAGTTACAATTTTCCAAAACGGTCGATATTAAAACAGGTTAAGTGTCAAACATAGATTGTTGCACTATCCTTAAACTGAATTCTCTTTTCTTCCATGCATTTAATAAGTAGAAACTATGAAAATAACACCAACAAATTTAGCACTTGTACATAAATGTTCTGCAGCAATCGCCATCAGCATAACCCTATTGTTCATACATGATTTTAAATAGCTTCTTCATATTGCATCGTATTGCAGACAAATTAAAAGAAAAAGCTGTACAGTTTCCCTTTCAGAAGGACAAAAGGGACACATTGGAGAACATTTAAGGTCCCACTTTGCTTTAACTGTAGCAAGAGGTACATTTCCAAAGCACATCTTTAGAAATAAAGGATCATCCCCAAGCAGAACGGAAAAGCACTAATTGAAATGGGGATACGCTGGGGAACATTCAAGTTGGGGAACTTGGAGGGGATGGGAGGGAGGGAGGAGGGAGGTTGGAGGAGGGAGGAGGGATAGTTGATAGATAAGTTGTTAAAACCTCGGGGGCACCAGATCTATTGTTGGCTAGGAGGAAGTCAGAAATTTTGCACAAGTGTCGTAGTAAAGCGATATTGCATTGATTTATGTATGTTGGATTATGTTCCTGCCCTCGATGAATAAATAAAACTGGTTAAAAAATGAAATAAAACTGGTTAAAAAATGAAATAAAGGATCATCTACCAGATGCAATTACTCCTCCATCATAAAACATGTTTACACATCGGGTACTCATAGCCCACGGATTAACTTTTTTGTAACATAATCACCCCACATATACTGAGTATAGGTGTCTACAACAATTTCTTTACATGTTACATCAATGGCTTAAGGGCTCGTCCAGAGCTCTTCCAGATCCAACTTATATACAAGATCCTTTACATGTCGAAACCACCCAAGCAAGTTCAAATTATTATGGGACAACACATCTTTTAGTGCACCTCCATACTTCATGTAGTCCTCACCCGACCAAATACGCACCCATAATAAGACCGGCTTAAGAACAAACTGATCAAGAATGCATAGAAGGCCTTATTCCATGTGCAAAGGGATAAGGGACCCGTAATAACCTTTTGTGAATGATAGAATTCTCCCAAAACACCTGATCTGGGACCCTCCTTGTGTGGCCAGGGAAAGGCAGGTGCTTCCTGAGCCCGACCCTGGAGGTGGTGTACTGCGGGAGGATCACATGGGGATCTGGGGGGGCAACAGACCAGGAAGACTGGGATCCCCCTTTTTAATTTACCCATAATCCTACCCTTTTGATGACACTTTGCCAAACTGAAGAAGTGGAAAAACCTAACTGTGTTTAAAAGAACTACATGTCCAGAATCCTAGAGGAACTGAGATGAGGAAGAGGGCTGAAGAGTGATGTAGATGTAATAGTCAGGCAATTAAGGCTAGTAGCCATTGCAGGAGTCGGGCAATTGAAGCTAATGGTAACAGTTGAAGTCCATTGTCAAACCTGTGAGGCATGAAGGCCCCAGTAGTAAAGCGGGGAGAGAGAGAAGGAGTTGGAGCATGAGTTGGAAGGCTGGCAGTACTAGATGAGAAACACGAGGCTGGCAAGTCACGAGGAAGTGGGAGCACAGAAGGGATGCCGGAACGTGCAGACCGCAGATTTCACCTGCAGGTTTTGAGAGGACCCTGTGTTTCCAAAACCTGTATTGCAGAAGAAGACGTCCTTTTTAAAATTTTCCCCACGTGAGCCGAGTTGCTTTGATTGCAGAGCTGTGACCATGCAGAAGCCCAAGGCCAAAAGCCGAAGGAAAGCTGTGGGGCTCTGGAGTAAAAGGAACTCCCAATTAAGAAGGCCGGGCCAAAGACATCAGTGCTGAAGATGGGTGTGGGTCACAAGTGAGCCAGAAGTAGCAGCAGTAGTCGAGGAAGCCTAGCAACCCGCAACCGCAGTGTCCCTGAAACCGGTGTGTGAAGCATGGTGTTCAGATTCACTCCACAAGCCTTGCCGTTAACTGTAGCCAGCTTCGAAATAACTTGCATAACTTTCAAAGCAAGTAAAAGTTATTAGATATCTGTTAACTGTCCGTTAATGATGGAATTGTAGCACTTGCTCTTAATGTGAAAGTTGTAATGTTTGCAAGAGAAGTGAAGAGTCATTACATCCATTGGTGAACTTTGTTCGGATTAAGGAGCATTTGCACGTCCTTAATTGTGATGAAAGAATGCTTGTTAAATCCCATCCGAATATCAAACATTAGTGTTGTACAACAGTTACAAGTAATAGTGAAAGCAACATCAAAGGAAGGTTGCATGTGACCAGTTGCATTTGCGAAGGAAATCTGAAGTTGTCTCCTTTTAACGCTATACAGGAATGCAATTCTACTCACCATACAGTTAAAAATCTAACTTAAAGAATGGTTGTGTGGGCCTAATTATGTTTTCACTTTGAAGACTGAACCTTGTAATGCATTCAATATTGACATTCTTTAGTAAGAAGTTATGGGCACCATACTGAAGAGAAGAACAAGCAGTACCCAAGCCAACAGGCATAACTCTTTCCATAGTGAAACCAGTCATGTTAAAAGCTATCTACCGACTCTTCAGTCCAGTATCCCAAGATAGTAGTGTGGCGTTGTTTCGTGAAGCTGAAAGAATGGCACTACAGCTTCAGGGTAATTACTGGAACAGAAGATATAGGAGTAAAGCTGGGGAAGGGAAAATTGATGCTTGTAAAGAAAATTCAGAAGTTAACCAGTAATGCTAAAGACTGCTGAAGCTGAGAGGCAGTAAGTCTTGTGGGCAGAAGCAGGTTATCCTTGTGGCAGTCAGGCAGAAGAGGCTTCCCTCTTTTTTAAAGGCCTTCAATGGAAGAGTTCCTTGCCTTCCTGAAGAGGTTGCAGTGTCTGGTCCGACCTGCCAGACAATGCCAGACAATTCAGAAGTACAAAGCAGTAGTAAAAATACCTGAACTATTGTGGTATACAAAGTTGTCAGCGGATGTTGCATACTGTGGGACAAGGGCGACTGTTCTCATGGTAACAATAGTAGAATGGTGGTTGTTAAAAGGGAAACAACAACCCAAATAGACGAATACTGACAAATATACCAAATGTACTGAAGAAGTACTAACTAATTGTAAAGTTGTAGCTGGAGGAGTCCTGAAAGTAAATATTATATATTCTTTTGAACTATGTCTAATAATATTGAAGAGAAGACAAGATCTCGTCACAACGAGGATTACAATTGGTGCTATTTTCTTTGCTGGAATTGGAAGGGGATCTTTTAAACCAATACCAAAGAAGTGTTGCCAGTGGGTTCATTTTGTTTGGTGACATTTTGCTATGACTTGGAACTGATAAGAACTGGCTCAAGACGTTTCTTTTCCTTTGAACATTTTTAAGTTGGCTGTAAAGCCTGGACAAAGGATCTTACCCAGGGCAGGTGAAGGTCATCCGAATATTCTTTAATATTGTTTATTATCTGATGTTGCTTTATCATTGTCTATGTATGTTGGTTGTTTAGTGAGGACCAGTTTACCCATGCTAGAGATTTTTCCCTTAGCCTTTAGACTATGTGGGGAATTCCTTGGTAGAGTAGGGAAGGCTTTCTTTGAAAATATTTTCTTTAATAAAATGTCATAATTTGAGAACTACAAGCAGTTGTTCGCCTCACATTACTGACACCTCACACTTTTCAGAACATTGTCTATACCAGCTAGAGCATTAGCCATAATTGGGCCCCAGATTTCTGCTCCATATAGAGCACCAGCCAAAACCTGGGCTCTATAAATTTCCACAGCTGGAGAAAGGTAGTTACACTTGGATCTATTGGCAAAGGACAAAATGCCATTGCGTTTTCTCCCCATGCTCGCATCAGACCTTGACACATGGTTTTTCCATTTCCCATCATTGGAAAACTTTACACCAAGATAATAAAAATTGCTGACTTCTTCGATCTTCTCCCCATTAATATCAAGTACCATATGGGATCAGTGCCCCAGTCCTCCGCCACATCTCATAGGTTTCTATTGACTGGTGTTCACTTCCAAACCTCCTAATTCACTGAACTTAACAAAGTGGGAAACCTGCTTTTTTAGCCCCATTGGGGTACACGACAGGAGTACAATGTCATCAGCAAAAAACAAAACTTCACTTTTTTCCCCTGCTAACATAGGGTCATTTGACCTACCCATTGAGAAATCCTCTAGTACTACATCAAAAAATAAAATGAAAAGTAAGGGGGCAAGCATACACCCTTGCCTTTCCCACTTCTTTCCATAACAGTGCTAGTGCTGTTCCCCTCCCTTCCCTGCAGCCATTTTCAGGGCTCTACAAGTCTTCTTGCAAAGGATCAGGGGATCCTCTGTTCTGGGCAGGAAAGAAAACGGTTTGTACATGGCCTATGTGAACAGCCAATGTGGGGGACTTGGTCCTGGCTGCTGTAGAACTGGCTTTCGATATGGGCTGCTGGGTGGAGAGGAACCTGCTGTCTCTCAGGATGGAACATACCAGGGGAATGGACAACTTCCAGGCAGACAGTTTGAGCAGGTGTTTTCCTTCCTCTTATTGGGTGTTAAGCTGTGGTGTGTTTCACAAGATCAGCAGACATTTCGGCTGTCCGATGATAGACTTGTTTGTAGGATGCTCAGCTTCCCTGTTTCTGCTCTAGGTTCCCTTATCAGGGGGTTGAGGCAATGTCAGTAGCCTAGCTAAAGGGCCTTCTCTCTGTTTTTCTGACTCTGATTCCAAGGGTGCTGGTGAAGATCAGAGACTAGGGGTCTGAGGTGATTCTGCTGGCTTCTGTGTGACAGGTGGTCATGGTATCTTCTGCTGATTGAGTTGGCAGAAACCACACTAGCGCCAAAGCCATCTTCCACATGTCTTCTCCTGGATTTCGGGGCTTGAGCCTGCAGCATCCCATGTTGGGCTGGTGGTTCAAAATTGAGTGGCAGGGGCTACGAAGTCAGGGTCTGACTCAGCAGCGGACTCAGCAGCGGACTCAGCAGCTGACTAGGGTCCAGGAGGTTCTTCCACACTGAAGGACTACGATTTACATTGGAATTCCTTTTCTGTGTTGTGTACCAAAAGGTCTGCTCGGGCAGTTGATTGCTCTATTCCCGTGGTTCTGTAAATTCTTCTGCGGGGTTGAGAAATAGGTTTGGCAGTCTCTTCTATACAAGCTGAGTGGGCAGCGATCTGGGCATTCCACACACTGTAGATCTTGAACTCGGATTTTGAGAAGTTAGGGGCCGGCTTCTGAAGAGTTTCTTGCAAGCCAGGCCCAGGGTGTAAGCAAAGGTGTCTCCTTGGGATCTTCCCGAAAGTGTGTTGCAGGACTTTCCCTTCGAGTCGATTTGAGTCTGTTGACCTCAAATTCCTGACATGGAAGTAAGTGCTCCTGATGGCCATTATGTCTGCTTGTAGGTTGCAGGCAATTAGGGCACTGATGATGGCACAATTCCTAAGAGTGCAGTCTGAGTCCCTTGTTCTGTGGTTTGAACCTGGTTCTTGTCCAAAAGTTATTGCATAGCATCACTAAGCACAGGATATTGTACTGTCAACCGTTTTCCCAAACCCAATTTCTCCAGAGCAGCAGAGGGGGCACAAGTTGGATGCAAAAAGGGCTGTATTGACTTATATTCTCAGGACTGTGACAGTTTGGCATACAGCTTGTGCATAACGTTTGGATGTCCTAAACCTGGAAGACCTGCGTCGGTACTCCTTCTCAGCTGGTGGATCTGGCAAGCCATTGCACTGGCATATTCTGCCACGAAGGTCCCCTTGCTGGACTGTGTCCTGGGCTGCTCTTCTAGGGTGATGACATCTTTGGCAGTAACACAGGGTATGCCTATTCAAGACATATGCAGGTCAGTAACCTGGGCGACCCGAATACCTCTTCACCAGGAACTACTGCCTCGATTTGCATAATTGGAGGTCAAACTCTTTGGGGATGGGGCGCGGTTTGAGCTCCAGGATTCACTTTCAGGGGTGGTGTGGTATTTTCTGGAAATAAATTGGTGATTAGTTTAGTTTAAGAGAAACATCCTGAGTGGTTAGTTTTTTTTTGTTTTGTTCGTGAACCATTTCACAGCAGTCTTTGGTGTCAGTAAGTACTGGGACAAGGAAGAGGGATGTTGCTGTAATGAGTCAATTACTTACTGGTAATCTTCATTACTCCTAGTCCTCCTCGTCCTGTTACGACCCACCTCTTCCACCTTAGAGCGGTGTAAAATGGGTCATTACATGTTGGCTGTAAACATACTGATGCATTGTGATGGCTGGCAGTGATATACTATTGGTGGAGAGGGATCGGGACATATGAGAAACAAAGACAAGGTAGGGTGAGTTCCTGGCATTGAGGTTGGGGACTTCAGAAGTAAGTACTGTGATGAGGAAGAGTAGGACTAGGAGTAATGAAGACTACTGGTAAGTTATCAAACCATTTGTGGCCCAGGTGACAGTCCTCTGCAACTTACTGTGAAACTGAAACCATATTTAGAAATAACAGTGTCCTTGCAGAATCATGCATGGAGGAGGAAAGGTACTTATTTGGAGTATAACTCTGGCTTGTTGTTTTTATTTGTTTTATATTTTAACTATTCAAAATATTAATCGGCCTCAGTGAATTTCAGTTTAAGTATAGGTTTGCCCTACATTGAATTTTTTCAATTATTTTGGTTTGATTTTATGTAAACCTTGCACAACTAGAAACGATTATTTTTAATTTGTCACATTAGATCTGATAGTTTACCAATACAACAAAGAAGTTAACTCTAAGTAGATTTGTTGCAAGCCCCTCGCCCCCTATTTTTAGCGCCACATTTTGTCTTGCTTCTAGTGCCTGGCCGAATCCGCCACGTAAAAATTGAATAAACATGGAGCAGGATACATCCATACGTTGTCTCTTGGTTTTCATTTCATATGTCAAGATACCTTCTGCATTAAGTGTAATCTAATGGAAGTATTACAATATAACATCATAATTAAATCCAACAGCCCCAGGATCTGGGCCACAATTTCCTCCATAATTTAAATCTGTTCACCCTATTCAAAGCTGCAGTTAAAACTACAAATGCAGAAAACCAAGCACGATTATTTTTTCAGTGGCCTTATCCTTTAACTGATCTACCACCATTACATTATTTACAGTTTAGTGCCCCTTGCGAAAGCCTACTTGGAATGTAGTGAGCTTATTTGGTTGAGCCCAATCAGTTAGGTTTTTCACTAGCATCAGAGCAAAACCTTTGCTTGAAACATCCAGGAGGGCTATTAAACAAGAATTATTTGGAACTTCATAGCTCTTCTTCATAACCATGCTTTGGGAAGGATTCCTATGTGATTTATATTAAATGGGTCTGCTTCTCCAGTTGATCATTCATCAGGTCTTCTCTTGATGAAGACATTGCCCATTCATTTTTCAAGGCTTTGATCTTTAGAAATGTGAACTTTGCCAAACTTCCTTTCCCAATTGCGTTAGCCATTGTCTTGATCAATGGATGACTCACTATAGAATATGTTTACAGATGTTTTCTCCCTATTGCTTTTGCAAGAGCAGACTTGGTGTAGTTCTTAAATTGGTTACTAATTCCCCAAATTGTTTTAATCCCTTTTCCTATAATTTTTACCATCTCACACCATGGATTATTCATAACACTTGTGACGAATTAGAAGTATTCGTCCCTTCTCCCCAAGGGGGAGCCACCCCTGTTAGGCTAGACCCTTCCTCGGGGTCTAAGCAAGTGGGACCTCACTGGGAGTGACGCCCCCTTAATGGATAAGGACTCACATTCACAAAGGGAACTCCCTATGTAGGACACTATCTGCATACATGGGCCTTGCATCCAAAACATTGTGTCCTCCACCTGTTTGGTGTAGGTAATGTGGAAACCGACATGTTATCTGAAAATAAAGGAGATATCGCTTTAATGAGAAATGGCTATGAAAACAGTAAGAGGAGGCCCACACCGAAGAGAGAGAGAGAGCGGTGCGCAGTGGAAGCCTCCCGATCTCAGAACGCCAAGGAGAGGCAGAACGGAGTGCAACCGTGGAGCCTGGCGGGAAGCAGCAAAGGCAATTGTGCGATGCTGGAGGATCAGCGTAGCAGACAGCGGGGAAAAACCTTCCGGACGGAATCGGAGGCACCATCCGAAGAGGTGGTGTGAACATTGACATGCTGTGGTGGTCCAGAGACCTCCAAACTGGAGCAACCGAGAACGAAAGCGAAGAGAGGCAATTGACCGACCAAAGCGTGAGCTCACCCCTGCAAAGTCACCAGAGGCTGATGCAGGTACAGGGGTGTGCTGGAGGAGCGGGCAGCCGCTGGGAGGATGAATAATTCAGCAAAGAGACTATGATTGTGATAAGTGTATTAACGGAATAACTAGTGAGCAGTAACAGATTTCTCTGGAGATATTCGAAAACCTACAGCAGGAAAAAGTTTGTGAAGCGTTAAAGTGAAAACAACTATCGTGGGGAAGAGGGTGAACTCCAAATAATAATTTCAAGAGAGAGTCCCCTGTGATGAAAGTTGTGAAATGTATGATTTAGGAGTACAAAGTGAAGTACACCAAGAAAGAAGGAACTTGGTAAAGCAAGTGTTTAAGAAACTATATTCAAGAGAACAGTATTAAGGGTCATTTGCTCTGGGAAATGCAACCTACCATCAGTTATAATGAGGCATATTTTTGTGATACAAGAGACATTTAGATATTACAGACTTGTATGAAACCAAAAGACCCTGGGAGAAGCCACAAGACAAAATGGCAAAGGGAGGTCACCAGAAGAGAGATTTTCTGGTCCCAGTTTTATTAGTATTATTATTGTTAGGGTCAGATAGATTTAGGCTTGGACCAATGACATTTTTGATTTTCAACTTCCTGATGATGGACAAGCACCTTAGTTTACTTTAGTTAGGTAGGGAATCCCCCTATAGCGTTAGGGAAACTAGGCCTTTTCTTGGCTTTTAAAATAAAGCAGTTAGAAATGTCTGTTGTGTCTGACTCCTTTCGACTAGCTACGCTCTGTTTATTCCATTTGGATCATTTATTATATTTGTGCTGTTCCTTAACCCTTTTTAGCTTTATTTGTTCCCAAGTATTAGTAGGTTGTTTTGCTAATCCACTTTAGTTGTTTTTCTGGAGGGAAGCTTTGTCAAAGACCTATGCTACTCTTGAGATCTCTATAGCTCTTAGACTTTCCCCTTGCTGCATTAGCTTCTAGGAGGGGTTACATACTATTTCTGGAATGCTACAGGATTATTAAGTACAGACCCGAATTTGAGGTATATATTTCTCGCTCCATAACTCGATGGATTCATTGATCCATGGACTGGATGTTTTTTGCTGTACATATCATTTGATAAAAAATATATATAACCATTAACAACCCTACAATCTCTGACTGCATAGATCTCATCAAACATATATTCACTCTACCTCTTCATTAGTAAAATAACACGATGGAAGCTGTAATGATCTATAAGAAAAGCAATTCAAATTAGACTTTTTTTTTTCATTTGTCCAAATATGGCTATATTACTTTACCCTGACATTCAACAACGTTAAACCCCATTTCGGCAGGCTTTCTCCACATGTTTCCATGTGCAGCCGATATCTTTTGATTTTAATACACTCTCTGGTATTTTTGACATTCTAAGCACATCTTCATATTGTTAATTATGATATGCATCGTAATATTTGGCATGCAAATCCCCTGCCAAAGGGACTTGGTCCAGCAAGTATGATGCAAACCAGTGTTCCAACAGTAATAAAACAGAATTATTCTATGCGTCGCTGCACCCTTGGGAATATTATTCATGTTTATTAGTAACCAGTCCTCTTTTTGGTTATTATTTTCCAATGTTACAATTGCTGCCTTTAAGGAGTGTGTCTTTCGTCCACCACTCAATGTGACGACTGTTTCACCCAGTAGTTATATAACACCTGATAGACTGCCCTTTATACCCTTATGCTGTAGGGCCAGGAGACAGTTAAGGCTATCAACACTAAGGGGTTCCATTAGCCAAGCTTCTCCTGCACAATCCAGCTATAGTAGTAGACAAGTATACCCCTAGTAGCCTCATTTGCTAAATTATGGTGGCATATTGAAAATTAAATGAATGATAAAGAGTATGCAATATGCTTAAGTGAGCAGGACATATCTTGATGAATGCAATTGATCTCAATTGTTGTATACAGATTATATGGTAACTTATTTATTGTATAGGCCGCGTGAAAAGGCTGAAATAAACTGTAATGCCCTGGATTTATATAAAGTACATACATTATTGAACCCCTAGTGTTCTTTATGTAGGTGGACATCCTATTAGGGCATTTGTAGCATTTTGGGTTGAACAATCTCTGACAGCCATTACCATTCTTCCATGTGTGTTACCTTACCTCAGGGTTCAACCTATCTCTGGGCACTCGAGAGCAGCTGGCTAAGATGGCTACATAAAATAGGAGTCCCGCCGAGCCTGATCCTGCTTTAAAACCATCTCATGCTAATGGGCAGAAGTGTGTAACGAGACACGTGTCCCACCCTTTCTGGCTCTGAGCCATGTGGAATATCGCCATGGGAGGGGTAACTCACTACTTTATGTAAAATGGCAATTTTGTTTTTGTGACATAACTTTTCATTACATTTTTTGGTTTGTTAAAATGAGGATCATCCTATTCTTCAGATCAGAAGGAACCATTCAAAAAGCAGAATATTGCTGTGTGTTTTGTACTTCTAGAGATTTCTTTTTCCCATTTATCTCAATTTTTTCCATTACGCCGCACGTGATGCTTATGTAGGCTATACGGTTTCATTTCTGTTGACAAAATGCAATATATATTACGTTGGTAGGTCCTTCCTTTCTAAAGATATGCTTTTCAAATGATTTTATTTGTAATGTGAATTGCACACAAAGAAGCGTTTCTTCAGTTTGACAGGAATTATAGTCGAATGCTGTGTAAGTAAACTGGGTCTTATGACTAGGGTCTACAGCCTGGAAAACCTTGCTCGACATGTGATTCTCACTTGAAAACAGTAACAGCCTTAGTTTGTGATCAGGGTCTTATGATAAAAATTACTAAGGTGGCAGCTGCTGGTATGAGCTCACTTGTCCAGGAATGTTCCATTTTAAGTAAAATAATGTACAGTACTATTCAAAATTAAATGTATAACAAAATATAATAAAACTTTGAATAAGGCCTAATTTCTAACTTAAACTTAGCACTATTCGAGTTAAAATGAAACCTTTTGCAAAATACAATCGCTTAAAACAAAATACATGTTTGTAACATTCAAGTGACCTTTTTATCTATACTGGACATCCCGGAACATAGCAATAGCACTTGTGATGAAATCCTCAAATTGTATCTTGAAGTTTTAAAGTCTCCGTATATGTTGTAAAGTCGGCTAAAGTCTCTTTGATGCGGTCTTTTTACATGTCTCAGTTCCAGTTTGGTTCTCGGCATGTCTTGAACATCAACCAGCCAGTCTCCCGATTCAATTAAGACCTTAAAAATAGTTGGAATTTTTTTTAATTCAATTTTTCTCTCTTGAAAAATGTTATTGGGTGCACTTGAATTTATTTACGTCTTGCATTTTATAAGTGGCACCCTTTTCCCCATGGCAGTGAGAAAGATGCACGTTCCAACACGACGTATAATTTTATGAATAGCGCATCTCTTGCATTTTCACACTTTTTTGTTGTCCGTTTGCTTGCCAATTACCCTTTGGGTATAAAGTTGTTACAGCAGGTTTCAAACCGCAGCACTAAAACAATTGCAACTGTCGTCCGTTCTGTACATTTAGTTAATCTAGTCCTGATAAACCGGAATCCTCACAACATGAACATGTTTCTCAACATGGTTGACCCTCGCAGGCCACCTGCCCTAACATTTAACCATTTGACTTTGACAAAGCCTACCTTTTCATTTCTTATACTGACAGCAAGTTGTCTCTCATTTAGATAAGTTGATTGTTTATGTTGTAGTCTTAGATGTGTGGTGTAAAGTCTTAATTGTACTACCGAAATGTCTACTTTACATGGGGGGACTGTTTTTTATAACCAAGTGTTAAAGGTACTAGAGTATCTCATCATGGTGAATGTTTATTCAATACAGAGTAACTCTGATGTGTTAGAATACCATGATTCTATTCCAATCAAGCTTTGCACTGTAATTGTCATGCCCACCGCGCAACATGCAGTGGGCCACTGACCTGCAGGTAGCCAGCGCCTATATCCCTGTTGGCATCTGTGTTGTGGGGCCACAAGGAGGCATGGACACTCACAGACTCTGCAGCGGTATGCTGTTGTCAATGCTGCAGGACACTCTGTCCTCCATGTTTATTTTGCCACATCTGGCCAGTGGCCGTGCACCGTACCAGCGCCCCCCCCCCCATCACCAACCAGACGTTCTCGATTGTCGTGGTTGCACTACCATGCCACAGCAACCCAGAAGCCTTAAGAACCGGCTTGCAGGACTGCCGGTGCATCTCAACCTGTCAAGAAGCTTGCCAAGCTTATGTTGTTTACCTTTACTTTCGGTAGCATTTCTTTGCAATCTGTCTGACTCCGCTGTTGTGAATGATGACACAAAGAGGTGTCTCAAAAAGGCTCCCAAGTAAATGGAGACTTGGAATTCTCCTGGAACCCATAGCATGGTGTTGGCTTCCCCTGATTAACGTGTTAAAGTCAGTGCAGACTACTGACAAGGGAGCCAATGCAAGGTGGATGTTGATGGAAATAAGGGTATGATGGCCAATCCAACAGGCAACAAGATGGAGAGCAGCAGAATGGAACCGCAGGGTCTTTAGAGGAAAAGCAGTTACCAACTAGCAGACAGGGCAAACTGGACTGAGTAGTTAACAATCATGGGCCATAAGAAATAAGGGCAAGGACAAGGGAGACAAGAGAATAGAAGGCGAAAAAGCCAGGGGAGGCAAGACAGGCTAGGCAGAAGCCCAAACAGAAACGAGAAAAAGGCAGAAGTCAGGAGCACAGGAAACCAGCATCCAGAGCGTTGAGATGCACCCGGCAGTCCTACAGGCCTGTTTTTATGGCTTCCGGGTTGCCATGGCAGGGTCATGCAACCGAGAATGTTTGGCTGGTGATTGTGGAATGCTGGTAGGGGATGGGGCCACTGCATCATTAGCAGTGGCATACCGCTGCCAAGTCTGTGTTTGTGCCTCCTCCCCAGTGACAGACGCCAATTGGGATATAGGCACCAGCTACCTGCAGGTAAGTGGCCTGTTGCGCGATGGGCATGACGGGAATCAATGCTTACGTGCAGAAACACGATTTTAAAATCTTGCGTCTCTTACTTACACGCATGACCTTCTGTACCAAGTATGTCACTGATGATGCCATAGGTAAGGTCATATGCAACTTTTTTTTAATTAAATATTTTCTTTAAATATATTTTGACTTTTGAGAAATCACTGTCTTTTTACTGCCCAGAATTTCGGGGTAGGGTTTTGTTTTACATCGTTAAGTATGGCTGGTAGTTACTAGTCATTGAGGAAGTCATGTGTGGTGTCGTAACTGATTTCTCATATGTTGACATCACTGCTGGCATCAGACATGCCCTAAGTGATGTTATCAGTGATGTCATCAGTGTGCTTAGGAGCTGCGCATTCAAGGCCTCATAGTTAAGGTGGCATAGCTTCCAACACCTACCGAATTTCATAGGTTTTGTTCCATTAAATCGCCACTTCAGCGAACGTTTTTTATTTTCCATTGAGTTTAAAGGGTTTTGTAGGTTCAGTGGTTTTTATGATACATTCATAGGGGGCCTGCCTAATGGAGTTAACATCTTTCTCTCAACTCCCAAGGTCTTGCCCCACCTTAGCCCAGGCCTTCCTAATCTCAACTCTTCCAATTCCTCTCCATCTCGCTTTCTTTATCCCTCTGATATTCTTCTGTCTCACGTGTACGCCTACCCTCTACTCTACTCTCCACTACTCTCTACTCCCACTACTTTCAACTTCCCCCCTGCTCTCTGCTCTACACTACGTTCCACCCCCTTCTCTTCTGACACTTGCCCTCCTTTTATTCCGTCACCCTTCCAGCTCAGTCTCCGTTGCTCCCCTACTCTCCCACTAGTCTCACACACTCACTATATATGGGTCAGAAAGGGGTCGGATACACTGGGTTCTGCTGCGCTTGGAATTTGTTTTTTTATACCAGATGGACTGCAGCTCCGGTAGGTACCAAAAGGTGTCCCCATACCGATGACCATAAAACTATAAACAATGAGGCACCTAGAACTAGCGCTCGTCCCTAGGCATTGAGGACCCTGTGGCCAATTGTTGAATTCAAATGATGGCGTGATCTAGCAGTTTTGATGTTTGTCCATGAATAAGAATGGATCATATGTTACAGTTACGTGAGCATGTTTATTCTATATTCCAGAAAAAGAATGAACCCATGAATGGGTGGTCGCATTTCAAGTGCTTAAATGCTCAAACGCCACCAAAGGTTTTTCAACTTTTTGAAGGTCTTTATCAAGGCCGAGCTTAGTGGCCGAGCTTAGTTCACACAATGCTCCTTTTTGCGGTATCCCCCAGCCAAGATTATTCTACATCAAACTGTTCCTGGTCCAATGTCTGTTTAACTATATTTTGTTTCCTTGTTGTAGAGAGACTATTCGCCTTATTGCCGTCCTGCATGCAATGACTTACCATACATGCACTCACCCCCAAGTACCTCTCTCTCTCTCTCTCTCTCTCTCTCTCTCTTTCTCTCTCTTTCTCTCTCTCTCTCCCTCCAACTAATACCTCCCCTTCAATAGTCTCTCTGCTAGTCTACCACTCACTGTCCGTCCCTCCACCGCCTGGTCTCTTGAGCCACCTCCTTGCCCCTTGAACTCACCCGAACAACCCACACTCCACTGTTCTACCCGTCCCTACTTATCCTCCTCCCCCTTCCAGTGGCCCTCATACTCACCTGGTTCCCTGGGCCAATCTCTGCTTTACGCTCTCCCACGGGCTTGGTTCAGAGGTATAAAGCTCCCTTTTAGCCCCCCCCAATCGTGCCTGTAACAGAAAATGTACATTTCAGAATTGGTTTTCAGTGGTAGATGAGCACCCTGATTGCTGGCCCGAGGCAAGCAACGTTCTGCTGGCTTTGTCGCCACTGACTCTGGCCAGTCGGTTGAATGTTCTGTCCTCCGGCACAAAGATTCCTAGGTTTGGTAGTTCTGAAAGCGAAGAGAGAAAACACTGGCCATCATGTTGTATGGCATGAATGGGATGCTCAAAAGTTGTACTTCCCACTTGCCACCAGGTACATAAGGGGGAACAAAGACTGGGGTCCTCTCAAATCTGTCACCTCTCTGTTGGCGCAGGACTGACCCTGTCAAACACTGTGGCAGGTTTCCTGGCACAGGTTCAGAGCACTCCTCACACCCCCCCTTGACCGTGCCGCAGTGTATATTAATGACTGGTTGTGCTGTGGAGCGAGGATGTGGCAGCATTATGGCCGTAGTTATGACATTGATGTCGTGTGTTGGAGATAAGGGGGTTGTAGTTTGAATGTGGATTTATTAAGGATGTGTGTGCACATGAGAATATGATTGGAAGCGAAAGGGTATGGTTTGAATGTTGTGAATGGTGATGAAGTGATTGTGATGAATGTGGTTGTGCTGTGTTTTTGATGTGGTTATTATTTGGATGTGGATGTACATCTAATGAGGAGGTGATTGTGTTGTGTATATATAGTAGTGATGTAGTTGTAAAAAACCTTCTCATTAAAATGGTTTGTTCTTTTTTTAGGAATTTTCTTGTTTGTTTGTTTGACCCCTACTGCCAGGTCAGGAAATGAACACCTATAATACACAAGTGTACATTTTGACACCACCTTTAGACAATTGTTTTTACAAACACAACAGTGCCCACATTTAACATTCACATAAAAAGTCTGTTGTGATAGCCATTGAACCCAACATGTTTCTGTCAGAGACCTTTTTGCGTCGGACATCCATCAGTGGAATCCTGTTCTTTAGTTCAGTGTCCAAACACCTGATTCCATCGGGATGGTTACACTTTCAACCACTGCTTGAAATAGCGACAAAACACCCAACTTAATGTATTAGAAATGTATTTTCACTGCAATCCTCATTACTGCAGACTGCATAATTTCTTCCAACACCACCGAATCTATGTGTACGGGAGTGGTCAACCTTTCTTGCAAGGGCATTCCGTAAACCACCGCACTTCGCATGTACTGAAGTACTTGTGGACTCAAAAGTTATTCATTGCCCCCATCTCCTTCGTGACAGATGGCATTCTGAAAGGGACACTTTCTGTTTGAAGCACGTCTAGAAACAGCCGGATCAGAAAAGTATGGTTTCACAATTGACCTGACTTTTAGGCAATACGTTTGTCTTACCTGTCTTATATTGATGCATGCATTGTTTCACCATCAATGACATTTTCGAGATTAATCCAGTAATAACTAAGCCTAGCAGTTATCAGATCAGAATTATATGTAATGAGAAATAGGATTTTAAAAATCCATTCACTAAATAAGCCAACTTTTGGAGAAAAAAAAAATCTCAACTAAAGTACAAAGAAATATAAAACTTGAAAATTAATTGAAGTATGATTTTAAAATGTGGATTTCTTTTTCTTTTTTCAAAGGAAGTGCACATTTAGTGGCTGGGATCTAATCTTCGAGGAAGACTTCCACAATGGCAGCACTTTTATGTAAAACTCTCAAATGGACCCTATGGACCCATTGTAAGCGGGGGCCTGCTGTGATGTTCATGCGAGGCTGCGCTGGCCCAGGGGTACCTGTGGATGACGCACTGAATGGACTAAATTCTGAACAGCAGCAGGTGAGTAGACGGCAACATCACATGAACCTGGTCGCAATTGTACAATTTGAGCCCCATACTGAGTGAGGACAGTAACCAGCTTTTAACTGAATTCCAATGGATTCATATAGCGCCCATGTGTTTTATGTTGAATTTCGTTATGTAATGGGAAATGTCCGCTTATGGAAGGATAGGGCTGGCACAGGCAAGGTACAGCAAGCTAGCTGCACGATGTTCAGGCAAGGCATACGAACCAGAGTACACATTGAAGTATTCCAGCAACTTAGAGAGCTTAGCTTCCGTTTCTTGTGAACGGCTCATGCTAGACTGTTGTTTTCATTTTGTCCCAATAATAAATGTTGAGGAAAGGGCCCCAGTAAACCTGCTTACATGATGTGGCCTCTGGCATTTAAGGCAGCTTGTCATGCCATGAAAGCGCTATGGCGCAGGACCTTTCTTCCAACGAGTTGTCATTATTGTAAAGGACCAACACAATGCTGCTTTCATGAACGGATCAGGGCTGGCATGAGTGTGGAGAATGGGTAACCATAGCGAGAGCAGCACAGATGTGTGTCCATCCAGAAATGCTTTGCGCTACACTCCGCAACATTAGCTTTGGGCTCATACTAGGAGGTAAAAAAGAACCATAAATGAGCCAAAACTAAAAAAGAGATCTTCGTGTAAGTGTCAAACTGTGACAGATTGTTTTATCTCAGACTTAATACAGTCATACCCATATTGGTATTTGGCTAGTGTGACCTTATGCCAGTTATTGTCATGTACTTGGCAGATGGCTGGGGAGATTGATTGGGTAGAATATTGCAACGTAACCTACATTTGCATTGGATCCTTCCATGTGAAAGTACTGCATTGCAAAAGGACACACAATGCGGTGGCGGTCTGTTAGGCAGAAACCTGTGCAGTTCCCTCTGGGACCACTGCAAAATATTTAGGACTACAGGTGTTTGGTAGTAAACCCACTTGGTAGCAGTCTGTACCACACAGATTCACTTTGTAGCTGTGGCTGAGCAGTCAGACTTCCCTCAAGAAGAGTTAGGCAGTATACAGAGTATTCACAATAGGTCAAAAGAACACAGTAGAACAAGTAAACACTGACCAGGGCTTGATGTAAAAGAGATATAATTATTTATTTAAAACCACATCTAGACAAACACACAGGCACTAATAGTAAGCAATTCAAAAACACGGTCACTAAAAGATATACACTCCCTTAAAAGAATATTTAGACAAGTCTTAAGTAAAGCCCCACTTATTTTCAGACAGCGGTGAGCGCTTAACGTAGATGGCACTCTAATAATTCGTTTTAAAAAGGGAGAGAAAAGCAGAGAATCAAATGAAACAGATCCCAACACTTTTTCACGAACACAAGAGAGGAAGGCAAGGTACCACCGTGAATTCAGAGTCAGTAGGCCGGACCCGCTTTAAGAGGATCAAAACGAAATGTGTCCAAGGTCACACGGTTGCAGTGCACAAAAGTCTTGTAACGGTTCAAAAAGGAGTTGGAGCAAAGAAAGGGACCAGTTAGAGGGTCAAGGCGGCCAGCCCAGTCCAGAAGGTTAAGGGGTTATTATTACCTTGTAGCAATCTTTAGAAAGGGAGGCCTGGCAGACACGGTACCTTAAAGTGGTGAGAATACTCCAGCGGGGGCAGTTGTTCCTGGCAGCGGATGCAAGTCGGTGCTTCGTCCGGGGGAAGAGAGGATCTTGTCGGGGAGGAAGACAGGAGTCCGTTGCACTGCCAGGGAAGAAACCAGGCGCAGAGTTTCTCAGGTACAAGAAGCGTTCCGTTGGTTCGCGGTCCAGTGGTAAGTGGCTATCCGGCTGCCGGGGTGCTTGGCACGGGCAATTCGACCACAGACCGGTCTGGGGTACGAAGAGGAGAAGGTAAACTGGTTGTGCCCACCAGTCAGGGGAAGAAGCTTCTCCAGCCGGGAGATCTTCGCTGTCGTCGGGAAGTGGTGAGTCGGCTCCGCAGGGCTCCACGGGTGGTGTCGTCGTGGTAGGTCAGCTCAGCTTCTCCCTCGTCGGATTCTCAGGTCCTGTGGCGACTTCTGAAGTTCCAGACCCCAAAGCCCTGCTTTTATGCAGCATACCCCCATTCACTCAGCCTATCTGTCAATCAAACATGCTAAGTGGTGAGCCGGCCGGCTCACCACTTGGGCCAATCACACAAGAGTGCGACTTGAGTTACCAAGTTAACTCAGTCCAGGGTGCCTAAACCCCCTCCCACACCCCCTGTCGTACCCAGACAGAGTGGCACCACTTTTGGAGGCTTCTGTGGAGAAGCCCGCCAAAAAGTGGAACAAAGGGCTCGACTTGGGTTGGAGTCACAGAAGAGAACACAAACGCCATTTTAGAATCGAGTCCTGGCAACAAATGCCAACCGGCAAATTAATATTAATTAAATAAACCGGCGGTATGTTCGAGGCTATGAGAATTAAATAATTAAAGTTGGTAGCCTCGAACAATGGGAAAATCCCATAGGAATATATTTGCGGTCGAATATAAAAAGTAGTATCCACTGCCACCAGCCAAAACTCGATCAGGGGGGACGAAGACGTGCCCCCTCGACTAACAGACCCCGGGGCAATCGAATTGCCCCGACCAGTACGTCCACAATATGATGGTTTGTACTGGTTTCTGTTAATAATTTGGGACTAGTAAAGCCAATGGTGACTTTACATGCCCTGGGAGACAGTAGTCAGTCCCAGGGTATGGAGTCTAAGGTGGGGGGTCACTATGACATCCCTGTGTTACTGCACGGAGGGTGCTGTGTAACACACATAGTAAAAACACATGAGACCCTATGGAGTAAAGGACCCCATAGCCCATAAAACACATTAACAGTCAAAGGAACACCATAAATCCTGTCCAAGAGTGGGAGAAAGAGTCTCACTCTTGGCAGGAGAAAAAAAACAAACTCCAGAAATCCAGCAAAGCTGCTGGGGGACTCACTAGGTTAGGAAATTCGGCCTAAAGAGAGAATTCTCCCTAACAGTGTCCAATTCAGAGTGCATATGTTTGATGGTGTCTACTACTGGTGGCTCGCCAAAGGCACTGTTTGTTCAGCATTCGCACCATAACCCTGTATAGCGTCTGGAATTCAGTTCTGAGGTGCGGAGCGCTCCGCTGTTATCCTGAAGGTAGAATTAGTTCCACAGTCTGTCTGAGTTGCGTAGAGCATCTGGATTGCTGGAGCGCTGTTTGGATGGCTCAGCAGACTGATGTTAGTTGCCAGCTATTCCACGGTGGGGTTACTCACTCACTTGCTTCCATATAAAGGACTTCTGGTGGTTGTAGACCTATGGGGAAACCTATAACATTACTGGTCAGCATTGTGCACCACAGGTGGTGCTTACAACGTTCAACCAGGCATAGGTAGAAGGGACAGACACTTGGGCCCTCCCACATCCCACCTTTGGAGCAAGACTCGCTTTGGTACAGACACTGGCTGACCACCTGCCCCAGGTTGAGAGGGGTCCTGAACCTTTCATATATATTAACTAGTCTCGATATTCTGATCTAGTGCAGTTTACCTTGCACACCTATTAATTTGCCCTCTAACGATTTTGAGTAGGCAATGCTCAGCATCCCAATTTAAGAGTGACAGCATTACCCTAAATATAACTTCGAGGGGATTGGGTCCTCCGACGTATTCCATATCTATGACAGTAATCACCACAGCTGTGCTGCTTTGGAAAATCTTTTGGCATCTGCGTCCTGCGTGGATGACGTCGATACGCTGAGCCGACATCACCGGATGTCATAAGTAGGACGCACGACGCCCGTAGCCTCAGTTCCGTTTTTTCCGCCAACGTGTTCGCTTCGGAGATCTTGGCGCGCCTCGATTCTACTGAATCCTGTTCTTTCGGTTCTTCAAAACTGTTTCTTCATTTGCTATAACGAATATGATGTCTGCGGCTTCTTCCACCCCGCGGTCCGGGTTTAAGAAATGTCGGGTGTGCGGGTCCAAGATGTCGCTGACGGATACGCACAACACTTGCCTCTGGTGCCTCGGGAAGGACCATGGTACGGACGACTGTGTCGACTGCCAATCGCTCACATCGAAGGACTTGCGGGAGCGTAAGAAGAAGTTGTCGGTCGGTAAGGTGGCCAAGCCCCGGAAGTCGCATTCCACTGGTCTTTCGACGGTCGATTCGAGGGTCGACTCTCCACATCGTCGTCGTGAGTCCGCGGGTTCCCTGTCTGGGAGTCGATCCCGACGTTCCTCTGCCTCTTCGAGGCACTCCAGGAAGCGCCGTCACAGGTCGCCTTTCCCATCCTCTTCTGAGGACTCCGCCCGTAGGCGGGTAGCTTGTCCCAACAAGCATTCCACTCCGGAGGAATGAGATTCGTTCCGAAAGGAGATGTTGGCGATTTTTCAATCGCAGGGCTCCGGTCCGGCCGCGCCGTCTGAGGACGCTGGTCGAGGCCGTGCTAGAGACACCGCTCGTCCGCCTTCGGGCTCAAGCAGTCGTCGCGACCACCGGGCGCCTTCGAGGTCCCGGTCGGACAAGGACGGTTGCTCTAGACATGCCCGTTCCAGGTCCCGGTCCTCAACACCATCGAGACTGTGTGAACCTGTGAAGTCTTCGAGGAAGACATCGGCGCAGAGGTCGTCGATGGACTCTCTCGAGGACCCGCCTCTGAGGAAGTAGTCAATGCCATCGGTGCCCAGGCTGTCGAGAGAGACGCTCGGGGCTCCGCCCTCGAGCCCTGTGTCGGCGCCGTTGAAGCTGTCCGCGCCAGGCTCGACGCCCATTCCGTCGATGCCTTTCGAGGCAGCCTCGTCGGAGGTACCCTGTGGCACCCCCAAGAAAGGCGATGGCTAAGGCTAAACATGTCTTTGTGCCTTTTTCTGTACCCTCTTTCCAGCCTCTAGATTATATTTGTGAGGTGGATGAGGGGTCTGAGGAAGGTGAGGTTCCTGCATTGGTTCCTGATGACATTGTTTCCGGTCACAGTCAACTTGAGGACCTGCGTCAGTCGCTGCACGTCGCCTGTGGTCTAGACACCTCTCCGGAGGTGAAGTTTGGTAGGCCAGAGCCTGGCATGCATGCTGAATCTTCATATCGGCACCTCATGTCGAGGGTCACTGAATACCTGGGTTGGTCTGCCCCCCCCCCTGGGGATTTTCAGCAGGATGACTGATATCCTGGACCAAGGTCCTCCAACTGACCCGGTGCTGCCATTCTATATGGCCTTGGAGAGAAGGGTGGCTGCGGCTTGGACTGCTCCGGAGAGTCTTCCGGCACTGAGCAAGTCCTTGCCGAGGAAATATCGCCCAGCCAGTGGCGACCCCTTCTACTTGACCACGCACCCTACTCCGGAGAGTTTGGTGGTGCAGGTGCTACGGCTCCCGCAAAGCAGAAGTCGTACCCTACCATCCCTCCTGATGGGGACGACAAACGTTTTGACGGCTGGGCGAAGAAGGTATTTTCTTCTGGGGGTATGGCGCTTCAGGCTGCCAACTCCGTTTGGGCCTTGTTTCGTTTCACGCACACTCTGTGCAACTGTATTTCCCTAGCGGCTGATCATATTCCCGAAGGGGAGGAACAGGATGGTTTCCTTGCTATCGTGCAGGATGGCAAGGATGCCATGTGTGAATCTGTTCAGTCGGGTCTGGACATGGTTGATTGCATCAGCCAGTCCATGGCGGCGAGCACCGTAATGCGCAGGTTTGCGTGGTTGCGGAAGTCAGGGTTTGCTCCGGATGTGCAAGCCCGGCTCCTCAACATGCCCTTTGATGTGACCATCTTTTTGGCAGCAAGGCTGACGAGAGTCTTGAGAGATTGCAGACCTCCAAAGCTGCAGCGAAATCGTTGGGCACTGCAGTTCGCCAACCTCTGCCTTTTCGTCCTAGGGGGCAGCAATGGAGGGGAGGTTCCTTTCGATATTACTCGTCCTTCAGTAAATCGAGCAGAGCTGCAAGTCAAAGGGGCAACTGTAGGAGTGCCAGAGGTGGTAAACAAGGTACTCGAGGTGCCAAGGCTGCGCGTGCAGTTGCCTCTTTGCCCTCAGGCACTGCCACAGCCGCTTCAGCTCAGTCATGAGGCCCATGCTTCTCTGGTTGGGGGAAGGCTGGCACAGGATCTCGTAGAATGGCGTGCCATTACTTCAGAAGTGTGGGTGCTGGAGATCATAGCTCACGGCTACTGTCTTCCTTTCCGGCAGAGGCCTCACGACAATCCACCAGGGAACCTCTCTTTGAAGAGTTCGGATCCGCTCCTTGCGCAGGAAATTCAATCCCTGCTGGAGAAAGGTGCCATACAACTGGTGCCTGTAGTGGAGAGGAACAAGGGATGGTATTCCCCTTATTTTTTGATTTCAAAGAAAGACGGAGGATTGAGACCCATCATGGACTTGCACGGTTTGAACAAGCTCCTCGGGAAGGACAAGTTCAAGATGGGCACTCTTTCGCAAGTCCTCCAGGCCCTTCATCTTCAGGACTGGTTGGTGTCTCTCGACCTCAAGGACGCTTATTTTCATGTGCTGATCCATCCGAAGCACAAGAAGTACCTGAGGTTCGCGGTTGGCGACTCGCACTTTCAGTTTTGGGTCCTGCCCTTCGGATTGACCTCCGCCCCGAGGGTCTTCACCAAGCTCAGGGTGGTGGTTGCAGCTCATCTCAGGAAAGGGGGGGATTGAAGTCTACCCCTACCTGGACGATTGGTTGATCAGGGCGCGCTCTCCCGAGCAAGTCCTGGATCATCTGTCCGTCACCTGCCACTCCCTTCACAAGCTGGGCTTCTCCCTCAACTTAAAGAAGTCTCACTTGACGCCAACTCAGCGGCTCCAGTACATCGGAGCAGTGCTCGACACGTCCCTGGGGCAGTGTTTTCCACCCCAGGTGAGGGCTCTTCACATTCAGCAGATGGTACACAAGTTTCGACATGCCCAGAGTCTCCCGGCGTTCAAGTTCTTGAGGCTGCTCGGCCTCATGGCATCCTGCATTCTTCTGGTGCCAGAGGCCCGACTGCGGATGAGATCTTTGCAGTGGGCTCTCAAGATGCAATGGTCACAGTCCTCCGGCAGGTTGTCGGACCCCGTTCAGGTGCCGTCCTCGGTCGCTCAGGACCTTCTGTGGTGGGCCGACGAAGGCAATCTGATGAGGGGGGCTCCATTTTGGCTGCCCTGGCCGGAGGTGACGATCGTGACGGACGCATCCCTCACGGGATGGGGAGCTCATGCCAACGAGCTGACAGTCGTTGGTCTCCGTCGGAGTCCAGACTCCATATCAATCTGTTGGAGCTGAGGGCCGTCAGGCTTGCCGGGAAGGCTTTTCTGCCTGCCGACTGTGCGAGGAAAGAATGTCCTGATCCTGACTGACTACACAGTGGCCATCCACTACCTCAAAAAAAGGGTGGGGCAGGGTCACTTCCTCTGTGCAGGGAGGCGATGCAGCCCTGGTTCTGGGCCATCCAGCAGGAACTTTCGATCTCGGCAGTTCATCTGGCCGGAGACGAAAACGAGACGGCAGACGCTCTGAGCAGGCAGAGCGCGACCTCTCACGAATGGGAGTTGGCTCAGGAGATTTTCCTGGAGATCTTCGCCCTTTGGGGGACCCCTCAAGTGGATCTCTTCGCCTCCAGTGTCAACCGGAAGTGCGAAATGGTTTTGCTCGCGGGAATTTCCTCCAAGAGGAGCCTTAGGAGAAGTGTTCGTGGTGGAGTGGTCCTTCCCACTGCTGTACGCGTTTCCTCCAGTCCCCGTCATCCCGCAGGTGCTGCAGAGGTTACGGAGGTTCGGTTCCCGGATGATCCTCATTGCTCCGGCTTGGGCCAGGAGGGCGTGGTACCCGGACCTTCTCGACTTGTCCATCTGCCCTCCACGTCGTCTTCCCTACTGAGACGATCTGCTCTCATGGGAGAGGGGTCAGGTTCTCCATCCAGAGGTCAGATCCCTCAACCTTCACGCTTGGCTTCTGAAAGGTTGAGGTATAAGGATTGGGACCTCCCTGAAGACGTGATGGAGGTGTTGCTTTCGGCCAGACAGCCGACAACAAAGTTCCTGTACCGTTGGCATTGGAGAAAGTTCTGCGACTGTTGCAGGGTTAAGAATGTGGATCCTTTTTCATGTGACATTCCTGTAGTTCTGTCTTTTTTGCTTTCTTTAGCCCACAGGGGCTTGCAAGTGGGTACAATTAAAGGTTACCTGGCGGCGCTGTCCATATTTAAGCGCTTGTCTGAGGAGTGTTCTTATTTTAAAATTCCTTTAATTTCTCAGTTTCTGAAAGGGCTCACTAATGTGTTCCCTCCGTCACCTTTCCAGGTGCCCGGTTGGGATTTGAACCTTGTTCTCAAGTTTCTAATGGGTGCTCCGTTTGAGAGTTTGCATTCTTGTTCTTTGAGACTGTTAACCCTTAAAACTGTATTTTTAGTTGCGGTCACTTCCCCTCGCAGAGTGAGTGAGTTACAGGCACTTTCAGTTAAGCCACCCTTCACTGTGTTCCATAAGGACAGGGTTGTCCTTCGAGTTCGTCCTTCCTTTCTTCCGAAGGTGGTGTCGGAATTTCATTTGAGCCAGAAGGTGGTTCTTCTGGCATTTTATCCTCCTCCGCATCCTGGTAAGGACGAGGAGAGGCTCCATAGGTCAGATCCTAAGAGAGCTTTAAGTTTCTACATTTCACGCATGTCCCGGGTCAGATTGGACGATCAGCTCTTTATTGGTTACGCTGGAAGGCGTTTGGGACAAGTTGTGACTAAGCAGACTTTGTCTAGATGGATTATCTTGGCAATTTCTGAATGTTACCGCTTGGCGGGTAAGAATCCTCCTGTAGGCTTACGGGCCCATTCGACTAGGGGTATGGCTGCCTCTACTGCCCTGCAGAGGGGTGTTTCTATTCGTAACATCTGTGATGCAGCCACTTGGGCTTCGGTCCATACTTTTGTACGTCACTACTCCCTTGATTCTATCCATGGGCAGGATCTGGCCTTTGGCAAGGCGGTCCTTTACTCTGCAATTTGATTGGGCATTCTAAATTTGTATATTCTAAATTCTTTTCCCACCTCCTTACGATGGTACTGCTTTGGGAGTCTGTCATAGATATGGAATACGTCGGAGGACCCAATCCCCTCGAAGAACAAGTTACTCTCTTACCTGGTAACGTTCTTTCGATGGGATGGTCCGACGACGTATTCCAGATCGCTCCCTCACTGCCTTCCCCGCTACAGAATTTCTTATGTAATTGCAGCTTACGTTTCCGCAAGGCTTTCTGTGGTCATATTGGCAGTAGATTGGTGCCACACGTTCTGGGAAAAAACTACAACTGAGGCTATGGGCGTTATGCGTCCTACTTTTGACATCTGGTGACGTCGGCTCGACGGACGCCCACAAGGACGGCATATCGACGCAGGACGCAGACGCCGAAAGATTTTCTGAAGCAGCACAGCTGTGGTGATTACTGTCATAGATATGGAATTTGTCGTCGGACCATCCCATCGAAAGAACGTTACCAAGTAAGAGAGTAACTTGTTCTTTAATATAATTTGCTTGGCCTACAGAGGATTATGGGTATGGAAATATTCTTGATACTACTCATACATAGCATTTGGAAACCGATTTTCAGAAATGTACAATGCCTTTAAGGCAATCTGCATTGATTACTCATTTTCAGAGTTCTATTGGGCACAGACTTAAATGAATGCCAGGGTAACTTCTTTAAATTAATGGTTTCACTGAGCACTTGTAAAGTCCTATCCAACCATATTAGGGATACTGCAGGGTAATTGGGTATACGCATATCCTACTTAGTGTCATATTTCTACATTCCCTTAAGGAGCATACCCCACTTTATACTGAGCCCTACCAACTAGTACTGGAGGCCAGTTTAAGAGTCGGGGGGTGTCTAGGAGAACATTGCTTGGGGGTGGCGGGATAAAAGTCAAATGCACCACTTGCAAAAAAACTAAGTCTGAGGCTTTGGCATTACAGTACGGTGAAGATGTGCTTTTTGCAGTGGGACGATTCATGGGATCACGTCACTTCTCCCCTGAGGGCCCATCCCTTTGAGGCTAGAGAGGTGGACCCACTACACAACATTCCCCCTAGGGGTGGTGGAAAGCTGGACCTCACAGGGAGAGACTCCCCTCATGGGGTCAAGGATACCCGTTCCATGATGGAGCTCCCTAACCCTCGCCCTTGAGAACATGAAACCCATAATGTCTGCTGAAAACCAATCTGAAAGCACTCCTGTATGTTATTACAATACACCTTCCTTTCTTCCTGTAAGAATGGATACTATCAATACAAGGTAGACTAAAATGGACATACAGTCTAATCTCAAGTCATCTTCCAAGAGTACTGTAAAGAAAAGAAAATTGATGAGTTATACAAACTACTCCTTTTCCAAGTACAGAAGGTACTGGGAAGAGGTGGCACCAGGGAGGCATGAAGTATACACAAGGGACACAGATACGACTTACACTCTGCTGGGGAGGACAAGCTGTGTGATATAAAAATGTGAAAGGACTCCATGAGAGGCGAAGCAGGAATGACCTGGGAAGTTGGAACCTGAAAGCAAGAAGCTATGCCGGAGAAGCAAACCTCCAGTCGGGAGTATGCCAATAGCAGGGTGCAGGAGTACTTAGCAGGCCGACGCAGAGCGGGCCTGACTGGAAGCTGGGAACCGACTGACAGTGGAGTGACCTCGAGGTGGTGGACAGAGTGGTGGATTAACTGCGCCGACGCCTCCTGGCCGGGGACGCTGCAGAGGTAAAGCACAGCAGCGGGGAGTGGAAAGAGAAGCAAGGAGAGTGCTGTGGCAATGCTGTGACCCAACACCCCAGGAAGAACTGGTGATGTGCCCCCACCAGAGAAGAGGTGGCGGGAGTCATGGGAGACCCGGTAGGGGATTGGGTAAGGGTGCAGAATGTAAAGAAAGCAACAGGAATAATTTACCTCATCTCAGTATTTGTGCCAGAAGTGCAGAGGGTAAAATAGGCATCAGGAATAATCTCCCTCATCTCAGTAATTGTGCCAGATGTACTGAATCGGGAAGAAGACATCCGGAGTAAACTCCCTTGTCTCCAGAGTTGTGATGTAATCTCCACGCTTGGTACTTGTGATCTTCCTTGTCTCTGTTGTTGTGTCAGAGACTAAAATAGAAGAACATATCGGGAGTAGTCTCCCTCAACACTCTATCCTCAAGAGGAACACTAAGTCTAGAGAGTGCCACAAGAACAGTCTTGTTTGTCAGAGTGTTAGAAGGAACCAAGGACACTATGGGAGCAGTTCCCCCTGACCAGAAGAAAGTAAAGCAAGTCCAGGAATAATTGTGTATTGAAAGCAAAAGCATTGTATGACCTTTAAGCAAGCCCTGAGAGAAGCCCGTGAAGATTTGCAAAGGTTGATAAAAACTGTTGCAGAAAGTTATCCAAAGAAGGCCAATGGATGAACCAGGAGAAGGGAGTCGTTCTCCTGGGTTTCCACATAATTGTTTAATCTTAAACAAAGGCAAATGGGTTACAAAACAGCAGCTTGGAGGCTGACCAAGTGGACCAGGAGAAAATGGTAGTTGCTGAACTGTTGGACCAGGAGAAAGGAGTCCTCCTTGTGGTAGTGTCATAAGTTGAACTATTATAAAAGACTAATAGAAATACGATCATAGGGCTAATCCCATTGAACCAGGAGAACAGAGTCATTCTCCTGGAACTATGTATGTTAATGTCGTGTTTTTTTTGTGTTTTTTTGTGTGTGTGTTTTTTTTTTTTTTTTTGTGGTAGGGCTCGAGTAGTCTAGTTTGGACAGAGGACCGTGGGGTGTAATCAAAGGCCTCAAACGAACAGAACTGAATGGCCATATGAAAAAAGTCTGCCTGTCATTATCAAAGGAAAAGCAGCATTTTAAATTGCAAACTAAGAAGAAATTCAAAGGTCCCTTTCACATGAAAAACTGGATTTTTAAACACTGACACAAAAAACTGCTTTGCATGTGTGTTTGCAGGTTAAGCAAGGCATGAGACATATTTTCTCCTGCCAACATAGACGTCGGGGAAAAGACATGGGGCCTCATTAAACCTTGCCGGTCCGGAAAGAATGGTGGTGGTAAATCCGCCACCACCGTTCTTTCCGGACCGGCTGATTAAGAGTCCTGCAGGCGGGAGGTGTCACTCCCACCAGGTCTGACCTGGCGGGTTTAACACCACCCGCCTGCAGACGGACATGGAAACACCGGCACCATTACAGCATGGTGCCAGTGTTTCCACTTCCCCATTCCTATGGAGTCCTATGGGACTCCATGGGAATGGGGATTAACAGAATTCCGCCTACGGAATTACTGGGTCACCGGGGTTGTAATGCCCTGATGATTCCAGCAATGACGGAGGCGGAATGGTAATACGAGTCCGGCGGTAACCTGCCGGAATTTGCAGCACGGTTACCGCTGGACTCGTAATGAGGCCCATGGTGTGTGTTTTGACAAAAAGTAAGGTAGATTATGCTTCACATGCAAAACATTTGAAAAGAAAAGGCTGTTTGGTTGCCATGCAAAGTTCCTGTAAGTCTATTTAGGCAGACTAGGCAGGTGTCTTTCTGCAAGGGAAATCCAGACCAGGATAAAATAAAAAAGTAATCCAAGGGCAGATTGGAAAAGCACATCACATTACTGGCTGAGAAATAAATGCATTATGCATTATGCACTGTGACCATCGGACACCCTTGTCACCAGGAAAGCAGACTGCAGATAATTAAAAGTGTAGTATATTAATGACTGAAAGAAATAGCCCTGTAATTTGAGCGCAAAAGCAAAGTGGACCCTGAAAACACTATGTATGTCAAGGAATCAAGGCTGATGTTAGAAAATGCAATATGGGAGTCCATTTCAGCCAAGGAAGAATAGTGGGGCTCTAGGCAAAATTAACAAAGAACACCCCCGCCCACTAAAAGCCTCGCTGGCATCGCAACTGTTTACAACTGCAATAAAATGTGTCCTGCTAAGAGATGTTGAAAACACTTTCCCTAGACTTAATGTCTTTGAAAGGGCAGTTCTAAGCAGGCCGAATGCTCTAGCTGGTGCATCCCAGGTATAAGCAGGCCGAATGCTCTAGCTGGTGCATCCGAGGTATTTACAACTTCAGGTAACCAACTTCAAAGAGACAAATAACAGCAACCACAAGTCCCACTGATCACATGTATGTTTCATTTTTTAGATACATTCCAGACGATTTTTGTGACATAAAATTCAGCCATCTGCGACTCGGGGAACTGCAATGGCCATCTAAGATGGGTTTCATGCTGTTTCTAACATGTCCCGAATGCAAGAGTTGGCGTGCTGGTGGAGGGTAGAATTAGGAATATGGGTAATACATTACATGTTGCTAACTGTTATGCTTTTTGGAAAAATGGTGGAAAATTGCCAAACGGCTGTGCAACAAGGTCCGAACCCAGCTGTTGTTTCAATAAATTCCCCCTAATTAGCTGAATCAGAAAATATATATATTATGGCAGTTGCTAGTAAAATTATGAAGTTTTGCCACATAACTAGTTTATGTCAAAAAGTTGACAAGAGAACAAATGGGGATTACAAATGAAGCTGCCATATGTCTGCTCCAGACTCCTAAGCGAGTCCTTAGAGATGGGCTGGAGTTGGGAGAAGAGAGAAGGGTAACTGCCCAATCCTATTCGCAAGACCTCTTGCAGGGTACTCCCCAAGATTGTAAACTTGATGTCCTCTTCCCTGCTATATAAAGTGGATGCACTATGAGTAAAAAGTGAGACAGACCTTTCGAAATGTACCATCGAGGAGAGCTCTGGAAACCTACCATCTGACAACTGCCAGGAAACCCCAAAAAGAGACTTTGCAGAGATTGCCTCTGGGTGCAGCTCTCTATTTCTGGGAAGACCTAAAAGCTGACTGGGTCCTATGGTGGAGTGCTGGGGGGGCCATTGTTGAGTTGAGTGACGAGACCCCTGTCATATCCTCCAAGAGGGACCTGAAATGGAGCTGGCTTTCCTGAACTTAAACAGAGGCTTCCTATGTAAGTAGAACTGAGCCCTGGGAAACCAAAAGGTTGGGGAGTCTGCTTGCCTTAAATCCTTTCCCTTTACAGTGGGTCGGGGGCAAAACTGTGTAGATCATTAGCCTAATTAACTAAAAATATGAATTTAGGAACACCACGGGTGATTTTGTGAAATTAACAAAGCTCATTCCCAGTGTGCGCCAAAAACTATAGACTGTAATTTAATTATGTAATCTTTCTGTCCAGCTTCCCCAACACAGGACTTTAAGAGGAGGGAGGTGTAAGGAAGGCCTGGTATCAAGAATAGACACACAAGTGATCCCAGTTCAAGGATGTTTATTCAACTTTATAGGTAGGTTGGAAAAACACGTAATCTAAACCTAAATCTAAGATGGTAGCAAGCTACGACCATCTAATAATAAGCCAGTTCTAGTGGCATCATGTCAATTAAAAATGCCTATACTAAGAAAAACATATTGCCAATCCTTACACTAAATACAAAAGGAGTGGGGGATAGGGTTCACAAGAAAGAAAGAAATAAGTGTTCACAAATGATAAGGATGTGGTAGCCGGGGGTCTCCCTTCCCCATATTTTTAGCACAGGACAAGGCGGGACTCCTGAGCACAGCACACTTGAGTTTTCCTGGCACAAGACAACAGTTCCGCTTCACGTACCTGGACCGTCAGTGGTTAAGTTCTGTTCCAAATGCATTTTGGGTGATGGCTTCACCCCTAGGTCACCCTCTTCCGGGCGCAGAACCCTCAAACAGTTTGCATCAATTACAGGATCTCTGGAGGTTGTCTTTCCTGCATTCGAGGATCTGATCAGTTCAAATAACAAACAAAAAGTTCTTTTGGATCGTACTTGGGGTGATGATTCTTCACCCTTGGGTCTCCCTCTTCTGGGCTTGGACCCCTCTCCAATATCGACCTTCCTCCGTCTGGTTCAGTCTGGCTTGTATTCTAAAGATTTCCTATAATGCCTTCATGTGTCGATGGGGTGATTGTTTTTCCACCTCCTGAATCCCTTTGGACCCCCCGCCCCTCCCCTCTGCCGGGCTTAGACCCTTCTCAAATCTTAGCCTCCCTCTGTCGGATTCAATATGGCCTTTCAGAACAATTTGATCGGTGACACTCACGTCGTGACGTCTTTCTAAACAGTTCACGGTGGACATCCCTCTGCCGGATTCACTTTTGTCAATACACTGTTTCTTGGGTCTTTAGACTTCGCCCCTCTTTGACATCCCTCTGCCAGATTCACTCTTGCCATTTCACAATTCCTTTGACTTTATTCTGATGCAGGATTTGCTTCCCCCATAATTTCAGTGGTTTGTCGGTCAAACACTTTAGACTGTACAGGGATTTTGCTAGACACCGATATGACCACTTTGACCTTTTACTCGTGGCTACCCTTTGGTCTTCTGGTATCAGTAGTTTTAATTCAACACAGTATCAACTAGAGTCTCTCGAGTGAACACCCACGTGGCGCCAGACCCCTCTGCAGCTCATCTTACCGTAACAATTTACAGTTATTTGAACTTTCCTCAGTGTGCGACTTTCATTCAACACAGTTTGGTTTCTTATCGTTCTCCCCTCAACTTACTGACTGTGATGAAACACTTGGCTTTTCAGTATATCTGGAGTCCAGGCCGGTACCACGGTAACAGGCATTCCCTCTGTCCTGCATATCCGCATAGGCACGCTCTGTGTACCGTTGACATCTGCTGCAACACACTTGGGCTATTGTTCGCTGTCTTATGTTTCCTCCCATGGAGGTCTTGCAGGTCTGGGTCAGAAAGGGCAAGGTTGCTTCTCTCCTTGTCAGCCTCTCGCCGCTCCTCTTGAACTGCTAGACTTGGGGGGTGGGGAGGTGTTTCCGAATGTCCCACGTAGTAGGATGGGGAAAAGGTGTTGGAAGAAACTCCCTGAGGACCCCCATCCAGGTGATCCGCCCTCACTAGTCCACCCACAGGAACTGGATCCAATAGCGCTGGCCATGTCCTGGCCACCTGGATGTCAGATCCTCGGGGACTAGTAAGTGAGTCACCTTCAGGTTTCTCACAGAGGTCTGAAACCCGAAATTCTCAAATACTCCCAATTTTACTGTCCAACTTCTCCAACACAGACCTCTCAAGGAGGGAGGTGGGGGTCTGAAAACAAACCGCTAAATCACTGTGTTTATTTTAAACCAAAAGTGTGGGTGAAATCATAATTGCCATATGCATTTGTACCAATCTATAAACCCAACTGCTCGCCTTTTCAGCAGGCAGAAAAGTCGAAATTGTACATGTAAATAACTTTTGTTCATTGACAAGTTTATTTCTTGAAGCAAAATCTGTAAAAAAAAAAATTAAAAAAGGGAAAAGTATTGTCATTTGTGTGCTTTATTTGTGAGCCACAAAGAAGATGCCATGTGTAGGTTATTTTGATTTATATTACTACTTATTTAAATGAATACAAATATATGTCCTAAACCCGGCCTGGTTCTTGGCTCACTGTGGGAACAGGGGGGGGGGTAAGGTGGGGATTTGTGTGACTGAACCTTCAGTAAGGCCAGCGCTAAAAAACTTAAGTGAGTATTGCAGGGCTCATTTTTTGGGGGTGGGAAGGAACTTCCCTGGTTAAGGCTGGTCTCTATATAGCGCGACTGGACAGACACTTTAAGTTCGACAACCACCCAGACGAAGAGCATGCAACCAAGTTACTCTTTATTTAGGTTGAGCAACCCCTTTAGGGATAGGGAAAGGTAGGCCTTTTTCATTATTATTTAAATAAAGATTATCGTAAAAATGCCATCCCTTTGTCGACTCCTCACTCCAGCACGCCAAAGCATTCAAGGACAATATCCTCTAGTAACAGCCTAGGAAACGCAACCGTTTCCTTTCTGTGCTCAGCTACCGAAAGCTTTCCACCATAATCATGAACTCAGTATTTAGAGCCTCCAACGGCCACTCCATCTTCCTTAACTGTTAAATGAATTGCAGAAAAGGATCCCAGGTTTGAGGATATGACACTCGCATCGGTTATACCTCTGAGCAATGCTCTATTAATTTATAAGTCTGCTCATTAAGGGACCTTGGGTAGACTTATTTGTTTAATGATGAAAGATGGGCAAAACAACTGTAGACTAGATCCTATACAGTCATTTTACTTCCTATGTAAGGGTTTCAAGCAGGCCTCTGATGAGATTTGACTCTGTATTTATGGAAGTTTGGAGTCAAATGACTCCCGGGGGTTGAATAGTAATTCGCATTTCCATTTCCATTGTGTACATTTCCGATTCCGACTAATGGAAATAAAATATATTTTAACTCTAGACCAAATTTCATATTGTAATCCCAACTTCTTTCCACTTAGTCCTGCACTTTTTCACCTCATAGTGATTCATCAAATATTGTTGTGGTTGCGAAAAAGGACATTCTTTCATACACTTCAGCGATGATACCTCACTGACTACGCATGCTCACAAAGTGGCTTACCACGTTAGTCCGTTGCACACATGGAAAATAATGTGCCCAAGAAAGCAATCAATTTTTGCACTTGCAAAGACATGTGGCAAATATTGGTTACTAAAAATAGCAACTCCAATATACCTGTAGGATTACGATAACAAAGCAAATGATTAAAACCTCTGTTTTCAAAATACTGCGGCGTGATCCCTAAACACCATCAACTCTTAATATCCTTCCCTCTCGGAACGTATGACCACTATTGTAGTGCACGCAGCTGTGAAACACTCATATGCACATGTCTGTTATATCTATAATGTCAAATGTGTTGTCGGGTACTTTACACGTGTGTCATCTGCATTGGAATTGCCAGATGGATCCATGTTCCAAATGTTGTGTGGATGATATTACTTAATTACTACCTCCCTTAATGTTCTGTGATCAACTCATCAGTATTACATTACATTACATCCCTTCTTCCCACTCAACTGTAAGGACCCATGTGTTCCTATACCTTCATTATGGCAATCCTAAAATCGATTTCAAATTGCCAGAATGGTGCATATGTATCATAAGGCAATACAATACATTGTCACTGCAACTCTGCTCTGTACAGTCATGTACAGGATGCAAGGTATATACATATATTTCAAAAAGGTATACATGCGTATACAACTTTTCTTCGTGCAGTTATAGCTCACAGTAAAATCTGGTTTACTACACAAGATTTCAACATTTAATACACAATTCAAGATGTTAATCGTAACATAGGAGATTGATCTCCTCATTCATCCCATTCGGCGCAAGTGTTCCCAGCCGATCAATCCAAAAGGATTCCCTTTGAGCAAGTCTTTTGTGTATGTTTTCATGTGAATTATTTCTGGAGACTACTTCCACAATTTGGAAGCGTATTTGTGACAACTTATGATGCTTCTCCTGCCAATGTCTTGCCTCAGCTGAATTAATTGCTGTTCCTTGTGCATGATCTATGCTCATTCCACCTGAGCTTCGCTTTTCTCTTAGATTGGCCTATGTAGTATAGACCACACAGACATTTGATTGAGTAGACAATGTTTTGAGTATCACACGTTCCATAGTCTGAGTTTTATTTTTTCCCCAGTTCCTGGGTGATTGTTTCTTCCTTCTGGCCAAATCCACAATTACTGCAATGAAGGTATGGAAATGCTCCTTTACGTAGTGTCCCCATCTCTTGTTTAGCTTGTTTAGAGTGTCTTGTCTTCACCAGTTGATCTCTAAAGTTTTGAAGATGGAGCTATGCTCTGAAATGCATTGGCTTTGAACCACATTGTTACTAAGGAAGCTGTTCTGCCTTTAAGAATTTTGTTGATATTTGTCCACTTGAATTAAAATTATTATTTACACAGTCTCGTATTTAATGCAAAGAATTACAACCCTTCACAGTGAAGCGTGGAACAAATTAGTATACCTATATAAAGGGATTTGGAATCTACCTTTGAAAATACATTGTGGCTCATTTTGTTTTTTGTTTATATGCGGAGAGGCAAACACAGCCTGTAGATGTTTGGTTATTTTCCCACTGTGACGGGTCAATAAGTGTTGTCACTTCTCCCCAGGTGGGAGACCTTTCCCATGAGGCTAGGGAGGTATGGCCGCTACCCAATATTCCCCATAGGGCTGGTTAAAAGCAGGGGGATCTCATGGGGAGAAACTCCCCTCCTGGGGAGAAGGACGACTACCTGGGGGTATGACCCAGTAAACCCCATTGCACCAACACTTACTCTAGCCCCTCTTTCCTATGATATATGATATAAGGCATTTATAACGTGCCTATACACAAGTGTTTCAAGGCGTGATGAGGCAAGGGAGGGGGAACAGAGGGAAAACGGACAGCGATCCTACTAGGCCAGGTGTCATTCAGATCGCACAAGTGCATGGGAAGTGGAAAAGTGCAGGGGGGAAGGGAGAGTGGACAGTGCAGTACATGGGATAATAGAATAAATATCAATAAGTAAAAATTACGGCGAGCAGGTGGCAACTACAAGGGTAAGTGCAGACGAAAGTGCTGGTATTGGGACTGTAGAGATACTGAAACAGTCCCCAAGTGTGGGGGTTGAAAGGAAGGCAGTGTGCGACTGGCGGGGGAGGGGACCTGGGCCCAAGATCAGAATGTGGCCAGGTAACCAGTGACATAGCCCTTTCCATGCTCCACTCTGCTATATCTGATACTCTTGATTTTCTTGCCCCTGTCATGAGGATCCGCCTGAAGTCCAAAGCCAAGTGCAACTCCTGGTATGACCCAGACCCCATCACCCTTAAATGCAAGTGCAGGGTGGCAGAGAGGAAATGGCGTGCTTCATGTACATCTTCTGACAAACTGGCCTGCCGCCTGCTCCAAAGACAATACCGACTCTTTTCTCGCCAACAAGAGAGCTCACATCCAAGCCCGCGTTTCTGCGGCATCTAACAGCTCGGCTGAACTCTTTCAAATCTGCAAGGAACTGGGCCAAGCCTGCCACAGTCTCAACCTCTCCTGTCCCTTCCCAGGGCCCTCTGCATGGCACTGGCTTCTCATTTCATCTCTAAAACTCAGGACATCCTGTCCTCTCTCTCTCTCCTCCTCTCCCCTTCCTCCCTTTACTCCCTGCTCTTCCTCTGACCCTTCTACTGCCACCTCTCCTCCCTCCTTCTCTGCCTTTCCCCTTTTCTCCCCCAGACGAGGTTTCTAGACAAGTCCGATCTATGAAAGTCTTGTCAAAACAGGTTCATCCCTGTTCCTCCAAAACCATCAAGGACCACATTGACTCCCTGGCTCCTGCTCTGCCGATCCGTCCTGCCCGGCTAACTATCGCCCAATCTCCATCACTCCTTTCCTGGGCAAACCCGTGGAAAAGCTGGCCATCTCCCAGCTCAATCTTCACACTGAATATGTTGGTTGTCTCCATGATCATCAGTCTGGCTTCAGAGCTAGCAGAAGCCCAAACTGTTCTCCTGAACATCTGTGAAGACCTGCTCTCCAACCTTGACCCCAACACCCCCTGTGTCCTCATCTTACTTGATCTCTCTTCTGCCTGTGACACGGTCAACCATGCCATCCTGCTCAACCGTCTCCGCGATAACCTGGGTATCACAGGTCAGGCCCTGGCATGGCTGACTTCTTTCCTCTCTGACCCTCCAAGTTCAACTTGGGTCCTTCCTCTCCTCATCTCAACCTCTCTCCTTGGCTTTTCAACCAATACCTGGCACTTCTTGGCCACCGCATTGCCGCGCTCTGCCCCAACTTCCAGTGCTATGCGGATGACACTCAGCCCATTGTCAGGCTACCCTCAGCCACCTCTTCTCCCTCTCTCATCTCTGACTATCTGGCTGCCATCCAAGAGTGGTGTGTCGCCAATGATCTCTGCCTTAATGCCAGTAAGACCGAGATTCTCCTCATCTGCACACCCGCTCCCTCCTCTCCTGCCACTCTGGCCGGCCTCTCTTGGCCCTCTTTGTGCTCCCACCTGTGAGGCTAAAAACCTCAGGGTCATCTGTTGGACTCCACACTCTCCTTCTCTCCTCACATCTGACGTCTCTAAGAAGTCACACTACCAGCTGCACCTCCTCAGAGGTATCCTTCCTATCCTCTCCTTCCCCCAGAAGCTCACTGTCTGCAGAGCTTTAGTTCTCTCTAGGCTGGACAACTGCAATAGCCTCTTTCTAAATCGGCCTGCTTCTACTCTTCGCCCTCTGCAACTCATCCAGAACAGGACTGCAAGACTTGTCCTTGGCCTCAAACCAAAGGATCATATCTCTCCAGGACTGAAATATCTCCATTGGCTCCCAGTGGCTGTGAGGATTAAGTTCAAAACCCTCTGCATTGTCCACAAGGCCTTCTGGGGCCCGGGGCCTTGATACCTTCAACTCTCTCTTCCTAAATATCTTCCTTCTTGAGCTCTTCGTTCATCCACCTCCAACTCCCTCCGGTTCAGTCGCTTCTTCAAGCAAAGAGTTGGTGGTAGATCTTTCTTCGGCTGGAGCCTCCCTCTGGAACAGCCTCCCTGCCTCCCTGAAACTTGAGGAGAATCATCTCCGGTTCAAGAAGCACCTCAAAACCTTTCTCTTTGGTTCTGCTTTTTCTCCTCCTGGATTATCCTAATTTCTTTGTAGACCCATGAAATATTCTAATATAGGAGACCTCAATGTGACCACAAATGCCAGGACGAAGAAGAACATGGGAATCATGAAGATCGCTAATTATAAAAGTACTGGTATGAGGTGGCCCTGCGGAGCGGAGGCATGAGGATTGAGACCAAGAGAGAAAAAGGACTTGTGGAATGGGTTGAATGAGACCTTGCTACATTGTATAAAAATGGACTGAGAAATGTGTCAAGCCCAGCCGGGATGGGCTGGGAGTGCAGGGCTCATCTGACACTGTTTGGCAGACCTGAAGAAGGAAAGCTGTCTGTGGAATCGACACATGACAGCAGAAAAGCAGCCTGAAGAGCCCACAAAAGCAAGTAGGAGGACCCCTGTCCCTGGAAGCCCCGGTGACGCACCTACACCCAAATCAGGGTAACTGGTGTTGCAGGAGACCCAGAGGGGAAGCGGTGGTGCAAGTAAAGCTGGCTAAGACTAACTCCCCTCAAACCTTTGGTAACCACAGTGCCCAGGGGACCCCAAAAGGCCCAACATGAAGCTCAAGCTTCTCTTTTCGTCTGTGACCGTACCAATAAGTCCACTTACCACCAGGGAAGGGCCGAGTACCCCTACCATCAACAGTACTGCATCCAAGGAGTTCTTGCTCGTCCTAGTGGCTGTACAATAAGCGCACTGACCACCAGGGAAGAGTGAAGGACACCAACAATAAAGAACTGAGTCAAGGAGAAAATAGTCCTCAATTCAGTGGGGTAGCGAAGTCCGCTGAATGCAACAGAAGGTTCTGGGACCCTGATGAAGGAAGTGTGAAGGGGGTCTGGAAGCCAGACAAAGATGGAATACCAATGAGAAAGAGTGGAAGTTTGCCTACAACGCTATTGAATGACTGTGTGTAACGGAGGGCATTAGAGGAAGAGAGCTATTCCCCCTGGCCCTGTGAAAGGACGTTCAAGTCCATGTCCAATCCAGGAGAAGGGAGTTATTCTCCTGGATCAGTCTATTTGCTTTGTGTGAACCTTTGTTAAATAAGACATCAACGTCAGGGGCAGGTAGTCGTTCCCCCTTGACTTGAGAATTTTTTGTACATTTGTCAAGAAGTACTCTTGGCGGTGTCCAGTCATTTCGTCGAAAATAAAAGATCGAATGACCATTTGGTCGCATACCAATTGGCCGAAAAAAAAGGTTGAATTGAATTTATTTATTTATTTATTTATTTATTTATATATATTTATATATATTTTCGTTTCGGTTGGTAAAAAAAATTATAATAAAGAAAAAGGTGGGTTGGGGGAAACCCCCATAAAAAATAAATAAAAAAAATAATAAAAAAATCGACCATTTTTTCGACCATTTGGCATTCGACCAAATGGCATTCGATCATTTGGTTTTCGACCAAATGACTGGTAACCCTCTTGGCACCCACCAGGAGAACTTTTGTGTTATTAGATCTCCTTAGTTGGAGAGTTTAAGGGGTAGAGATTTGTATGGACACAAGAAGGTGACTATTTATTTGACAGAGTTTGTTACAGTTATTTTAATTTTGGTTCAGACAGTGAACCCCTCAAAGTGATAGGGTCAGATAGGTTTTTCTTTAACATCTCAATAAATATTTGTGAAAAATGTCACCCGAGTGTCAGCCTCTCTCTGTTGCATCCTTGCACCAGCCATTGACTGGCCATGGCCATTCCCACCGAGTTCATGTCCCCCCACACCCAAGCCGCCTGCTCATGGGAACTCTTGGAGCTCCCTTGAATCAAGCTTTACATCAAACTTTGCACTCAAAGCGGAGTTGTAAACTCACTACTGGTGTAATAAAACGTCTTGACCATGTCTGCCTTCAGTCACTTGATTTTTATAAGCACTACGCGTGTCCTTCACTGAAGTTCTGTTAAAAACAAGCATTGGCAAAGCCAACCGTTTTGACTTGTGTATAAGTATTAGGCATTTGCCAGGCACTGCTATTAGATGCCCAGGTACTTGCACCTGCTACCGCCAATGGGCAGTTAATACCACTACGGCTGGGCCTGGCAAGTGCTTTTCCCATGCCTACACAAAAGCCCACGCTGTTGGTATTGCCAATGCTTGTTTTTGAAGGAGCGTTATTCCAAAAAAGGTTTTGCCATGATACCTTAGATAGATGGAAGGGTGCTTTGTAAAACAAACTTATTAACCTTCTGCCACAAATTAGGTGGGTCATGCTCAAGTGACTGTTTTCGTGTAATTTGGTAATTGTAATTTTAAACCACTGCATAACACAGCTAAAAGAGCATTTGAATGAATGCAGTTTCAAACGGAGTTTTCCAGATGAGGTTGCTAGCAGCACCCTCTACGAAACCTATTAATTCACTAGGTTGCTTTTTTCCTTTAGGAATTTGATCCTGCTTACTTTGCGAGTGGATAGAAAAAATGTTCAGCTCGAAAAAGGCTTATTTGTGCTTCAGGTTTATTTACAGATTTATTTTTGCGTTTTTTCAGCTCAGACAAACAATGCACCGGTTCTGTCAAGAACATTTATACCCGAAGGCACAGGAAATAGATCAAAGCAATGAGTTCAAAGACATGAAGGTGAGTTCCACCCTGTGTGTCTGGAGGTAAATATGCTCTTGGTCCAGAGTGACGGGCCACTCACCTTAAATCTATGGGCAATATAGAGTATTGCATACTGTTTTCTTGTTTCTCCAAAGGCAAAAGTTTGGTTTGATAGTGTCTTTAGCTACTGCAGGTCTAGGTATTTCATCGGGTGAACCCTTGTATGTGTTTGCTTTTCTTTGACAGGTTATCTGACCTCCACATGAATTCTGGTCATGAGGCAGAGCTAGGTTCCTTTTAGTTTCTAACCAAACTTAAAGCATTATTTATTATTTAAACTTGTATACAGTACTGGCCCTACCCAACAGATTTTGGAGAGCTTTACAAAGTTCAAAGAGAGGAGGAGAAAAGAAGTTCAAATTTTTTCAGAACATGATAGGAAGATTACGATAGAGGATGGTGGCTGGATTATATGGGGACAAGAGCTACATTTGGAGTACTTTGCAGATGGTGATGTAGTGGGTTTCGCATGTGGGATGGGAGGGCGTTCCAGGCTCTGGATGCCAGTTGAGCGAAGGCCTTTTTTTTTGTGCAGATCTCCTTGCGGTGTTCAGTATTAAGGAGATTTTAGTAGGGCTGTCTCGGTGGGTTTGTTTATTGTGGAGGTAGGATGTTTTTTTTTTTTAGGTACATGGCATTGTCTACGATGCAGAATCACTTGAACGCAATTTTCTGTAGAATGGAGAGTCACTAGAGCTGGGACAGAGCTCGGGTGAAGTGGAGTTTTTTGGGGTATTTTGATGAATCGGACAATTCAGTCACCCGCTTTGAACTTGCTACGCAAAACCCTCCCTAGGGGTTTGGGCAAGTGGGACCTCACTGGGAGTGACTTCCCTCTTGGGGCGGAAAAGGACTCCCATACCAATAAGGAACTCCCAGTCTAAGCCACCCTTTCTACACATAGGGATGTTGGAAAGACTTTGTTGATTATGCTTATAACAGGGAATGCCAAAAATCCTTATTGGACTATTGGCTTCAGGTAATACTGAACGTCGCCTGAATGCCATGATCATGGAAGATTGACACAATTCCATGCGTTCCATTGACTTCTCTAATGAGAGAATGGAATGTGAATAGAAGAGAGACTCCTACAGAGGGAGAAGAGCAACCGCTGCGCACAGGTGTGCCTCTGTAGGAATGTCGTCATGGAGGGGTGGAGCCACGTCAAGCCATGGAGCCAGCGGTGGTGTGAACGAAGGCATACCCGCTAGATGGAGGCTGGACGGAGGGTGCCTTGTCAGAGCAAGAAGTTCTGGTCCGGGGAAGATACACGACTGGAAGACAACCGTCTTTTCTGGTGGCGTGACCACTGAAGCAGTGGTGGGCCGGGCCCCCAGCAGCCAAGACCAGAGGCTGGAGAGGAGCCCATGTCATTGAGCTCCACCCGGCAAGCGCCTGTTAAGCCGAGGAAGGTACAGGCTGGAACACAGATGCTGTAGATTTGTGGATGCCAGTGAGACCTAAAGAGGTTGGTTTCACAGAATACTGAAACCTTTCCAGGTGCAAAAAACAGAGTGTAAGAGGTACCAGCAGTGTATGTTACGGCTGGACTAGCTGACAAGGCTACTGGGTAACAGAGTGAAAGGAAGGTAAGTGTTCTGCAGCAATGCTAGCCAGGTGCATAAGGCCACGGGAACCTGCAATATCCGAACAAGCAGACAGCCTAAGTTAAATACTATAATTGTGAAAAAAGATCACTACCAGAGCACCACAGGATTTTTGGGGTGTCCCAGTGCCACGACATTTGAAATAAAATTGAAAAAAAGAAAGCAACCATTTTTTTTTCTTTTAAAAAAGAGGGAGAATGAAACTCATATAAAAGATAATTATAATTTCTACCAAGGAAGTCTGGGTTAAGACTGTATCATGGTGTTCTAAAGGAACTTTGAGACTGAGAACAAGTCAATTTCAAGTTGGGCCAGGGAGAAGCCATACCGAGGCTATTTTGCAAGCCTCGCCTCTTTCCTTTTAGTTGTGTGTTTTCTAAAGTTGTAGGGCCAGTTAGCTGTTTAGGAATCGGATGGAATATTATTTACTTTGAACTTGAGGTGCACCCTTCCCTTTGCTTTTGTTTTGCTAGGTAGGGAATTGTCCTCATAGCTATAGGGCTAGTTGGGCATTACATTTTTTACTATGACCCAATGTAGTCCTGAGTCTTCCTTCTGGTTCACCATAGTATGTGTAGAATGAGTATTGCTGCTGCTTTCTGTATGGCTTGCATTGGGACAAGAGTGTTAAGGGGAGTCCGTAAGGATTTATTTCCTTTTATTGTTTGCTTATTAGGCGGTTATACAATGTGAGATAGCAAGGCAAACTTGCAAACACCATATACACTGGATCAGCAAAAGGTCGACCAGGCTCTGTGGACTTGGCGTTCTATGAGTGTCACATCAGATGGTTGCCGCAGTTTAGCATCGGCGCAGCTGTTGATGCAAACCTTAGAAGCAGAGGAAACTCTGCAGTAGTCTGGGCGCCAGAGGCTGAGACATCAGGAGTGGACTGGCTGAGCAAGTGATTTGCCCAGGGCTTCTGGCAGAGCTTATGCTGTATGCGTTACTGAGCAGGCAAGGGACAGAAGAGAAGATGTGCCAGGGGAAAACTTGTATCTCCAAGTGGGTCGTCAGCCCCACATCAAAAAGTGAACCGGGGCTCCCGGGGTGTTGGGCGAGCATGCACATCCATCGACCACTATGGTCGCTGTGGAATAGCAAAAAGGGCAATTCCTCGTTGATGCAAAAGGTCACAGCGGTACCTCCTTCATGTGCAGTGTGAGGACCTGAAAGGAGGCGAGCTGGGCCAAGAGCCTTGACTCAAAGGGATACTTTCAGAAGTTGTAACAAACGCTGCCGGTGAGTGAAATGAGAAACCAGCTTGCGTTGGTGAATGAATGAGAATGACGTTAACCTTTGAAATGTTCATTGAGTTTTCAAGGACTCACGAGCGAAAATACATTGTAGCAAGAATGAAGAATGCCGAGATTACGCGTGTGAGAGAAGCCGCAAAACAGATCTGAAGCACTCAAAAGGGATGGTTATTGAAAAGGCAAGTGAAGTCAAAATGGTCATAACAAGGTAAAGTGAAGGGTACAAAACCCCCCTTCCTCGTACACTCAAATCTTTGACAAAGGTGAAACGGAAGAGAAAGCTAATGTGACTGCAGATACCAGAAGGCCTTGGTAGAGGGGGCCGTTGTAAAACCTTTGAACTGCATCTTGAATCTTTGTGAAGTGAACGCACTTGTCACAATGTAAAAGAGTGACCTGGCGAGACGTGATCGCCTATCGGAAGTCCGTGTTGAACTGGGAAGTACTTTGAACTGTGAAAGACTGTAAAGTGATGACTATGGTGGTGGCGGTTTAGGGCCTCGCGCCCGACTGAGGGAAGCCTGAACTGCCTGCAGAGGAAGGTCTGAGCCCGGAGGAGGGGGGACCTGAGTGAATCAATTGGATGTTTAAAAAGACATTAATACTTCCTGAAGTGACAGAATTGCAAGGTAACTGAACTCTGATTTGAAGGCTCTGGTCAACCCAACTGAAGGAAGCCAAGTGAATCCCACATTTTTGATAGTGACTGAACAGTATTGTCAAGACGAGAGTGAGCCCAACGAAGGGACATTGATTTGAGGGAGCCTGCCTTTTCTGAAGAAACTGCTTCCTATAGACTTAAGGGGTGCTCAGTCCTGCTCCTGTTCCGCCTTGTCCCGTGATGTAACGTTGGAAAGGGAGCACACTAGTTCAGCAGTCCTGAACTACCGAAACCCTTTTGGACATTTCAGTTTTCCCCAAACATTACTTTGTTATACATATCATTGTCCCACTCCATTTTGTTATATACAGTAAGGATTTGGCAATAGGGGTATTAGAATAGGCTATTTTGTTTTGACCCGACACCACTAGGAAAGCGTTTTCTTTATTTGATGGTTGTAGGTTGCTCCCATCTTAGATTTAGGTTTAAATTAGGTGTTTTTCTCACGCATTTACTGTTCAATAAACACAGTTGAAACATATGAGATTGCGTTGGTGTTATGTTCTCCAGCATTGGATCTTTCATGGCTTCACATGCTGTGAATATTTCCCGTCGTCAGGCTGGGAAACCTCGGTAACTTTAACCTAGCGTTTTCCTATGGAAAACTCTGACACCTTAGTGTCCTATCAATATCCGTTTTGAGTGCTTTAGGCTACACCAATAGGACGTTCCTTTCAGATTTCAACATCTCTAAAGAGTTGGATCACCTTGTGTCTACTCTTTGCGTTCTACACATGCTATTTGTACTTCGGCCATTATGTCATCTGTGGGCTAGAAGAAATCGCTGTTTTGGCCTTGTACAACCTGCGGCCTAAAGAAGGTCTTTGAGGGGGACAGCCATGCAGATTGCCTGTATTGTCTTTACCCTAATAATTTGGCGGATGCATGTGAGATCTGTCGTGGGTTTTCTCAGAAAACGCTGAAAGACCGCAACTGCCGGCTGATTTGTTGGCTCAACGAGGGCACTTACCCGGGTTTGGAGGTTTAGTCCCAGGGAAGCAAGTCTTTGGCTCCGGCAGTGAAGGCGTTTACATAGCGGAGAGCGATGTCCGCGGATCCCCCTGCCAAGAAGCAACACACGGAGGTGCCAGCGTTGGAGTTGGGGGAAAGATGGTTCCTCTGAATCCAAGTCGCATCGGTCCAAAGGTGCGAGTAGCTCTTCGCTCTCCAGGTCGGCGAGACCGGACAAGCCCAAAGCGTCGACTGATGGGCCTGAGAGGTCGACGCAGAAGTCCGCGTTGGTAGAGAAGGTGTGGGTGACAGTCCTCTTCGAAGCACTTGTCGTCTAAGAACCGGCATTGGTCCTCTTCCAGCTGAGACTTGTCCAAACACCGCTCCAGCACTTAAACCACGCGGCCGGCGTTGCCGGACGAGGCCAGGCCTGTGGAGGTCTCAGGGTCAACGACGAGGTTGTCGACGGAGGTACCGTCGTCGATGATTGTGGTGCAGTGCTCACTCCCTTCATCGACTGGGTGTCATCAGCTCCGTCTCCGGCCGTGACGATCAGTGGCCCGAAATTGCTGTCGACGACGCAGCTGGAGACGGATGCTGGTTTGTTGCCGACGGGTGATCCGTGGCAGTCTGGGGCTGGCTTCGGGCTGTTGCTCCCGGTAGACATTCTTCAACAGGATCCAGCTTCGTATTCAGTATCCTCGGATCTGGAGGAGGAGCATGAACCAGATTTCCATCCTTCGGCGCTGGGTCTGCGGGAGGCATGTATGTCTACGTTGAGTGGGGCTTGGGTGCCCCTGTACCCGTTGGTGAAACCTCACTCTCTGCTGTCTATGCAGGTGTTGTACGCTCCAGTCGCTGTTGGGACAATTGGATGCACGACTTCTCTTCGGTTATAGAGTCTGATATAAACCTGGCCAACAAGACACTAAGGTGAATGCATTATCCCAGAGTTTTCACAACCCTGATCAAAAAGAATAGGTTCTTCATTTTGTAGTGCCAGATAAAGTGGACTTAGCTTTATCCACATCTGTTTCTCAATTTTTGGATTCCTTAAAATTGTTCTAGACCTTGAAGGACATTTTACAGTTCCTTCAAGAGAAAATACATCATGAAATTGAATGACTTATTTATCATGACTTACAGTTGGATTCCTGAAACTGCAAATCAAGTGCAGCTTATGGAATAATGCCACAACAGCCTCTTGGCGGGACCCTATAGAGAACGAAAGACCCTTAAATCCATACTGCAATATATATGGTGGGAAACCATGGTTTAAGACTAATGGTTCAATATGTAACGCTATGCAAGAGTTGTAACTATGCTAAAAGCCTACACCAAATACCCATTGGATTGCTTTACCAACTCCCCATAGATACCTCCTCTTCTGTGGCATACTGGAAGTGTGGACTTTATCGCTGATTCCCCTACCTCCAAAGGATGCCACCATGTGGTCAGTTGTGGTTTCTTTTACTAATATGACCTGCTTAAACCCCTGCTAGGAATACCCACAGCTGCTGAATTGGCACAACTTTCCCGGATCACAGTTTTTTGATGATATGGTTTACCTGACATCTCAGACAACGGACCTCAGTGTCCAGGTTCTGGAAAACATTGCAGAAGCACTTGTGAGTGAATGTACTTCTCTCCACAGGTTATCACCCCCCCAGAGTGATGGACAAGCCGAGAGAATCCACCAAAACCTTGAACAATCTTTCTGATGTTACTGCAGCCGAAACAAATAGGAGTGGACTACTTTTTTTTATCCCTAGCTGAATTCACGTATAATAATACGATTCATTCTTCCACAGGGTTCTCTCTGTTTATTGCCTATTACGGCACAGCATTCAAAGGTGCTACCCATTGAATCCCCGAGAGCCACCAATGTACCCTCAGCCGACGAATGGATCCACACCATGAACAACTTCAGACCTGTGATCATCTCCACCAGAGTCAAGTGTTCGCCAAGAAATGTGCAGACTGTCATAATGACAAGAACACATTTACTCCATCTGGCAAAATGTGTGGTTTCTACAGAAACATCTTGATTATATGTGCATTCTATGTGCATCCAATAAATTCAAGCCCAGGTGTTTTGGACCATATACCATACAGAATGTAATCAATCCAGTCACGTTCAAACCCACGGAAAGGAAAAAGACATGTAGACCTGGAGGGACGACGTGGAAGGAATTGCCCTTTTCAACTCGGACCCACGAAGCCTCCGCGGGAAATCCAGCTGGCGTGTGATGTGACGGGTGCTAACGGCACACAGCGCCTTCCGCGCTGATGGCCAAAGCGGGGAGAAGCGCTTGCTGCCATGGTGCCGTCCTTGACGCCCGAGACAAACTCCAACAGTTCAGCACAGCCAGTGAGTCGGAGAAGACTGATGGTAAACCGAACTGTGCTGGGCCCATGGTTGCAGGCGGGAACCTTGTTGAACAAAGAACTTGTGTGTTTGAACTTTAAAGAAACCCTAGTTAAAGGTCCAGAAGGAGAGTGGCCCATTCTAAGGATTCTGACTGGCAATATTTTTTTTTTCTTTTTTTTCTTTTTCTTTTTTGTATAAACTACAAGAAGCATCCGTGGAGTGTCAAAGTGGTCCTATGACAGCTGAGCAAAACCCCTCATACACTCGAAAGTCTTTGACACATTGGAGAAAACTGAGTGAACTGTGAAATTGGCAAATGTGAACCTGACAGAGGGATGCCTGCGAACTGGGGGTGAACCGTGATACTCCGGTTAACATTGTGTCGACAAGTGTATACCCGGCTGATGGATGTCCACAATGAATAGTTGTTTATAAAGACATTGAGACTTTTGAATGATATGTTTTGATTGAAAGTCCATAATCAACCCGATTGAGGGAGGCTAACATTGCAAGAAGGATCAGAGCCCGGATGAGGTGGATCCAAGGGGCGAAGAACAAACGCCCAATGTGAAAGATTACTAAAGGAACTTTTGTTTGTTTATGGTCCAGCAGGCCTTCTAAGTCAAGAGACTTTGCAGAAAAGAGACTTGTCCCCAAGAGGTCCTGGCATCGTTAAAAGGAACTGTAACCTCGTGCTGGCGAGGCCCAGGAGTGTGCTGTGCTGAGAGGTCTTGCCTTGTCCCGTGCTAAAAATGTTGGGAAGGGAGACCCCAGCCATACCATCCTGACTTACCATTTGGTGAACATTATGCCACACTATTTTGTAACTTGGATGATGAGTATTGGCAATAGTTTTCTTTTTTTAGTATAGGCCCTTTTATTTGACAAGACGCCACTAGGACTGCCTTTTTATTTAATGGTCTTAGCTTGCTCCCATCTTAGATTTAGGTTTAGATTAGGTGTTTTTCTCACCCATTATACAGTTTAATAAACACCCTTGAACTGTGATCACTTGTCTCTTTACTGTTGCCACCATGAGTTTCTTACACTTGGTAGACTGAACAACGATGGTCTGGATGGTTGCCCAGAGCAATGCCAGAGGTTACAATTCATTTGAAACCTTGCAGCCATTACCTCTTTTGTTTTGTTTGTTTCAGTTTGTTTGCTAGTCCCTGAAGCATGCAGTAAATATTGATTTAGCATCACATAGCGAGACCCTCCCCACCACCCAAATCCTATTGTTAATGGTTCCTCTTTAGTCTCTGAACCCTTCCTCCTACATCCTAAGCTCTCTTGTGGTTCTTTTATATTACATGCCTCGCTGATGTGTTTCAAGAACCTCAAGTACCCTCTCTGGGGCATTTTGGTGGAGGGAGAGTTGGGTTCTTGGATTGAAGAGCACCCAATACTAATTCCCTCTCCCTTAATATCTTAGATATTGGGAGACAAACTTGCATTTCAAGAACAGAACGTCATCCTCATAGCTGTGGACTGGGGAAGAGCTGTTCTCCTGTTTTTTGCATGGTAGGCTACTTTGGGATATCACCTTTTTCGGTCTAGCATTTCCACCTTTCAGTGACCCTTAGTGCTTGTTCTCGAAACCTCTACAGGAAGTCAGGTTCTGACACCTGTATGTTCCCTTATGGTGAGTTTGGTGCGAAGCAGGACACAGGTTCAAAGGTATAGTGTCCCCCTCCAACAAATGTTAGGTGCACTTAAAAACCAGAAGTTAAATAAAACCCCATGACTGCATTTCATTGCATTTGTTCAGGCTTGAATATGCTAGCTAAGGGCCTTTTCTGGTGATTTTCCTTTTTAAACTCTTAAAAAAGCGTGGAATTGGCCCACAGATTTGGTCTTTAACAGAGATAGAGCTTATACATAATAGACGCTAGAGGTGACCCTGCAAATTGGGTACACTATCCTTGCTTGACTCCACTTCAAAACATGTTGGTGAAAGAAGTACTGGGACGCCTAGGTAGTTGGTTTGACCAACAAGGGGTTCCTACTGCAAAGGAGCGGGGTACGGTGGAACATGTGTTCTGCTTGTACCTGCTGGTGCAGAAGCTTGTTTTGCTTAACAGGAAGGTACTATACTTGGTCTTTGTACATCTGGAAACTGGCTTCATCACTGTACCCCGTGATAAACCCTGGGACTCGCTGAGCGCGGTTGCAGTACTATACCCGCTGATCTCCGCAGTACAGTCTTTATATAAGAAAAATGATGCCTTTGTACGTCGGGGCATGGTTGAAGAATCACAACGTTTTTCTCATTTCCCAAGGGAGCAAGGTAAGGCTGTGTCCTTGTCCAGCTGCTCTTTTCTCTTTGTATTCATGATCTAGATATAGCGGTGGCACAGGCAGATGGACCATTACTAGGAGCGGAGACAATAAGACGTTCTGCTTTTTGCAGAAGATGTTGTCTTAATATGTAAAACCCTTAATGCCTTCCAGTGGCAATTGACTCTTTTTAAAACATTGTGCAAGAGTAAAGGTCTTTTCCTTAATACTAAAATGTTTATGGCCTGTTATTGGAGGAAGAAGGTTTCAATCGTTTTGCAGGTTAAAGGTGTGCAAGAAGAGCAAGTTGACATCTTCATTATCTGAGTGTCCGCTTGCAAGCTAATGTGAGGTGGCAGGCCCAGATAGGAAAAAGTGAGCTAGCGCTAGCTATGTGCGGGAGAGGACCTAGCCATAGCCATTTCACCATGTGGCCGTGGGCTGCTGACCTGGCAAGAGTCTCCTGACCCTCGCCATCTTGTGCCCCTTAAAAAATATTTCCACCTGTGCTAAATAGCACGTTGAGCGCACTGAACGTGTGGTGCCTCTGCCCCCGCCGCTTCCTGATCATCCCTCTGCCTTCCTCCCACTCCGCCCTCCCACCCTGATTGCTCCATCACACCCTCATGGACACCCCAGGCCAGCCCCCTGCCTGGCAACCTCTGCGGCTAAGGGCACCGAGGCAAAGGGCAGCTCCAACAGAGGCAGCTCCAGAGAGTGTATGCAGGTGTCAACAGGGGAAGCCAGTGGCCAGCCATCAACCGGCAGCAACCACCAAAGTAAGTGTGTCATGGGATGGGTGGGGAGTAGAGCAATTACTCTACTCCAGAAAACCCCTGTCACTCTACATTACCCTACCTCGGAACGACTAATATTAACATGTGTCACATTTAGATAAGAATTAGCCTCTAATGTCTACAGTCATACTAATGTGAACATTAGCCTGCGTCGCATCTAGATAGGACTGTGAAGGTTAGCAAGTGCGGCACTTGGATGGAATTGTGAATGTTAGCAAGTCCCACTCTTAGAACTGTAAATATTAGCATGTGCCACACTTAGACAGAATTGTGAACATTAGCCTGCGTCGCATCCACTCTACAGGATTCTCAAATCTAGGTGTAGCTTCCTTCTCTGTCTGTTATATGTTAAGACCCACTCACTGCAGAACCCAGGCCTTTCTCCCGCTATATAGGATACTCAATCCAGACCCATCGATGTCTACTGTATGTGTAATATATTGTGAAACCTAGCCCTCCCCACTCTACAGAATCCTCAAATCCAGGTGTAGCGTCCATCTGCCTATCATTGTCAGGCATAGGCCTTTCACTCACTATACAGGACTCCCAAATCTAGCTGTGTTTAGCCTTCGACTCAAATTCCATTGTTAAGTGTAGGCTCCAACTGTGTTTAGTGTTGTACTCAAATTGCATTGTCAGGTGTAGGCCTCTCTCCCACTATACAGGACTCTTGAATCTAGCTATGCTTAGCCTTGTTCTCAAATTGCACCGTTAGGTGTAGGCCTCTCTCCCACTATACAGGACTCTCGAATCTAGGTGTAGCCTACATCTCTTCATAATATATGAGACTACCTGCTAGATTATGAAAGCTAGGCCCATTGGTATAGGCCCCTCAATTCTAGACCTGGACATATATAGCCCCACCCGAGCAATCTCGCAGCCTACTGTACATTTATCTTACACCGCTAGCGTGGACACAGGCCGCAGGCACGGGCAAGCATCCATGCATGATAGAATACGCCTACAGCTAAGCACATCCGGTCTAGTGCGCGCATGGCCGTCAAGACTGAAACACCTGATGTACCTCTACCACTAACATGCGGAGACCACCACCCGAAAGGAATTTGGTATAGCCGACCTCATGTAAACTCTCTCAACATTAGCAATCTATCTCTAACCTTCAATAGCACCCCCACATGTCTGACCTCTCTTGGGCTGCTTAGTCGAGCCTTGCCAGCCACCCAAGACCTAGAACGGCAACATGCACACATGCATCTCCTAAACTAATCCCCCTAGAATTTTCCAACCACATCGACTATGGTCCCCAAGGGTGTTCAACAAAGGAAAAAATACGCATTGAGGCACACAAGTGGGGAAACAGCACTATATAAATAACCAAATACAATACAAAGCTTTTGGAAAAAGGCAATTTCTCAAAACTTGACACCAGACCAAGGACTAATACCAATGGATGCACAGACCACAACTCGCAGTACTGCACTACTGTTAAAATATGCCAGCCCAAATGCTGGCTACCTACACCCTGTAAAGTGCTCCGCTGCCCTTGAGCTGGGTCCGCACTTTAAACAAGTTGCAAGTGATAGAGGTAGATGAGCAGAAAGTGGGTGGTAGCGTGTTATGAGACAGGTTTGGGGATTTAACTCCAGTAAGGTTTTTTCTGGAGCTTGTAAATCTGCTTAAATTCACATGCTTTACATAGTCCGCCTTCTAGTGGTTGGCTCAGGATAACATTTTGTTTTTCGAAGTTGAAAAAAAGGGGCGTCGACGGGGGCGTTCCTGTCACAGTATCCCTGTCCTATGAGTACAGGTACCCATGGTCACTAAACACGGCAATGTCCTCCAATTGCTTTTTGTCCATCATCGGTTGGCAGAAAAATTCAGTGAAACATCGACACATCGCATGCGGAACGTCTAAATCGACATCGAGGCAGAGTCGGATGAGAGATTCCTTCGAATCGACACAATCGGGTGTACAGTAGGGAGAGTGGGGGCTATTTATAAACCTGTATACCTGGAGAAAGACACAACTGTCTCCCAAAGGACCATGCCGAAGACTGCTGCCGTGCGTGGCAACAATTCAAACCGAAAACTCTTCGGGTGCGCTGGGCCTTTTACACACTGGGCCTCATTACACGGAAGGCGGTAAGGGTTTACCGGTAAGGGCACCGGTACCGGTAAACCCTTACCGCCTTACTACGAGGTCCCTTTGCGGGTCCTCCCTTAACGCCTGGTTTTTACAGGCGTTAAGTACGGGACCCGCAAAGGGACCTTGGTGCTAATTACGGTACCGCAATTTGCGGTACCGTAATTAGCACCTTCACCATTAACATGGAGCCCTATGGGGCTGACTGGCAATGTGAAGGGGCAATGGTGGATGGCGGAATTAGCGCCCGCACACACCTTGGAATATGACGCTAATTCCGCCATCCACCAAGGCGGACCCGGTAAGGTACCGGCGGCAGCCATGGTGCTAATAGCGCCATGGCTTACTGCCTTCCGTGTAATGAGGCCCACTGTTTTGGAGACTTCCGATTCTGGAACTCATGCAACGGAACTCTAGGTCGGGGCTCACACACAGACGTCCAAACCGACCCCCTACAGCAAAACAAAGCGGTGCTTTTAAAAAGCACTGTGGCAGGCCCCCCTCGCCGATGACTCGAATTTGAGGGGAGATATGAAGAAATTGCCTGGTGATCTACTTTCCGGGTTGAATATTGCCCTCGTTGTGTAGCCGAAGAATTCTTCTGACTATTATACCCCTCTGACTGGAAATAAACAACCAGTGCGATCTAGTAGCCAAAAGATAGGATGCCAAACGAAGACCAAGATGGCTGCAGTACTCAGGATAAGGTGCGCCGACACAGGAGTATAGGTAGACTGGAAGCGACTACAAGGAAAGTGATGTAAGTTAACCACAATCCGAAACAGTAATACAGTGTAAGCAATAAATAACAAAGCACTGACCTTTGAGTTAAGAACTCTCAAACCCAAGGAAATGGCCAACCAATCTTCCAGTTTTACCCCTGTGGATAAGGAAATACAACAATAAATGCTAGCGAGTGGAATTGGCAGGCTAATGATTACCAAAAGTGAATGCTCAAAATACACCCTTACCGGGAAGGAAGCTGTACTGGAGCAGCTGAGGCAACGAAGAGTCGATGGTCCGTAGAGGAATGCAGGGAATCCAAACAGAGCCTACCCCGACGGAACGAGGACACCTAAGCAGAAATCACTGGCAGTGCCAAGTTCAAAGTACATACAAAGTTTCAAATCCAAAGGCAAATCCACAACCAAAATCCAAAAGTATCCGTAAGCCAAGGTAGTTCAAAGAGAAGTCTGTCGCAATCCCAAAAAGCCTGCAAGATTCGAAGAAGTTCCAAAGGGTCTTAGTAAGAGAAGCAATCCAAAAGGCAAGCAAACGTAGGCTAGTTCAAAGTCCGTGGACGTTCCGAGGTCAAAGTAGTGCGATGAAGGCAGCAAACAAAGTCCAAACTCCAAGGATGAAGAAGACAGGCACAATCCAGGGACAGTCCGAAGTCCGATACACGGGATAGCAGTTCCAAGAAGGGCGGGGAAAGGGAGGGAAGGTTCACAAGAATCAAGGTACAAAGTAACGCCACTGGAAACCAGGAAGTTCAGAAGCACTGAGTGATTCTCGGCGGCGCTTATTAAACAATCACGTGAGCGCATAGTGATCACGTGAACCCACTAGCAGCACCCCGGAGGCGGGGCAATGAGGAAGTGACGGGACGCCAGCGTTGCCAAGCCAACTTCCATGCACCTGGTAGTCCTCGTCTTAAAGGGCCAGAACATTTATGAGCACGGCTTCTCTTGCGAACAAAAAAGGGGGCCACAAATCTTCTAGAGCCTGAAGCTTTATTCATGACATCTACGGGCCACAAAGGCACATAAACAGACATGAGTAGTAAAAGGGTCAAGTCTTCAACATCAATGCACAAAGCAAAGGATACGACACGCACGGTTAAGGAGAAGAGTGGAAAGCAACAGTCTCACAAGCTGTCGGTTTCACAAGAGTTCAGAAAAACAGCACTACCCGTTACACCCGCCCAGTCGACGCCAGGAGAAAAAAAGCTTTAGTCGTTGACACGTATAACACTCATAAATATTTCTGGAAGAGTGGGAAGGAGAAGAGGAAAACATGGCTAACGTCCATGATGTTTTTGCCGTCCTTTTCAGATTGACTCCGATCCAGAGCTCTCCCGTCTCAGAACCAACACTAAAGCGACAAAAAGAATGGCCCATATAAGAGATCAAAGACACTATGTCAAAAATTGTCTTTCATGGAAAGGCAAGAAACACACAAGAAAAAATTGATTGTCGTGGGGAGAGCCACCCTCAAAGATCACAAATGTATGCCCAGGGGACACTCCGTCTGAACACTTAACAGAACAGGACGAATTTGAAGATACTGCAGACACTGATTCTCCTCCATGAGTTTCAGAATTTGGATCCTGAGGAATATTTAATGTCACCCACTGATGAGGTTGGCTCCCCAGTTTCCTCTTCACCAACAGAGGACAATTTCCAATATTCAGACCTCTTACAAAACGCTGCTGAATATTTTGCTATTTTCAGAGGAGCCAGATGAAGATGAGGACTGTAATAGAGGAGAAAAAGGTGATGGCACATTGCATTGCTCTGCTATCGGCCAATAAAAAGAGGTTGAACCCATTGTTAATTAAACCTGTCTCCATAAAACACAAACCCTCCAATTCAGATGCAATTTACATCGAAGGTCAACTGGCACTGAACTCTCTCAGGGTCATTACCACTAGGAAGAAAGCCAACACACCATGGCCAATACAGAATATCCCCCAGACAAAGGAAGTAGGTGGATGTACATATTTGGAGGAAAGGCAGCAACAAAAGCTGCATACAGCCTTAGAATAGTCAACGCAACTGCACTCGTGCCCAGATACAACAGGGCACAGTGGGTTGCCATGGAGGACAAACACTATAATCAAGAATACCCTTGATGCAGCAGACCCAGTAGGAAGGCAAATTTCAGGGGCAACTGTGATATAACGCCATGCATGGCTTAGAGACTCTGGCTTCAAGCCAGTGACTCGGCCCGTATTACTAGGCAAGTCTATAGAGAAGGCGTAAAGGTCAATGAGACATTGGAAAGAGCAAACGACCATGACACACTTAAGATGCTAGGTATGTCAGGCAGGTCTTTCCAATCTAGAGGGAGACAAACAAAATGACTTCCCAACACTTTTGCACAGCCACAAGGTCAATTCACACAAAATCAGAGCACCAGTTGGGGTTCATGAAACCAACCTGTGCACTTCGAGACTGCAACGTCGAGGTAAACCAATGGGGCGAAAACAAGCCTCTAAAGTCATCTCCTCCACCTCAAAACAATGACTCCATCAGCCATATCCCCTCTCATTCAACACCTGTTGAGGGTCGACAACCATCATTCAGCCACAAATGGGAGGGGATTACATCCAATCAGTGGGTGCTTGACACAGTAGAGAGGGTGCTATTTCATCGGGCTAATAGGGATTCCAATACACTGCCACCACGCAACAGAGCTATCGCAGGAACACCAGAAGTTTCTAGAAAAGGAAGTTGAGACTTTTCTTCAAAAAGATGCCATTGAGCGAGTCAAGCCAGACCAGGTAAACCAGGGCATGTTTCCATTTATTTCCTAGTACCAATGAAAAGCAAAATAATGAATAGTATTAGAGTCCAGCAAACAAATACGTAAAGCCACGAAATTTCAGGATAACAACTTTACAGGAAGTCATCCCTCTTAAAAGGGAATATTTATGACTATACTAGACCTGAAAGATGCATACTTTCATATTTCCATGTTCACCGCTCACAGAAAATTCCTAAGGTACAAAATAGGAAAGATTCACTACCAGTTCACAGTACTTCCTATTGGAATAGCATCAGTACCTTGTGTATTTACACAAGTGCTTGTGGTGTAAGCAGCTCACCTACGCAGGGAAAATATCCCCGTCTACCCTTACCTGGACGACTGGCTCATAACAGGGGAGTCGCAGGCAGAATGCCTGAAAATACTTGGAAAACCATAAACTTGCTTTTGAAATTAGGATTCACTGTAAAAGAAACAAAGTTGAGTTGGTACCATCCCAGAAGAAACAATTCCTGGGAGCAAACGTAGACTCAAAGTAAGCCATCACTTATCCATCCCCATAAAGTGTACAGGCTTTTATTGTCCTAATCTGTTGTTTCAAAATAGCAGCCCAGGTAACGGTAAGAAAGGTAATGAAGGTGCTAGCTCTGCGTGCATCTACATAGTACCAAATGCATAACTAAACATGAGAATAATACAATGGCTTTCAAGGCAATGGTCCCAGGTATTGGGCCAAAGGGACGATCTAGGGCTGGTTTCACGCGGTAGTAAATGCTGTGCAGTGATGGTCAAAAGAAAACCTCTCAAAAGGCAGGCCCTTCAAAATAACAACAATTCAGGCAACAATAACCGATCCTTCAATGGTAAGTTTGGGAGGCCCATTGTCAGGAACTCAAAGTGCAAGGCACGTGGACACAAAGACAAACTATACAGCACATAAACATCCTAGCGCTCTTAGTGATAAAGATGGCACTGCTATCTTTCCAGACAAGACTATGCAACAAGAGCGCGTTGATCAACACAGACAACACCACAGCTATGGCATACATAAACCGGGAGGAACAGTCTCAAACACTAGCACAGGAGATATGGCAGTGCTGCATCGGGAATGGAATTCATATACAAGCACACAACGTCCCATGGGAGGAGAGCCTAAGAAGGGTTTTTCAGCAAACCCATGAGTGGGAAGTAAAAAAAAACACACACACGTTTTCAAGATGTGGGGACAACCAACAGTATATTTGTTCACAACAGCTTAAAAGAAAAATGCCAAAGCTTTGCATGCAGGTAGCCACAGGGGCATCCAGGTACCCGCAGGAGGAATCCCTGGGAAATGCACTATGGATGAATTGGTCAGGGATATTTTCTTAGTTTTCCCCCAACCCCACTACTACGCAAGTTGTTTACCAAACTATTATACACGAGCGCAACAGTAATACTAATTGCCCCAATGTCGGCCAGACCAACCTGGTATGCTCACCTTATAAGGACATTGAGGTAGCCCCATTCAAGCTAAACCCAGTACACAACCTATTCGCCTAACAACAAGGCAAGCTGACTCACCCTTGCCCTCAAACATTCACCTTAGCAGCTTGGCTCCTGATATCAAGGTTTGGACATTTAAAATTACCTCCAAGGGGCATAGAAATACTAAAAGAGGCCCGAAAATCAAATGCAAGACACGGTTATTACAACAAATGGAAACATTGTTTAGTGTGGAGTAAGAGGGACAATATTAACCCCATTGAATGCACACCTATACACATTGTAACTTACTTTACATGCTAGACTCAGGACTAGTTCATAATTCACTAAATGTACACATAGCAGCACTAACAGATTATATCTTTCACTTCAGAGGGTATTGTGAGAAACCAAAGGGTGTCTCGCGGACTAGTCCCTTGGGATCTGTCATCCAGGTGGCCAGGACACGGCCATCGCTTTTGGATCCAGTTCCAGGGTGTGGACCAGTGCGGGAGGATCACCTGGATGAGGGGTGCATGGGGAGTGGGACACCCAGTGGAGGGGCGCGGTATCCCCTATTCCATTGTTCCCTTATCCCTTCCTATCCCACCTGATATTTGGGAGCCTTACACCCCCCACCCCCTCCTACTCAAACCCTACTACATGGAGAGAGCGCTCTGGTGGAAGACTGACTCATACCCAGCCATTTCAGTTGGGCAATTACCAGTAACGACTCACACCTGAATACCATTACACTTCCCCACTGGGAAAAAAAAGGCAGAGCACAAGAGCACACTTGGAGTAAGGGGAGGAGCGATACAGAGCCCACAAAGGAGCTGTTCACTACAGGCAGCAGCTGATTAAAGGTGGCGAGTCGGGAAGAACGAAGAAGAGAATGGCCTTTAAACTTTCTGACAAGTGATTGTTGTGCTTCCCGAATCTTGAAAACAGCATGTGTAAGGCCGGGAGGTGAAGCCAGAGAATCCCGTGTTGAGCGGCCAAGATATCAGAAACCCTCCTGCATGACCAGTCGCGTCTGTTAGGAACCGACGCCGTCGTGGTACCGTCCTTGACTCCAGCATAAGAACCACAAGCCGAGAGTTCCACACAGCCGGTGAGTTAGAGGCAACTGTACGAGAACGGGCTGTGTTTGACCGAAGGTTGCGAGCGGCGACAATGTATCATAAAGAAAATGAATGTTGAAACGTTTGATAACAGAAGCAAGAAAAGAGAACGGTAAGATTGACAATTATGTTTAAACTTATCCCAGAGAAGATAGAAGATAGTGTTCCGGCACCGCGGGTGTGCCCAGTTGAAGGTCTCTGAATTATTATATCTGTGGAGGTGAAGTTTGAGTTGAAGTGATCAACTGAGAAGGGAATCAAAGTGGTCCTGCGAGGGTCTCAGACAAATCCTTTGCACACTCGAAAGTCTTTGATTCAAGAAATCTGATGAATAAGTTGCATATTTGATGAATGGTACAAGCCTGGCTGAGGGAGATCTTGTGTGACTTTTGAACAGTGAATACGAATTGCATATTTGATAAACTGTCCGAGCCCGGCTGAGGGAGAGACCCCAAGTTGAAGAAGTATTTGAAACCAAGGAGAGAGTATTTGACGTTAATGAGAAAAGCTTTTTGAAACTAAAGAGACAGTGTGTAAAGAAATTGTATCATTGAAGAAAACCAAACTTTGAGCTTTATGTACAACATCCATTGTATTCTGCTGAGGGAGAAACCCATCCATGAACATACTTGACTCTGTCGCAGAAAGCTCTGATGTGATTTTGAACTGCATCCTGGTGCTTTGAAAAGACTGTGTGCTCCAGGCTCGAGTGTGCTGCCTTGTCCCATGCTGAAACGGAAGGGGAAGGGAAACCAACCATCTAGGCATCCTGATATATTGTTTCTTAACACACTTTTAGTTGCTTACATTATTTCACACACTATTTGTTATTTAGATGTAAGGATTGGCAATAGGCTTATCAGTATAGGCCCTTTTTATTTTGACAAGACACCACTACGACTGCGTTATGTTTATTTTGGATGGTCGTAGCTTGCTCCCATCTTTGGGGTTAGATAGGCGTTCATCCAACCCATTGAAGTTCAATAAACACCCTTGAACTATACTTTATTGTGTTTGTCATACTTTTGTTACCATGCCTTCCTTACAGTATCCTGGTGGAAAGTGCCAGTGGTTTAGGCATTTATGGAGAGTTAAAAGATTACATCCTCCTGTGGTTCACCCACTCTCAGATTGGGACCTAAACATCATGCTTCAGAGACTCATGAACGCACCTTTTGAGCCTATGCATAAAGCCATGATAAAGGATCGCCCTCACAAGGTGGCTTTCCTCATAGTGCACATATATATATGGTTGGTGAACTACAGGTACCATCATAACTGAGCCCTTCGTTACCATACATCATAACAAAGTCTACATTTCTTTTACCTAAATTCATTTCAAAATTTCATTTGAACCAATCTATGAAACTTCCATCTTTTTTTCACAAATCCACAAAGTAGAGGAGGGGTGCGGGGGGCGGGAAGCACTTCACACGTTAGAAGACCCATCTTGTTCTATAGACAAAAGACCTACGCAATACAAGCCAATTCTTTGTGCCCTTTGCTACTGGTAGCGAGGGTGACCTGGTTGCCAAGGCCAGCATCTTCAGATGTATTGCCAAGTGTATAAAACTCTGCTATTCACTAGCAGAGAAACCTAAGGCACACCCTACACGCAGCACAGGGGCTTTCTGGCTTTTATAGCAAATGTAGAAAGCAAAAAGAGTGGGCCCCACTGTACGATGTTCACATTTCTCAAATATTCGTTTCTGTGAAGAAGTTCGTTTCTCTGAAAATTCCTTGTCAACAAATTATAAAAAGGAGCTGGCTGTGACGAATAAGGAGACACCCTAATTCAAAATACACAATACGTCAGGGCAAGTCTGTAATTAACATTTACGATTTCATAACATCCAAAAGACAGTGTATCACAATGTACATTCGCATAAAAAATGTAAATAACATACCAATCATTGTAGTGGTAGAAGAAGACGAAATTGATTGATACATAAAAGATAAAATAGAAAAAGAAAAAGAAAGAGCAATAAGAAGTCTGTTTGTAATGAGGTTGGCGGTGACAAGAGATGCAGAACGCATTTACCTGAGAAAATGGCAGTACATGTTAAATACAGACTTGCCCTGACGAAGGATTTGTGAATCCGAAATGCATTGGCAAAAAATGTTTTGGTCTGATGTAAAATGCTAGTGGCTTTTTTCTTCCTCACTAAGAAGATATTAGTGACGCCTCATATCAAGAGACGCATTATTTATTTTTTTCACAAAATCATTTGTTGATAAGAGTCTTTATGAAAAATCACTGAACTTTTATTATTATCATCATTTTTGAATATGTAAACATTTTACTTTGGAATTTACCAAGCTTTGGAGAGTTTACATTACTTTTATACCCTGATTGGGTCTTTTGAGAGAGCGGCTGTATGACCTTGTATCCCACTTGGTCTTTTGCTTCTTTTATAGCAAATGTACCACTGGAGGAAATTTGCAAAACCGCAACATGGAGTTCCGTTCACACATACATACAACACTACGATGTTGGTAGGACGAGAACCTGGAAGGCCGGGCTTCCTCTTTGATCTCTTTGTGAGGGCAGGTAACGCCCCCCACCCAAGACAGCTGCACAGCAGGCAGCTGTCCTACACCCAGACATCAAGAGACCATACCCATTTAAAATGAGTATCCTCACACCAGGGTGCTGCATCTCTGAAGGCCTTTGTTCTCAGTAAGAAGGAAGGGGGGGTGGTATTATGATAAGCAGGAGGGCTCTGGTCAATAGGAAAAGGTTTCCACCATCTTGATTCTTGCTGCCCCTTTCTTTCTTTCCTGTCCCCTCCATTTGCTCTGGAGCAAAGCACTTTGGGTGTGACATCAACAAGGCAAAGTCCACTTCATTCCAGAGCAGGGGTTGCACCACTATGGCAGGCTAGCTATAGTCCAATCACCTGAGCACTTTGGCCCTTTAAAAGAAGGTGTCTTCCAACCCTTCAGCAGATTCACTCAATTCTTCTTGGATCCTTGAAGGCCACAGCTTTGTTCTGAATACATCACTGGCCTTCCTTTGGGCGAGTTGCACTCTCAAAAGGCCTCAGCCAGAGGTGAAGAAGGAATCATCCAAGACAGACGCAAGATCTGTCCCCTACCGTTCCCAGTGCACATCAGGAGCAACTTCTGCCGTGGATCAGGACCTAGAACTCTATACTGGAATCTCCTGATCTGGGTGAGCAGACCCTGAACGGAAACCATCCTATCCTCGAAGCCCCCTGAAAGGGCCTTACAGCCCCCAGAGGACTAGACCAGCTAAAGCTCCCTGTTAATCGCACTGAACCAGTTGCTCTGTCTTAACTGTACCTGGAACAAGGGGGAAGTCGCCGTATCTGGTTGCTTTGCTCCTCCACCCATAAAACATTGCTTGCATCTTCGAGCTTGGCATGATATCATGTCCCAGCCAAAGCTTCCCAGGCAAAGCTCGTCACCTGGTGGGCCCGAAGCAACTGATCAATGCTGGTACCCGAACCGAATCACTGCAGGGGGTCACTTGCCGACTCTAACCAGGGCTACAACCAGGGCCCGGCCTAGCTAGCCCTTGAACTGCCACCCCATCAATCGTACATCAATGCACCCAATATCGCCACTTCGCCCGTCACCCACCGATTTGAGCTGCTGGAGCGTCACTCATCGACACCTCCCAGCAGCTAAAGCCTGACACGGCCTGGCCAGCTGTGAAGTGTTCCTGGAACTGCGCTGACCTGCATCCTTTACCTCACAGAGCTACCACATTCGCCCCTACTCGATTCCCGCTTGCTGTCTGGGCCTCCACGATCCTACATGCCTGAACTGAGCCTGATCAGCTTGCATTGGTCTACTCCTGCAAATCCAAATCCAATTTGTCACTCCTTTCCAGGATTTTCCGAGGCAGGGATGCGTTCACCTGGTCCTTGGATTTCTGAAGACGACACAGAGGATCCCAGTCTAGGAGCTATAGCGGAGGAATCCGGCGGGTCCCCACTGTGGGGCTAAAAATGGATGCAACGCATTCACTCTTGGTTGGGATGGACAGGATGGAAATCGTTGAGAATACTACTAGTGACCACAGTATTTTAACTCTGACGTGGAATGAAAAGCAGAGGTGTTTATACAACGATACCTTACCAGGCCTAGAATTAAACCATGGCCTAAATCGTCTCCACATAACAGACGAACAGAGCCTACCCTTGCCAGAAACCTTCCGGACTACCAAAATAAGCGATCAACTTAAGATAAATTACGAATGGCTCCTTCGCCCATGTAGAAAGCCAAATAACAAACCGAGACCATATCAGAAGCCCCTGACTCATGTGCATAATAAAGAAACGGCTAACAAAAATAAATATTAAGATCACAAATAAGGTTGACACAGAATTTACAACCCGAAGAAAAAACAAAGGCAATTAAAACTTATAAGCAAAAATACAGAAATTGGCAAAAAAGCTTGCAAGCTATGCGGATGCAATATGACGCAAAACATATGTTGGCAGTCCTGAACCAGCGACATTCAAGAGAACTATGGATTCTCTTAAACGACAACAATCAAAATACAGATCGGCTTATAACAGATGTAAGAGAAGCAGACTGGGCTGACCACTTCAGCAAGATTTATCAAATAAAAATGAAGATCTGATACAACATAAAGAACATCAAACCGCTAACAACTCATGGGAATTTGAACGGTCCTATGACGAAATTGTAATGCTCATCACGCACCTCAACACCGCACGTACGCCAGGGCTTGACAGACTAAACAACAAAATCTTAAAAAGAAACCCAGAAGCCTGTTCCAAACTCTGTGAACAATCCTTCCAGACCATCATTCAACAGAAACAAATTCCCTCTACTTGGAAAGCCGCAATACTAATACCTATCTTTAAAAAAGGGGATAGAAAATCACCAACAAACTATCACCCGATAGCATTGTTAGATCCATTAGGAAAATTATTTGGAGCAATCTTGCAATGTAGATTAACAGAATAGATAAGAACAACTAATAGGTGCAACCTGAGACAAACAGCTTACACTAAAGGACTAGGAACAAATATTAATCTATTCATCCTAAATTTGCTTAAATTAGAGGCAATAAGAACAAAGACTGTGACAATAGCAGTCTTTATTGATTTCCAAATGCCCTTTGACAGCGTGAATAGACAAAAGCTATGGCAAAAACTTACAACATGGAATTGCCCTACAGAAATTCTGGAGCCCATAAAAGCTTTATACTCCACAACCAATGTAAGAGTACGACTATCGCAAACTGGTGCCATATCAAGAAACCCCTACCTCAAATGGTTTGAAGCAAGGCTGCCCGTTGGCAGCTACCTTTTTATAACCTTTACCCTTCAGACTTCCATACAAACCAAAATACTCTGTTACAAATCCCCCAATCCTAAATGGAACTCCAGTAAAAAGGATCATGTATGCAGATGACTTAGTGTTGCTCGATAAAACCCAAATATGTCTACAAAAAAGAGTCCATGCTTTACATGAGTACGCAAAAGAAAACAACTTAACCATTAATAGCAAAATCTCAAGTAATGCCATTACTGAACAGCTCAAGGAATAAAAAGAAAGAACCAAGAATTTACCTAGGCAACACGAAATTAGAAAACGAAAAAACGATTTAAATACCTTTGTATATGGTTAGATCAGTATATAGGAGACAAACAAAATTGATTCCATTGCTTGACAAAAGATAATGATTAATCGAAAATATGGAACATTTTCATTCAGACCATTGATCAAAAGTAATACCAATAATGACTTACGGAAGTGAGACATTACTAAACTTCTCATGGCAAAAATGGGAAAAAATGGAGGGACGTTTCTGGAGGAAAGTGCGAGCGCTGCCAAATTCTTTTCCAGTGCAGCGCATAAGATTCGAATTAGCACTCCAATCTATTGAATCCATTGAAATGTCGAAAACAATTGACTTATACAGGAAAATAATAACCTATGAAGACATTCCGGCGATGAAATTATTACAAACCTGAAAGAAATCTATGAACCATTTTTGGGTCATGGAAAGAAGCCTGTAAACAAGCCATGATAACCTTGGACATTACTGAGGAGATTTTGACATGTAGACCAACTAAAGCAAAAATAAAACTACAAAGAAATGACTGGATTCTGACAATTGGAAGAAATCCCAATACCAGCTTTCGCTTAACTGCTTGTATGATTGTAGAGCGCTGAACCAAATCCCAGAATATCTGAACCTCTTCCCTTGCCAAAAACCAGGAAATATGTTTCTATGACTACGGCTCAATATACTACCTGCGCGTGAAGTGTTATCAAAACAGCGACAAATAGCAGATGATCTCAAATTCTGTTGGTTCTGTAGGGACGAAATTCAAATTGAAACAATATACCATATCTTTATGGAATGCATGGCACTAGACCACGAAAGAAGAAATTGTGCGGCCATGCTCCCCACGGAAGAGAATGTACAAAACAGAGAACAAAGATGGGCAACTCTGCTTGTAGGGACTCATAAAAGATTCATATTCAGAGCAATCCAATATTGGATATCCATAATGAAAAAACAAGACCGTGACCCATTCGAATAATAGACGTGAAATGAATTACACTAAATGCCTGATTTAATGTCAATTTACCTCACCAATGACTTGCTGGAAAAACTGAGAACGGACAGAATTTTGATTTATTTTGTTCTAAGGTTTTTTTGTGTTTTTTTTCAAAAATATGTATGCTATTTTGGAATGTAAAAGTTTATATAAACTAAAACATGTAAATAAAAAAAATGGATGCATGCCAGAGGCTCACCTTCTCAATCTAGGCGCAAACTCTCTGTTCACGTCATGCGCCTATGGTTAGCGCACAGACACGTTCCGGCGCAAATTCCCGGGCAAATTCCTGGCCAAGGAGCGAAGTTTCCTATACATGAGCTAAATCTGGGCGCAAGTTAGAGGATCCTTCCAAAAATCCGGATGCAGGATAAATCCCCAGAAGGCTCAGCCGTCTTGGGTCCACAGCCTTTGCCAGTTAGCTCCTCTGGATACATTTCCTCCGGTAGCCTTGCAACCGGTCCTGCCAGTGCCTTCGCTGGCTCCTGTGGTACCTTCCCTCGCTGGATGTTGCTCAAGTGAGTGAGACTGATAAGCGAGTGGCTTACTCTGCCCACACATTCCACAAGAGGGTCAAGGGTCTCCTGGAGATCTTATAGACCCCTGTGCGAGAGTTGTTCTTTCATCTGTGCTGGCTTCCAGAATTGCAAAGAGATCAGGTGTGCTGATCAAAAGGATGTTTTGCCAGAAGCCATGAAGCTATGAAAGAAACCGGGTTCTTCCTTGGCCGTGAATGGCAAGATTGATGTCGACTCTCGCTGAGTCCGCTTGCCTATCCTTTCACCACTCCTTTTGTTTTTTGTTTTATACGGTGGTGGCAGTGGCTTCTTGCATTCTAAGTGGACAATGAGTTGTCGTCATCGGTTTTCAACAAAGATTACAAACCATTGGAAACAAGATCTACCAAGATGCGTCCCTCTAACTTCTGACAGGCTGATGCAACAGCCCTACTGTTGACAGCCAATCAGCAGTTCTAGAAAGAGCTTAGAGATTTCCAAGTTTTTCTGCTACCTGATATGAGACTTTTAATGGCTGGATTGGAGAGGCTCACCAGGTTACACAAGACCTCACCCAGTCGGCAACTGACAACCTAGATACCATGGTTAAGGATCTGCTCATTGGAATTCAATGTTTAAAATGGATGTTAAATAGTATTCTTGGTCTTCCCTTTGAGGGGACAACCTGTTGTAGTTGTCCACTGATGACTCCTTAAGAAAACATTGCCAGCTGAGCTGTCCGAGTCTCCTATAAAGCTTTTTCAATATCAGTGGGCTTCTCATAATTGGTCCGCATACTTTGGAGCCTTCAAAGGCTTCCAAGAGGGAAGCGCTAGACAGGCTGATCGATTCCTCTTTGCTCCCCCAGTTTGCACTGAAAGAAACCGGCACAATGGACACCTATGGGATTTTTCCAGGGCACCTTAACTAATGGGGGCAAGTCCAAATCAAAGCTATGACAGGCTTGCCCGTCCCTATTTTTTTCCGGGGAGGGAGTGATTGCTCTTCATCTGGAGGTTTGGAAGGCAAATGGACCGATGGGTCCCATCAGTTGCCAGGTGAAGTTGTCACCTTCGCCTCCCTCCTATGCTCCTTCGATTGCACCCTTGCCTTCTCTGAGGAGGTACAGACACTTATAGCCCAACAGGCGATGAAGGAGGTCCACAATGGCAGGGCTTTTTTTCAAGAATAACCAGGCAGACGTGCACGCCATCATGAATCATTCCTCCACCAATCTTTCTCCCGAAAGAGGATCAAAATTATGCAAGCGCAGAGCCGGTCCGCCGTTTCGCAGTGAGACTGGCGTTGCACAGAGCCATCTGAAGGATACATACCTGCATGTGCCTATCTAAGAGCCCCATTTCTGCTTTGTGTTTCTCGCTGGGCAAAATACAGTTCTTACATTTATGGGTCTTACCATTCGGTCTCAGTGTGGCCCCAATGGTTTTAAAAAGATTATTTCAACAGTTGTGGCCTCCCTTCGGCTATAGGGTTCTCATATACGCACCCATATTTGGATGACTATTTGGTCTGGGCTTACAGACCTTGGGAGGTTTTTGATCTCTGCTTGCTTGCTCCTGGACTCCCTCTTGTAGCTGGGTCTCTCCTTGACCCAGCTTGGGGAAATCTACTGATGACTTCCCTTGATGACTTCATTGGTTTCCTGTTGGATACGAGAGCAGCAAAGTGTTTCCCACCCAGGAGCAGGTCCATGATGTAGTATCTTCTTTCTTACTCTCCAGTTGGCTATGGCTTGGTGGTTCCAGGATCTCTTGACCCTGGCTGCTTTCTGTGTCCTGGCGATAATACCCCATTACAAACTCAAGATGAGGGCTCAGCTCACCGTGCTTTAGCATATAGTCATGCCTCCCTGCAGTATCCTGCAATACTGATTCCTCCCTCATTGAGAGAGGATTTGCTGCTTTGTTGGCGCTATACAAACTTTCTGCTATGTGGGGTACTCTTCGAGGTAGTTCTCCCCCTAGTGACTATTGCCATACATTTTTCTCTCTCAGGCTTGAGGGCGACTTCGTGGGATCTTCAGGTGTGCCAACTCTGTAAATATTTTGGACAACACTCTTGGGCTGTTTCTCAATGTCAACAAGGCCTGTCGGCGCAGGTCTGACTAACAACAATATGCCCATGTTTTACTTGAGCAAACAGCACCAAATACCCTACTCTGGCTCTTCTGGCTGTCGAGATCTGGAAATAGTCAATAAATAATGGCATTTATATTCAGGCCATCCCTCTTCCTGGACTCTCCAACCTGGAGGCTACCCTGCTCAGCAGACTGGATTCCTCCAACCATGAATGGGAAGCACCTCCCAATTGTTGTTCAGGATCCTTTCTGGAGGTGTGGCTCCCCCTTGGTGAATGTGTTTGCTACCAACATAATGCAAAATGCCCTTAATTTGTGTCCTATCTGGGTCTCAGCCCGCTTTCACTAGGCAATGGTTTAGTCATTTCATTGGGGGGCCTCTTCCTTTTATGCCTTTCCTCCATTACCTCCCATTCACACAATATGCAGGTTTTGTGCTTCAAGGCACTCCAAGATGATTCTGGCAATCTCTTGGTAGTCCTCCAGGTTCTAGCCATCGTGTCTCGGTACCTTACTTACCTACATTTTCTATTTCAGTCTGAGAGTAAGATTCTCCATGCCTTCTCTCAATCTCTACACTTGTCGGCATGGTCTGTGAGTGGTTGACATTGGGGCATCTCAGAATAGCCTGCAGTTTATCCTGGCATCTCAGGCGCCTTCCACCAGGAGCTACTGCACGAGTAAGTGGTCCCCTTTCTGCTACTTTTCTCTAGACATGCAGGTGAACCCCTTTCTATGTAGGGTGGACTAGGCTTTGTCCGTTGCATTGGAGTAAGCCAAGTGTGGCTTCGGCATTGTTTCCTGTTGCACATGAATCTCAGTTGTAGCATCTTGCAGAACTTCAGAGGAGATGTTGTACTTGTTTAACCCTCTGGAAAAATGGCACTTCGTAAGACTTGGGTGCCTTTTATCCTTAAACTGGTCCTCTCATCTCTTGCCTATAAGCCTGTTGAGCCCACGGCCTCGGGTGATCCTGACATAGTTTCCTGGAAAGACTGCCTTGTTGTGGGCTGTTACTTCAAGCTCTTCTGGCCTCCTACTCCATTCAAGTTTTCCACAGGGACAAAGAGGTCCTCTGAACGCACTCTTAATGTATTCATAAGGGGATCTCCGATCTACTGATGCGGAACCTACACTTCATATCATGGACATCAGCAGAGCGCTTAGGTTCTATCTTGACGGGACAGTGAGGAATCCAGCTAATTCATCACTTCTTCCGAAGGGGGAGCCACATACTTTAAGACTCCGGAGGTGAGCCTGCTAAGCTTGACACCCCCTAGGGGCCAGGGCAAGCAGGATCCCACTGGGGTGACTCCCTGTTAAAGGACAAGGAATCCCCAGAAAAGGAATTTATTCATCTTTCCTGTGAAATGTCCTGTGTTTGTTGGCAATATGGGGGTTGACAAGTAAATGTGTTCTTATGACCCGTTCGAAAGGGCTGTGTGGTTTCTGACGTTTGTATCAGACACTCGTTAAGAGAAACTCAAAATAACAGATCACCCAGTCTTGTTTCAGCTTGGGATGTAAAGACGCCACAGGAGCAACTATATAAAACAAATTGAGAACCCCAGGAAACAAAGTTATGGGCAGTGTTGCCCAGGTTCACAACTATCTCCACATAAACGAGCATTGGCAATGTCAACAGTTTGGGATTTTGTGTGGGCATGAGAAAGACACTTGCCAAGCACAGCCATAGTGGTATTAACTACGCATTGTTGGTAGCAGGTGCAAAATGGTGTGAGTACCTGGGCATCTAATAGCAGTGCCTGTCAAAAGCTTAAAACCTAGGCACAAGCCAAAAATGTTGGCTTTGCCAGTGCTTGTTTTTAACAGGCCCTCAGTGAAGGACTAGCAGCGTGCTTATAAATCGAGTGGCTGAAGGCAGGCCTGATAAGACGGCGTTTTTACAACTCCAATTAAATTTTAAAAAAGCCTGATGGTAAGGCGTGATCAAAGCAAGCTCAAGGAGTTCCCATGAGGAGGTCTTTTGGGCAGGCAGAGGCAGGAATGGGTGGGAATGACCATAGGGACTAACAAGGCCAGGCAATGGGTGGGCACATAACCAAACACCTACGGAACGCCTACAAGACTCTTGTGTCCCTCCACCTATGTCATTCCTGTGTGTCCCTCCTTATATGCCATCCCTCCCAATCTGTATTCCAATGCAATAGTTTCAGCTTATGCCCAAACTTAAAATAGGAACAGTCCATAGTGTCATTGCACAGACATGTATACATATAACGTGTGCAATATTCCAAATCTTTATTTCATTAGATATCAATTATGTATACATTTGATTATCAAAAGTTAAATCATTTGCCATTTTCTCCCCTTACTCAATGTTCCTAAAGCCCTTTGAATAACACATGTATATTAGAGTCTCATCATGTAGACCTCTGCAAAAACAGAATCACAAAGTTATTACTACTTATTTGTTTAATCCCCTTCTTTCATGTTTATTACAATTAATGTATTTGGAAAGGTTAATGTTACTTTATGGGAAACAATCCCAAATTTCCACTTTATTGAATCTTTTTTTGATACCCCTATTAAAAACAAAGGGTACTGCAGTTAATATTGCAAAGATATTTGGCAACACAATATTACCGCTCAAAGTTAGTATTGTTTACTCAAAACTGAAGCAGATATGTCATTTAATTTACCTTTATGCCCGGTGAAGGCATCATGAAGCAAGACACAGACAACAGATTCAAAGTTTAAACAAACTTACTTTATTTAACTCAAATGTCAGGATGGATGAAGGCCTAACTTGCCCTAAGCTAAGGTGTGATTTCCCTACCTAAAGAAACGTCTGAGTCAAAGAGTTCAACTTAAAAGTCTGTGTCCAAAACCTATTCTTGCCCTTACAACTAAAGCTAAACAAAGTGTATCGATGTCAACAATAAAATAAATAGTGTTCCAAACAAAGTTCTGAGCTTCTTCCAGCTCCTGGCTTACTTTTCAGCTCCCCTTCCCAAGTTTAAAGCAGTTCCACAAAGTCTTGGGGTTCCCTTCCCCACGCCCAAGACAGTTCTCAAAGTTCAAAACAACCCCTCTTATCCTGGGTAACATCTCTGGTTCACCAACGCACGTCTGTTAAAACGCACGTTTTTTCATGTATTTTTTCATTGACTTGCTCCTCCTGATATTAGCCCTCTTGATTCCTTCTTTCACTTGCTTTGAATGCAGGGCACTCGGTCTAGGCTCTGTTGTCGGACCACACAGTCCACCCATTACAGGCCATGCAACTGATACCCCTTTTCCTTCTGCAACTATTGTCCACTGCTTTCCCTTGACAGTGAAAAGTATTTCTTGTACCAGAGTAATCTTCTTCCAACACTTTACCGTGGTTAGCTTGGTCATCATTCACTTGGTTACACTTTTAATATTTCTCTGGCTCTTTCCAATACAGGTTTCCTCTTTAACCTGTAGTTCCTTGACCATTTGACTTGTATCGCTACTTGTTCCTCTTCTCACACTCTTCTTGGGATTTTACTTGCTTTGCCAACACTTGTTGCCAATCAATTTGCCTTTATTCCATTCAAAACATTCTCATTATTTGCTTTGTCTCTGTGTGGCATTCAGAAATGCTTGTTCAATAATACTTCCATGTTGTTTCAATTCTGTGTGGTATTCAATAATGCTTTCAGTTCATTCGTTATTCAAAACATCTCTGTTTCACCCTTGAAACTATCTTCAATTCATTATAAGCACTTGCTTCATTATTTAGAAGTGCTTATGACTGTTTACACAACGTTTGACATTCAAGAAAGGCTTATTACAGGTTGTCAGAGCACCCCAATATGAGTGTTGCCCTTCTGCACTCTCCAGCTTCAGGCGGCAGCTACTGTCGGCTCTGTTCCGTTCATCGCTGTGCCTTCCCAGGTTCCACGGCCTCTGCTCTTCTCTCGTGGTGGTCAGGGTGAGTACTGCCCACTCTCCCTCAGGTCCGCAATGACTGGAGTGCTTCGACGTCCCACAGTTCCTGCTTGCACCCGACACGGAGGGGGCATAGGACTTCCTGACCTTATTTGAGTCTGCCTCGGCATCTCTGGTCCTTGCCTGACACAGCTTCCTGCACTAGAGTCTCCCACTCCTGTCTCTCCGGTTCGCCAGCTTTCAGCTCCAGCAGGCTCCATGCTCCAGCCTTGTGTGCAACCTCCTTTCATTTGAAAAGCCTGCATTTTTATATCCATTGGGTTTGCTAAGTGACAACAGGTGGTGGTCATTTAGTCCAATTGTCTGACTATAGTTAAAGGGATATGCCTGATCTTTACATAAGCTGCAGGCCTCTTCCTGGTCTCAGTACTAGAGTGGTGAAATGACATACTAGTGTTTAGCGCTCTTTGTTGCCTCTTCCTCATCCCAGTACCATAGTGGTTTGAAAGATTGAAAATGGGGGGAGATGTGTTACAATAGCCCATAAAGGCTGGGGGAGGGTTGGGCTGCTCTTAATAAGGGAAAGGGGATAGCATGTCTCACCTTTTGGATATCATCTACCCAATCCCTAAGGACCCTCCGCCCAGATGATCTTCCCTCGCTTCTCCCCCCCCAGGGTCAGGATCCAAAAGCGATGGCCTTTCCCTGGCCACCTGAGAAGAGGATCCAAGGGGAGTAAGTGTGAGGATACCCTCAGGTTTCTCACAGCCACCTTTTCCCCCAATTGGTTTATTTCACTTTTAAATGGCGCACCAAGATTTCCTTTACTTTCTTTCCATGTATTTAATAGATGACAATCAATGTTATTTTCATCATTCTTTTTTCAAACTGTATCCCAAAACAAATAAAAAATAATTTTTGTCTAGCAGTGTTTGTTTAATTTTTATTTATTAATCACTTGGCAGTGATTAACAAGCCCTACTGATACTGCGCTCTGTCATCATTCCTATTTTTATATCTTTTCATATTTAATGATATTTCTCAATTCGCCTTGTGTCACTCCTTTTGAGGAATACACATAATGCTCATTACGTATGTGACTTCTTAAAGAAAATACTTCCTTGTCGGAGCCCATGTTTTACTTGCGTTATGTTGGAGGGTATTGTTGGCCATCCTTCTACTTTTAGAACTCTGCTGCATCTACTGTTTGAACAGAGCCCTGACTCACGTGGTCAGAGCTTTTCTTACTGGTTTTCTCTAACTAGACCGTAACTTTGCTAACCATAAAATGGGCCCAGTCTGATCACGGTCTTGTTGTGCATCTCATAGAACCTCCTGAGGCATAACAATATCATTTATGGGTGCAGTACCCTTTCGGTGCACTACAACAACCTTGACCGCCTGGCAATAGGAACCCAACCTTTGGTTTAAGTCTGTACTACACAGCTTGGTAGTGTGGCTGAGCAGCCAGGCGTATCTCAAGGGGGGGTCAATGTGAGCAGTAGGGTAGTTACACAGAGATTCACAGTGACCAGTATCCAAATAAACACTTACACTCAAAGTTTCTTGATTAAGCAATTATCAATGTATTGAACAGTCAGTTTGAATAAGCCTTCTTCAGAAGGGGCAATATAATAGTAACACACAAATACACTTCAAAATACACACTCTTAGTTTCTCTAAATCAGCAAGTACCCATTTGGGATGACACACAGACACTTCCTACACCCTCAGGTGACTTAAATAGCTAGGACACTGTGGACATTAATATATCACTGGTAAATTTAGAGCAATACCGAGATGGGTGTCAAAAGTATTATTAGAATAAAACAAGAGATCACACAAATATTCTGAAGCAGGTAAGTACTTTTGAAACCCCCAATGCAAAGTAAGTTGACCCTTTCCTGGAAGGAAGGCAAAACACACAATCCGAGGGAAGAAGAGTCATTCAGGGAGCCAGGCCAGCCATTGTCAATTGGTCAAAGGTCTAGGTGAGCTGAAGCACTTTTTGCAGGTAAGTAAAAGTCTTGCACAATGTTTTAGATGTCTTTTTAGAAAGGTAGAATCAATGTAGGGCCACGAGCTGAGAGGCTTGTGAGGTAAAGAAGCTGCAAGCAACTCTGCCGAAGCAACCAAGACAAGTCTCACTAAGAACACGTAAGGCTACACAACAAGAGGTAATTTCTCTTAGACTGTACAGTACCTTTGGTTAGAAGCAATTGTTCCAGCTGGCTTCTGTTCCTGTGCAGCTCTGCAGATCCTGTTGTTCCTGTGCCTCAGTCATGGGGACAAGGGGGAGGACTTCTGGGGACTCCTGCATTGCAATGGGACGATCAGCAACAGCAAAGAGCAAACTTTAATTCAGTGGCACTTCCAGGTTTCAGCTCCTCGCATTTCAGTAAATAGCACCACTGCGGTTCACGGCTACCACTTTGGACTTTCCTTGCTTCTGGGATCCAGCACTCTGTTGAGGTGGCTCGGGCTTGGTTAGTCCTGCTTCCTGGTAGTCCGGAGGATCTTCCAGCAGCTCGAGTCTGACTTAAAAGTGATGCACTCCAATCTGGTGTTCCTCTCCCTGCCACTTGATGGGCTTCTCTAGTCGAGGTGAATTCTAGCTTCAGCACAGCAGCAGGTCTTCACCGGGCAAACCAACAGTCCAGGAGCAGGCATCTCTTCCAAGTTCTTCTTTGGATTCCTTCGTCCAGTGGTCGACTCTGCCATCCAAGCCAAAAAGCCTTGCCTTTTATGCAGGTTTTTCCTATTCGTTCCAGCCTAGCTGTCAATCACATAGCAGGGTGGCTGTCCTTGCCAGACAGCCAGCCAGCAGCCAATCACCTTTTGGGTGCTTTCCTGTAACCAAGGGGATTAAGCACAGGGAGTTTCGGGCACCTCCCTCACTTCCTGCCCCTGCCAGACACCCTGAAGCCAGAGGCGGGCTTCACTCATGAATCCCACCAAAGACAAAGTGAACAAAGGGACCAAACCTGGTTTGGCGCGCAGTGTAAATCTCAAGAAGGACCTTTCCAGCAAGAAATGGTGAAATAAGAAGACCGAGCCATTTTGACTAAAATGGCACCTAAGGATTCTTTACTGTAGCTGCGAACGCAGCCCGTGGTAAAAACACACATTTGTAGTTAAAAGTAAACCACTTCCACCAGCCATTAATTGTAGGAAGGGTAACATAAAAATGTTTCATGAGAATCTAGACAAAGGGGATACTAAGTACCCCCTCCAGCACCCTATTGTAAGATAGTGTGTGCTGTGTCTAGAACGTTACAAATGTAAGTAAAGTCAATTTCACTTCACTGCTCTTGGAAACAGTAGTTTATCCAAGTGAAGGTATTTAAACCTTTGGGAAATCTGAAAGACTTCTGTGTGCCACTGCACTGAAGGTGCTGTGTGCCACAATGTAAAATTATGATGCCTATGGATTTTGTCAGACTCCACAACCAAAAGAAACAGTGTCCAAATCACAGACCAAATACATACGAGAGTGTGGGGAAAAGAGCCTCACTCTCTACAGGTTAAAAATTAAAAGTCCTCAAATCCAGCAAAGGTGCTGGCGGTCTCTAAGGTAGAGATGAATTAGCAGATTTCTGAGAATTCTCCCAACAATTCTAAAGTCATCCTACGAAATATACTGTTTCAGGGACATATATTATAGCTTTAATCAGCAAGATATTTCCAAGTGTATCGAGCTCGCATAGCAGCGTTCTGTACAGTGCCTCTTGGATTTTCATGAGAAACTTGATTTCCATATTACAATATATATGATAGAATTCCTTTTATTAAGCAATGTTATCCCATTCAATCCCTTAATTTAGAGCAACTTGCCAAATTCTGGTCCGGAAAATTAATTCTTGTCCTCTTTTTAGCAGTCTTTTCTTGGCATCTCTTTAATTTGTTCCTTCTATCTGTTGGATAATCGCAGTCCACCCTAATGCTTAATTTTAGGTTAACTATAGTTCTATGTTCCCTGAATTTCTGGGTCATTGGGTGCGTGACTGATTACTTGCAGTAGATAAATATTTTCAAATGAGTGTTCCATAAAGTCCTTTAATTAAACAGTAGTCCTTCTGTGCAATGTAATACCAAATTATTTATTCTGAAACCTTCCAACTTGTGTTTTTGATCATAACTCTTCATCAGGCCATTGAATTGTACACTGTTAGTAGATAGAAATGAAAATAAATCATCTAATGAACACATCCGATCAATTATATGAGAAATAGAAATGGTAGATGACACATGTGCTAATATATTGAGAAATTTAGAAAATACATATAACGGAAGACATACAAAATACATTAATTGGTTAATTCATTAGATTTAAGAAGTTTTGAAATATACACTTCAACACTTCTAATACCTACTTACAAATTAAACTATTTCCCTTTTTACTTTTTATGCCGTAGTGGGGAAAATTGGCTACCAACCTTAATAAGGTTTTCATCTCATTCAAGTTTCTCAAAGTTCCTTATAAGCTTCTAATATCTTGTTGAAGAAGCTGTTGAAAAGAACACAGGACATAGTTTATTCCATCCTTGTCCTTATTTTTTTGTTTAGTTTATTTCTGTATCCACCTGATTGGACTGTTGTACCTTAATGCGTTAGATCAACGTTCTTCCCGAAAATGATACCCATCTAACAAGATATAATCACTATAGTGAGGATAATTGCTACATTTCGCGAAGGTCTTTTTATTAATTAAATACGAAATATTAATTGATATAAAGTAATTTGAAGTGTACCAATCAATAAAGTAGCAAAATTGATTGTTTTGTTATCCTAAGTTGGATTTCAAGTGTTAGTTCCCTTTTTTGTTGTCTAAATCCAGAGCTCTAACTTAAGATTTCATGAGCAGAAGCTAAAACTAGATCCTGGGTATTGGGCATCGCCTGGTAGGCAGGAGCGAGCCCTAGAGAGCAGGTGGCTAGTACATAGTGTGTCGCATGTTAGTGTTAGATGCAACTTTGAACAGTTTGTCCATTATAAACATTCCATTATACTTTAAATGTCTTCTAGATGTTTCTAATGCTTCTTCCAAGATATTCCCAAATACAGAAAGTTAGTGTCACATAGGTATTTGTGTATGGCACTAGATGTCTTCAGTAGCTAAAATTAGCCATTAGTGTCAAGCTAACTTCCAGGGGCTATATTCAGGAGCTAAATGGCTCGCAGTGATTTAGAACCATGGTGTAACCAACATAACCTCCTATTAGTCCTTCTCAGGAATAGTTTTTTATTCGTGTCTGTTAATGTGTCAGATTATTTACCTGACTTTTTCCTTGTAGCAGCTAAATAAGATCCAGCTTTCCGCAAACTTCTCTCTCGCGCTTCTGTTTCAGTAATCTATTTTGATCAATGAGATTTCCTTCTAAACATACCTTGGCGGAGACTGAAAACATAGTAGGGTGCCCAGTATAATAGTTTACTTACTAATAACAGGTTGGTATCTAGACTCCACTATCTCTGTTTTGCTCTATCCAAGGAACTTTGAAAAATTGAATGATAAGGAATCTTTATTAAGGTCACTAGCCAAATCTAACCACTACTGATCTAAAAAGTAGTAAGGAAACTTTAATTTCAAAGGAGGTAAATAGAAGGAATTTTGAAGTGTACTTTTAAACATTACTTTAATTAAACCATTTATTTTTGTCTTGCCATAGGTATGTTCTCAATTCTTTCCACTTTACTATTCAGATTAATGTATCATTTACCATTTTCTGTTTTTCATAGAATTCCTGATTTGTTGATTATGATTTTATTTTCATTTTGATTAACAGTTCACTGCCCTATTGAAGCACTATGGTCAAAACATGGTAGTGGATTTTGGAACAAACTATTGATGTATATTGAAAGAGAAGGTTTACTAATTTTAGAATTTTATTGATTGCTCACTTGAGGATATTGATCAAGTTCAAAGCAGTCCAATATGCATTACCGAGAAATCAAGGGAACACATGAATATAGTTAACTTATAATTAACTCTTATAAGTATGGATGAAAGGGCCTATTAAACAGGAGTAGTAGTCACTACGGTGAGTACATTTTACTTTCTTTACCTTCGACTGTGTCTCACATCAACGCACCTCCTGGAGGGTCATGCTTTCGTCACTGTTAAGCTACTGACAGGAGATCCAAGGGGCATTTAAGAACTATTCATCTCTCCATTGTTTGCTATTGGCAGGGTTTGGGTGTTGTAGAAGCACAAATCAAAACAGACCTCCCACGAACATGGTGGCAAAAAACGGTACAATGTTAGGACTGGACTGGGTGTTGGGGAAGGAGCAGAGATGTGGAGAGAAGAATGGCCAGCAGAAGGAAGCCGCAGGATGACAGACAGGGTTCTGGAGACCATCAAGTGCCCCTATTAGATACACTGGATCTCACTCAGCGCACAATAACCAAACTCTGCATATGAAAGTTCATGGACATCATCTCAATCAAAATAACCAAACACAGCCCCTACCGCTGGAATGGCATGATCACCTTGCAGCTGCAATCACCATTCACCATGCCACCCTGTTTAACAGCACCCACACATTTCAACTTGCTTCAAATACTTCCCTTTAGTACTGTAAGGTTGTTGAAGAAGGAAGCTGATGCAAAGGTGGCATGGTTTTGGTTATAGTCTTTTATTTATATAAGAGAGGTTTTCACTATCCCTAACTAAAAAGGGGTTTCCCTGCCTCAAAGCGAATATTGAAGGGTCCACCAGAATATCTGTTAAATTAATCTCCACTGTTGTGTGTCACAACCTACTTCTATCCCTCACACTATAACTAAAAGATAAACTAACGGAACATACCTTCTTCAAGTAGAATGGCTCCCTTCTCCTGCTTCTTGGATAATGTCCAAAAGAATGTTCTCTCACAGCAAAAATACCAAGGTGGGGGTGGAATCCCTTCCCCTGGCGTGTGGGTTTCACCCAGTCTTTATATCATGTCACGTCCAGGAGAATGGCTCCCTTCTCCTGGTGTGGATGTATACAATTTCCAGTAAAACCAGTGGGGACTGCCTCCGTTCAGGACCAAGAGAATGTCTCCCTTCTCTTGATATGGCATCTACTCCTTGACCTCTCCGCTGCCTTTGACCTGGTCGACCATAAAATCCTGTGCAACCATTTGTCTCTGGCAGCACACTTCTCCCACTCTGCGGTCACATGGATCCAATCTTTCCTGGACAATAGGACCATGCGGGTCTTCTCTCCCTTAGCAGCGGCTGACCCTATCCCCATTACCTGCGGTGTCCCACAAGGTTCCTGTGTCTCACCCACCCTATACAATATATTCACTAAGCCCCTATTCGATAAGCTGGACAATTTGGGTGTCACCTACACGAACTACGCAGATGACACCCAGATACTCCTCACCTTATCAGGTAACTACAACAAGGACGCCAAATGGATCAACGAAGTCTTCTCCATCATTCAGGCATGGATGGCCACACATGGCCTGTGCCTGAATGATGATAAGACTGAACTGCTCCTTGTCGGTTCACCTAACACCATCCGAAAACTCTGTCCCGGCTACACTAGCTTTACTATTGACGGTAACACCATACCCATCGCCAAGAGCGTAAAAACCCTCGGCTTTTACCTAGACACGAACACCAACCTAGCTAAACAAATCAACATGACTGCCTCAGCCACTGCCTACACTGGTAAATTAATTAGGGCCTGCAGACCATTGATCTCCCCTAACAACTGTCTCATCCTAGCCAGAGCACTCATTCAATCCAAACTGGATTACTGTAATAGCCTCTATGTAGGTGCCAACAAAACAGTAATCAATAAATTGCAAGTCCTACAAAACAACGCACTCCGTGCCGCCCTCAATATCCCCAGAAGAGAACACATCTCCGCCACCAGAACTGCTTGTAAATGGCTGTCCATCCAACAAAAAATAGACCTAAAAACTATATGCCTTACATACAAAGCCCTTAATCATCTTGCCCCGCCCTACCTCTCTAACAAATTTACATTAAGACAGAATACTAGAACCACCAGATCGTCTAACACATTACAACTAACAGTACCCAAATACTCCCTCAAAAGAGCCGGTGGATCCAGCTTCCCAGCTCTGGCCTCACAACTTTGGAACACTATCCCACTGGATATCAAATCCACACCCACTTTCCAACCCTTCAGAACCAAGATCATCTCCTGGTTACTTAACAAATAACCATCCTACCATATATGTATGCATTCCCAATGTCCAATTGTTTTCCTATGTTATTTGCCTATTATTATCTATGCATTAACTGCCTTCCTGTTCAACTTTCCTATGCCCTATTACTACTGTACTATTGTCCGTTACTTGTAACATGATGTTAAAGCGCACATATACCCCTGGGTCAAGAGCGCTATACAAATAAATAAATAAACAAACAAACAAACAAGCATGGCACAGTTCTGTACAAGGCCAGGGCAAATTACTCCCTTTCCCTGGTATTGCTTGGTACAGTTCTTTCTCACTGCTTTCAACTTGATGCACACTTTGCCACTTGGTTAGTTTTTAGCAAAGTCCCAAATCTTGTTGGGGTCCCAGACCCTTCTCTGATGGTCAGTGGTTTTCTCTTTCCCACTGTGACGAAGATTTCCTCTGATCCTTTCAGTATCTGCTTCTGGGGTCCCAGACCCTTTTCTGGCTCTTGTTAGTCTCCAATCCTTCTGGCACTTTTGTTAGGGTCCCTGACCCTTGTCGTGTTCGGGGTATGGTCCCCAACCCTTCCCTGGTGATCAGTGGTCTTATTTCTGCCACTGCTTCTTCTTGAGCTTTGATTATGGCCCCCGACCCTGCTCGTATTCGTGGTAGGGTTCTCGACCCTTCCCTGGTGGTCAATGGGTTTCTGTCTGCCACTGACACAAGGAAGATGGTGTTAGAGGGATGACTGACAACTGGCTAGACTCAATAACTGAGTCAGTTTCATTGGGCCAAGGGAAAGCTGTTCGAGTATCTTGCCTGCTGCTCCTGCATTCCCTCCAGGTCGCCCGTTACCCCCCCCCTTACCTTCTCAGGGCTTTACATACATCACTGTGGCTTCCTGAGACCGGGATCGGCTACATCGACTCTTCGTGCTTCTCTCTGTGTCAGAATCTGCAGGGTTGCATCTCCCTGCACAGCTGAGCTTACTTCCTTTTCTCAGTCGTGAGCTTGTGTCTGCACCGACAGACCCAACAGAGAACTCCTGCAGCTGCTCACCGGCGTTCTCTGCCTCCCCCTCCTGCTGGTCCGCCAGCAGGATTCGAGGTTATGAACAAAAAGATTGAATCTAAAATGCCAAATGTACGTTTACATTCGGCATAGTAGATTAGATCTTTTGCCCATAATACCGAACAGGTGAGCGGGGGTTGCGGAGGTGTCCCCCGCCCCCCCAGTTCGGTAGTTTGGGCTGCAGGGGTATCCTCTGCATACTTTAAATTCAGTGCTGGGGACAAAAGAGCAAAATCCCAAAAGATCAAATTACAAAGTACGGGCAAGTGGGCTCAGGGCTTTGGTACGTCACAGGGCTTCCTGGGACTTTGGTTTGTCTCTCTGGCTCTTTGGGCTTTTCTCGTCCACTCCCGATTCACTGCGGCGTCTCGACACGCGCCTCGGTTCAGCTTTGCTTCTCCTTGCTCTCTTGTCTGGGTCTGTTCCAGCAAAACGCCCGGAGAACTCTGTCAGCTGCTCACCGGCGTCTTCCACTCTTCTTTTCCTCTGGTCTGGCGTCCAGGTTTGAAACGCCCACTCGGGACAGTCTCCACCTCTGCTGCTCCTCCCAGCTGGGCTTGATGACTTTTTTAGTCCATCGTCTCTTTTTATCCATTGTTGCTAGTCCCTCGCCGACGGATTGTCAAAGCCCTTTGTTTCTTTTGACACTTTGATCTTTATGCCTTTTTGGGTCACTTCGTACCAGTACTCGCAAAGTCTGTAATCTTTATGTCTTCTATGCTTTTCTTTGTCGTGGTGCTTTCTGTTTTGGCTGAATCCCATGTACTACAGTAATACATTGGCCTACTCTCAAGGAAGTGGTTTCGAATGGAGGGGGGGTAGGTGGCTAGGGAATGTTTGGGTGTGACGTTCAACGGGCTGTACCCCAGGTGGTAATCCTTGTCCGCAGAGGGGGAGTCCCTCCCCCATGAGGTCCTCCTGCATTAAACCACCCCTAGGGGGACTATTGGGTAGCGGCACACCTCCCTAGCCTCATGGGAAAGGGCTCACATCCGTGGGGCGAAGTGACTTTACCTGGCGAATCGTCATAATTCACACTGTATAAAATTCCCAAATGCAAATACATGGAACCCCAGTGATTGAAATTAAGATCAGGTAAGCAGGGACTAAAAGCAGCTTCTGGGTATCCAACATTAACCAGTGAGCAGGAGCTACCACTAGGGAAATGGGAGTGCTAGTAGTGTTCCGCAAATCTAACTTCAACTTAAGATGCAAAAATATAATTTTGTCCATTATTTATGACCCATTATGCTTTATATATAGTGTAGATGTCTTAATGCTTATTCATAGAATGTCCCAAATGCACAGAGTTAATGTCACATAGGTATGTTTGTTTGACATCAGTTGGCCTTGGGAGCCAAATGTAGCTTTTGATAGCTGTTGGTGCCAAGCTAACCAAGCTCTTCTAGGCTCCAAGCAAGAGCTAAATAGCCCCCAGCTCCCCATCAATCCCAACCCCTGCAACCACTCTGACCACCATTGCCAACCAAAATATCCACAACGTACAATATGTAGACCATCCATAACTACCTGAAGATAACATCCCTCAAAAATATCCACTACTAGGCCTGATGTGCCTTGATGCAGACCACTATGCCTAGTGACTGCCTTAAACTCCAACCCGCCAAGGAATTCCTACTTCTCACCAACACCAAACAGCCCCACATCCGTCTGTCCACTATCGACCTCATGGGCTTCACCTCTTAGGGGACACCCCCCACCCCACTTCAAGTACTATTCAAAACACATGTAGTGGGAAAAACTGGCCCAGCATGGTTCCAATTCTCTCTCCTGTGAAATCCCTTCTGACCAGACACCATCTTCATATCTACAGTGCAGGATCTGATCCCATCTCACGTATATGGAGGATATCCATGGCTCATGGACCCACCACACCACACCACCCCACTAGCTACAGCCGCCTGCTGCCCACCAATATCCTTTTTGTATGTCTTCATAAATAAGACAAAATAACTCTATACTTGTCAAACTTCATTGGCTTAACCTAAAAGTACCTTCAGAGAGCACTGCATCACCAGCTGTCCCTAGGCATGCTGTCGAGGGCATTGGGACCCCTCTCAACCTGGAGCAGGAGACGGCACAGTGTTTTTCAGAGACGGTCCTGCCCCAGAGACAGAGTGCCAGAGTTTGGAGGGACCCAGTCTCTGTCCCTTCCACGTGTGTCTGGCTGAATATGCCAAGTACCAATACCTGTTGAACGCCATGATTACCAGTGCTTATTTTCTTCTTCTATAATACTACGCATACCAATATTCCTGTCGGTGTACACCCAAGCCGGCAGTTTGCCAGAGATTCGGCAGCAGACAGAGAGACGTACAAATGCTGCACACATCCCACTGGCACTCCAGATGCTCCAGTCAATCCATCCGCAAACTGAGAATTATTTTATTTTCCGTGGGCTGCCATTCCACAAAGTCGGCAGTCCTGCATACGAAAAGGGGGTAGGGCTGGAGGTCCCTTGTATGTCTTTTTGTGATTGTGACCCGGTCCGTGGGGATAGATGGCCAGCTTTTGGCCGAGGGAATCATCTGACAGGGAGATCCAATGGAGGAGACAATGGAAGGATAAAAGAGGGGGCAGAGAAACCAGGTCAATGTGGGTTGTTCAGGAAAGGTGACGGCAGGCGAAGAAGGACCGATACACCAGGCGAAGGGAGGCCAGGGTAACGGAATATGTAGGGGACTTCTAAAGAGAGTGTTCAAAGTGAGATATTGGTTGCTGAGAGAAAGTGGGTTTTGTCTGTGAGAGTGCTTGCAGAGTGAGACAGTTGGATTAAGGGAGAGTGTAGGAGTGTGTGATTGAGAGTGGTTGAGAAGGGTGATGGAGTGAAAGTATGGTGAGGGGGAGAAGGTGTGGGTGGAGTGTAATGTAGTGGAAGGAGAGTGTGGAGAGTTAGTCTTGAAACTGAAAACTTTGACAAATGCATGTTTTTTTTTAACTAAAAGAAAAACATTTTTTGAGTGAATTGTGTAAATGCGGTATGAGAGAATGTAGGTGGAAAATTCCACATTTTTGGTGTTTGTTCAAGTGATCATGGTGGGGGTTGTATATTCTAAAACTTGCACATGCACAGAGAAAAGATGTTGATCAAATTCTAAAAATATTTTGCATCTAGAGTGAGAATCTGGGGGATTCAATCTTACCTTTTTCACAGAGCACAGCTAATTGTTAACCGTATTCTGTATCTGGAACCCTAGTCTTAAAGACAGCAGTAATAAGGCAACAATTGGAAAGAGCATTTATAGTCTGGGTGATTGAGAAATTAGGTTGTACTTTGGCAGCTGTAAAAAATTCATGTTCTAAAAAAGGAACTTTATGCTGAGACCATGGCGATCATGAATGAAAATGTGTTTTGAGACAAACAGCAAGGTAAACCACAAAAGCTTACAGTGAATGCTGTTGAGAAAAGCAGGGTGAGCCTAGATCACAAATAAGTGGTGGTTGAGAGTGGAGTTGGGGGTATGAGAGCAGATGATGGAAAATGTCTGTACTTGAGGCATGGAAAGAGGGAGGGTCTAAAACCACAGCACCTATCCCATTCCCCCTCCCTTCTGCACGTGCACATTCTGAACACTCACAATGCATAGTAGGTTCGCCTCTCCCTCCCACTGTATTAATATGTGTATGTATTTCGATTGTTCTTACATCCCCTTGTCCCCTCCCTGTTGCCCTGTGGGCGCTTTGAAACATTATTTACTTCCTCTATATGTGCCTAACAAGCAAACAATAAATAAATAAGATAAAAGGCAGGTTGGTCAGTCTGTGAACATGTTCCATAAAGAGGAGTAATACGCGGAGCAAGTGTCTCACTGTAAAGGATAGAATATTAATAAGTCATGGGGGGAGTGAGGTACAGTAGAACAAGATCAGGAAGTTTTAGGATTGAGACTTAAGGAATGCGCCCACCTAGCAAGATTGGGGACTCCTCCATTCCATGCCCAAATAGCAGAACTGAAAAGGACTGTGAAGACCAAGTAGGGCAGTAACCAATTTGCAGAGTCTGGTTGCCCCATCTTGTTGATGACTAGAACGCACAATTGCTAGGACTTTGGCGGATCCAGTGGTATCATTAAGTAAGTGTCACTGAATTGCAAGTTAGGAGGACACTTCGAGATTTTGGAAGTGACAAAGTGCTGTGGAATAGGGATTACTGCTTCATAAATTGCTCCCCCCTGACCACAGGCCACCATGAAATAGCATTGTTCTCGTATTAACTGTACTGCATCAGCATTGTTCTCTTAACTGTACTGTACCAGTGATACTTTAGATATGAAAGAAATGTTTCAGGATATGTGTAATGGCTAGGTAGCAACACCTTGAACTAACAATCTAGGGTCTTCATTGCGCAAAGCAGCAAGGAATCAATTCCTTCATTCTGCTCCTCACATGTTCATGTTTTCGTTAAATGTAATAATGGGATTTACAAAGAGACTAGGAGGAAGATGGTGAGGGAGGGGAGTGGGGGGGAACTATGTGACAGAGGCAGAGATAGATGGACACATGTATTGGACAGACAGACACAGTGAATGAGATGAACTGACCAACACAGAAAGACTGGCCAAGACTCTCACAGATGTTATTTATCTGTTTTATTTTTAGGGGTTTTGGAAGAAACTTGGAGATTTGGGAGTCCTTGGAATTACTGCTCCTGGTAAGGTTTTATCTTTTCTATATAACCATACCATTAGCATTCACTCAGCAGTGAGAGTTATCAAAAGGTTAAAGTCAACGCTGACCATTGATGTAGCTAGATTTATCTGGTACTTTATTTGATTGCTAGTTTGAACCCAAAGTCTCAAACTAATAGAAATCCTTTATTGAGTCTGTCGCAAGAAGGTTGTGTGGAAAGAATGCATCAGCAAGATTATTTAAATGATTAAACAAATATAGAATTATTCATGTATGTATTTCTCAGGCTTGTGGATCTGCTTAGAATCACATGCTTTGCATAGGCCGGTGACTTATTTTCTCGCATCTAGGTACTCCGATTGTTTTTTTTTTTCCACCTTCGTATTGGTCTTTTTTTTTTTTTTTAAACAGAGTTCCAGTTTCAGAGTTGCTGCTCATCACTGAGTGTTTAAATGTATATTATGTTAATAATAATAACTCTTCAGATTACTGTTTTCGGCGAATACACTCGACGCAACCTGAGGCTTTTGAAAACACCTTCACAACACCCTGGGATTCCAGAGCCTCGTCGACGGCTTAAAACTCTTCAGGCTTCAACCTACACAGTAGGGCGAGTGGGGAGGAGAGGGTTTAATCAATTTTTTAAAGAATGTCTCCACACATTTTCCCTAAAAAAGGCTTCGGCTCACTGTCTCCCAGTGTTAATAATGGAGAAGACTCCTTTTTAAATTTTGCCTGTCGTGTAATCAAAAAAATTCCCTGGAAGGCTGCACATAATACCGTGTGTAACCATTGTCTTCCTAGAGACCACCAGGAAACGAAATGTCGAGAGTGTAAGCTCTTCTGGCCGAAAATGCTTACAGATAGGCAGTCGACACGCTGGGTAGACTACGCAATGCAAGCTGAGGCATCGACAGAATAACCAGCCGGCGCGGTGGAATCAGAGACAGAACAGGACATTCCTGACACCATTAGTACTCCCGGGGAGACATCTGATTGGGAAATGGAAAATTCCCAAATGCCAGTCCCTAGCTCCGAATGAAAGGCATCCTGCACTGCTATGGAGGCTTCCCCTGGCGACAAGAGCAGACCTATAAAACACACGGTAGGGTCGGGAGCGGCGCATGGGGCGCTGATGCGAAAGAAACACTCAGTTGGACACAGACAGAAACACAACTCACCCTCTCCACACATTTCGACACACTCGTCGAAAGGTTTAAAATTGGCAGCAGAACTCGTCCACTCAACTGGCAGTTTAGCGTCTAACCTCTGCGCCCAGTGCGTCGCTTTCGGCGCATGTCCCAAAGTCCAAACATACGAAGAGCAAAAGTGTTTCCGCGTCTTATTTACTTTCTGTGAAGGCATCATGAAGCAAGACACAGTTAATTGATTCAAAATTCAGAATGACATACTTTAATAAATCAAATGTCAGGATGGTAGAGGGCCTAACTTTCCTTATGCTAAGGTGGGATTTCCATACGTGAACAAAACTAAGGATTTAAATCGGCGTCAAAGAGTTCTACTTACGTCTGTCTGTGTCTAACACTTATCCTTGCCCTCACAGCTAAAGCTAACCGTTGTTTAGGGATGTCAATAATGAAAGAAATGGTGATTAACACAAAGTTCTGAGCTTCTTCCAGCTCTTGGCTTCCTTTTCAGCTCCCCTTCCCCAAGTTCAAGAAAGTTCCACAAAAGTCTGAAAATGACCTTTCTCACGTTCAAGGTAGTACAGATCCACACAATCCTCAGGGTCTCCTTCCCCAAGTTCCAAGCAACACAGTTCAAAAGAAAAGGGTCTTGAGGCTTCATTCTCAAGACAATACTTGCAGTTCTTCAAATCTAAGGGTTCCCGTCCCCAAGACTTTTAACTCAGCCACTAGTACTTGTTTCAGTCTTTTCAAAAAGTGTAACATAACTCGAGGTCAATCTGACCGTCTTTCTAGATTGCATCACCAGTTCACTTGCAGTGCTTAGTCTTGATTTATTTCACAATGTCTTTGGTTTTCACAATTCAGGGCTCATTGGTCTAGGTGCAGTTGTCAGACCACACAGTCCACCTACTAGAGGTCGCGCAACCAGGATCCCTAGGCTCTTCTGCCCACAGAGGTTCTTCTGTACTTGCCCCTGTGTACAGAGTCATGTTCCCTTTGTTTCTATTAGTTGGCCTCTTGACTTTATGTGCAGTATTTGCACTCCTCTGGCTTCTCCAGGTTAGCCTCTTGGCTCTGCCATAATGTGTCTTGCAAGTCTTTGGCCTGACTGCACTGCATTTACTCATAAAGTTCACTTTGTGGTGGTCTGGTTCACGTCCCACCTTTCTATGGCACTCTTTCAAACTTGATCTCTTTTCCATAGGTTTCTTTCAGATGGACACTTTCCCTTTGGCTGACTTCTGCTATTTGCTTTGCCCATAAGGTTTTACTCATTTCCGCACTCAATAAGGTTAATTTCAAGGTTTCATTCCGTTCGGTATTCAATATACTTAATTTCAAGGGTCTCTTCAGTTCGTTCTCCAATATGTATTCAATATGCTTAATTTCAGGTTTCGTGGCGTTCTTCCTCAGTGGCTCCTGCTGCTTCCTTTCTGCTTCTTAGGTTGGCGGGCAACTTCCGCGAGCCCCGCTCGCACACACGAGTAGCTCCACTACCTCTGCAAGGACGTGCACCGTGTTCTTTTTTCTACTGCTCGCTCGCAGCTCCAGCTGCTCCTTCCTCGACACAGAGGCTCCACACCTTTGACAGCCCAATGGCCCAACTCGCCTTGGGCTCCACAGGTTCTCTGGGCTGCTGGCTGGCATCCTGGCTCCTCCTCAAGTCCCAACCTGGCTGCCTCCTTCTGGAAATGGTCCCCTGATGGTCTCTACCCCCCTCCTCCCCCAAGGCCTCCCTGTTGCTCCCTCTGCTGTTCTCTGGCTCTCTTTATACACCTGCAACCACTTGACCGGTTGCAGGTGTGGATCCTCAGTTGGACTTGCCTGACTATGATTAAGGGGACATGCCCGACCCCCACAATACACTGTGATCAAATTAAGGTTTAGTGCTCATTACTCCGTCTCCTCTTCCTCATCCCAGTACTTTCAGATGTTAAATGTGGGGAAATGAGGAAAGGTTTTGAAATGGCCCATTAAGGTCTGGGGACGGTTAGGTTGGTTGTCAATAGGGAAAGGGGATACCCTGTCTCGCTTATGGCCATCCTCCTCTCTTTCACCCTCCTTCTGTGTCTTTGAGATGTATAACTCTTCCAGATGTTACCCTGACAAGAGGAAAAGGGGTAACAACGTCCCACAAAGGCTTCTGGGATTATGTGTTCATTGTGGAATGTGAAGGGGGAGTACTGCGTCGCCCTCGGGGACGTCCTCTCCCTAAGGACCCTCCACCCTAGTGATTCTCCCTCGCTTTTCCACCCCCAGGGTCGGGATCCAAAAGCTATGGCCTTTTCCTGGCCACCTGAGAAGGGGACTGTAAAAAAGAAGTTGTTGGAGCACTCACTCTTTTCTTGTATTAAAATATTCTAGAAATAAATAAGCAATATTATACAAATTATTCAAGGTGCAGGGGAGGAAAAGTGGGCCTGGCACAGGCCCACCAACACCTATATGTAGACAAGAAAAGAGCATCCAAAATGGGAACCCTCCGGTCCCCTGCACACTATTACTATCCCGTCATAAGACGGTTAACGATGCCTTAGTTAAGGATAACAATATAAATTGTGATATACCAATTTCAGAAAAACAATGGTTATTCATATGTTGATTAGGAACACAGAAATTTAATAAATGCCAAGTTTCATCGAGCAAAATGCATGTACAACAAGTCTAACGTAAACGGCTGATGCGTTTCGCGATCACAATCTCTTCTTCTTGAGCCAAAGTTGAACTGAGAAGAAACAATATAATATAAAGAAACCGTAAGAGAAACTCCTTTTTGAATGAGCATGTCAAAGCAGGAATAAAAGCACTATCTGATGTTGCAGTCAATATACTAATCACAATTGATGACATAAATGATACCTAATTTTGATAACAATACTATTCCACTTATCAGCACATGGTGAACAAGAGACTTACAGGTAGCATATGACAAGTGAAAACAAAACTAAAAAAACTCCAAACAATGTTCAAAATTTCTGGGGATGTTGCCAATAATAACCCCAACAGTCCTCTGCTTTAATTTTCAAGATCTAGAGTGATTAACAACTGTTCAAAACAACCCTTACTTCTAAACATCAAAGTTAATGGCATCCATGCCCTATACCAATCCTAAACTCTATTCCTAACCCATTGATTTAAGTAGATTACATTTTTGTCACCATATTTCAACAGATGGAGGAAATGCAGAACATTGTGGTGATTAAGAAACATTGAGATATTGTCCAGAATGATCCACTTCTCCATAAACTTTTCCCCAAATCACCAATGATGGCTTTCAAGAAGGGCCGCATTTTGAGGGACGCTTTGGTAAGAGCTGTCAAACCCCGAAGGAGAAACCACTTGCTAAAAACAAGAAAAAAAGGCACGTTTCCTTGCCTAGGTTGTTCTCACTGTAACAATGTGGTTAAAGGAGATACTATTGCATATCCCCAAACGGGAAAGAGGCTCAAATTGAGGGACTTTACGACCTGCATATCTACAGGTGTCATCTATGCAATCAAATGCCCTTGTGGCACATTGTATGTGTGTCAGACCACCAGATCAGCTAAGGACAGGATCACTGAACATAAATCTAATATCAGGTGTAAGAACTCAAAGTCCCCCTTAGCAAGGCACTTTACTGAGAATCACCATACAATAGCCCAGCTGAAATTTCAAATTTTGAAGTTGTCAAGAAACCTTATAGAGGTGGAGATTACCACTCCATCCTTTCACGCAGAGAAAAATTCTGGATACATCTCCTCGACACCTTGAACCCGAAGGGATTAAATGAGGAGTCCTCCCTGAGGTGCTTTGTTTGAGACGGAATTATGCGAATCATGTTTTACATTTGTACATAACTTTGACATTGTTGTTTTAACAACTGAATGTATCCCTGATTCTACATATCTTTTTTGGATTCTTTTTGTACTTAATGTGGATTTCTGTTACAGTAACCCTTTTGGATTGAGATATAATCTGATTTGAAATTACTTATTTTTACCGTGAACTTGTGAGAATTGTACATGGTGGAATCCCTGTTAATGTACTATAAGTCCTGGGTTTGTTGACTGGCCCACCAGCATTTTTTGAAGGAGTACTTTACTGGTGAGACTTGAACTTGTACGAATTCATGTCCATGCAAAGAGAGCGGACATTATACCTTGTATTATAGGTTTGTGCATCCGCCCGCTAGATGACGTGGAGGAATCATGATATTACACATATTGGGGTTGCTTGAACAATAGGATTAACTTGAATCTATAGCCTCTTGGGGGCTAGCGAGTCTATGGGAGTAAACGGCATTTAGTGGCCAAGATTGATTATTCCCCCTCATTGTAAATCTCATGTTGTTTGTTTTTAACTTTGTGATTTTTTCCACTCACTGAAAGCAGCGATGTGGTTTGAAAACAGGTCGGAACAGGGTAGCTAATATAGGGAACACGGTGCTCCATATAGATTGCAAGATGGCCCCCACACTGACAAAGTACTGCCTCTTAACAGTTCTTCCTGACCCTGATTAGTCCCTTCTCTAATACATTGCTCGAACTCTACATACACGGACCACAAGCACACGCTGTTTGCCTAGCATCCTGCTTCGTTGCCATGACATCATAGAAGGTTTTATAGATACTGCAGGAGTCTCGTAGCATTCCTCCGCTCCAGGAGGGACGCGTAGAACAACACATTCACGTAGCAACATCTCACTAGCAACAGACGCTCATTTAGGAGATACGCGTTTTGAATCTAGTAAGGTAGTATCCGTACTGAGAAACCATTACTTCATGAGAGAGCTTGCTCGCTTAATGATATGCTATTAGCAATCCCAGCCACTTTGTGATTTCCCTTTTCTTTAATTTAAACAGCCTCCTTAGGATTTGGACATAAGTAACCCTCAGTGTGATGAAGGTACATGAAGGCTACATGAACACATTTGCGAAATAGAGAATTCCTTTGTCTTTGCAAAATGGTGAGATTCTGCATCTATTCTTGATTCATCTCAGCACCTTACCTCTTCATCATCTGTTTTCTGGACATTGAATTTAAGCTTGTTTTGGAGCATCCAAGTGCTGATCTGTTCCATACATGTTTTTCCCTGCCCCCTAGGAGTTCAGCGTTCAGCAACTACTCTTGAAAGATCATCTGAGTGTCATCAGCGTAAATGTGAAACCTCACACCTGCAGATCTAATGAGCTGTGCTAACTGTCTCATATAGAGGTTGAACAAAATGGGACTTTTTGAAGATGTGTTCACCACAGGACACTGGTTTCAGAGCGGATTCAAAAGGGGGCACACCACCAACTGGGATATATCTGATAGAAAAGAAGATAGCCAATCCAAGTCTGTCACGCATCCCGTAACCACTGAGCCAGGATAGGAGAAAGGGCATTGTCTGCCGTATCAAAGGCAGAGGGATCCACTAGGATTAGGATCCCTGCGCCTCTGCAGATGACTACCTGTCTCATATCATCCATTGCAGCCACTAGCACTGACTCTGTGCCACAGCCGAGTCTACAGCCTGCCCGAGAGGCGTCAAGCTACTTATGTGATTCAGCATGGGTGTACAGTTGCTCCGCCGCTAGTGATTACATTAATTTACCTACATAAGGGAGTAATGAGATGGGCCTATAGTTTGAATAGCAAGCAGGGTCGAGTTTAGGTTTCTTCAAAGAGGGATCACTGCTGCCCTCTTCAAAGTGGCCAGAACTATGCCAGATGCAAAAGATCTATTAATAATCTGACACAGCTCATGCACAATCGCCCCCTACCCCGTGACAGATTTTAACGTTTTCGTAGGACACGGATCATGGACCAAGCCTGAGGAATGAAGTTTAGTCATAGTGTCCAGAAGGTGCACGTGCACAAAAGATTTAAACCGGTCACCTGCAAATTGTGCATCAATGTTCGGCTCCATCTGAATAAAAGACTTATGTTTCACTTCCCCCCCGCCGAAATTTCTCTCGAAATTTAATGATTTTTTTCATAAAGAAATTACCCATTTGATCACAAAACCTTTGTGAAGGTATTGGTCTTCTTAACAGCCACAGGCTCCCGCAATTCTCCCAGAAATTAAAAAATGTCCTGGGCGGTGTTCGAACTTGAAAGAATGCGGGCCGACTAATAGCTCTGCTTTGCCCTAATAATAATTTTCTTGAAATTATACAGAGAGCATTTATACTCCACTTTGGCCTTCTAATCACAGTTTTTCCTGCAAGCTCTCTACTGTTCTTACTTTACGTTTTTCACTACTCAGTGTACTGGAAGGATCATTTCTTCCTTTCTCCCCCGTCTCTTTCCATTTCTTCAAATATCCCGGTGCTAGTATCTTAGTGGCCTTATTGAGTTTGTCATAGACGTTATCCAGTGAATAGACTATTTCAATGCGACCAGCTCACAGAAAGTACCTAAGATTCAAAGTGGGGTTCACACACTACCATTTCAAAGTACTCCCCTTTGGGATTGCGTCCGTCCCTCATGTCTTTACAAAGATACTAGCAGTAGTAGCGACACACCGCAGACAATAAATGCCAGTGTACCCTTAGCTGGACGACTGGCTCATAACAGGAGACACACCACAAATATATTAACAGCATACGCAGCATCTGGGGTTTTCTATCAATGAGGAAAAGTCAAGCCAGTCACGTGAAACAATTTCTAGGGGCAATAATTCAAACAGAAGATGCTATAGCCTTCCCCTTCAATGAGAGGGTCAAAACATTCTCCTACAAATCCTATGTTATACAGTCAGTCGTCAAATAGGTCAGGAAGGTAATGCGCCTTATTGGTATGATGTCAATATAGGATTGGTTGGTGACGAGGGTTGCAGGCACGCAAGGGAATTGGGACAATCTAGTGGTGTTTTCACAGACTGTGGTGTGAGCACTTCAATTGTGAAAAAGGAGAACTTGTTCAAATGAAAACCACAACAGACGTATTACTTTTAGGTTGGGGAGCGCATTGCCTCCACCATATAGCACACATCATGTGGACACAAACGCCAGCAGGAAAACACATCAATGTTCTAGAGTTGCTAGCAGTGTACAAGGCCCTAGAAGCTTTCCAGCATCTTCTAGTGGGGAAGAATGTATTCGTCATCACGGACAGCACAACCACCAAACCGCCATGTTTTACATCAACAAACAAGGCGGGACACACTGTCTAAATCTGTCCAGACTAGCTCAGAAAATCTGAAGATGGAGCCGTGAGAGAGACATTTTCTTTGTATTGCAACACATTCCAGGGGAACACAACTGCCTAGCAGACACACTAAGCCGGAACGCAGGTCAACCCTTGGAACACGAGTGGGATCTGCATTCACACATCGTAGACAACATTTTCTCACTATGGAGTCATCCAGACATAGATCTGTTTTAACAGAAGAAAACGCAAAATACCACACTTACGCCTCCAGGTTCCTGCAGAAAGGGTCTAAGGGGAACGCACTGTGGGTCAGTTGGTCACTGATATTTGCATAAGATGCCAATCTTGAACAGAGTAATCCACAAGATGCATCAGGAGCACTTGACAATGATCCTAATTGCTCCAATGTGGGCATGTCAAACCTGGTGCTGCCACCTACGCAGGATGTCAATTTGCCCAACAATGAAGCTAACCCAAACCTCTTGGACCCTCAGAAAACAAAAAAACCTTTTTCGAATCGTAGGCGTATATTTATGAAAGTGTGTTTTCTCTCACCCTGATTATTGTGTAATTATATAAGTGTATACCCACCTGGATAAATCGGGGCCTATCCAGGAGCCCTATCTTTAATCGTGACACTCAAGTGGGGCAGGCGGTGTTAAGACATTTGTTTTCCTCTGTTCCTTCTAACAACCCACCTCCTTCTCCTGGTACTGCTCGCTAGTCTATGTAAAGCATGTAATTCTAAGGGGATCCACAAGCCTCAGAAGACAAACATTACAATACTGTAATCGTCTTTCTGATACTTTTATCTGCTTAGATTCACATGTGCCCAGCCTTCTTTCTCTCGTTGGGAGTAGAAGGTACATAGACGACATACACCTCTTCACACTACCTCAGGTCAGAAATAAGACAATATACAGACCTTGACATGTGAAGGACCAGGTTTCATGTGTTAATATCCCCCCAAAAATATCGCCATACAAAAATATTGCCATATTTCTGCGGCGATATTAAGCCATGGAACCTGCGGGGCACACCTTGTAACCCCCATATTTTTTTAAAGAGAGCAGAGGCCCCCCCTGCAACACCCAGTCCCATTTACCCCATAAATTATCCCCACCAATAGTATTGCCTATGGCCTTACCCCACAACCATATATATATGGTGATATTATTGGTGGGGATAATATTACCTGATACCAAGGACCATGGATACAGTACACGTCACATTAGGGATAGTATTACAAAAACACCCGGCCGATGCCCCTTTTCAATTTCGAAAACAAGTTATGTAATACTCTGCACTAAACACTAGATATCTGCCTATGCAAAGCATGTGAATCTAAGCAGATACAAGCATCAGAAAGATGATTACAGGTATGTAATATTTATTATACATAGACTTATCAATGGTAGAATATTCCACTGAGGTGTTCCGATTAACGTCTGATGCGCAGTGAGAGCGAAGCTCCAGTTGTCCAAGTCGTCACTTGGAACTCTGATGTGAAATGCACCTTGTAGTTGAAAGCTACCCATCTATAATTTGATGTGTATGGTCCCACCTGATCCGCTTTGACAATCCATGTGCTGTCCGTTATGGACCAGCATTGCAGGGGGTGTAAAGTGGATGCATGAAGGACTATCTATACAACATTAAAAAAAATACAAAGAAACAAATACTAAGGCTCTAAATACAAATTCAGGGGTGCAGGAAAAATTATGGCAAAGTCACGGTAATTAGTTCACCACTACTTTACCACCAATTTCCCATGTCGCCAAATTCTGAGTTTGGGGTAAATTGAATGAGAAACTTCCAGCCCTTGATGGAGGTTTTGCTTCTACTTTAGCTCCATAGAATGGATGTTCTAAAGGGGGTGGAATTACTGCCAGGCGTAAATCCTCCAAAGCCCAGTTGAGTCCTATGGGCTCCAGGAATGGGGATTGTTAGGGAGAATTCTCATTTTATGGCTAATTTCCCTTACCTATAGAGTCCCCCAGCAGCTTTGCTGGATTTGAAGGGTGTGTTTCTTTTTCTCCTGCTGAGAGTGAGACTCTTTTTCCCACTCTTAGACATTTTTGCTATGTTTGTTCCAGGCTATTTTTGTGTTTAATGTCTATGGGGTTTTTCTCACCTCCATAGGAACCATTTTTATTCACATGTGTTACACAGCACCCTCAGTGCAGTGACACAGGGGTGTCGTAGCGACCCCCAAACATAGACTCCATACCCTGGGACTGACTACTGTCTCCCAGGGCATGTAACTTTACTAGTCAATTTTTGTGAACTAAACCAGTACAACCCATCTTACTATGGAAGTACTGGGAAGGGTTAATAGTTTTTCCCTTATGTTCATTTTCGAGAGGGTACCATACAGTCCCTCTCTAAAAAGTTTCTGGCTGGTGGCAGTGGTTACTACCAAAAATATTCGACCGCAAATATTTTCCTATGGGATTTTCCCATTGTTCGAAGCTACCACTTTTTCTGACAGCCTCTAACATACAGCCGGTGTATTTTAATATTAACTTTACTCCAGTAGGTTTTATTTGGCAGAACTTTAATATAACGTCTTTCTCGTGTCTTTCTCTAAACTCCTAACCCAGGTCGGGGATCCTTTGTTCGTCCTTTTGGCAGGCTTCTGCCAAGAAGCCCTCCTTTCGGCGCCACTGAGTCTGGGGTGGGTCCATTGTGTGGGAGGGGGAGTAGGACCCCTGGACAGGGTTGCCTCAGCAATCCATGTCGCACTCTATCCTGATAGGCTGGAGGGTCTCTCGCCAAAATGACCACTCCACTGTGTGAGTGACAGCTAGTCTTTATGAATGGGGATCTTTTTGCATAAAAGCAGAGTCCTGAGGACTGGAAGAGCAAGACGTCACCACTGGAACTAAGAAGCCGAAGAGGAGAGAAGACAAAGACATCTGCAACGACTGAACCACCGGTGAAGCCCTGCTGCAGCGTCTCACCACTTTTTCTCCACACGAGAGGAGATCTTCAACTGCAAGAGCCTTCTTCCCTTGAGCTGGTGGGGTCAAGCAGTTTGCCAATCGCCTTCCTGGACCTGCCCTGGTCGAATCGCCAGTACCCGGTACTTGGAGACCGGATAGCCAGGCACCCGTCCACCCGGACCACGATTTAAAGGAGCGTACCTTTTATTCGTTGGGCAGCACCGCGGCTGGTTTCATCGCTGGGTAGTGCAGTAACTCGAACCTTCCTCCACGACGAGAGCCTCTCTTCCTCTGCTGGATCCCTCGAACTGCAGGAACTACCAGGAACAACCGCCACCGCAGGAGCCACTTCTTCATTTTAAAGGTACATTGTTCCGCCAGGCTGCCCTTTCTTCGCGGTAGCTCAAAAGGTGTTTTAAATCCTTTACCTACCTGTTGGGTTGGCCGCCCCTCTCTTTTGACATTGTCTTTCACCTTCTGCATCCACCTTTTCGAAATCGTTAACCAAAGACCTGACTGCAGCGACAAGAACATTTTGCTCCTGGGCCCTTGCCCTGTACCACTGACTCTGGCACAGGCCTATTGACTCTGGCTACATTTGTTAGAACTGCCTTCTTTAGATTGCCTCTCAATTAGAACTGTGTTGGTGCACCTACTTCTTATAACTACCCTTTTCTTCCCCTTTCTCAAACTTGTGAAATGCCATTTTGCTCAGTTTTCATTTAAGTATTTCCTATACTGATGCACTGTCTTGCTTAAACTGGTCCACAAACTTATGGGAAGTGTTGCTAGGGTGTGTAAGAAGATATTTCTGTATAACTTGTTTTTTCCCTCCCTTGTGAGAAATTGCTAGAGTATCCCTTGTGTGTGGTTTTCACTGTGCCGCTTTGCTCAGTTTTCACTCTGGTTCACTTGGTCTACAATTTAACTAGGGCGTGTGTATATTTTTCGTTGACTTATTTTAACTTGCTTTAAGAACTGTGATAAATGTGTTTTACTAGAAGTGTATAAAATAAATATATATCTACTTTTTAATACAAAGCTTTGGTCAGTGTTTCCTTGTGCCATAGTACTGTAGGCCTATTGTGTACACCCTGAATACTGCTCATCTCCCTCTTGAGATAAGTCTGACTGCTCAGCCACAGCTACCAACTAAATCTTTGTGGTACAGACTGATGCCAATGGGGATTTATTGCTCTTACCTGTAGTCCTAATCTTCTGTAGTGCTCCCTAAGGGAACTGCACAGGATTCTGCCTAACAGGGATCAACACTGCCATTCCACCACTCATCAGGTGGATGTATCGTGAGTGTGTGATTTCAGAAACGGTAAACGAGTTTGGTGGTTTAAGGGCAAATTTATAATGAACCCCAAGTTCCAAATCACCTCACAGCAACCTCAAAAGGTAAAATAATGCCTGGCAGTGAAAATGCTGTTGTCCCATCTGTGACATAATAGCAGTTGATTATGACTTTCTTGATCCTCTGCTATAACATCACAGCAACAAAATATAGCATTTGGAAATAGTTGCCAATTGCTTTCTGTGGATGCCTTACATAACAGAATGAGGCCAGTTGTTGACTTAAGTATAATTACCTTTTCTGAACTTGAGGAAGCAAGGTGTACACTTCTTCAGACTACAATGGGGTCATTGTAAGGCTGAAATAATATCAACTAACAATAAAATGGTGCACATGGTGTGCTTTGTTGCTGCGGCTGCTGTTGTCCTATTACTTATTTGCAAATCTGTACTCCTATCAAGTGCTTGAACCAGATACCTGAACCATATGCAATACAGAAGGTAAAGTATGTGTGAAATTAAAAACTAACCACCATAAATATGGTTTGTGATCTGGCAGAACCTAACAAACCCTCTGAACAAATTATTCTGTATCTTATTGTAATAATGGTGAATCAAAAACACCAATTCATATTTTTTTGCATCCAAACTGAGTGAAATAAGGCACAGCACTAAAGACCATTGAAGATTTTTAGTTTGCTGAGCAATTTCTGCATTTCTACTTTGATAGAATGGTCTTCAAGATCCTGCACAACGCTATTAAGCTTTCACTAAATTGGGTCACTTACCTTGTACAAAGTCATCCATCATAAGAGTTGTAGTTATTACAAGAATGGTTATCCTTAATAACGAAGACTGTATTCTGACTAAATATTGACCTTTTCCTGGAAGATTTGAACACATAAACACCATCAGTGCTTCCTTGGAAATATTTGAGCTAAAATGTTCATGTTCACCATTTTTTGATTTTATTGTGGAATTGGCCTTCTATTGCCATTCATTATGAACATCTTGTACATTCCAGAAGAGTCCCACAGCTATGGCTTCCCCTTTTGAAATAAAATGTTCACTTTGCCACAAACACATTGTAAACGTAATGAAACAATAATAGAAACGATTGTATTGAAAGTGTCACCTAGCATAGTATTCCGGTAGAATGAAAACAACTCTTTAACTTAATTTCTAAATGGGATGTCATAGATGTCAGCCTTAGATAAGGAGGCAGTGGCATGAATCATGTAGCAATGTCAGACCCTGTTTTCATGAATCTGATCTTTGGGAGAAGTATTTGATAAAGTGGACCACAAAATAGATCTGTTGTGGCAAATCTTGGCCAATCAATTGGACCAGTTTTCTTCCTGTCACAGGATTCATCTAGGACAGTGCTGTAAGACCGCATATTCAAATTCAGCAAATTGTATTATGGGTATACTTACAAATGGGGTACCTTGAAGTAAAAGGGGTTTTTATTCCAAGCAAAATCCAGGTTTGTTCTTCACCTTCTTTTCACAGGTCTTCTACCCACCCCAGGGGGAGAATCCTACAAGGCCTTCCCCAATTCCCTAGGGTCTCTGATCTCCAGCCTTCCTAGTCTTTACTGTCCAAAAGGGAGTTCTGGCACACTTTGGTGGTTCTATGGGTGTTGCGGTCTTTAGGGTTTACCAAACCCTTCTTCTGATGACTGAAAGTTGCAGGCTCATCCAGGTCCCCAACCTCAAGATTCACCCTGGTACATAGTCTAGTTAAACACTAGCTGGATCAATTTAAGTAGTTGGCAGGGGGACCTGGAAAGGCATCCCTCGAGCTGTCTTAACCAGGATGTCTCTCCTGATTATTCCCCTGTTGCCTCTCTGATCTTAATATAGCCTCATTGGCCCACTATCCTTCCTCCTCCCACCATCCTAGTTGTGCTTGTTGCTGACCTGGCCCGCTAGAACCTTCCTGTCTCAGATGACTGTGGGATTGTTCTTCTCCTTCTCAGTCCTGCCTCTACCACCTGATGTACTCACATCCTCCTCATCTGCACTTCCTGATCTACCTCATCCTCTTCCTGGCTTCCTCTCTTGGTCTCCTCACCCGGTCTGCGCCACCACCACCGCCTGATGTCGCCACTTCGAAATGAGCCCTTTCTTCTCTGTGCTATTATTTACCAGCTGATACCGCTCCTCTGTTACCATGTCCACGTGTTCTGTATTTCTTTTGCCACTTGATGTTACCTCTTCCCTATCACTTTTTCTCCTGGTTTTCCCATCACCTTGTGCCTCCTCAGTTTTGCCCTATGCTCTTTTTTTTTAAAACACTCTTTATTTGCATTTGTAAATAAGGCAAACCAATAACAATTGCAACATCTTCACCCCCCCCCACCCTCCCTATTTCCCATCTCCCGATCGATATCCGCAAGGCCTCTTAGCCCGCATCTTCTCCTCATCAGCCTTTCCCCTTTCCTGTAAATGACAGTAGTCGTAGGCAATATTTCCCTCTGAGTCCCCCTCTAATCCCCTCCATATCCCATTCCCTCCATTCCCCTCATCCTCTCGCTTCCCTCTTTCCCGCTCCTCATGGTGGTTTTAAATCATTGGGTTTAGCCAAATCATTCAGCAGTTGTCCTCCGTGTCAGCTTTTAGCCACTGCAAATTTTCCACTTCCGCAATGCTTCGCCTCCGAGTATCCGCCTGCCATAGCGTTATTGATGGCCCTTGTGGGTGTTTCCAGGCGTTCGCCATGCGCCGCTTAGCTAATATTAATAAGAATTGTACCATTTTATTCTGTGTTTTAACCCTCTCCCCCCCCTGGAAGGATCCCCCATATACATGTCCTCGGGTTGCGTTCCAATTTTTGTCCCCAATAACCCATTCTCACCTTTAACCACCTCGTCCCAATAACTCGCTTTAACTCCGCAGTCCCAGACCATATGCCAGAGTCTCGCTGGGCCCCTACCACAACTTGGGCACTCATCACTCAGGGTCCTCTTCATTGCCCATAGCTGAGTAGGGGTTACGCATGTCCTATGCAGGATGTTAAATTGGACCATCTGGAATCTAGCGTTCTGTGACACCTTCTGGACTTGCTCCCAGATCCTTGTCCATTCCCTCTCTGATATCTGGCATCCCAGATCCGACTCCCACTTCCCCTTTTACTTTCAGTTCCCCCGTAGGTTCCTCCTCCTGTAGGGCATTATACATTTGTGACACCCTCACCTTCCCCCCGCTTGTTCTAACAGTACCTGCAGCAGTGGGCTTGATTCTGGTTCAATCGGTATTCCATCCCACAATTCCGCTAATCTGTGAACTACTGCCCCATAGGCCAGGAACAATCCCTTCGGTAATTCAAACTGTACACCCCATTCAGAGAACGTCAGCAGTTTCCTTTCCTCAAACACCCAACACCCTTTTTCGAGAAGTCTCTGAATTCCTGCCCTCCCTATCGCCTGTCTCAACATCCGGTTCACCCCCCCATGGTAGGTTTCTCCCGTAGGGTCCCCCACGTCCTTTCTTTCAAACATATTTCCTCCATACTTCTCTGACTGCTTCAAACACAATTTTAGTTCCCTTATTCCCCATCTAATTCCACAAGAGTTCAATCCCTTTTGGTAAGGCAGTAGATGCCCCACCAAACCTGTCAGGACTTTCCCCACACCCCCATCCTGCTGCCCCCACTCCAGTGCCATTTGCAATTGAGCCGCTATAAAGTATTTCTCATAGTCTGGTAGGCCCAGTCCGCCTTCCACCCTTGGCCTTCATAATGTCGCTAGGGAAACCCTCTGTGTTCCATAGTAGCTCCCCCACCCTACCATCCAACACTTTAAAGAAAATCTTCTTTGCTACATATGGTACGTTGGTGAAGAAATATAGTAATCGTGGGAGGATTACCATGTTACATAATGCCGCTCTTCCCATCAGGGAGAGGGGCTAGGCCTTTCTAAAACTGCACTGAATCTCCTATTTACGATAGCGCCCTCCACGTGTTGTGTACAAAAGTTTCTTCCATGTCATGAAATATCCGAATGCCCAGGTATTTAAATGGTTACAACTCCCATTGTATCCCCGCCTCTGGTAAATCCCCCACCTGGCACCCGCTCAACCGTCCCAGGGGGAACAGCAGCGACTTATCCTTATTGATTCGAAAACCAGACAGTTGCCGAAAATTCTTTAGCACCTCCAACAGCATTGGGAGATTCTCCCGTGGATTATTCACATATAGCAATATATCTTCACTGTATAATGATACTACCAGCCTCACTCCTCCCACTACAATCCCTGCCTCTTCCATCTCCTGTCGCAGGAACCCTTCCAATGGCTCCAGGGCCAATGCGAATAATATTGGAGACACCACACACCCCTGCCTTGTCCCTCTGCTCAGTTCCCATCTCTCCGAGACCCAATCATTAGTCCTCACCATCGCTACCGGCTTGTTATATAGCAGACCTAACCATTTACAGATGTTTTTCCTGAACCCAAATTCCTTTAGCACCCGGAAAAGCCATTTCCATTCCAGCGAGTCAAACGCTTTCATGGCGTCAAAAGAGGCTATCGCCATTTCCGCCTCCTGGGATTTAACATGGTCCATCACGTGGTGGAGACGACTGATGTTACCGGTCGTATTCCTCCCCCTGATAAACCCACATTGATCTGGGTGTACCAGTTCCGGGGCTACTCTCGCTATTCTGTCTGCCAGGATTTCCCCCAGGATTTTCCCATCAATGTTCAAAAAGGAAATGGGGCGATACAACAAACAGTCCAGTGAATCCTTCCCTTCCTTCAGTATTGTTATAATAGCTTCCCTCATGGACTCTGGGAGATCTCCATTTTCAAATGCTTCATCGTACACCTTCTTGAGCCAGGGGGCCAGAAGGTCAATATATTCAGAATCAAATTCTATGGGTAGCCCGTCACTACCGGGCACTGTACCGTTCTGCATAGAGCGCACCACCCATCGGATATCCCACTCCTCCATTGGAGCCTCCAAACCTTCCCCCAACTCCAACCCTAGCTCTGGAAGCCGAATTTTGTCGAACAGATCTTCTGCCTCTTCTTCCACCCTTCACTCATGTGGAGTTCCCTATAGAATTTCATGAATGTCTTATTAATCTGGTAATGGGTGCCCACTATTTCCCCCAACTTGGTTCTAATTTGGGTTATCACCTGTCTGACTCTCCCTACTTATCAGCCAGGCCAAGAGTTTCCCCGCCGTATCTCCTTCTCCATGTAATCGAATATCCTGTCTACTGTTAGTGTGCCAGATCCGTTAGGGTCTTATTGTATAGCTCCAGGTTCTGGGCCAGTCTGTCCCTTACCAGCTTCCCCTTTGCAGCCTCCCTATCCAGTTCTTCCATCTGCTCTTCTATCTGTCGTAGCATGTCCTGTAGTCTCTTCCTCATCCCCACTGTCGTTGAGTGGCAGACCCCTCTTATATTTGCCTTAAAGGCCCCTCATAGCACCCCTATCGAAGTCACTGACCCCTCATTCAGCTCAAAGTAACTCTCAATCCCCTTCCGTATCTCGTTCTTGAAGGCCCCATCTTCCAGCGCTTCTTTCTGCATATGCCACACCCGTCGTGGGATTCCCCTACCCCTACCCACCTACTCAACCACCAGGCATGAGTGATCCGAGAGGGTGCATCCCAAATATTCTGGTTCATTGAATTGTTGGCAATGTTCCCTCCCCGTCAATAGGTAATCTAAGCGAGAATAAGATCCATGCGCTCCCGAGTAGTAAGAAAACCCACTCTCTTCCCCATGTCTTTCTCTCCATATCTCCACTAGGTCTAATTCCTCCATTACCATGTGAAGTGACGCTGTTATTTGTCTTTTGCCAGGCCCCATTCCTCCCGTCCCATCCAGGCGCTCGTTCAGGTAGCAATTAAAATCTCTCCACCCTCCGCCCCTATACAATAATTTCTTCCCTGTTGGCTTCCACCATATGTAGCACAGGGGGTGGGGGGGGAGTATTCCTTATTGATATTAGGTTCATACGAATTCACTATGCATATTGAGTGCTCCTCCCATTTCCCCAACATGACTATCGTTCTCCCCACCTCGTACTTTCGCATCTTTTCCACCTGTAGAGGCACCACTGCCTCCACCCATATCAGTACCTCTCTCTCCTGTGACGAGTACGACGTGCCCACCACCTGTCCTCCCCAGAGGTACCAGTTCCGCCTGAACCAGATGTGTTTCCTTTATCAGGGCAACCTGTATCCCCTGTCTTCTCAGGAACTCTCCCACTCTTTGCTTCTTTAGTCTTGTACCTAATCCCTGAACATTCCATGTCCCAGTTTTCTGCCAATTACCTCTGATATCCCGTCCCTCTCTTACCCGGACCCTTTTTCTATCCCCAACCATCCTTCTTCTGACACTCCCACCATCCCATTATGTTTCGGTTGTGCTGATGTTCCCTGCTTCCGGGTTTCTTTTTTGGGTTTTTATGTCTCTTGCTCGGTCTCCCCCTGTTATCCCTACTCCCTCCCTACCCCTTAACTTTGTCCAACCCACTAATATCCCCAACATGATTCACCCCCCCAAACTCCCTGCCCTCTCCCAACTCCCCATTCCCACCTTCCCCACCCCCAACCCTCAAACTTTATCCTTAGACCCTTTGACTGGTATGTCCCACCTTTCCCTTCTCTTCGTGGGCTAGCAGCAAGTGGTGTCCTCTAGGTGGGGTTCCACGTCCCCCTCACCCCCACCCACCAGCTCTAGAAACCTCTTTCCCCCTCTCCTCATTATTGCTCCAACATCTGCTCATCATTCGTAGGTCCCCCAACTTGCACTCATGGCCACCTCTAAACTCCTTTTAGTCCCCTGCTTGAGCTTGTTCTCCTTCCGACCCACACCCAGTTGCCGGCTCCCCTCCGTGTGATGAAGCATCTATCCAATCCCACACATCCTTTAGGGACATAAACAGCCATGACTTTCCCCCTGGTATAACTTTCATATTAGCCGGGTGAAACATCATATATTTTATGTTCAGTTCTCGAAGACGTCGCCGTACTGGATCATACTTCCTTCTCAGACGCTGCACCTCCAAGGTGAAATCCGGGAAGATGCGTAGCCTTGTGTTCCCAACTTCATAAAATCCTGCCTTGCGGGCTTCCTGTAGTATAGCGCCTTTGTCTCTAAATTTCATGATCTTTGCCATTATTCTTCTTGGCGGGCCGCCTGGTGGCAGGGCTCTACCCTGCACCCTGTGGGCCCTCTCAACTGTGAAAAATGTGGACAGGACCTTTATTCCCAACACCTTCAGGACAAGGTTTTCCACAAAGAGCTCCGCACTGAGCCCTTCTTCCCTCTCTGGCACCCCAACCAGCCGGATATTACAGCGTCTAGAGCTGCCTTCTGCATCCTCCGCTCTCACCTCCAAGTTCCTGGATGCCCCCACCAGGCCCGCCCCTTGATACTTAAGATGTTGGATTTTATCTACACTGTACTGACTTGTTCCATTTCCGTGACTCGTTCACATACCTTGTGTAGGTCAGCCCATACCAGGGACACATCCACCCCACCTCCTTGATGCTCCCTTCCAAGGATGACCTGGTGGCCTGAACCGCTTCCATCAATGCAGCCAGGGTTACCCCGCCACCACCTCCTGTCGCCCCTTCCTCTATGGCCTAGGCCAGTCCCTCCTGCTTCTGCACTTTTCCCTTCGTTGCCGTGTATTTTTCCATTTTCTGCTGACCTTTGACCATGCTGGCCGTGTTACTGTCCAGGCCTGTTCTTGAGTTGTGCTGCCCTCGCCTCACAGAGTCACCAAGGGCCCCAACTGTGTGGCTTTGCCCTCTTCTGCTCTGGCTTGGCAATTATATCTATATCTGTATGTGGTATCTTAGTCCAGCACCTGATGTACCGGTTCTGCGGGCTATTCCAGACCTCCAGGCGAGTCCATCCGGTGTTGCCCTCCCTGGGTCCGTAGTGGCCTGCACACCCCTGCTTTCCTCCCTTATCCCGGTTTAGATGTGGCCATGAGTGCAAGCTGGGGGACCTACAAATGGTGGGCAGATGTTGGGGCAATAATGAGGAGAGGGGGAAAGAGGTTCCTAGAGTTGGTGGGTGGGTCAGGGGTGACGTGGAACCCCACCTAGAGGACACCACTTGCTGCTAGCCCATGAGGAGAAGGGAAAGGTGCGACATACACATTTTTGGTCCTGTTCACTGTCTTAACCCCCCCCCCGATGCTCTGTCCATTGTCAAGTGGGGGAGGGTGCGACCTGTTGGAAGGGCCCAGGGTTTCGGTGTTAATGTCTGCTTTCCCACCTCTCACCTCTCTGTATTTCTCGTTGCGTTTCTGTCCACCCTCCCCATTCCGCCTGATCTCTTGCTTCCTGGTCCGGATCACAATATGTGGCCTTCCGACCTTCCAATCCTCTCGTATCCGCTGTGGCGTCTCAGTGGCTTTAAATTTCCTTGCGGGTTGGCTGGTTCATGGCCATCGGTACGTCCTCATTCCTTTCACGGTCTTGCTGTATTCGTCCCTCCGTGCCCGCCCACCGCGCCTCACGGGTTCACCTCCTCCACCTCACGAGGGTTCAGACGGTCGCATCCCAGCCTGGTATTCCACCCCCCCGTGGCCCTAGGGTCCCAGGGGGGGTGGTTCCATCACCTCCTGAGTCCGGGCAGCGAGTGGGAGATACTGCCAGGAGACCGCGGCCCCCCTTCAGTCTCGGGAGACACTCGCCTCTCCTTTTGTGTTCATCGGGGCTACATTGTCCCTCACCGGACTTACTGCATCCGAACTTCCCATGGGGGTCGTCCCTGCTCGCTGCCTACTAATGTAGCCGCGGGCACCCACTGCGTCTCATTGGGCGGACCCGTCGGCCATCTTGGTCATGTGCTGTGATTCCTCGCAATCAGATCACGGACCAGATTTACGGGGGATACAGCCTGTGATACTTACTTGCGGCACCAGTCTCTTCCACCCCGTTTGCGCTGGTCCTGGATCACTTTATGGGGGTTTCAATCGCTGGATTTCAACAGGATTTCAGCTGTTCGAGCGGGCGCTCTGTGGAACTACGTGCTCATATGTCGCCGGCAACGCACGCCCCTGCCCCCTGCTCTTGATTGTAAACTTCTCCTCCTGATGTCTCCTCTTGCTACACCCGTGTTCGTCTTACCACTTCCTCCTCTCTTAGCTGTCACAACCACCTTCTGCTCTCTGCTGCTACCACCTCTCTGCCTTCTTTTCTCCAGTCTCTGCTTTTCCAAGCTCTCTGCAATCTTCAGCCGCCGCCCTACTAGAGCCTTTTGCTCCTCCAACCCATAATAACTGACTGGAATCTAAGATTTATATAGTGCTCTTCCTCCTCCATCTGGGTTGGCCTTTTCATGAGGCCCTGGATCTGGTAATTGGGGCATGGTTGGTATGCACTGCAGCTCCTGGGTGTACCTGGCCTCACCTTTGTCCTAGAGGACCGGGCTAAGCCTTCATTTGGCCTGCCCACTTCTTGACTCCCATTCCTCCCTCTCTCCCCCTTGCCAATGCTGTCTGTGCAGGGTCTTTGTCTTTTTCCTCCAGTGTATCTCTTTGTAGTCTGGAAACATTCTAGGTATAGGTTCTGCACGTCCTTTGTTACGAGGTTGCTAAATTGTGGTGAAATTGTAACCTTGTGTCTACGGAAAGAGAAAGCTCTGCCGTGAGACCATAGACTGATAGCTTTGAAACATACATGGAGAGAGCTGCAGTCGGAAAAGCGCAAGTTTGGAACATTGTACAAGGTTTGCATCTCTGGACTTCATTCTCAGAGAAACCTACGTTTGTGGACCTGTCAACCAGCAACATTGTATCAGGCTCACGTCTACAGAGCTTATTCACAAGGAATCATGCGTTCAATGATCAGCAAACTGGTAATATTGTGTCAAGCGAGGGTCTATGCAGCTCAAAGTACAACTCACCAAGTCTTGGGGACTGACTTTTCTGATATAGGGAAATATCTTGTATCAGATCAGATGCTGGTAACAGCATGTGGAGGAAACAGACTCTGGTGAAAGGGAAGAATTTGTCTTCCCTTACTGGAGCTGTGGTTCTGCCTACAAAGGGCTTCTTACACACTTGTAAGGAGTGTCCTGGTCATTGTTGATGCCTTCACCTTTATGGGTCTGGGAAGGGTCCAGGCTACCCAGTCTGTCCTGTAGTGCAATAGTTTGATGATACCCTGCCATTTGACTGGGACCAAGATAGAGTGATCGGGAGTGTTACCCGGGGCTCAAGGGGTTAATGCTCAGGAGCCCCCTCCGTTGTAAAGGCGGAGTTTAGAGTGGGCAAGGGAGTTATGGGGCACGTGCGCGGCCAGCGCCAGTTCCTGCCTGGTTGTAGAAGAATAAAGAAGTTCCTCCTATCTCTCCGTGTGTGCGTCCTTCATTGGGCCTAGATCCCTAGGCAACATTTGGCGACGAGGATTTCTCCCGCACACTGGAGTCCTCCTCCTGCAGCAGCCCGCTCGTGGTGGGCAACCCAGCGGACCTCCTCCTCCTGCTCCACCTCCTCCTCCTGCTCCACCTCCGCTCAACACGGCACTCCTCGCCGGACCTCCTCCACCGAAGCTCCGCGGAAGCGATACCGCCCACGCCTCCGTCCTGTACCCTGCCTGTCGACACCTGGCCGTTGAAGAGGCCTGAATCGGCAAAAGCAGCGGACCCCCTTCGCCGGGCGCCGGGTGCACGTAGGCTCGGCCTAGGCCCGACTACCTCGCCCCACGCGTCGCCTACGCACGTGCGGGCCTCGTCTCCCAGGCGCCATGAGCACCTCCAACCCTGGGTCCAGCCAGGGCTCTCCTCAACTGCCGCGGGCGGCAAAGTCAATTCAACTACGTCTGCCCCCGCCGTTCACCATGACTCCTCAAGCCACCAAAGGTCCCAGGTGGACCGACTGGATGGATGATTTTCGTCATTTCGTGAGAGGATCCGGCGACGGGGACTCCCCCAACATGAGAGACATTTTCCTCAACCTGGTAGGGGGGGAAATCAAAACGGTTGTCAAGGCCATTCCGGCCGCAGACCAAGATACATTTCCCAAGTTGATTGGTGCGTTGGACAGACTGCTGATTATTGAGGTCAACCGGGACTATGAAAGATATTTGTTCAACCAGTGCACCCAACTCCCGCAAGAGACTGTCGACGAATTCATCACACATCTACGAGTGAAAGGGGCGAACTGCCAATTTGATGCGTTCTCGCTAGAGGAAGCCATTCGACTGAGGGTAATCGAAGGGTGCCTCTCCCCCGCACTCAAGAAACAGCTACTCAAAAAACCGCTCACCATACCCGAAGTCAGCGAACTTGCCCGCATTCACGAGAGAGTGGATGCGCAGGCCTCAGCCATGGGACACTCCAGCAACCCTAAAGCAGACACGGGGGAACTTGTGGCCGCCATACTGCCCCCCCGTCAAGGCGACAGGGGCCCTCAGCCATACAGGCCGCCGACACCCTCTTCGACGTCCACCCCGCGTCTACAAAGACAGTGCTACCGCTGTGGGATGTCCTTCCCCCATTCGGGGTCCTGCCCAGCCCTGTCCCAGCGATGCACCAACTGCGGGAGAGAAGGACACTTCCACTCCGTCTGCAGGGAGGGCGTACCTTTTCCGATGCGACCCCAGGCGGCCCCCAGAATGCTTTTCCGGCCGCAGCCCCTGCAGTACAGCCAGCCTAGACCATACCAACAGGGTTTCGGGCAGAGGCGCTACGTTCGAGCGATGGATGAATACCAAGCGGCAGGATACGCCCCACCGTACGATCAGGTTGATCAGCCTAGACACTTCACAGACGAATATGACAACCCTCCTGCAGATTACAGGCCTGAGACCCTCTACCAAGAAGACCAGGCGATGGCCTACTACGCACCGCAGGACCAATACGACCACGACGAGTTTGTGAACCTCATACTCGATAACAAAGAGGCCAGGGAGGCCCCGCAAATCCCGCTCAAGATGGGGAACTGCCAATTTCAATTTATGATTGACTCCGGGGCCACAGTGAACATCATGGGTGAACAAGACTATGATCGTATACCATGCCCACCACAGCTCAATCCGTCCCGTTCCAGAATTTTCCAGTGGGGAGCTGCCACCCCGTTACAGACGGTGGGCCAATTCACCCAATGCCTTCTCCTGTATGGGCGGCAAGTGGATGCGACCATTCACGTGATACGGTCTCTCGCCAGGAGTCGATGCCTCCTCAGCTACCACACGGCGTCGCTTCTGGGGCTGATCGAGATCCACGTGAATGTGGGAGACGTAATCACCGCCGCAGCGGCCTACCCCAGCCTGGGGAACGCTGTAGGATCGATAGCCTCTCATCAGACTCAATCGCTCGTCTCACAAGAAGACATCGTGGGTGCTTTCCCCAAGCTATGCGAGGGGTTAGGAAAGCTCCGGGGACCCCCCATCAGACTTCACATCGACCCCGACGTACGGCCGGTGCCGCAACATCCCAGAAGGGTTGGTTTCCACCTCCAGGAGACTGTTTCAGAGGCACTCCAGCAACTGCTCCATGACGGTATCATCGAACCGGCGACGGGGCCGACGCCGTGGGTGTCCCCCCTCGTGGTAGTACCCAAGGAAGGAGGAAAGATCCGGTTGTGTGTGGACATGAGGGTGGCCAACACGGCGATTCAACGGGAGAGACACCCGGGACCATGTATCGAGGACATGATTGTGCTGCTGAACAGGGCCCAAATGTTCTCCAAACTGGACCTAAATCAGGGATACCATCAGTTGGAGCTCCACCCTGATTCCCGGCCCATAACCACGTTTGCGACCCACGATGGGCTTTTCAGATACCGGAGACTGAACTTTGGAATCTCATCGGCCGCTGAGATTTTCCAGGAGGCAATACGCCAGATCATCCGACCTATAAAAGGGGCGCTTAATTACAGCGACGACATTCTCGTCTTTGGATCGTCCAAGGAAGCCCATGACAAGGCACTACACGACACCTGCGAAGCCCTTCAGAGAGCCGGCCTCACGCTTAACATCGTGAAGTGCCGGTTCAGTAAAACGAAACTCAAATTCTTTGGACACATCTTTTCCAAGGATGGCATGATGCCCGACCCCGAGAAGGTCGAGACGATCTCCAACCTCGGCGAGCCCCGGCAGGTGGCGGACGTCCGCTCGTTCCTCGGCATGGCAGGATACTGTGCGAGGTACATCCCCCACTACGCCTCCATCACAGACCCGCTGAGGAAACTGCTACAGAAGGAGTCGTCGTTCGAATGGACACCGGCCTGCCAACAGGCTTTTGCGGACATCAAGCAAGCCCTTGCGGAGGCTCACCGTCTAGCATACTTCAACCCGCTGTGGCACACCGAGGTGGTAGTGGATGCCAGCCCCGTAGGCCTCGGTGCCATCCTGGCCCAGACCAGTGGCGCGGATGTCAACCCCAGACACGTGGTTGCATACGCGAGCCGAGCGCTGTCGACGCCTGAACTAGCCTACTCCCAGGCCGAGAAGGAGAGCTTGGCAGCGGTCTGGGCGTGTGAGCACTTCCACAACTTCATAATCGGCAAAAGGTTCACGCTGGTCACCGACCACCAGGCGCTTTTATCACTGTTCGGGAACCCGCACACCAAGATGCCACCGAGGATTGAGAGGTGGGGCATCCGCCTCCAGGAATATGATTATGACATTGTACACCGCCCGGGGGGCGACCTCAACCCCGCAGACTACCTCTCCCGACACCCCGTAGGGGCCCCGCTTGCACGGAAGGGAGACGTCGCGTATGTGCAGTACGTGGCGGCCCAGGCGCTGCCTCCGGCGCTGTCCCTTGAAAGGGTAGCGGCCGCATCGGCAGCAGACCCAACGACAGCCCTGGCGATTAGCCTCACGACGGCCAGCAAGTGGAAAGATCACCACAGAGCCATCCTAGCTCACCCGGGGGTGAACAAACAAGAAATCGAACGGCTAGCCCGTGTACATGGTGAACTTGCGGTGAAGGACAATAATATCCTGCTCAGAGGATGCAGGATCGTCATCCCCGCCACACTCGGGAGCGAGGTGGTCAGCATAGCGCACGAAGGTCACAGAGGAGCCGAGAACACGAAGAAGCAGCTCAGGTGCCACGTGTGGTTCCCCCTCCTGGATGTGGCCGTTGACGAGTGGGTAAGGAACTGCCACGCCTGTCAGTGCACAGCCCCTGCAGAACGTCCGCCCCCACTCCAACATACTCAGATACCTGATCACCCATGGGAACGAGTAGCCATGGACTTCTACGGGCCGACTGAAGCGGGTGACTACATTTTACTCTTCATAGATGAGCACTCAAGGTTCCCAATTGCCAAGGTGGTCAATTCCACGGCGTTCACTCATGTGGCGGCGACGATAGAAGAGGTCTTCAGTGAGTGGGGGATCCCCAAGTGGGTCAAGTCCGACAACGGACCACCATTCTGTGGACACGAGTTTGGAACACTGGCAGAGCACCTGGGGTTCAGGCACATGAAGATCACACCACGCCACCCACAGGCAAATGGAATGGCGGAGCGCTTCATGGCGTCGATCAAGAAGACCCTACAGAGGGCACGGCTTGACGCAGTTGATACACACCAAGCGCTATGCCGCCTGTTAAGAGACTACAGGAACACTCCCCATGAGGTCACAAATAAGACGCCTGCCGAGCTCATGTTCCGATATGAGGTGCGAACCCGCATCCCGAGAAGTACGGCGCAGGCAGAGCCGGCCGACCATGATCTACTCCAGAGAGACGCGGCGGCAAAGGAAAATGCAAGGCTCCGTACCGATGCACGGAGAGGAGCGGTGCCGCCGGAGCTCCAGGTAGGAGACGAAGTTCTGGTGCAACAGCCGGTGAATAGAAAGACAGATTCGCGGTTTGCTCCAAGCCCCATGAGGATCGTTGCAGTGAAAGGTACAATGGTGACGGCTGAAGACCAGAATAGGACCGTCACCAGAAACTGTCAGCAGTTCAAGCAATATGCAAGAAGAGAAAACACAGAAGGACCTCAGAGGGCACTCTCACCAGAACCATGGAGGCAGAGGGATGATGAGTGGTTTCCCCCGGAAGGAGATCCCGGGGACATGGGCCAGAGTGGGACGACTGAAGAGGAGCCAGGTCTTGGGACTCGAGGTGAGAGGCCGAGACGACTCATAAAGAAGCCGATGAGACTTGTTGAAGAGTGCTGAGTTATTGTTTGGACACAGAGTGTCAAGTTGATGTTTGGACATATTGTCCGGGGGTAGTGTTACCCGGGGCTCAAGGGGTTAATGCTCAGGAGCCCCCTCCGTTGTAAAGGCGGAGTTTAGAGTGGGCAAGGGAGTTATGGGGCACGTGCGCGGCCAGCGCCAGTTCCTGCTTGGTTGTAGAAGAATAAAGAAGTTCCTCCTATCTCTCCGTGTGTGCGTCCTTCATTGGGCCTAGATCCCTAGGCAACAGGGAGGTCCTCTGCTTTCCACCCCTGAGCCCAACATCCACTGGCACTGGTTGACACCCATCACCCTGAGTCACACTTTTGGCAGTCCCTAGAGACAGGCACGGAAGTGCACATCGCCTATTAACACTGCGCTTTAAAAACAAACGCCAAAAGGACTCTGGCAGAGTGCTATCTTTTGTAACTCTCAAATTTTAATAGCTTTTTTAAAGACACTTTGATTTCCATAATCTCACTTTCAGTAGTTGTCTAGATTGCAGATTTTATTAATGTTTTAGTTTTTTCGATCTTCACTTTTCTCTCCGCTACCCTACAAGACGAGCAGAAATATTGCAGTAGTTAATTTCCAGTTGCACAAGTCCACTGCAGATAAATAAAAAGACGTGATTGCTTAAATCAAACTCATAGTAATGCTTTAAGTGTATTGGAGGTGATGTGATGGGGTGAAACGTGAAAAGTATTGGTATAAAATGGAAAGATGGGACTGTCCAAAATGTCTTATGAGTGTCTTTAAAGGATAGTTCCGGGACTTTTTTTTTTATTGTCCCTACGGTTCGGCCATGTGTTTTTAAGCATAACTCGGTAGATCGTAGAAAACTTTCCTATGGACCTTACCCTACTTTTCGTCCATTAACGCACTCGAAATCAGCCGCCATTTTCTGATAAACCTATCATTTCCCCCCATCGCCCTGGCTCACCTGCTTTTGCGGCACTAAATCAAATCCCCCGCCCCTGAAACAGACTTTATCAAAACATTCATATTCCCCGCCTCTATCCGTGACGTGACTGAGCTGCGTAGGCAAACGCGCCCAGGCGTCTTCTACGCGACTCCACACAGAACCCGGAAATCAACACAGATGAGCTCACACAACACAGCGCGCCACAATTGGGAATATGAAACTGTACTTTTAAATTAAACCGCAAGATTGTAAATTCAAATGTTTTGAGAATATTCAGCGATTTGCATTTTTATTTGCTCACGTTCCAAAAAGTTCGTTTTGAGGCATGCAATGTTCCTTTGCTGTACACAGGGTCTTAGATCATCTCACAATACAGCGCCACAATTCGGAATATGAAACTGTGGTTTAAAAGCAAACGGCAAGATTGTACATTTGGCAAAGTACATTTATTTGACATCAAATGTTTTGAGAATATTCAGCGATTTGCATTTTTATTTGCTCTCGATCCAAAATAGTTCGTCTTGAGGCAAGCGATGTTCGTGTGCAGTACACAGGGTGTTGGTTTACGATAAAATAAGCTCTTCGGTCGCACTGATAATCGCATGGCTGTTCCAACAACGAGGCACTAGGCCACCACAACGGTCTGTATGTTGCATCTAGCCGTTAGTACCGCGTAAGGGCATACTTGTACTTGGCGATCGTCCCATAAAATGGTCAGGGTGGTAACGTTGTTCACGCGGAGAAGCAACTGGCGGTTAAAAAACCCATCCGCCGTTGTCTGGTACTCGTGACACATACAATAATGAATGATGTACCTGTTTGAAAAACATAAAAAATGAAATTAGTCTCACCATCAGATCTTTATTAAAATTATTCATTTTATATATTAGGTCGGGAAATTATTTCATAGCTAGGACAGTGCAACTGGGTATTATACGTCAAGGGGGGGCTGTAGGATACTGAGACAGTCCCCCAGTGCAGGGGTTGACAGGGAGGCAGTGCAGGTGGAGAGTGGAAGGGCCCAGGACCGAGGTCGCAGACAGTGGACCAGTTGTAGCAGGGGAGAGAGAAAGCAGAAGCAAAGAGGAAGGTTTTGAGGTGCTTCCGTAAAAGGAGATGGTTCTCCTCAAGATAGTGCGCGGTACAAAACAATATGCCACATAGAACGAACAAGTACAACTTAACCCGTCTTTAAAGCTACTGTATAGTAATTAAATTGCGGTATAAACTCATCTAAAGAGTTACTTACATTATATTTGCATTTTCCATTGTGTCTGTGCGTAGGGCAGCCCCGAAAAACCACTCCTTCTATGCCGACGTTATTTCTTCTAATGAACGAACATTAAATGGCTTTCGTTTCTGAAATTTTATTCATTATCGTTTCTTACGTTATTGCACCACACCCCCAAAAAGAAGTCTTTCGGGATGGTCCCGGCCTGTCAAGGTCAAATAACAATAGAACCTTATACTGAGTCGTGGGCCATTCCGGCACCCGAGCAAAAAATCAAAGCAGCTGACTTTCACTTTGAACGAGCACACATTCCTAGTTAGCTACATTCAGTGTAAGGCCATCTCACAGGACTTGAAATTTACACTCCATCTTTGCATTTTGTCTGCATGCTTTGCAGCCCCAGAGAACCATAAATACGGAGACATTCTATATTTTTTGAAAAATGATTTATATTACTGTTTGGTTTAATTTAATGCGCAAATGAACAAGGTTGGATAGACACATTGCATGTACACTGAGCAATCACTTTTATTTACACAATACATAGCTACACATATTCAATGGGCCTGCGACATGAGGAGACTCGAGAGCAAAGTCACAGGTGACACCCGGGTGGTTCGCACTACTGCACGGTGAAGGGAGGGGCAAGGGTGGAGAGACACATTGCATGTACACTGAGCAATCACTTTTATTTACACATTACATAGATACACTTATTCAATGGGCCTGCGACATGAGGAGACTCGAGAGAACAGACAATCAAATTACAATCATTTAAACCGTGATGTGTATTTCTCAATGAGCTCTTCTTTAGGTGGACATGGAACAGAGGCAATGTTGGGTGGCAATGCAGTTGTCCCCTGCACAGGTTCGTTCACAACTCCATGTATGTGCCTATCTAGGACATCAACAATAAGTCTCTCAATAAAGTCATATTGCATATCCTCAAACACTGGTTTGATAATCCATTGTTTACTTCTTTTAGTGAAGGCCTTATTGTAGCGAAGCGTCCCTAAAGTTCCGGTCGTCCTACTTTGTTGACGGCCAACATTATGGTTATGTGCCAAGACCGCTAGAAGAGTCCGATTTATCATGCCCTCCATGCCAAAATGCAATCGTTTTGGCCTGTACTTTAGGCACATATTGTGGAACACCTCCAAATCTCCTGTGTGGCAGAATTCCGTGAGTCCCCTCAAATCTCTTGTTATAGTTTTATCAAATACAATCTTTTCAATGGCTTTGTGAGTGGGTGATGAAGGAATCAACCACTTCTTCTTCCGTGCCTCCTCTGTGGACAAATGGCCATGTTCACAATTGTGGAAATGTTGGTTTGTGTTCCAACGGTGAACGTTGGTACAGTGTAGCATTACTGACCGCCATTTTTCCAGTAGAATTTCCAACAACCCTCCACATGTTTTTGAGCTCCACCAAAGATGGTTGCTGATTGACTTGGACCACTATGAAATACCTTGCATATCTTTTTTTTTACCTGTAGCCGACATTTTTTTATTGATTGTTTTTGCAAGATGCCAAACGTCAAATTGGTGATTTATATTTTTGTACTCTTCTCTCATTGTCTTGGCAATTGAAACGTGTCTGTCCGTGGCTATCAGGTCGATCACCATTCCCCGCGATTGTAGTTCTTGCAATGATGCTACAAAGCCAACTTTCTCCATGGCCACTGAGGATGTACTTTGTGACACCTGCACGACCACCGAACTCACAATTTTCTTACTTTCCATGTCCTGAAAGTGGTAGGTGCAGTACTTGGCTGAAAATCCTGGGCTGTCGCACTGTCCATCACCGGCTAGACTGAACCGTTTGCCCGCGAATGTACTATCAATAGACATTTTTTCCATTCTCCAAGCTTCGCTAATGGCTGGAAATAGATAATCGGTTTGGTATTTGTAGAACTGAGTTTTCGCAATGAAATGGATTCCCACAAACTGAAAGAAAGACTCTAACTTTTTAAAACTTGAACCACTAAAAAGTGCAGCCGCTGCACAAAGTAGATTGCCTGCTGCCAGTTGCCCCAGCATGGGTTGTGCAGACCATGAGAAAGGATGATATTTTGTACAGGTGACATGTATTTTAAGGTTAGTGCCTCGAATTGCACGAGTCACATTAATCAATGGCTCCCCACATACTTCGCCACCAACCGAATGCCCACATTTCATCCGAATAATAATATCAATCAAACAACTATCGAATACAATGAATTTGGCCTCTTTCCTTATACTGTCACTCTGCATCCCAGCTGGTTCGGCCTGTAACGTTGAGGACATGTCACTCACATGAAAGGTAGAATCTCTGATATCGTCTTCCGCTATGTTCAGTTTTATTGATGGTGTTTCATTGTCGTCCACTTCATTCTCTTCCATTGCAACATCTGTTCCTTCTCCGGCGATGGGTGAATAAAACAATTTCTTCAACTTTCTCGCGGTCTTAGTTTTTGCGGGTGTGGATTCTGTGAATTGATCTCCGACTGCATCCGAACTACCAGGAGGACATTCACTATCAATGGCTGGTGGTGGTATAGCTCCATTGTCAATCACTTCATATTCTTCCCATTGGCACGATGCATCTCCAGTCTCAAGTCCCTGCCAAAAGGTTTGACAAGCAACATCTCTCGTTCGCTTCACTGTCTGTGTAGATCTAGTTCGTACACCCACTCGCAACTAGAGGACAGATTGGAAAAGGGATGTTCAGTTTAAACACAACTTACAGTATTGAACTATTAACAGTGAAAAACAACATAATATAGTGACCAGGACACTAACCTTCTTTTGCTTTCTTTTCTTTGAAACTTTCTTGCCTCGAACTTCAACATCAGGACGCTGTTGCTCCGACTCGTGTGTGCATGTCTCCACTTCCTCTTGCGCTGCAACGACTATATTTTCATGATAAGCACATCCATCACGCACTGACGCTCCATCGACTCCCTGAAACATAGAACTTTCATTAGTATGTATAATAATATCGAAAACACAAAATGTACTTGGGGACCAATACCCACGTACATCTCAATAGCAAAACACGAATGAACGCTTTGTGTAGAACATTCAAACGACAATTATTCACGCATAGTTGGTCTAGTTAGATGGAACTGTCAAGATCCATACCTCAGGCTCCTCATAGACTTCCATTGATGATATTATTGAAGATGATGCTTCAGTAACTCCCTGAAACACAGTAATTGCATTAGTATGGTTTTCTATTTTGATAAAAAGAACAGAAACTTTGTGCAGGCGTCAACGGCTCATCTAAATAGACCTGCACAAATGATCAGTTGTCTAAAATAAATAATGGATATCTAAATATGATTCGATTTGCTCGATCGTTGGAAGTGTCACCACCCAGAGATCTGCATCAACTACTAGGGGTGATGTTCTTGTAGAAGAAGCTCCGTCATCTCCCTGAAACATAGTACTTGCGTTAATAAAGAAGGAAGTATAGCGGATGTAATCACGTCATATGATTTCGCTTGATCGAACTGTCAGTATCCATACCTCGAAATGCATAAGAACATCAAGGGACGATGTAACTGCGGTGCACACTTCTGCAAGCTGTTGCGCCGACCCGTAACTGCATGCTCCCCCTTCTTCTTGGACTAATGCTCCATCGACTCCCTGAAACATAGGACTTTCATTAGTAATGAACACAATATTGAAAAAAGAAGACACATAGGAGGGCGACGACAGAAGGACATATCAATGGCTAAAAACGAAAGAAACATTGTGTGTAACAATCACGCTACAAGAATGCAAGATCTGATGATCTCCATCGATGGAACTGTCCGGAAACGTACCTCGAGCATCTGAGTGACATCAACGATAGTCGTCAATACGTTGGACTCCTCAGCATCTCCCTGAAAGACAGTACTTGCATTATTTTGGATAACAATAATTATAACTGAAAACAAAGACTAGAGGACGAGTACAAGGGTGTACCATTAGGTAAAATAATTACACGATAAATTAAAACTATTGATTTACATGCCTAAAACAAGTCAGTGGCAGAATAGCCAAGTAAGATTACCCGATAGGCGCTTGAAGTGGCTGATGACTGCAATAACGACACGGATGGAGAATCTTCCGCCTTCATATTGAGTGGATACATAAATGGGGAAATTATTGTTAGCTAATGCTACACACTACCGCAAGGCCGAGAGATAAATACGTAAACTTGACTCACCAGTGGAGGGATGTGGACGAATAGAGTGGGAATAGCGGTTGAGAGCAATTTTCGCCTCGCTCGCGGTGTGTTCTTCTTTATTAGCAATGATGTGGAGTACATGTCAGAGGTAAAGTGCCTGCTGCAGATGCGGTATCGATCACCCCTCTTGTCCGCAAAGACTTCTAGGACTCTACTTTCAAGCTCAGACGGTGGATATCCGCAATATCGGACCCATTCTCTTATCTGATCTATTGTCTTAGGGAAAACATGCATTATAGTACCTTCAGATTTATTATGGGTCTTCGAAGGGCAACCGCCAATGGAACAGGCAGGCATTGTGGAATGTTCTGAAAAGTAAAGATCAACAATTCTCTATGAATACCAATGTAAACTCAGAACATGTGACTAGTTCCTTGCATGTCCTGTCTTGAACGAAAAGAAATTGGACGCAAAATGATTATGGTACATGGCCTTACCTTGACGAACAAACAGTTAGATGCAGGGATCAGAGTAGTTTCTTGTCGTAGAACAGGGAGCAGTTCACAGGTTGCAAACTGAGGAGTTTCTTCGAAGTGGTCACGGAAGTTCACAGAGACGAAGAGCAGATAACCAGCACCTTCACGGGTTGACTAGCAAAGCGCAAAGAAGTGCTCATTAGAAATATGAAGTGGGTTTTAAAGAATTCGAAACAGGGGTGTGTTTGTGAATGAATGACGTGTATATGTCGTGGCATTATGCGGTTTGCAGGGGGCCGTCCAGCGTGAGGGGGGATGCTTGGCAGGAGACACGGGGTCTGGAGGTAGACATGGGAACAACAACCCATGCTCTATAGACCACTTTGAAGTGTACATGGTCTTTGGCACCTCTTGGCCTTTATCGCCCCCTGACAGCTCCACTTGCCAGCACAAGTACCCCGGTGCGAACTGCCTTTGATAGGGCGGGGGGTGGATTGGGGCGGTGGTCGTGCAGACAAGACACAGGAAGACTCGTGAATGGAGACACACTTATGTGGATTGCAGGGGGCCGTCCAGCGTGAGGGGGGATGCTTGGCAGGAGACACGGGGTCTGGAGGTAGACATGGGAACAACAACCCATGCTCTATAGACCACTTTGAAGTGTACATGGTCTTTGGCACCTCTTGGCCTTTATCGCTCCCTGACAGCTCCACTTGGCAGCGCAAGTACCCCGGTGCGAACTGCCTTTGATAGGGCGGGGGGGTGTGTGGATTAGGGCGCTGGTCGTGCAGAAAAGACTCGTTTGCCGCAGGGCCTCACCAAGGAGAGGCCATCTAACTGCATGTAAGAGGCAGGCTGAAGGATCTAGTACATGGAAGGCAGGGGGGTGAGTTTATAAATACCTCAGCCTCCCAGGAGAATATATGGGTGCAGTTCACCCTGGAGACCCTGGATGCCTAGGCAGTTAGTCAGCAGCAGGCTGGCCTGTGGTGGCAAGGCGGCACGGGCCAGAGGGGGTCATCTCTGTACCCGGTGCCCAAAAGGATGATTTATTATGATCAACCATATTGATTATTTACCTATAAGCATGTTTTGTATCAATAAAATCCAACGGCCTTCCTTTTATTGCCAACGCTTGAACAAAGTGGTGTGGTAAGTATTTTTGGGGGAGGAGGCAAGGCCGGGAGGCTTGATGCCAACCCGCAAAACAACATATGTATGTCTGCTGCATATGGGTTCAACGGTTATGTGGATTGAAGGTGGGCGGCCAGCGTGAGGGAGGATGCTGGCCGGAGACATGTGGTGTGACAAGACAAGGCACAGGAAGACTATTCAATGGAGACACACTAGATTCATTTAAAAAATCAAAACAACCATTGTTAAAATATATGTTGGGTTTTATTTTAGATCTTAATTTCAATTGAACATAAATAATAAACATTACACATTGTAAAGTTCCGGTTGCAGCACATCCAGGGAAAATCCGCGGTATTGTCCACTGTCGCTGGGGAAATGTTGTCTAATGGCAAGTACCGCACAGGCAGGTATTACTCTCCGAACGCGGTGTCCGAGCCTCCCGTGAAGCCACCAAGTGAAGCAACGATAGGCCACCAGCCTGTACCACCTGTGAAAATGAAAGATGCAAACTGTATTAAAATGACAAAACTTTCTTATCACTGTCGATTCAGGTAAAAAATGTCATTCTGCTTTGAAAAAAATTCTATCTAGAAAATGCACAATATGGAACCAATTTACATGCATTCGAATGATATGTAGATGTAATTGTATATGTGGGAGACGACCATGACATAGTAGTGGCATCACTGACATCAAAACCAGAGTATACTTACTCGTTACTCGGACGAACAGTGCCGCGAAGTTCGTGCTTAAGCACCATCATCATCCTCAACACGGTCCGTGAGAGGCAGGCTTCCCTGAACTCTGGCAGCTCGGTGATGCATTGCGGACTTGGCTCGCCTTCCGAAATGTAGGCCAAGCACCCGGAATTTTCACGGCAGCAGCAGTTCTCCTCCTCAGTTGGCATTAGCTCGCACCGATTGCACGTGCACCAGGTGGAGACGCCGTCCATGCGACATGGTCCAGGCTCTTCATCCGTTGACTGGTCCTCCCAACTGCCGTCCGAATCCCCATCGTTTTCGCATGCTTGCCTTTCCAGTAGTTCTTCCTTGGTGTGCTCGGGCTCGTACATATACGGCATTATTGTAGCCATTGTGTGGTAAAGAAAGTAAAATAATTTACAGAGATGGTACAGGTGTTCACAAGGCCTAGAAGTGGCGAAGGTAGCTGACCAGAGCACAGAAACGAGTCACAGAATACTCAAAGTAACACACAGAGAGTAATGGAATCGAAAATCTGCTGCTGTGTGTTGTGAAACGGTGTGTTTATACTTATTGAGGAAAGAGGCGTCCTGCCATTTCCATGGCGACACTTCATTAGCTGAGGCGCAGCGATTGTTGACACGAAACGTGCTTTGGCGTTGGGAAATGGGCGGTACGCGTCTGCTGATGTCAGGCTCAGGGGCGGGGGATTTGATTTAGTGCCGCAAAAGCAGGTGAGCCAGGGCGATGGGGGGAAATGTAAGGATTATCAGAAAATGGCGGCTGATTTCGAGTGCGTTAATGGACGAAAAGTCGGGTAAGGTCCATAGGAAAGTTTTCTACGATCTACCGAGTTATGCTTAAAAACACATGGCCGAACCGTAGGGACAATAAAAAAAAAAGTCCCGGAACTATCCTTTAAGGGCCTTCTTGCTTCTCTCGCCTTTGGTCTTCTCCCCTCATGCTTAACTACATCACTCATGTAAATTGGTCTTTACACTGTTCCTAGCACTTGATCCTAATGTTATTATGCCTTATTGTAATTCTTGTTATCCTCCTGCCTCTCTACATAGCCCCTCTCCTCACATGCTCTACCTCTTCAATCATGTAAATTGTTTCTTATACTGTTTTCTGGTACTTGATTCAAATGTTACTATGTTTTGCTAATTGTTATTCTCGTTGTCCTTTTGTAAAGCGCTTTGGTGTAACGCGCTATATAAATGTTAATAAATTCAAATAATACACAGGCGCAAGTTCGATTAGATGATTCGGGTGCCACTACTACCCCTGTTATGATCTGCAGGGGGTAAAGCAGGGTTGCACACTGGCTCCCCTCTCTATAACGTATATATGTCTGACCTTCCCTCACACTTTATCCCAGGCGTTGGTCGCTGCCCAAGAATAGGAGATCTATCAATTACATACATGCTGTATGCCGACGTCTTAATCATACTTATAGTGAGTGGCGTGAGGGAAATGTTCACCACATTGGTAAAATATGCTATAGAAAATGATTTAAATATTGAAATGGGGAAAAAAAGATAATGCTAGTCGCGCCAAAGAAGGGCAGAAGTCCGTGCTTTACTACTAGCCACGGGACATTGGAATATGTGGTGAAATATCCATACTTGGGACTGGAAAGGAGTGCCAGTAGAACATATACCCATATAAAAGAGGCTAAGATGACAAAGCACAACGAATGACCCATTTGATTGTGGCATTCACCAAACAAATGGCAGGATACTCACTGGAGGGGATAATTATCCTCTACAGAGTTTTTGTCCCATGGTCTTATATGGCTTAGAGGCCCTGGCGATGAGTGAGTTAAACTGGCTGGATAAAATCGAGGGATATTTTTGGAAAAAGATATTAAAACTACGTCCCTCGACTACCGTTGAGTATCACAGATTGAAGCTGGAGTTAGTATCCCCAAGGGGTCGAATGATGATAAGGCAGGGGTTGTTGCACTTAAAAATCTACTCCCAGCCAAAATGCCAACTACTTGACGCGTTGGGGGCCTGTTAGTAGAATAAGTCATAATTATGTTGAAGGGGAATTCAATTAATTAAATGCGACCCTTTATGAGTTTATGGGTTGGCACCCTGATTTTACACGAGCTTCAAGGTTTCATGTATTAAAACAGATATTTAAAAGAAAATTGCCCCAACGGGACTGGACAAATAATTACGTACACCTCTCGACACTACGCACTTATAAATATGTCTCAACCGTTATACACAGATACCTGCAAGCTCAAAGATATCTGAGACAGTGCCCAAGTCCTCCAGCCCAGAACTTCATTTTGAGACTATGCATAAACCAACTTCTAATGTTTTGTGGTGCACATCTTAAGATTCCCCTATCGCATAGGGTGTGCTTTATATGTAATGTCCCTGGTAACCTTGAAATGGCTAAACATCTATTCACTGAATGCAAACCACTGGTTCCGGCATATATGACCATCATGGGTAGTTACATGCACAACTTCTATTCGATAAACTCAGATTCATTTTGGGACTATTGTCTCAACACAGAGTCTGAAAATGTACACATAGGATTGTATCGGTTATGGCGGATCATTGCAAATGCTTTCCCCACTGAAAATTAACAGAGGAAAAGTTATTATTTACTTTGTATTCATCGTTTTAATAACAATAATGAATATTGATCTTATTAATATTTTCATATTTAATATTTGTGTAAAACGATGGGTTTTAAATAGACAGAGCTTTACAATGGTTATTCGATAACTTATCCATTTTATATTCGATTGGGTTATATTACTGTTTGTGAAACTAACTGTGAAACCAACTGTTAACATTTTGTGTTTTATTTTGCATTTTATGACTTACTTTTGTAAAAGTTCTTTTAGAACTAAATATAAATAAGTGTTATTAATAAACAACAATAAACAACAATTCCTCCTTTGAACTACAATAGTTGCCCCCAACCTGACCCAATGCATGGCAACATGTCCCATGTGAAAACACTTTTGTCCACATGGTAAACAAATCTATCACACCCCTTTGTAAATTAGGGTAGCCAATTTCAGTATGCATTTATGGGTATGTTAAAAACGTGTTTGCATTGTTAATCATGCACAATTCCATCAATTCTCCACATCCTTGCAATTTACTGCTAACACCTAGAGTTTACTTCTAAGATTTAGAATACTTTAACAGCTATATATACCATTTCTATAATTGGTAGTTTGTGCACCTTCAGGTGAAATAAATGACCATTCAAATTTTTGCCAGATGGGTAATGGAACAGGGATAAATTCCACCAACTGGGTTTTAGTGACAATTGAGACGACAACAAAAGGCTTGTGTGGTCGGTGTTGCAATTTGCATCTCTGAACTGAAATGCACTTAAACCAACTATTACATTTGAGATCAGTCACAAGAAAAAGCACATTTTAAAATACGTATTTCAGATTGCCAAATTAAAAAGCACATTTTTTAAGGTAACTCCAGTGCTGGCAAGTGTGAAGGGGTATTGTGTTTGACCGAGTGGGTAGGTTGAGGCTGTTTGCTTCTCCTACACATAAGTCTAGAAACTGAAGCATAAAGCTGCTGGGTGCCTTAGAGGCCAGTTTGGCAACTGCAGGATTTCACGTTCCTGCACTCCTTCCTGCCACAGCGGGCCAAATTCTCCAACTGTATGAATGCCTGCTGCCAATAAGCACAGGAGTCGAGTCTTGTTAGCCTGCTTCCAGAATACAACACCAAGCGCTATTCTGGAGATCTCACAGTGAACAAGATCTGCAACCGCAATCTCTTCTTCTGGTTCTTTCCTGCACAGCGAGGAGAAGTTGAGGGATAAGTGGTTGGCAGTGATTCGCGAGTGGTGGGCACTAACAGCAGACAAAGAGGCCGGTACACGAGTAAGATTGTGATAAAGCGGACTGTGCTGTTCATAGAATTGGCTCTGGAACTAACACTGTTGCTGGAACACTGGGCTCACTTGAAATACTGGAACAATCTTTCTCTGGGCGTAGTGAACTGGTGGAAATCAGGCTACGGGACACAGTGGAGCTGCTTAGGAGGCTGGGGGGAGATGGACTAAGGCAGCCCCTCAAGGCGGTCAGGCGTGCCCAGGGCACTCCATTGTTGCCCTGCCAAATTAAACTAAATTAACTCCTTTTTCCTGAGTGCTCCGAAGAAAGAATTCCTAAACTGGAACGTTTGATACCACAGCCTTCTATCACCTTTTTTCTTCTTCTGCAAGCACCCTACCCCAGAGGAATAGCATCCCACCTAGCCTTCCGCAAGGCAATTAAAACCATGCTGTTCGTCTGAACTTGCCACTCCCGCCATACAGGGCACCACCCACTATATACCAATGCTATGATTGTGACTGCCTCATGTAAATAAAATACCTGTAACTACTGTACACTGTACCCATGCAACTCAACTTTGCCACACTGATTGTAACCTTTAAGCAAAGTATGCACCTGTAACTAAGACACTTTTCATGTAACAGCGCCTCAATGCATCTGGGCTGCCAGTGCGCTTTATAAAAGTAAAACATTTCATAAATAAACTGTTATTAAAAAAGTTTTAAAGGTTTATGAATTTTAAGACCTAGGTCTGATTATACATGATGTAATGACACTCTGAATTTTTAGCACTGTTATCCTATTTTTATTTACAAAGTGCGCTTAGTATAGCCCTGGTGTTTAGTATTACTTGAGGTTTGACTCTCCTTTTTTGTAATTTACTCAATATTGAAGCAGTGGTCATCCCGTTTTCTAAAAATCTCTGTTTGCCTGGAACATTATGGCAAAGCGTAAGGCAAGGGACGAGCAGTCAGCTCTTAGGCAAACCAAAAAGAATAAGCAAGGCCAAAATGGTCATATGACATAAAGTGTTGCCACTGGGCTTCAACCCACACTGAATGACTATTTAAAACAGATGGCGGGTAAATTAGAGGAAAATATTTTGAACACAGAGAGAGCTATAGAAGCTGCTTCAAATTCTGCAGATAGGATTAGTTCCCTTGTAGTCATAACCATTGTCTCCCCAATGCGAGCTACCAATTCTCTGGTGCTGGCTTCCAATGGTAACTCGATTAGTTCTTCACCAAAGGCTAATTCGACCTTTTCACCCGATTCCTCATTGGTGACTAAAGACCAGCAAAAGGAAGGCAATATAGATGTGGCAGCCGATGGTAGCGGTTCACTACACCCACATGGGGATTTTAGCTATGTTTCGGCATCTAGTGATAACAAGGTCTTGGAAGAGGTCCTGGATAAGAAACTTTGTCCAGTTTTGGAAGGAATTTGGATGACCTCACCTCATTAGAGGGATAAAAAATGATTTATCGGAACTAAAGCAGGTTGTTTCTGGTCTAGATCCTGTCGCCATTATACAGGATATTCCCCAGGGGTGTAACAGGATAATGGAGGAGGCAGACAACTAATTAACTTCTAGTCCCATCTGAAGGCATTCTAACGTTAAGGTAGATTTATGCCCCTGCAAAGGGTCAGAGCAACTTACTTTTCAGAAGCCAGCACCGTACTCTGGTTATTCAACTGTGACAGGGAGTGAGGTAGTCGTTGATCTTCCGCCAGCGTCAGCTTCGCTGGTTGGGGTTATTATTGATATTCCTGTCCTGGTGAGAGGGGTTGAGGAAACAACTGTTTCACTAATTGACCAAACAAGTCATTGGATTAACTCATCCAGCTGGTCCAGTAATCAACCCTTGTAGCATCCTTATGACAAGAAGAGTTTCACGGGTTGGTAAAACAGAAAAAACTGTGAAGGGTAACTGCGTGATTGTCAGTGTTCACCCCGGCTACACTGAATTACCTGGTGACAGTGCTAGACTCTAGATGCTATGATAAAAACAGCTCGAGCCGGGTAAGCACATTTTCTCAATTTTCCTTTTTTTTACTCGCTGCAACCGGGGAAGGGCTATTCTAGTGTACCCCTTAATTTAGGACCTGATAGAGCAACACCCTTCAACACTTCCTGGGAAGGGGCTAAACGGTGGGCTAACACCGACATCCAGATTGGCACTGGTGCAAAAGGGCAGGAACATTTGAGTGAGAGTGGGGCTATTATAACATCGACTCGCTTTGAAACCTTGTCAACGATTGAAGAATTAGATTGACTGATGCCCCCTCACCCCCCTTAATAATCCAAAACCAACAGGGGCTTGCATTAAATCCTTTGCCGGTGGCACAATCGACTAGCTTTCCGGTAGAGAATTCTATAACCATCCTAGTTAAAATATAGCTGGGGCTGGCTCAAAATTAAGGGACCCTGATACAGTGGCTTTTATGAAACTACATGATGTCCTTTTACAGGAAACATGGGCCCTGGAAGATCTGTTATTGGATGGGTTTGTTTACTTTTCGGCCATGGCAACTAAGAACAAAAGAGGGCGTTGCTATGGGGGCATGGCGATACTGATAATGTCATAGTTGAATTATCAAACCTGAGAAATTGAAACCAATTCTAACTGTATACAATATGTTACCATGGCACCTGAGCAAGGAGAGAACTTATTGATTGTTAATTTTTACAACAGTTTGTATGTCTCGGATGCTAGCAGGCTTGGGGCATTGAAAGAATTGGTACTATTCTTGCTAGTTTGGATTGTCACACGGTATTAGTGTTTGGTGGTGATTATAATGTTTAAGCTGGGTAATGGGATTCCAGCAGACCTGTGTGACGCTTCTGAGGATAAGATTTATGGTATTGTGCAATCACAGATGCTTGATAATCGGACATGTTCTAAGGGTTTATAACTAGGTGTGTGGTTACTAGAATGGGATTTGCTCTCCTTAAATGGATGTGTTAAACCTGATGTGTCTGGTGCACTGACATTCAGAAACACACACAGGTCGTCCACAATTGATTATTTTTGTATGCATGTTCAACACTGGAAATTGATAAGACTTCAAGATAGTACAGGAAATATGCAGCGACCACTTTCCGCTAAGGTTGACCCTTAGGTGGGAATGTTCTCAGTTGATTCCATCTGTCCTTCCTCGGATTTGTGTGAAGTAAATCCTCAGTGTAAACGTCGATCGAAATGGGCAAAACGCGATCCTAAGATCTTTCAACAGGAAGTTGTATCATCAAATGTGCACCTTATTCTTTCAATTTTGGATCATAATGTACAGCCAAACCAGGTTATAATTATGTTTAAGGATTTGATGGTGTCTATAACTAACTGGCTCCAGCATGGTTTTAAACTCGGGCAAAGCGGTAAAACAAGCTGGTTGGAAGAAGCCTGTAGGACTGCAAGAAAGAATTTACTGAGGGTCTTGAAAGAACCAGGCAGACTCAGGGAAGAGGTTATTAAAGCTAGGGCTGAGTACAAATTGGCTGTAAAATAAGCGTGAGCAGCTTTTCTGATTGCCGTTTCCTCCAAAGACTCGAAAAGGTTTTGTGAGTTTGTGGCAGGCACCCTCTACCCCCCATATAAATATGGTCCTACAATTGAGCACATGAGTGGAGAACAGGGATTCTTGTTGCGGCTGTTGATAAGAGAGGTTGAGATTGTGATTAACAAGGAAGCACAAAATCGAGCTTCAGGTCCAGAAGCGGTAGCCGTGGACCTCTATAAGGATGAGGCAGACTTGTGGGCTCCCTTGCTGACAACTACTGTTAATTCATTTCTTCAAACAGGGGTATTCCGCAATACTGGAAAAATGCTATTCTTTACCATATTTTTAAAAAAGGGGTTTCAGGAGCACTGTGGCCCATCAACTGATATCACTTTTGGATACCTCTTTTGATTTTTGGTCGCATTTTATCAAGGCATGTTGAGGAATGGATTTAAACTGACGCGGTCCTCACATATGTCCAAAATGGCTTTAGGACAGGTTTTGTGACTCGAAAACAAGCACTGAACTTGTACTTGGTGGGGGTGCATTCTGTTTGTGTCAGGGGTGAACTGATTTACCTTGCCTTCATGGATTTAAGCACCGCATTTGGCAAGGTCAATGCAGTATAATTATGGCAGGTGCTTGGGTCCATGGGCTGCCCGGTTGAACTATTGAGGATTCTACAATCGGTCCATGAGGGAACAAGGGAGTGTCATTTTTGGTGAACAGGGACAATGCACTAGATATTTTGAAGTTGCATCAGGAGTTCGCCAAGGATATGTTTTGACCCCAGTTTTGGCAAGGTCAATGCAGTAAAATTGTGGCACGTGCTTGGGTCCATGGGCTGCCCGGTTGAACTATTGAGGATTCTACAATTGGTCCATGAGGGAACAAGGGCATGTCATTTTTGGTGAACAGGGACAATGCACTAGATATTTTGAGGTTGCATCAGGAGTTCGCCAAGGATATGTTTTAACCCCAGTTTTATTTACTATATACATTAATGGTCTTTACAAGGCCCTAGTTGATTCGAGCACAGACTTCCCCCCGGTCGGCAACAAACCGTTTCCACTCCTAGCATATGCTGACAATACTGTCCTCATTTCTCGAACACCCAATTGGCTCCAGAAACTTATCATCTACACTGACTTTATGACAAATTTAGATTGGAAGTTATGGCATGCACTTCTGGGAGAGTAAAAAAGTTGAAGATGCATACTATGGTTAGTAATGGCTCTGTAAGCCATTCAATGAAAGCTAGACTAGAATCAATCGAGTTGTCACTGGACTCAAATAGGAAACATGCTATTATAATGAATTTGGATACTTTGCAACCCTATCTGATATTTAGTAACAACCCAGTAGACTGCTGGACCCTGACAAGAGCACGCTTCCATCTATTCAGCTGCTAGCAAATACTATGAATTGGCAGGGCTATGTTCTGAATTCAGCTTGCCTGTGTTGTAGTGCAGCAGTTGAAGATCTTTTGCATTGTGTCTTATTTTTCTCATGTTACAGGGAAATTAGAAAGCAGACAATTATTACACTACTGAAACGAGCCAAATTCACTCAATGCTGACTAGCCATCTTTCTATCGCAGGCTGAAGCATGTATTTTTGCATGGTGCTTTCTTGTATATTTGAGGAGGGCCTGGAATTTAAGAAAGCACACTGTGGATGCCTTGCTGTAAATGTGCCATATGAGTGGTTATTTTTTACTCTGATAAGTCTTTTAATTACACACTGTTTTAATGTTTACAAGATATATTTCATATTTATTTTATTGCTGTGTGTGTGTATGTATATATATTTCTGAGGCTTGTGGAATCTGCTTAGATCACATGCTGTGCATAGGCCGACATCTAGTGGAAGCTGCGGAGTATTACAGTTTGTTTTTCGAAAATCGAAAATGGGCGTCGACACAGGCGTGCCAGTAATACTATCCCTAGTGTGACGTCCACTGTACCCAAGATCCCTCACGCGTCTAGGATCCTCAGATTGTTTTTTTCCGCCATACTGGTCGGAAGCATCTTGCGGAGTTCCCTGGCCTTAGCCATACTTTTGCTGTTATTATAATTATAATTCTTATTCATTCCCTTCCCCACCCCAACGTCGACCCTCGACCTCGACGACGGCTGGAGAAGTCATCGACCGTCGACTGCTGCACGACGGATCTGGGCCTCGGAAGGCCGCTGGCCTCGGCCCGGGCCTAGTAGGCCGCTGGCCTCAGCCCTTACAAGTAGGGAGAGTGGGGGGTGGTACATACTCTTCACTCTTGATATATAGTTACATTTTATATATTCCTACACTTAGCAGCCCGCTGCCTTAAGGTGCGTATGGAGGGTACCCCTTTTCAATTCTGCCCCAAGTGCAATCGCAAATACCCTTGGGTCGACAGGCACGCCACGTGCAATCTCTGCTTGCCAAGGGATCACCCCGAAGCGAACTGCAGAGCGTGTAGTAGGTTTAAACCTAAGACACTTAAGGACCGTTCGACAAAGCGTTGGGCCCACCACGCCAGGCAGGAGGCCATGGCAGCGGAGGGCGCCTTCAGCGATGGCAGCGACGCCGTACTTTCGGACGGCGAGGGCATTACGGCGTCGAAAGACAGCCGGCGAGCGCAGGTCCCCGACCTCGGAAGGTCGTCCGGCAGGGCGGCTATGGGGAAGACCCCCGGCGACGCAAGCGCTACACACCTAACACACACTAAACACACTAAGACCAACCGGACCTCGACGACGTCGACTTCACGGAAAGAGGCACAAAAAGAACGGTCCGACTCGGTGTCCTCTGGGCGCTCTCGATCGAGATCACCTCACGACGCAAGGCAATCATCCACTCTTGCCAAGAGTGCCTCGCTACACACATTAACGGAAGTTCGATCGTCGGGAGACGAAGACGACTTCCACCCCCAGGCCGCGCTCCAAGATACCGAGACCGCGGTTAACACCAGTGAGGCCCCACGAAAGCACACAGATACCTCTCCAGACCCTCGGCGCCAGGCGTCGAAAGTCTCTGGGGCCTCCAAGGGACAGGGAAAACATTTTTCCACGCACGGGGAGGGGGGGAAGCAGCAGAAAGCACAGCCTTCCACTCCTGTAAAGCCATCCTCTCACCCTAGGCAGACAAGCAAACACAAGTCTACCCTTGAACATTTTCTTTCATATAACCCTCAAGGGGCCACACCCTCAGGCTCCTCCGATCCTATCCCGCTAAGTAAAAAGCCCCGGTTCGAAAGACCTGAACCCTTCGAGGTTCAGCCTTACTCCATTCCGTATTCTACTCCACTCCCCAGTTACCAGGGACAAGTTTTCCCTGAAGAGGACCAGGAGTTTGAATTTATGGAAGAACAAACCGGGACAGATTACCTTGCAGAGGATGAGGACCTGGAGGAGGGAGAAAATGAGCAGGAAATTTACAGAGTAGATTCCCCAGTACAAAGCGAAGCCCCAGTTACCGACTCTCCAGTTGATAACCAGCCCCTCCTCAACGAGGTTCTCGCTCGAGCAGCAGAACATTTCCACATCGACACCCACGGTGTACAGGAGGAAAGGGACTTCGCGGAGGAGTTTGTAGGAGAAAGGAGACCGGTCGCTCAGACCATCCCTATCCTCAAGTCCATCCAACGAAGAATAGATCCTTCCCTGGTGAATCCTAACCTCACCAGAGCTGTCAACCCCAGAATTGAAAAGATTTTCCGGGCAGCCCAGTCTGACCCTCTGTATATAAGGGGACATCTTAAACCAGATTCCCTAGTGGTTACCAACACTAGAAAAAGGGCTGGCACGCCCTTATCTTCATCAGAAGCTCCTCCCGACAAGGAGAGCAAAAAACTTTACGGGTTTGGCAGGAAGGTAGCCTCAACGTCCGCCTACCAAGCAAGGATTGCGAATTCCACCACCCTGTTGGCTAGTTACAATTGCCATCAATGGGAAGAAGTCGCGGCGCTCATTGCCTCTGCTCCAGAACCGTTAAAGGGCCAGCTGGCTCGGATCTCGGCAGAGGGGAGAGCCGTGTCTGGTTGCATTTTAAAAGCAACTTTCGACGCCGCTGACAACGCAGGGAGATTGATAGCAGAGGTTACGGTTATCAAGAGACATGCGTGGTTACGGCAGTCGGGATTCAAGACAGAAACCCAGGCTTCTTTAATAGACAAGCCAGTGGAACCCGACCTATTGTTTGGGAAAGCGGTCGAAGACGCACTTAAAAATGCCAAAGATGAATATGAGACTCTCAAATCCCTTGGCCAGCTTACCAACAAACCCCCTAACCAGAGGGGGAACAGTAATTTTCGTCGCCCACGCGGCCAAAATTCACAAAGAGGCAACTATGCCCAGGGACAGGGTACACAATGGAATAACAACCAGCAGTCTACCCAGAGTTACGGCAGGGGTAACAAGAGAGGTCGTGGAAGAGGCAGAGGCAGCCCCAACAAGGGAGGTGGCACGCCTCCACCAAAACAGTGACGCTCAGTTCAGGGTCCCTTGTCACGCAACCCCAGTAGGGGGACGCATTTCCACCTTCACCCAAGCCTGGGAAGGGATCACCTCAGACAGATGGGTGCTGTCAACAGTATCCGCAGGATATTGTATAGAACTACTGCAGCGTCCCCGGAACCATCCTCCACGACAAAGAGTGCACTCCCTAGAGCATCAAAGGATCCTTCTCGAGGAGATCGCCATTCTGCTAGAAAAGGACGCGATAGAACTCGTCCCAGGACACCAGGTAAACAGGGGTATCTATTCAACTTACTTCCTTGTGCCAAAGAAAGATTTGACAATGCGCCCAGTATTGGACTTACGGCCTGCCAACAAGTATGTCAAGCCCCAAAAATTCCATATGACCACGCTACAAGAGGTAATCCCCCTCCTAAAAAAGGGGGATTACATGGCAATCTTGGATATGAAAGATGCTTACTTTCATATTTCCATGCTCCCAGCGCACAGAAAGTACTTACGCTTCAAGGTGGACAGTCGCCACTACCAATTCAAGGTACTGCCCTTCGGGATAGCTTCAGCACCAAGGGTATTCACCAAGGTACTGGCTGTGGCGGCTGCACACCTACGCAGGGAGGCAATCCCGGTGTACCCTTATCTGGACGACTGGCTCATAACGGGGGAAACCCCAGGAATTTGCAGGTCAAACATTCAGAGGACTATCGACCTCCTCCACGAATTAGGCTTCTCTATCAACGAGAAAAAGTCAAGTCTGGTGCCAAGCACCTCAAAACAGTTTCTAGGAGCTATCCTAGATACTCAGAAAGGATTGACCTTCCCTTCGGAAGAGAGAATTCGGAATATACGTCGGCAAATTCCGCATTATCAGTCAGGTCAACAGATAACAGTACGCAAAGCTATGCGGTTACTGGGCATGATGGCGTCATGCATTTACCTGGTCCCCCACGCGCGTCTGCGCATGCGTCCCATGCAAGAATGGTTGGCGAAACAGTGGTCTCAGGCAAGTGGTCAGTGGGACGATCTAGTGGTCGTTTCGCCAACACTCGTACAGAGCCTACACTGGTGGACAAGATAGAATCTCGCAAAGGGGAAACCCTTTTACGATCCCGAAGTACAAGCCGTGGTGACTACAGATGCATGCCTGACTGGGTGGGGAGCTCACCATCTTCACCACACAGCTCAGGGTCTCTGGTCTCACTCAGTAGCCAAGAACCACATCAATCTGCTAGAGCTTCTGGCAGTATTCCGAGCGCTAAAGGCCTTCGAGCCCCATCTACTGAACTTGTCGGTGCAGATCAGGACGGACAGCACGACAGCCATGTTCTATCTGAACAAGCAAGGGGGGACTCGTTCGCCAAATCTGTCCAAGCTTGCCCAGAAAATATGTATATGGGCACTCAGACGGAACATCTTCCTGTCATCACAACATGTTCCAGGGGAGCTCAATTCCCTAGCGGATGCTCTAAGCAGAGACTCCCTCCCAGAAGAACACGAATGGGTCCTTCACAGAAACGTAGTAGAAGATCTCTTCTCTCAGTGGGGTTTCCCCACTATAGACCTATTCGCCACAAGCGAAAACAGACAATGCCCAGGATTTGCATCCAGGTTCCCCCAGCCAGACTCCCAAGGGAATGCCCTGTGGATGAACTGGTCAGGGATGTTTGCGTACGCTTTTCCACCAACTCCTCTCATCAGGAAAGTGGTGTACAAGATGAACAAGGAATCGATGACGCTCATCCTAGTTGCTCCCATGTGGGCGAGACAACCATGGTTTCCACACCTACGCAGGATGGCGGTGTGCGAGCCCATCAGACTCCCAGCCTGGTACAACCTACTGTCCCAGCAACAGGGTCAAACAGTGCATCAGGAACCCAACTCTATGAACCTAGCAGCATGGCTCCTGAAGTCATAGAGTTTGGACATCTCAAATTACCACAGAGGTGTATGGACATTCTAAAAGAGTCCAGGAAACCAAATACAAGGCACTGTTACTTTGATAAGTGGAAAAGATTTGTTATCTGGTGCCAGAATAAACAAATCAACCCGGTTGATTGCACTCCTTCCAACGTTGTGACATACATGCTCCACCTGCTGGATGCAGGGTTGGTTTTTAACTCGCTGAAAGTACACCTGGCAGCCCTCTCGGCTTACACCACATCCCATAACAAGGTCTCGTGGTGGAAAGTACCAGTGGTTAAAGCCTTCATGGAAGGAGTAAAGAGACTTCACCCTCCTATTTCGAACCCACCGCCAGGATGGGACCTCAACGTGGTGCTAGCTAAGCTCATGGGACCCCCATTCGAACCCATGCATAAAAGTAGTCTCAAACACCTGACTTATAAAACGGCCTTCTTAGTAGCCATTACCTCCATAAGAAGGGTCAGTGAAATTCAGGCTCTGTCAGTGCAGGATCCTTTCTTTACTATCCACAAGGACAAACTGGTTTTACGCACACACCCTAGGTTCTCACCTAAATTCATATCCAAGTTCCATGTAAACCAGTCCATCGAGCTTCCGGCTTTCTTCCAAAACCCGCAAAGCTCGGCTGAGGTGAAACTACACACCCTAGATGTGCGTAGGGCGGTCCTATACTATGTAAATAAAACCAGACCGCTAAGGAAAACAGATCAACTGTTTGTCTCCGTAGCTACAGGCAGAGAGGGGGATCGCGTCTCTAAGGGCGCTATCTCGAAGTGGATTATCAACTGTATACAGCTGTGTTACTCTCTTTCTGAAAAGACTCTGCCTTTTACGCCAAGGGCCCACTCTACTAGAGGCATTGGTGCCACTCTGGCTTTCATTGCAAATGTTCCCCTCGACACCATTTGCAAAGCAGCTACTTGGAGCTCTATTCACACTTTTACTCAGCATTACTGCATTGACACTCATTCCAAGACAGATACACAAGTGGGACAAGCGGTTCTAAGACACCTGTTTGCTCATGACCCTTCTCACATCCCACCTCCTTCTTCTGGTACTGCGCTAATCTATGCACAGCATGTGATCTAAGCAGATTCCACAAGCCTCAGAAGGGATACATTACTCACCGTAATCGTATTTCTGATGCTTGTATCTGCTTAGATTCACATGCGACCCACCCTTCCTCCCCTCCGAGAGAAGGCGCATGATTGCTTGTAGTCTTACCTTTCTGTCTATCTGCTTGGATTATCTGTACTCACGCTACTCCTCATGCTTCCTCATGTCAGAAAAAATACAATCTGAGGATCCTAGACGCGTGAGGGATCTTGGGTACAGTGGACGTCACACTAGGGATAGTATTACTGGCACGCCTGTGTCGACGCCCATTTTCGATTTTCGAAAAACAAACTGTAATACTCCGCAGCTTCCACTAGATGTCGGCCTATGCACAGCATGTGAATCTAAGCAGATACAAGCATCAGAAATACGATTACGGTGAGTAATGTATCCCATATATATATATATATATATTTAAATTTATTTTATTGGTCGTTGCAACATGAGACCATACACAACAATATCATCTGTGGCACGTTTACAAATGCATGTTTTAACATTCCCCCCACCCCCCCTACAAGCAAACAAAAACACCCTCTCCAATCACAATATACACCCCCAATCCCCCCCGCCCACCTCCCATAAAACCCACCCAGGCCCCCCCTTACCCCCAGTTAGCAAAGTGACATGTTTTATCAGTCCTGTGTAGAATGCTCCGTGGCCCATGTATCCTCTCTGGGTAATGGGAGCCTATTTCTTCTTTTCCAAGTCTGGAATCCAGTCTGGGAGATCCTTGTATCGGTAACCTCCTCTGTCAACTACGATCAGGCACTGATTATCACACACTTCCTCTATCTATTTCGCAGGTCCCCCGTGGGTCATTCTCAAGACCGTATTTACTGAGGAAAGCAGACCATTCCATTTTCCGTGACATTTTCAGATCATGCAACAGCCCGGTCAGGCGTTCTTCTAAATGTCACAGGCTTTCAGGGCCCATTGCCGCTCACTAGGGTGTGTCAACCTCTTCCATGCCCCGCCAAAAAGGCATGCTCAGCCAGAAGCAGAAAGTGGGCCATATGCAGCAGTCTCCTCCACTCCCTCAATTGCTTTCACTCAAAACAGCACCTGCAGGGGGTCAAGATGTCTCTCTATCCCGTCAAGGGACCTTATCCACCCAAGGACCTCCTTCCAGAAACTCTGCACCTCCCTGCATGCCCACCACATATGCCAATAGTACGCTCTCCAGCATCTAGGGTCTACCCGTGTAAACATCTTTGATAACCTTACCAGATCCCATTGCCATTTATAGAGCAGTTTGATGCCGTGGGGCTTGTACTGGCAAGCTATAGAAGTCCTGTGAGTGTTTTAACATAACATTCTCCACTGCTCAGCATCCAAATCCACCCCTATATCTTTTTCCCATCTCCTCTTGTGCATTTCTATATCCCCTCCCTGTGGGTATAATAGGGCCTGGTATAGCTTTGAAATCGGTCCCCTCGTGGCTACCTCAGAGCTCAGCACCTCTGTTGCCGTCCGTTCCCTCTAAAGCCTCCTTCCATTTCCCGGACATCAATGCTCCCTTAAGCTGCAAGAATTCAAACACTGAGAGTGTCCCTATGCCCATACTCTCCTCCAATACTGCCATGTCCACAAACTCCACTCCCTTCATGACTTGTCCCACTCTCTCCAACCCTGCCTCAAACCAATCCTGAAGCCTGGCGTGATCCGTAATGCATTCTCGTATCAGGGGCGTCCATATATGGCTTAATGGGGACGGCCATGTCGTGACTCCAGCCATTTCCCTCTTGGCCCTCCATAGCATCCACAGCGGACCCAGTATGCAGAGTTCCTTAACCTTTTTCGGAATCGCCTTCAGGGGCGCCCAAAGCCTCTCCCCCATTGTGACTGCCCTCCACAAGTAACTTTCGATTTGCCTCCAGTGTTTCTGTTTATCTGCTCTAAGATGAGGAATCAGTGCTCTGAATTGCGCCGCGCTGTATTATGTGCGCATTTCTGGCAGCCCCAATCCTTCGGTTACACCAGCACCCTTTCCGAAACTCTTTGCTTTTGTCAGTGCCATATAAATGTGTTAATATTGTGCCTCAGCTCTGTAAAATGGGTATCGGGCATCTCAGTGGGGAGTGCCTGGTGTAGGTACAGCACCTTGGGAAGCAGTGTCATCTTTACTGTGTTTAGTCTGCCCAGCCATGACAAAGTTAGCCTCGACCACGCCTCCAAGTTCCTGAAAAGCCTATGCAACAGTGGGGGATAGTTAACCGTCTATAATCCACCCAGGGTTCTGGGTATTCACACTCCTAGTTATTTTATGCATTCCTCTTCAGCTGGGCTCCCCAGGTCGCCTCACTCATCACTGTGTCCCCGTGCGTCCTGACCAAAGGGAAAAAGGACTGAATTATCCTTATTAACCCTGAAGCCTAATACCCGCCTGTAGTCTCCAAGTGTCTGGAGAGCACTCCAAACTGAGTCAGCAACATTTGAGACGTTGAGCAGAATATCATGCGGCGTATAGGTTGTGCATAGTCTGCATTTCCCACACATATGTTCCTCTCGCCTCATCGTTATGCTGGTGGTTTTATTGATAGCCCAAAAAGCAGCAGGACAGTGGGTACACCTCCTGAGTCTAATGAGTCTGGACATTTTCCTATTCACCACCATGTGCGCTTTAGGCTCTGCATAAATCGCCCCAATGGCGCGCTGCATTCTGTCCCCAAACCCCCACTTCGAAGTACTGCAAATAGGAACCCCCCATATCACCAGGTTGAATGCCTTCTCAGCGTCAAGGATGAGCAGCGCATAATCACTCGGCTTTGTAGAGGCATGTTCCATGAGGTCCAGGGTCTTACGAATGGCATCCTACCCTGCCTCCTAGCAATAAAACCCACCTGATCTGGGTGTATGAGTCTAGGCATCATCCCTTCCAGGAGAGTGGCTAGGATGAGTGTAAAAATCTTTTTGTCCACATTGAGTAACGAAATAGGGTGGTACAAGGGACATCTGGCAGAATTCCTCCCTTCCTTTGGTATCCCTGTTATCAGTGCCTTGCTAAAAGATGTGGGTGCGGTCCCCTTCTCCAGTATATTATTATACACCTTCGTCATGTGGTCCAAAAGTGAGTTTGAGAATCTCTTACAAAAACCAGTTGTATACCCATCCCCACCTGGGGCCTTACCATTCGGTAGCCATCTGATAGCCTCCATCACCTCCTCTGCAGAAATCGGGCTCTCTAGTAGCTCGGCCTCAGAGTCCATAAGCCTTACCATATCCACCCCTCTGATATATACCTCCACCTCTCGCGCTGCATCGGGGCACTCTGTCTCATACAGGCCTTCATAAAATTGTGCAAAGCACTCTGTCTGCAGGTGTGTCCCTAATGACTCCCCCTGCATCGTCTAGGGTTGTGATCCATCTCTCGGCTCTCTGCGCTCTGAGCCTTGCGGCCAGAAGCACATCTGCCTTATCTCCTTTCTCATAAAATCTTTAAGGTATTTCAGCCTGCAGAAGGTATCCCCCATCCTAAGTGCCTTCAACTCTGCTCTCTTTTTCTGAAGTATCTCTAGTATTCCCTCTTTGTATACACCCTCTGCATGCATTTGGGCTTCTCCTTCCACTATGTCAGCCCGAAGCACGTCTTCCTGCAATCTCCGTTCCCTCTTCCTACGCGCCCCTTCTCTCATATGGAGTCCCCGCCAGGTGGCCTTCCCGCATCCCAGAGCACATTTATATCCATCCTACCCATATCCCTGGTGTCAAAATACTTGGTAATGTCCCTGGAGAGCTGTTCCGCAAAAGCTAGGTCTTTCCACAAGAATTAATTGCACCTCCAGCTGCTATTCGCCCTGTGGATCCCTCTATGTCGAGTGTCATCCTGACCATATTATGGTCGGTCCACACCACCAGTCGGATACCCCATTGGACTGCTCTCCCCCCTGATCCCTGTCCAACAGCAGATAATCAATCCTCGTGATGTAGTATGGGGGTTGGAAAAAGAAGTGTATCCCTTCCACCCTGGATGCTTCGTTCTCCACACATCTATTAGCCACCTTATCTCAATGGCGTGACCCAGGGGACACTTCCTATGTTCCCCCCTCAGGGGCAGCCACGTCCCTCACTGATTTTTCTATCCAACACTTCATCCGCCAAGGAGTTGAAGTCCCCACCAATGACAATTGCATCCCTGACGAGAGCCTTTATGTCATCTAGCACGTGCTGTATAAATCCTGCCTGGCCCTGATTGGGGGCGTAGAGCGCGGCCAGCACTAACCGCACCCCTTCCAAAGTACACCTTGCACTATAAGCAGGCGTCCCTCTAGCAGTTTAGTAACCATGCATCCCTGTTGCCGACATTGCTTATGCAGTATGATTTCCACTCTGCCCGCTTCGTCGGCCCAGATACCCAGTGAAACCAGCCCTATACCTGCCCCTCACAGCCGCCTCTCTTCACCCGCCACCTGCCATGTTTCCTGCAAGAACAGCACATCTAGAGAAGTATTGCGGAAATTCTGTGCCACTAAAGACCTTTTCATGGGTGAGTTAATTCCCTTCACATTTAAGGTACCCACGACTAGACTCCTCCCCCCCCTCACTTAATCCCATCTCCCTGTGTCCCATCCACTCGGGTTTTCTCGCCCTCGTGACTTACAGACTCCCACTGCTATACATCCGGCAGCACAGTGCCGCATTTGATCGTATTCGCATTGAGCACATGCTACTCTTAAGACTTTCCCACAGAAATTTAGCCAAAAACACGTAATCTGCAGTAAACATAGTAGAGACGTAGTGCCTCCCTCGAACATTCCCCGCTCACCCCCGCTGCCCAAAAACCCACCCCACTCGCCCAAAACCATAACTGCAAAAGCTGCATAAACTATGAACTGCAAACAGTGAATTAAGGAGGGCGTCTCATTTAGAGTCAACCACCCTCCCCCCAGCATCCTACCAAACGCAAAGAGCCCACACAGTCGGATCCCCTGCATAGTTTCATATCAGCAGCGACTGACATTTCCCCCCCCCCCCCCTCCTATTCATAGTAACACTTAGGAAGTCTTTCTGGGAGATGGGCCATTGAGACGCATGTATTTACGCCAATTCTGTCCTTTCCTGCGTCTCAGGAGGCTCTACTGCGCACCCTGCTTGCCTCTCCCCTTCGCTGGGCCCGCCTGCTGACACTGCTCTGCATCCATGTCCGATGTCATGTGTCTCGGAGCCTGCTGAGCTTCCTCCGCCATTGTTGTGCAATAGTCTACTCCATGCACTTCGAATTGCAAGGCAAACTGGAAACCCCACCTGTACCTGAGCCCCTTTTCAGTCAGCCACTTCGTCAACTGTCGGTAGTCTCTCCTGCGAGACAACGTTGGGTTGGACAGGTCCTGATAAATTGTTATACGGGAGCCATAGTATTCCAGATCCTGCCTCACCCGTGCTCTTCCCAACACATCTCCCTTGTTCTTATACCGCAAGAATCTACTGCCTCTGTGTGTTCTTTCAAATTGCACCTCTCTACCCCCTTACGCCTCAAATAGCAAATTGATGATGCCTTGCGTTCCACACGGCTGGGGGTTTCCCTGTTTGTTTCTCTCAGCCCCCTTATACGTATGTTGTTCCTCCGCTCCCTGTTCTCCTAGCCATCCATCTTCAGAGTGACTTCTTTCTCACAGAGCTCCAACTCTGTCCCACGGGCATCCAGGCGCATTTCGACCATATCCGCATTAAGTTTATTTTCCAAGCCCTCTATCTTGTTTTCCACCGTGTTCACCCTCCCTGTTGGGTCTGGAAGGGACGCCTGCAAGTCTCTCCGAAGCAGCTTAATCTCAACCAAAATACTGCCAATATTGTCTTTCGTGGCAAAGTTCGAGAGATTCAATCCCGCCAGCAATCTCATCTACTGCGGCTCTCCCCACCCCCCCACATCTCCACCGGGCATTCCGGCCGACATCGCCCTAGGCTGCTATGGCCCTCCTCCCCCGCTGTTCCAAGCTCACAGCACAGACCTCCTGGAGACTCCTTGCCGAGTCACCCTGTTTGTCTTTGCTTCAGCACCCACAGTCTCTGCTCACAGTATTTCCAACGAGGGTCAGGCAGCCAATGCAAATTCTATGGCAGACTCCTCATGGTCTGGTGTCCAGTACAACCCCTTCACACTTAGTACTAGGCCCAGGTGTGGCCCGGGAGCCTTCTTCTCTCTGATTCCTGGTCGTCACCTATGCCCACCTGCACCAAGGCCTGTGACCGCAGTTGCAGATACCACTTGGGGTTGACGGTGGGGGGGTGTGGTGCAGTGGGGCCGGGGGTGGGTGCCCTCCCCAGAACACCAGCACCAGACTCCTTTTCCGGGGGGTGGTCACCACACAGCAGGTCAGAGACAGTCCGCCTCCTTCCCACTCAGCCCTCTTTTTTTTTTTTTTTTTTTTAAATATTTTATTAATTTTATTCAAACCAAACAACAATACAAACAAATCCAACATGCAGCGTAATTTACAACAATTCCATTAGATACCATTTGTATTTCCATTTTGCCACTGCTCCCCAAGTCCCACCCTCCATCATGAGCCTATTTGTACTTCGCGTTCAGCATCTGCTACATGTGGCCGGGTCTCACTATCTTCGGATTCCGTCGGGTCCGATATAGATCCGAACAGTTCCGCTATTAATAATTTCCATGCCATCAAGGTACCCACTTCTTCCTCCCCACTCATCCTGCTCGCCTCCTGCCATACTACTGTTTCAGCCTCCGCCCATTTCTGTAACTCCTTCCACCATACCTCCACCCGTGGCTTGTGGCATTTCTTCCATCCCCTGGCGATCCTCCGTTTTGCTAGCACATATGCCAAGTTTCTCAGTTTCTCAACATGTTTAAGTTTCCGTGGTCTGGGGAACCCTCCCAGCAAGCAGGCCCAGGCCGTATCTATGACAAGTGTGACCCCTTTTGTCGCAAATTTTTGTGCCACTTCGCCCCAGAAACTTTCGATTACTGGGCATGACCAAAACATATGTGTCATGTTAGCGTTTTCCGTGTCGCACTTAGGGCACACCTGTCGCCCAGCGTTCCGGAACTTAGATATCCTCAGAGGGGTCATGTATGCTCTATGCGTTATGTACAGCTGTATTTGTTTAAGTGTAGTGTTTCTTGACACTTTTTTGTGATATCCCAGGGCGCGTTCCCACATCCCATCTCCCATTGGGGCCCCCACCACCTCCTCCCAATCAAGTCTCAGATGTGTCAATTCCTTCCCCACCTTGGTCATCACCATCTCATACAATCTAGAAATCTCATGCCCCCACTCAGCCCTCTTCTTCTCTTTCTGCCTGACAACCCGGGCCACAGTACTTCTTGCCCCCACTCCACTGGGCAGTCCGCCAGGGGGGCCTCCTGTTATTCTTACAAAAACACTAGTCCCTGCCCCCAGTTTCCAAAGAGTTCTGATAGTATGTGGTGCCTTCACCGGGGTCTGCACTGGAGGTAGCAGCAGGAGTATTCCCTCCAGAAAGTATCTTTGTCCACTGGGGCATTGCAGGATGCCTCTTGCACCTCACATTCACAAGGCTGTCCCCCGTCGGAGTGGCTCCACTCTTCACCTCACGTCCCAAGTGTGGCCTGGGCTACATACTGCCTTATCCATCTAGGATTGCACCGCCGCACCCCATGCTCTGCATTGCTCACTGGGGGGGCCCTTGCCTCCATGCGCCACTCTGGATGTGCCCCAGATGGGGCCCCCCTCCTCTGCGCTGCTCCGGGGGCTCGCTCACCTTCACCTAGGCGGTTCCGCCACTCCGGGGCTTGGCTCCCGCATGCAGCTCTCCGGGGCCGCTCCTTCACACCGTCAGGCACCACAGGCAGGCTCCAGCCCCACCGATGGCGATGCAGCGGCGGGCCTTCTCACTACAGCATACCAAGGTCGAGTACAGGGGTGCCCACACCTCAGGCACCACTCACGCTTGGGCCGCCCTCTGACTTCGCTCCTGGGGGGGTCCACTACCCCCTCCGACAACTCGCCACCACTCTCCGTAACGTCGGGCAGTCTGGATCAGCTCTTTCTCTCTTTTTCACTGGGGGAAGCGGAAGCCGACTCTCATGCTGCCATTTTTCCCCACGCCTCTTGGTGGTCCTGTTGTATATTTTTTATATTGTGTATCAGTTTATGGATTTTATCTGAATAACCTAATTTTGATTTAGAAGGTAACTTAATAAAACAACCTATCCTATATTTAGCATGCTTTCAATATGCCACAATAAACCTCTTGCCTATTAAAATTATTCAGTTTTTAAAATACTTAGTTTCCTACTATTGTTTGATATTTAGCTCTAGTCTTTTTCGGAGTTACCACTTTCCAAAATCTGTGCAGATGATGCGTTTAAATGGCACATTTGTCAAAGGGAACATTGGTTCAACACTACTTCCTGCCTTTTACTGAACAAAATATTTAGATAATATATGTAGCCTTTCGGGCCCGAGCGAGAAATACTTTACAAATAGGTGTCTCAATGTTTTATTTATTTTAGTTAACGTATAATATCGCCTATTAGGTTTTCTATACAGTCCAATTAAGTTTACCCCTTCTGTAGCGTAGGGAGTCTTGATTCCATTAAAGACACAGAGGCAAGCATTATGCTTCATCTTCCTTTGTCTACTCTTCATCAGATTTAAATCTCTATATTTCTTTAATATTTTTCCCCCCAAAATTTCAAAATCCAAAAACGTCGTCCCCCATGAACCCCAGTGTCTCTGGTAGTCCCATTTTCATATCCTGTCCCATGAGCCACTCCTTCCCCAGATCCTTTCCTCTTCTTTGATGCCTTCCAACCGACATCTGGATCAACGACCAACGTACTCCAAACGGAAAAACCAACATGCTGCTCCCTGCCTCCTGCAACTGGTGCATTTCAACAATGGGTCCTCTCAAGCCCAACCTTGGCAACTCAGACTACGAATCTGCACTCCCCTCTGCCCCTCCCCCCGCCCTCAAGTTCTCAGCCAGTCTGGTAATCACCTGTTAGAGAAGACCTGTGTTAGGGAAGTTCACACTACGCAATGTACCAAATACAAATGCCATACATCATTATAAAAAAAAGAACACTAGCGCTTTGCATCGCTGGGCGGGATAGTGCTCGCCTCTGTGTCTTTAATAGAATCAAGACTCCCTGCGCTACAGCAGGGGTAATCTTCATTCTATGTCAAGACCGGAGGCGAGCATTATGCTTGTTCAAAGGTATCCACTTCAGCAACTGCCACACTCGCTTTCGGCTTAAAGTAAAAAGTCTTAAACGTGCTGTCGCTGGACCATTCCGCTGCCTTCAAGATGTCTTGAAGACTCGCCAAGGTTCCGAAAGCTTTGGAAGTCATGGCCCCTTTTTGCTCCAAATCGTGACTCATCTATGCCCGCTAAGGACATGATTTCTCGCACCCAGCAGGCTATGGTTGCTGCTGCTACTGCCTTGAACGGCTTTCTGCGCATGATAAGCAGTTGAGACACACTGGAAGGCCTCACTTCGTCCGTCCTGACTTCATATTCCATGATACAGTCCTCCATGCACAGCTTAGGCTGTTCAAGAAAATAGGGGTCGGAGATAACTGCAGAGTTGCACTTAGTCCTTTTGGCGATGGAGAAAGTCACTCCATCCAGTCCGAAGGATTTCCTGTCTACTTCATGGGCTTTCACTTCTGACACCCTCCTACATGACACCAGACACAGCAGCATTTCTAACTTCCCTGACAGCCGCTGGTCAGATAAATCCTTGTTACGTGGCCAATCCATGAACAATCGGAAGATCACGTTGACGTCCCATAGCTGCGAATACTTAGGAATGGGAGTGCGCTAACCATAACCCCCCTCCCACCCCCCTGCATTAGCTACAATACCCCTGGTGTTCCCCTCTCGGGGCTCTGTCTAACAGGTCCTGTCCTGCGAAGATCGCTGACCTGTAAACACCCACTGTGGAACGTTTTTCCGCCCCTCTGGCTAGAGAAGCTAGAAAGTTGAGCACTTGCACTACAGGGGCAGAAACGGGATGAAAGTTGCGCTGGTCGCACCATCTACTTCAAGTCACCTGGTAAACTTTGAGCGTAGGGGGGGGCCCAGGATTGTTTGATAAATTCTGCAGCTGATCTCGAAATGCCTAATAATTCATCTGTTCCTGATACCTTGCACGCAAGCAGAGGTAGTTGACCTGTCCTCGTCAGAGGATGATAGTTCCCCGACGGGTCACCAGGAGATCGTCCCTGAAAGTAAGCACTTGCGGGAAATCCGCAGAATGTTCCATCAGAACTAGAAACCACGCTTGCGACCTCCAGTTCGGGGCTATTATGACGACTTCTGCCTTTTCTCTCCTGACTTTTGCTAACACTCTCGGTAACATCATAAAGGGGGGAAAGGCGCAGTGTACTTTTCCTGAGCACGTGTGCAGAAAAGCGTCTGCCCCTGAGCCTCCGGATCCAGTCTCTGGCTGAAAGATCTCGGTAACTGTCTGTTCAACCTGGACGTGAATAGGTTGGTGTCCAGGGGCCCCTAGAGGGCTGCAATCTGTGTGGACCCTTCTCTGTGTAGCATCCAGTCTCTGGAATCGTGCCAGTAGCGAGAGTTCTAAACCGCCACTGCATTCTGCATGCATGGGAGGTGCTTCGCAGTCAGAGATCCTCCGATCGCGACAATAATGCCAGAAGTCCTTGGTCAGTTCCACTAGCATACGCGACCGGGTGCCCCCTAGGTGATTGATGTATCAGACTGCTGAGGTGTTATCCATCCTGAGCAGAATACAACACTCTGGCTTGTCCTTGGTAAAGGCTTTTATCACAAAAGAGCTTGCCAGCAGTTCCAAGCAATTGATGTGGAGGGATAGCTCCTCCTGTGACCATCTGCTGCCTGTCTCCAGGGGGTCGCACTCTCGCCCCCCATCCCTCTCTGCTGGCGTCGGACTCTATCACAAGTTCCAGGACATCTCCGAAGATGGCTCAGCCATTCCAGGCTTCCATGTTCTAGAGCCACCAATCCAGCTCTGACTTCCGTTCTTAATTTAAGGGTACTAGCTGGTGGTATCCCAGACCGCCTTGTGGGTGGCGGATCTTCAGCCTCTGAAGGGCTCTGTAATGCAGAGGGCTTGGATGGAGACCGCTAGAAGCCCGACAATTCTCACTAGGGCTCAAAGAGATTTCATGGGTTTCACCAACGCTGCTCTCAGCTCTTTCTTTATCGCCCTCATTTTGGGGGCTGACAGCTCTAGAGTTACCTTTGTCATGTCTACTACCAACCCTAAAAACTCTAGGCGTTGCCTGGGGACTCTTACCGATTTCTCCTGATTTATCAGGAAACCTAGGGAGGAGAGAAGCTGGGACGCCCAATGCATCTGGTCGACGTGGACTCGCCTGTCGTCCGCCAGCATAAGGATGTCGTCTAAGTAAACGATCATCCGCATGCCTCTTTCTCTCATGGCCGCCACCACCGGCCTCATGACTTTCGTGAAGGTCCAAGGTGCTGAGGCAAGCCTGAAAGGAAGGCATTTGAATGGCCATACCTGACGTCCCATAGGAAGCCTAGGTCCTTTCAGTGCTGTCTGGCAATCGTGATAGTCAGGTAGGCGTCTTTCAGGTCCACCCTCACCAACCAGTTCCCTTTTCAGAGGATGTCTCGGAGGAGGTGCATTCCTGCCATCTTAAAGTGCCTGTAAACCAGCCACCCATTCAGTTCCTTCAGGTTTATGACTGGCCTCACTTTCTCTTTCCTGTGCACTAGGAACATGTTGCTTATGAAGACGGCCGTTGTGCTGCTGCGTTCAATCGCGCCTTTGCTCGCCAGCTGAGTTCAATCCCTTTCTAGAAGATCGCACAATAGCGCGTACCATTTCAGCCTGGCTAGTTGAACTGGCAGTGTCTCCAGCTCTAGCCGTAAACCTGTCACTGTCTGTAGCAGCTATGCATCGGTTGAAAGCAATTGGCAATTTTTTTTTTTTTTTTACAAACTTTATTTTCTTCTCATGGGCTGAAATTACAGACATGCGTGCGGGAGGAACATACAGAAATTTTGCATTGTACTTTTATCCACCCCCCCCCCCCGTCCTCTTTCAAAGTCTGTTGGAAGTCCATGAGTTTTTATTTTATAAACTCCCCCCCCCCCCGTAATAACTTTAGGAACTTGTATCCCCTTTCGTACCTCCCTCCCTCCCCCCAACTGGGCTGGTTCTGTTTTCTTACACCGATGGGTAATGCCTTTGTAGTTCGGGCTTTAGTTGCTGTGGGTCTCCTCGAGTTTCGGCCTTATCAGGGGCCTTAGTTCAGGATTGATCTCAGCAGGTTAGGTTTGTGGAAAAGGCTTCCCTGTCTGTGACCTAGTCTATGAATGGGTCCCACACTTCCCTGAATTTCAAGTATTTGTTGTCCTTTATTGCCCCAACATTTTCCATTGCCAGTATGTGCCATATTTTGACCCACCAGCACGCTACTATTGGGCTTTCAGAATGTTTCCATCCTTGGGCCAGGGTTGACTTGGCTGCATTTAGTAGCTGCGTGATCAGGGCTGCGTTTTTACCTGCCTCTGCATAGGTTCCTTCCACTGCGGTTCCCAACAGTATTACCTTCGGGTCGTAGGGGAGTTGTCTCCCAGTGATTTCTCTTGTGTCCCAGTATTTCTTTCCATTATATTTCTGCTTTAGGGCAGGCCCACCACATATGGTACAGATCCCCTCTGTTACCACACTGTCTCCGCAATTGGCAATTTTTAAAGTACACCAGTGTTTTGCCCCCCTCCCCCTGGTGGTAGGTTATCACACTTCTCATCTGATTGTGTGATTGGGTGGTGGTAATAACCACATCCTCTGCACCATCTGTTGCTGCGCCCACGCGCCTGAAAGAATGTGTTGTATTGCTGGGATTCCCAGTAATGAGCTCTCGTTTTGAGGCCTTTTCTGTGAGTGGAAGCAACCGGACGCACAACCTCTGTTGCGACCGGTCCTGGCAAAAACTCTCGACGGGAAGATCTTTTTAATGGAGGTTTAGGCTTTCTCAGGGGCCGAATACGTGTCCACGAATCTCCTCATCTCTTTCACTAATGCTTCGCCAAATAGTAATCCCTCTGCGGCTTCGCCTGCCTCATAGGACACCAGATCGCCCAGTTCCAAAATTATTTTGAGCAGAAGGCCTCTTCTCCTCTCAGACGACAGGGCTCAAATTTGCATTCCCAAGGAGGCATACAGCTCTGTGCTCCCAGTTGGCTAGGATGTCTGGGTCCACTGGCTCCCCCGTGTCACTGGACCCTTCTGCCAAGATCATAATGTTGGCTATGAGGCCCACCATGTCCTGGCAACCCTTCCAGGCTCGCTCCATGCCCTTTCACAGGTCACTGGAGGCTTTGGAAATTGGTTATCCTTTTTGGGTCTAATTCCAGAGGTTCTGCTACTTTACCAGACAGCTCCAGCCTGGGACATTCTGAGCGCATCCGCAGTCTCACTTTTTTCTCGATAGGCTTGCATAGCTTTTGTGTCATATATATAGCCACTTTTGGTGACGGTAACCAGTTATTTGATCTCGGGTGTACTATTGACTCCGGGTCAAACATATCCGTCAAATCTTCTTTGAGCTCCTCCAAATGCTTCTCTTTGCATTTCCTCTTCCCACTCCTTGACTTCTGGGAGTATCTAGAGTCGGATTATATGCACTCTGGTGTGGAGTCTCCATCCCCTATGTTTTGCGCCCCTGTGGAAGGGGGCCAGAGGCTCGGCACAGTTGACAGCAGCATGAAAGCGTTTCTCAGCTTCTCAAATGCGTCGATAGCCTCAGGAGGCTTTCCTTTTCCCTCCTTGACATGAACTGGGGGAGTCAATGCACTTTATCATTTACAAGTCTGGTCTCTCCCCTTATCTGTAACCTTGCTAGTAGGCTGCTCAGAGGACACACTGGTGATCACCTCAGGCCCTTTTTTCTTCAGGCTGTCCCCAATCAAATACTCTAAGGGCTCTAGCCTATCCTGGAGTGGATGCACCCCCTGCAACACTGCGCTGACCAAGGAGTCTGTTAAAGGGATAGTCCAGTAAAAAAATGTATTTAAAAAATAGATAGGCAATATAAAAAAAATACTACTAGCACTATTTTTTTTAAACTTCCTATGGAAAATGTTGAGCTATTCAAGCTCAAAATTCGCAAAAGCAAGCACATGGGCGCATCCATTTTGTGAAATGGATGCCCGCCTGTGCTGGCTTTTGCTTTTGCGGCACTATTGAAGGAAAAGCCAGCCAGCTGTAGTAAACAAAAGCTACCGCTGGGTGGCTTTTCCTTCATTGGTGCTGGGACTCAGAAGACGCGGACCGGAGACCAGAGCAGGAAAGCTGCAGCTGAATCTTGGTAAGTGCTATTTATTTTTTTTAAAAAATAAGCACTAGCTGCGTTTTTTTTTTCTAAGTTTTCCGGGCTGGAGGAGCCCGGAAAACTTAGAAATAAAACCTCAGCTTTAAAAACGTTGTATTTATGTTTGCGGTCGCTTTTGAAGCGACCGCAAACATAAATACAACGTTGTGTTTGAAAACGCTGCGGTTTTTCTTTCCAAGTTTCTCAGGCTCCTCCGGCTCGGAGGAGCCCGAGAAACTCGGAAAGAAAAACCACAGCGTTTTCAAACACAACCGCGTTGTGTTTATTCCTGCTGTGGCTATCACTTTGGGTCTCCGGTGCTCCCACAGGGGAGCACCGGAGACCCAAAGTGAAAGCCAAGGCAGGCAGAAACACAACACCGTTGTGTTTCTGCCTAAATCTGCTTCCCCATTTGGGGCTCTCGGGCTCCCCACGAGGGGCCCGAGAGCCCCAAATGGGAAATCAGATTTAGGCTTCAAAAGCGACCGCAAACATAAATACGTTTTTAAAGCTGCGGTTTTATCTCTAAGTTTTCCGGGCTCCTCCAGCCTGGAAAACGTAGAAAAAAAAAAAAAAACGCAGCTAGTGCTTTTTTTTTTTTTTTTTTTTTTTTTTTTTTTTTTAAATAAATAGCACTTACCGAGATTCAGCTGCAGCTTTCCTGCTCTGGTCTCCGATCCGCGTCCTCCGAGTCCCGGCACCAATGAAGGAAAAGCCACCCAATGTTTACTTGGCACACAAAGATTTCTTTATCACCACAACAAGCCTCTGATCATTTCCTACAATGATTGCTCCAACGTCAAGACTCTGCCCACCACTTCGTCTAGTATGCTTTTGATAGAATGCAGTAATTTCTCAATCTGCTCTGTGTTCTCATCAAACCCATTGAGGGACTTTAGCAAACCTCTCGCTCCCTGCGTAAACTCCACCTTTTCAGTGTGATCCTTGGCTGTTCATTATGCCTGTACCATCTTTGTGGAGGACTTTTTGGGAGGGAAACTCCTCTGTCTTTCTGCTGCCTGTATGCCATGATACAGGAAGATAGCAGCCATGAGCATTCCGTGCCTCTGTGCAGAATCCATCAATGTTGGGTGCAAGGTCACCAACTGGGGTTCAAGCTTAGGGGATCTGTACTGGTGGGTGAATGAGCAAATTCCAGAATACTAAGTGGCACCCTCCATTGTCCATCTTCTAGTTAAGGGACTACACCGCCCAGCATCCACTGTGGTCCCTTCTGTCCCCTAAGTAGCTTAGTTGCATTCCTGGACTCTTGTTTAGCTATAGACCTCTGAATTGCTATGCATCTGAGATGCGCGTCTTAGCACTCACTTCCAAATTTGTAAACCTATCCCGCTAGCAGCGAGTAATATGCACCTTGACATAGTTCAGTCTATATGTGGCGCCTTAAAAATACCAATTAGAAATAGAAATGGTTTGGCCCTGCCGCGGTCCTCATGCACTATCTTCAGTATCTTCTCCAGGTGGAAATGTCCATGAATCTCTGCTTGTTTTCTGTCATGGCACCCAAAAGGAAGAAACCATTGATACTCCAAGGGATTGATCCATCCATCCACCCTTCGGTGACTCTGGGATGGTCTAGTGGCGCAGGTAATGACTGCAATGCGAAGTCGAAAAGTTCCAAATGAATGCAGCCTTCTTGGGCTACGGCTAGCTGGTGCTCTGTCATAATCTCGACTGTTTGACGGCACTGAAAAGGGCTGTATTTAGGTCGATTTTGTGCGACCTTCATTGACTGGGGTTATGACCATTTTGGGTGTTTCACCCGCAAACTCTCCTGGGAGCAGCACACCCATGTGCCCCCAACTTTTAAAATCTGGGGGGAATTTCTCCACCTGAACTGCCCTTTGCTCCCCCGCCCCATCCCTTCCCGTGCAACAGAAATTGTGCCCATAGCCTCTCCACCTCTTCATCCCTTACTCCACCCTCCAAACACTCACAAACACACTTACCTGGTCAGCCCATGACTTGTCTTTTTTGGCCCAGATGCTTGGTGGGCTTGTGGGCAAAGGTGTTGATTCTTTTTCACTGGCAAACAACCCAATTCCAGCTAGCTATGCCCCCGGGCCTATTTTTTTCACAAGGTTACGCTGTCACAGCTCAGTGCCAGCAGTTGACCTCTAGGTATCGGGGGGCTGCTCCAGATTGAGCCACATATTGCTGTGACCACACAGTCTCCCCTGAGAATTCTGTCCTGATTCGTCCCTACTTCTGCTGTTTCAGTTATAGCCTGATTCTCAATCGACAGTAGAGGGATAACATTCTCCTGGTGCTAGACAGGTTGAATTCCAATCTCACACTAACAATATTTCACCTTCTGGCATGCCAACTTTTCAAGTCTCCACGGTAATTCCCATTGTCTCAACAAAAACCTTCGAGCTGGAATGGGAGGGATGCCAGTAAATATTGACAAAACTTTTTAGTGTAGAATTTATCTTAAACTCTGCCTCCACCACCAGCATACCCCTCATTCATGTTTGTATCTCTTTGCCAGTAATTCCAGATCTGTTACAAATTGCTCAGCAAAGGCCACCAGAGGGTCGAACGCCTTCGATGCAAGTAGCTAGTGGTTGGAAAGTCTGGTATCTATCCCATACCACAGTGTCAATAGCACAAGTTACCTGCAGCAACACAACCTTATGTTCTCTCAATACTTGAGAAATCTTAACATCCCATACCAGTTTATCAAAGCCCCTTGCATTCCATGATGCCACAGAAAACTGATAGAGCTCTTTTATATCGCCCCCGGAAGCGAATCCCAATTCTCCTGAACGTTGGATACTGCCAATTGTGTTTCGAGAAAACAAACCTTGTGGCACTCATTTCTATCGGGGCACTGGATAATCACATTTTTTGCAAAAGTCATCTCTCCTTTCCTTCCTGTTAAATCCACGACTAGAGATTTTTGAAACATTGGCATCACCAGGGATTTAGTTGTACAAGGTGTAAGGAAGGCATCTTTATCAGAAGTACGACGGAAACAATATCATGTATTTCAAGGGTGTTTATTAAACAGTAGATGGGTGAGGAAAATGCATAATCTAAACCTAAATCTGAGATGGGAGCAAGTTACGACCATCAAATAAAGAAATCGCTGTCCTAGTATTGTCGTGTAAAACAAAATGGCCTTTTCTAATAACCCTGTTGCCAAATCCTTACTCTATATAACAAAATAGTGTGGGACAATGATATGTATAACAAAAGCGAGTTTGGGGTAAACTAAAATGTCCAAAAGGGTTTCAGTAGTTCAGGGCTGCTGAACTAGTGCACTCCCTTCCCTACGTTACAATCACGGGACAAGGCGGAACAGTGGTATGACTGTGAGCCCCCCATGAGTCTATAGGCATCGGGAAACAGTTCCTTCAGAAAAGGCGGGATCCCTTGAATCAATGTCTTTTGCTTGGCATCATAGGACCTTCCCCAAGCTTTCACCATGCGGATTTCCCCTCTTGAGCAGTGTTCTTAAGATACCCTTTTGCTGGGTTCACTCTCGTCTTAACAACACTGTTCCATCACTTTACAGGATTCACTTACCCTTCCTTTCACTTGGCTTCCCTCCGTCGGGTTCACTATAGCCTTCAAATCACAGTTCAGTTAGCTTTTCAATTTTGTCACTTTAAACAACCACTTGATTCACTTGGGTGCCCCTCCTCCGGGCTCGGACCACTTTCACCCAGGCACTCCCTCCTCTTGGCTCAGACCTTCCTCTGTATGCAGTTCGGGCTTCCCTCGGTCGTGCGAAAGCCTTCAAACCGCCAGTATCACCTTTATTGTTTTACAGTTTTTAATACTTTAACTTCCAAGTACTTGCCAGTTCAACACAGAGACTTCCGATAGGCGATCGCGTCTTGCCAGGTCACTCTGTTACGTTGTAGCAGGTGGGTTTACTGTTATCATTCCGGATACAATTCAAAGCTTTAGACCGGCCCCCTCTTCCGAGGCCTTCTGGTATCTGCAGTGCTTACTTAACCTTATATTTGTGAAAGACTTTCGACTGTACGAGGGGGGGACTTGTACGTTTCACTTTACCCTTGTATAACCACTGTTGCTCCACTTCGTCGCATCCCTCTCAAATGCTTCACACTTCTTGTGCAGCTTCTCTCACACGTTCAATCTCTGCTTTCTTCATTCTTGCTACAATGTGCTTTCACTTGCGGTTCCTCAATTCAACTCAACAAGCACTTAAAAAGTAAACATCCTTCTCCTTCATGGATCAATGCAAGCTGGTCTTCCATTTCACTCACCGTCGGCGTTCGTTACTTATCAAAGTTCTTTCTCGAGTCAAGGCTTTTGGCCCAGCGCAGCTCGCTTCCCTTCAAGTCTGCACATCGCCCATGAAGGCGGTAATGTTGTGACCTTCTCTCTGCACTAATAAGAAGTTGCCCCTTTTTTGTATTTCTGCAGCGACATTCACTCTTGTGCTTGTAGGACCCTGGCCTCTGACTTGCCTCTTGGTCCCGTCTGCTCGGCTTGCATGATCGCACCACCTTCTCTGGATTTCCTGCCCTTCCGTTCTGCTGGTCTTGCTCGCTTCGTTTTCCCTTTTCACCTTGCTCTCTGGGTGCTCTTGTGCTCGTTTTATCCCAGGATTCAGGGCTATGTGCCTGACTCTTCCTGAACCTGATATTGGGACATGTCCACCAACTGGTTTTGTGTAGGTCTGTCTTGCCTTAACAGGTTTGTTTCGTGTAGCAGAGAGTGTATAGGAAAGGGGAGTCGGGGGGGGGGGGAGTCTCTAGATAGAAAACGGGAGAGGGGTATTCTGTAGAGATGGAAATGGGGATACTGCGTGTCTCCTCTGGGTGCACTCCCATTCCCCAGGCACCACTTACCCAGGTGATCCTCCCGCACTGCTCCACCCGCCCCCCTCCGGAGTATCAATCCAGTATCGATGGCCATGCCTCGGCCACCTGGATGATGGATTCCAAGGGACTAGTGCGTGAGACACCCTTTGGTTCCTAAAGGCCAAAGGTCAAAACCGAATGAACTAAATTAATCACCCTCCTCCAACAGCATGGAGAAGATGGCCCTTGAAGGGTTCTATGTCATTCCGTTACTGATTTTTGGCCAAAGAAACACATCAAATTGTTTTTATTTTTTACATTTGGGGGTCCCCCCAAATCCCTTCCCAGTAATTAACAACTATTCCCCCACCCCCTAACCCTTTATATACCTTTACCCACCCCCTGCCATATTTATTTTTCTGAGATTTTTCGACCTAAAATTGACGGCAAAAAACTCAGCGAATAGAAACCTGCCGATGGGTGAACGTTGTACCTCTTGAAGGAACCTTTATTGCTACTATATCTTTCCTTTGACTGTCAAAAAACTCCACCTGATGAAAGGCCACTTTCACTATGTGTTCTACAGCAACAATTCTATGTGCATAATGTAAATGAGTTGGATTTTTCTAAATGTAATGTAAGTATTACATGACGTATGTGCCTTTCTTTTTAGAATTTACTCCTTCAGTATCATAATAATAGATGACATTCATTTTATGCCATGTATGTTTCAGTTTGAATAAGCTGGTTGTAGTGTGTGTTGATGACGACGCTGCAAGAACAGCATGCAGTGTTACTTTCAGATCATGTGCAAGACTTTAAGCATCCAACCAAAGTGGCACATATAAAAAGACATTTTGGTTTTAATTATTTTTCCCTTGATCTGTCAAAAGGGCTGTGTCTTTATATCACTCTGCCATTGCATGATGTTATGGTATTAACAACGACTCGTTTTCATTTGTTTAGTGGAGTTTGGAGGATCTGGAATGGGCTATTTGGAGCACTGTGTGGTCACTGAAGAAATCTCTCGTGCCTCAGCTGCAGTTGGCCTGAGCTATGGTGCTCACTCAAACCTTTGCATCAACCAGTTAGTACGAAATGCCAATGACGCACAGAAGGAGAAGTATTTACCCAAGGTAAAGTGAAAGCATTCCTCCCTCATGATGTCCTTCCTAGCAGCATCGCTGGATTCAGAATCCAGACAAACAAATCTAAACTCTGTTTAATAATGCAGCAGGGAGATTACGGCAGATGAGAGCCTGCCTTGAGGTGTGATGTTGCCAGTGCCCCCCAAAAAGCATTTACCTAACACACTTCTCAGATGCATTGCATCAAACTGATGTCTTTGGTAGTCACAAACATACTATTTGAGTCCCAGACATTTCTATACAAACTGCAGTCACATGGGGAGGGAGCACACAACTACTGACACTGGAATAACGTTAAAGGGTTTTTTGGAGCAAATGTAAATCATAAGACTGTTGCATGGAAATTGTTTCAATATGGCGGTAACATCAGGGTTCTTGGGAAACGTCGAAAAGCAGGATTATGTATTTGGGATGGTAAATAAAAAGGCTTACAGAAATTGTAGACCAGAATGTCATTTGCTTAGTGATTAGTTAAACTCAGTTCTTTTCCTTTCTTCTGGTGACCACAAGGCCTCTGAGTTTTATGGCGTCCTCACTTTGCGAGGTGCCCCAAAAGTCCTCCCCTTCTTCCAGCTCACCTTCTCTCCTTTTCTTACTACTCCTGTGCCAAGGGACCACCTATGCCCCACCCCCTCTGTGATCAAAGTCACTCTTTCTCTCGCTCTTCACTGTAGCACACCCCTCTTATGGGCCCACAGGCTCTTCTTCCCCTAACTGGAGCACACCCCTCCTCTGGGTATTAAGGGACTCCCCTCTTCTGTTACACATGCCCTCTTCTGGGATCAAAGTCACCCTTTCTCTTGCTGCTCCTTGGCCCCCTTCGATTGGGTCAGGATCTTTCTTCTGTGTACAAGGGTTTCTCCCCCCTCACTGGAGCACACGCCCATTTTGGGTTCACAGGGCTCGCCCCCTCCCCCCATCGCAGCGCAAACCTCTTCTGGGATCCCAGAGACTCAACTCTTCCTCACAGGAGCACACTGCTCCTCTAGGGTTCAGGGGGCACTTCACCCCCTGACTGGAGCACATCCCACCTCCATTTTGTTTTTTTTTGCATTTTTAAAACGCTCACAGAGCCTGCGGGCATCAAGGCGCTGTTACAGCAATTGTTTGTTTTTTGGTTGCATAGTTGTTTATTTTTTTTGTCTTAGTTGCGCATTTATAACACACTTAAATACCCAGAGGTTTCTAAGCGTGGAACCAGGGATCAAACCTGTGTTGCTTCGTGTCGTCTTGCTTCCAAGGCGAACACGTTGCCGCTGAGCTATCCTCCTGGTTCAGGGGGGTCTTGGTTCAGGGGGCTCTTCTCCCTCTCACTAGAGCCCACCACTTTATTGGTCACCACTTTATTGGTCTCAAAGGAATCTCTTCTCTGGTGCTCTCCAGCTTTCTCAGCAAACTCCTCTCCTCTGCTCCCAGATCAGAGATGCGGTCTATGCCGTCAGTGTTGACGCCCTCACCATCCTTGTATTGGCTGAGGTAAACTTTATAATTGATTTGGTCAATTGGATTCCTATTCCAAACAAGGCGAGGAAAGCCTTTAAATGGCTTGCTGCCGTTTTGGATTTATTTTAGTTGGTTTCGCCATCAGTAGCTGATGTATGCCTGTTGCTCTGCTCCTGCCATGCCACCTGGCTTTCCCCCTGCACAGAAGTATGTTTTGTAAGATCCTGGTGTTTAAAATGCCATCACAAAGGACATGAAAACCTCTAGAAAGATCCCACCTGTGAGAAATCATTTTCCTTTGTGGAGGGGGAAGTAAGTATTTTTCTCATTCTCTCAAATGCTGCAGCTGAAGGAGAGGGTGGAAACTTCTCCTTTACGAACAGTGCTGCTTGGGGTTGTTGAGGGGGGTGGGGCGGCAGGGTTTGACTTGAGAAGTCACACTGCACACGCCGAGAAGCATTGGTTTCGAGGGGATTGGGTCCTCCGACGTATTCCATATCTATGACAGTAATCACCACAGCTGTGCTGCTTTGAAAAATCTTTTGACGTCTGCGTCCTGCGTCGATGACGTCGATACGCCGTCCTCGAGAGCCTCCGTCGAGCCGATGTCACCGGATGTTATACGTAGGACGCACGACGCCCGTAGCCTCAGTTCCGTTTTTTTTCCGCCAACGTGTTCGCTTCAGAGATCTCGGCGCACTTCGATTCTACTGAATCCTGTTCTTTCGGTTCTTCGAACCTGTTTCTTCATTGCTATACGAATATGATGTCTTCGGCTTCTTGCACCCCGTGGTGCAGGTTTAAGAAGTGTTGGGTGTGCGGGTCCAAGATGTCCCTGACGGATACGCACGACGCTTGCCTCTGGTGCCTCAGGGAGGACCATGATACGGACGACTGTGTCGACTGCCAATCGCTCACTTCGAAGGCCTTGCGGGAGCGTAAGAAGAAGCTGTTGGTCGGTAAGGTGGCCAAGCCCCGGAAGTCGCGTTCCACTGGTCTTTCGACGGACGAATCGAGGGGCGACCCTCCGCATCGTCGTCGTGAGTCCCGGGGTTCTCGGTCTGGGAGTCGGTTCCGCCATTCCTCTGCCTCTTTGAGGCACTCCAGGAAGCGCCATCACAGGTCGCCTTCCCCGTCCTCTTCCGAGGACGCTGCCCGTAGGCGGGTAGCTTGTCCCAACAAGCATACCACTCCGGAGGAATGGTATTCGTTCCGAAAGGAGATGTTGGTGATTTTTCAATCGCAGGGCTCCGGTCCGGCCGCGCCGTCTGAGTACGCCGGTCGAGGCCGCGCTATAGACACTGCTCGTCCGCCTTCGGGCTTGAGCAGTCGTCGCGACCAGCGGGCGTCTTCGAGGTCCCGGTTGGACAAGGATGGTCGCTCTAGGCATGCCCGTTCCAGGTCCCGGTCCTCGACGCCATCGAGACCGCGCGACTCTGAAGTCTTCGAAGAAGACATCGACGCCGGCGTGGCGCCGAGGTCGTCAACAGACTCTCGAGGCCCCGCCTCCGAGGAAGTCGTTGACGCCATCGACACCTAGGCTGTGGAGAGACACGCTCGGGGCTCCGCCCTCGAGGCCTGTGTCGACGCCGTCGAAGCTGTCGGCGCCACGCTCGACATCGACACCCATTCCGTCGACGCCCTCAACGCCTTTCGAGGCAGCCTTGTCAGAGGTACCCCGTGGCATGGTGGCACCCCCAAGAAAGGCGATGGCTAAGGCTAAACATGTCTTTGTGCCTTTTTCTGTACCCTCTTTCCAGCCTCTTGATTATATTTCTGAGGTGGATGAGGGGTCTGAGGAAGGTGAGGTTCCTGCATTTGTTCCTGATGACATTGTTTCCGGTCACAGTCAACTTGAGGACCTGCGTCAGTCGCTGCACAATGCCAGTGGTCTTGACGCCTCTCCGGAGGTGGAGTTTGGTAGGCCGGAGCCTGGCACGCATGCTGAATCTTCATATCGGCGCCTCATGTCGAGGGTCACTGAATACCTGGGTTGATCTGCCCCCCCCCCTGGGGATTTTCAGCAGGATGACCTGACTGATATCCTGGACCAAGGTCCTCCAACTGACCCGGTGCTGCCATTCCATATGGCCTTGCAGAGAAGGGTGGCTGCGGCTTGGACTGCTCCGGAGAGTCTCCCGGCAGTGAGCAAGTCCTTGCCGAGGAAATATCGCCCAGCCAGTGGTGACCCCTACTACTTGACCACGCACCCCACTCCGGAGAGTTTGGTGGGGCAGGCTGCTACGGCCCCCGCAAAGCAGGCGTCGTACCCTACCATCCCTCCTGATAGGGACGACAAACGTTTTGACGGCTGGGCGAAGAAGGTATTTTCTTCTGGGGATATGGCGCTTCAGGCTGCCAACTCCGTTTGTGCCTTGTCTTGTTTCACGCACACTCTGTGGAACTGTATTTCCCTAGTGGCTGATCATATTCCCGAAGGGGAGGAACGGGTGGTTTCCTTGCTATCGTGCAGGATGGCAAGGATGCCATGTGTGAATCCGTTCAGTCGGGTCTGGACATGGTTGATTGCGTCAGCCGGTCCATGGCGGCGAGCACCGTAATGCGCAGGTTTGCGTGGTTGCGGAAGTCGGGGTTTGCTCCGGATGTGCAAGCCCGGCTCCTCAACATGCCCTTTGATGGTGACCATCTTTTTGGCAGCAAGGCTGACGAGAGTCTTGAGAGGTTGCAGACCTCCACAGCTGCAGCGAAGTCGTTGGGCACTGCAGTTCGCCAACCTCCGCCTTTTCATCCTAGGGGACAGCAATGGAGGGGGATATTGCTCGTCCTTTAGTAAATCGAGAGGGGCTGCAAGTCAAAGGGGCAACCGTAGGAGTGCCAGAGGTGGAAAACAAGGTACTCGAGGTGCCAAGGCTGTGCGAGCAGTTGTCTCTTTGCCCTCAGGCACTGCCACAGCCGCTTCATCTCAGTCATGAGGCCCATGCTTCTCCGGTTGGGGGAAGGCTGGCGCAGCATCTGGTAGAATGGCGTGCCATTACTTCAGATGTGTGGGTTCTGGAGATCATAGCCCACGGCTACTGTCTTCCTTTCCGACAGAGGTCTCACGACAATCCACCAGGGAACCTCTTTGAAGAGTCCGGATCTGCTCCTTGCGCAGGAAATTAAATCCCTGCTGGAGAAAGGCGCCATAGAACTGGTGCTTGTAGCGGAGAGGAACAAGGGATGATATTCCCCTTATTTTTTGATTCCGAAGAAAGACGGAGGATTGAGCCCCATCATGGACTTGCACGGTTTGAACAAGCTCCTCAGGAAGGACAAGTTCAAGATGGTTACTCTTTCTCAAGTTCTCCAGGCCCTTCAACTTCAGGACTGGTTGGTGTCTCTCGACCTCAAGGACGCTTATTTTCATGTGCCGATCCATCCAAAGCACAAGAAGTACCTGAGGTTCGCAGTTGGCGACTCACACTTCAGTTTCGGGTCCTGCCTTTCGGATTGACCTCCGCGCCAAGGGTTTTCACCAAGCTCATGGTGGTTGTGGCAGCGCATCTCAGGAAAGGGGGTTTCACGTCTACCCCTACCTGGACGATTGGTTGATCAGGGCTCGCTCGCCCGAGCAAGTCCTGGATCATCTGTCCGTCACCTGTCACTCCCTTCACAAGCTGGGCTTCTCCCTCAACTTAAAGAAGTCTCACTTGATGCCAACTCAGCGGCTCCAGTACATCGGAGCAGTGCTCGACACGTCCCTGGGGCAGTGTTTTCCTCCCCAGGTGAGGGCTCTTCACATTCAGCAGATGGTGCACAAGTTTGGACATGCCCAGAGTCTCCCGGCGTTCGAGTTCTTGAGGCTGCTCGGCCTCATGGCATCCTGCATTCTTCTGGTGCCAGAGGCCCGACTGCGGATGAGATCTTTGCAGTGGGCTTTCAAGATGCAGTGGTCACAGTCCTCCGGCAGGATGTCGGACCCCGTTCAGGTGCCGCCCTCGGTCGCTCAGGACCTTCTGTGGTGGGCCGACGAAGGCAATCTGATGGGGGGGGCTCCATTTTGGCTGTGCTGGCCGTAGTTGACGATCGTGACGGACGCATCCCTCACGGGATGGGGAGCTCATGCCAATGAGCTGACAGTCAGCGGTCGTTGGTCTCCGTCAGAGTCCAGACTCCATATCAATCTGATGGAGCTGAGGGCCGTCAGGCTTGCCCTGAAGGCTTTTCTGCCGACTGTGCGAGGAAAGAATGTCCTGATCCTGACTGGCAACACAGTTGCCATGCACTACCTCAACAAAAAGCGGGGGGCAGGGTCACTTCCTCTGTGCAGGGAGGCGATGCAGCTCTGGTTCTGGGCCATACAGCAGGAAATTTTGATCTCGGCAGTTCATCTAGCCGGAGATGAAACGAGACGGCGGATGCTCTGAGCAGGCAGAACGCGATCTTTCACGAGTGGCAGTTGGCTCAGAAGATTCTCCTGGAGAGCTTCACCCTTTGGGGGGACCCCTCAAGTGGATCTCTTTGCCTCCAGTGTCAACCGGAAGTGCGAAAGGTTCTGCTTGCGGGAATTTCCTCCAAGAGGAGCCTTAGGAGACGCGTTCGTGGTGGAATGGTCCTTCCCACTGCTGTACGCGTTTCCTCCAGTCCCCGTCATCCCGCAGGTGCTGCGGAGGTTCGGTTCGCGGATGATCCTCATTGCTCTGGCTTGGGCCAGGAGGGCGTGGTACCCGGACCTTCTCGACTTGTCCATCTGCCCTTCCACGTCGTCTTCCCCACCGAGACGATCTGCTCTCACGGGGGCGTGGGGTCAGGTTCTCCATCCAGAGGTCAGATCCCTCAACCTTCACGCTTGGCTTCTGAAAGGTTCAGGTATAAGCATTGGGACCTCCCTGAAGACGTGATGGAGGTGTTGCTTTCGGCCAGACGGCCGACAACAAAGTCCCTGTACCGTTGCCGTTGGAGAAAGTTCTGCGACTGGTGCAGGGTTAAGAATGTGGATCCTTTTTCATGTGACATTCCTGTAGTTCTGTCTTTTTTGCTTTCTTTAGCCCACAGGGGCTTGCAAGTGGGTACCATTAAAGGTTACCTGGCGGCGCTGTCCATATTTAAGCTCTCGTCTGAGGAGTGCTCTTATTTTAAAATTCCTTTTGATTTCTCAGTTTCTGAAAGGGCTCACTCATGTGTTCCCTCCGTCACCTTTCCAGGTGCCCGGTTGGGATTTGAACCTTGTTCTCAGGTTTCTAATGGGTGCTCCGTTTGAGCCTTTGCATTCTTGTCCTTTGAGACTGTTAACCCTTAAAACTGTATTTTTAGTTGCGGTCACTTCCGCTCGCAGAGTGAGTTACAGGCACTTTCAGTTAAGCCACCCTTCACTGTGTTTCATAAGGACAGGGTTGTCCTTCGAGTTCGTTCTTCCTTTCTTCCGAAGGTAGTGTCGGAATTTCATTTGAGCCAGAAGGTTGTTCTTCCAGCATTTTATCCTCCTCCGCATCCTAGTAAGGAGGAGGAGAGGCTCCATAGGTTAGATCCTAGGAGAGCTTTAAGTTTCTACATTTCACGCATGTCCGGGGTCATAGTGGACGATCAGCTCTTTATTGGTTATGCTGGAAGGCGTTTGGGACAAGTTGTGACTAAGCAGACTTTGTCTAGATGGATTATCTTGGCAATTTCTGAATTTTACCGCCTGGCGGATAAGGATCCTCCTGTAGGGTTACGGGCCCATTCGACTAGGGGTATGGCCGCCTCTACTGCCCTGCAGAGGGGTGTTCCTATTCGTAACATCTGTGATGCAGCCACTTGGGCTTCGGGCAATACTTTTGTACGTCACTACTCCCTTGATTCTATCCACGGGCAGGATCTGGCCTTTGGCAAGGTGGTCCTTTACTCTGCAATTTGATTGGGCATTCTAAATTTGTATATTCTAAATTTTTTTCCCACCTCCTTACGTTGGTACTGCTTTGGGAGTCTGTCATAGATATGGAATACGTCGGAAGACCCAATCCCCTCGAAGAACAAGTTACTCTCCTATCTGGTCACGTTCTTTCGATGGGATGGTCTGACGACGTATTCCATATCGCACCCTCCCTGCCTTCCCCGCTACAGAATTTCTTATGCGATTGCAGCTTACGTTTCTGCAAGGCTTTCAGTGGTCATATTGGCAGTAGATTGGTGCCACACATTCTGGGAAAAAACTACAACTGAGGCTACGGGCGTTGTGCGTCCTACTTATAACATCCGGTGACGTGGGCTCGACGGAGGCCCTCGAGGATGGCGTATCGACGTCATCGACGTAGGACGCAGACGCCGAAAGATTTTCCGAAGCAGCACAGCTGTGGTGATTACCCGTCATAGATATGGAATACGTCGTCGGACCAACCCATCGAAAGAACGTTGCCAGGTAAGAGAGTAACTTGTTCTTCTCTTCCCTTGGTTGTCTCTCTTCTTGCCTTCCTTCCAGCAGCATTCTTTTTCAGTCCGTATCTTAAATTGTGTCCGTTTCAAATATATGCTTCTTTCAGTTATGTTCCCTAATATCCTCTTGGACGTCCTTCATGAGCTCCTGTAGCTCTTCGATTTTCGTGGGCTTTGTACTTTCTTTAATGCCAGCTTTACGACAGTTTTCGTTGAAATACTTTCTCACCCTCCTGTCTTTAGTCCTATATCTTTTATATCCATGAGGGTTAATCTTCCCTGAGTTTTGTGTAACTTTATTCCAATTATGGTTTCCCCTCTCCTGCCTTCTTGGTCTCTTTTCTGATTCTGTCCCATTAAGTCTCCTTTCACGACACTGATTTGCGGTGGGCTCTCATCTCTTTAAGCCTCTGTTACTGGGGGTTTCTCCCTTCCTCCCAGGCTATTTGCTTCAACTTTCTATAGGTCTCCCATACACCATTATTCGTCACGCGGTGTATTGACCTCATATAACTCCAATTCTGCTAATGTAATGTTCGACCTTCATACTTATGATTTTTGAGACATTTCTCTCTTTCCCATACGTTGCCCCTGCCAACTCCTGCCTGTCTCGTTCTCCCGAGTACCTCTTCTGATGTAGGGGAATCTCCGTAGGGCTCAGTGCGTAAAGTATTCAGTTTCATGATTCCTTTTCTCTGTTTCTGGTCTCACCAGCGTCGTGTTCCTGCTGCTGAGCAGCCGAGATGCCGTCTACGGACGTGGGCAGCTACCACGATGCAGCTGCGGTCACGACTCCACCTAGTACAGGTCTTTGGTTCGTGTTCGGGCCACGGTTTTCCTGTTACAGGATTTCTTAACTCTCTGCTGCTTACCATGCTCTCTATCCTCACAAGAACTACTCGTCCCACTTATATACAAGTATCTTGTCAAAGACATTTCCTTTTCCTTTGTATGACTGGTTTGTTCCCACATTGCATGACGCCAACTAGAAGGATGACAGATTAGTCTTCATAGCTGACAGTCCCGTATAGGCAGATATGGTATTAGATCTAGGAGTTCTCATCAGAACGGGAGTCCTTGTCCACTAAGAGAGAATCACTCCCATTTAGGTCCCACTTGCCCAGACCCCTAGGGGAGGGTCTTGCGGCGCAGACTCACTGCTCCAGCCTCAAAGGGGTTGACTCCCACTTGGGGAGAAGGGACGAATACCTGCGATTTATCACTCTACTGCCAATGTAATCTATTAGAATTATTTATTTAGCCAGCCGAGGCTATCCCTTAACCGTAATAAATCACATGGTGACTGGTTTTCAGTTTGCATTTTCTTTTACGTGTGGCCCCTTCCTTATGGTGCTGACGCAAATTCATGCCTTTATGTAAAATGAAATTAAATAGCAAAGGCCAAAAGAATTTCCTTTGGCATGCTGCTTTTGGCTGCCTGTAAAATATTATAAAAGAGGACCTGCCATATGCAAATCATTATTGCTCCCTTGGCGAGTCTGGTTCATTGCACGGGTATGTCCAGGGACAGGTCCTGGGCCAGATGTGCAGGGACTCTAGGTGCCCCATGCTGCAGCCAAGTAAAGTTGAAACAGAGCTCTGATTACTTATGTATATTCACTGAGGGGGTATGATCTATCATTTTGAACTGGGCTGGAGCTTTTGATGGCTGGATCAAGGCTCATTTGCACTCTAAATCATTTGACAAACACTGAAATCCCTTTAAATCTCAACAGTCACTCACACACCCAAAGCCACTAATCCCGCCTCCGCCTCATGTTATTAATGGCCAGTTTGCACATACACACACCACTGACATAATCTCATTCCAAACAACAACTTAGGGACATGCTCTTCAAAAGTGAAATATGGCTTGCACTCCCATGCACACATGGCTAAAACATTCAGGTACCCATCATTTGCAAATCTACACTGATCCCTACCAAACAACTGCCACCCACCACCCTTTATTTAAATGCCTCTCTTCTTGCCCATTTTTCTCACCCGTACACCCATCTTACCTACAGTCCTAGACCTTCTTGAGAAATCTTAGGTATGGTCTTGTACCTAAATTACTTCCCATTACTTTTTTCATTGGTACATAGCGTGCTCTAATCAACTGATTTTTTGAGAAATCAGTTGATTAGAGCAGACTATGTACCAATGAAAAAAGTTATGGAAAGTAATTTAGGTACAAGACCGTGCAATAATTGCCAACACTGCAGTAGCATTACAAAAGAGAATTATATGAATCCTCCTGACAGTGGCAAACAAATATTACTAAACCATTCAGCTACATGTGATTCAATGATGTGATTCAATTAATGTTTATGGAATAGGGTGTCCTTGCGATATTTTTTATGTCGTTATGACAGCACAGAAAGCAAAAACCAGATGGACTGAACAGAAGTCTAATGTTCATACCAAAAATGAAAGATCACCTGTTGCAGAACATTTTGACAAGCTAGCCACTCTGTTGCGATTTAGAAACAGATTGTAACTCCTAGGAGAGGGAGTGATGTTATCACAATGTTGCTTCAGAGAGAAATATATTGGATTGCAATACTAGACTAGACACAATGATTCCTAAAGGAATTAAGATCCAATGGGACCTTCCCTGTTTTCTGTGACCTTGAGTAACGTTTAACAGAGATGTAAATTGTAGTTGGGCTTACTTGTTGGATGAATTGATAAAAGGTCTGATTGTGAGAGAAGATACTAGATCATCAACATGGCACATATAATTTTCCATAAGATTTGAATGCGATTATCTTCTTTTAGATGACTTCATACTTTGGTTAAGCTACTTTGACATTCGCTTAACTTTAACTTTGGTAAGTAATAACTGATCAAGATTGATTGGGAACAATGGCAACTTAATGATTTGATTTCTGATGTTTGTTAATCTGCTTAGAATCACATGCTGTGCATAGTCCGACATCCAGTGGTCACTGCGGAGTATTGCATTTTGTTTTTCGTAGTCGAAAAGGGGACGTCGACAAGGCGTGTCTAACACTATCCCCATAGTGACGTGCGGTGTACCCACAATCCCTCACGCGTCGAGGTCCCTCAGATAGTTTTTTTCAGCCCAGATATTGGTCGCCTTTACGCGGAGCTCCTCGAGAGACATTGCAAATTCATTTACTCGACCTTTGGTCGTTCCTTATTAATATCCATTACATAGATACCTCCCTCGACGTAGCTGAGAAGCTGTTTCTCCACCGAGCAAGAACTTCGACGGCGGGGACGAGACGGAGGAGATCCTTTGGCGCTGCCGAACACGTGGCCTGGCCTCGCCGGCCAAAAGAAAGTAGGGAGAGTGGGGTCATGGGACATTTCTTGTTTCTCTCTGAGAATGCCTTTCCCATCCCTTTCCCTCGGGGTTGTTATCACAGCTAAATATTTCCTCAGCTATGGAGAGGACACCCTTTAGGTTTTGCCCGCGTTGCAAGGGCAAGTTCACCTGGAAAGACAAGCATAACGGTGTAACCGTTGTTTGCCCCTCGATCACAAGGAAGACGGCTGCGCGGCTTGTCAGCTTCTTAAGCCTAAGACTTTAAAGGACCGCAGGGTCAAGAGGTGGGCGGCCTACGCCATGTCGAGGTCCGATTCCTCACCGGCCGCCGCAGCCGCAGAAAGTGACGAGGAATGTGATAACCCGACATCCGTTTCGGAAGTCGTAGACATCTCTAAGGAGCGCTCGCGCTCCTCGTCTGTCCCCGGCACCGACAAGCTCGGCTCACGCCCTTCTTATGGGGATGAACACCCTGGCGACACTGCCGCACACAAAGAACACTCCCATAAACACATAGCCCACGCCTCTTCTTCGTCGAAGACGAAGAAACCATCAGCGCCAACGGAGACGCAGGTTCCACCAGCGTCCTCCTCAGACCGTAAGAGTCTTAAGCCCCCCTCACAACCGCAAACGCGACCAGCGAATGGGCTTCCCCCAGATAAGGGCGCTACCCCCAAACCACCAGACGAAGCGCTCCGTCAGAGAGCGCCCGTCGACGTAGAACATGTGACGCCCGTAACGTCGACACCAGAGCCCTCCACAGACAAATTAATCGTCGAGAGCCTGGAGAGGATCGTTTCCACCGATAGCCGGAGGCGGACTGCGAAAGATATGTCGAATACCGCTCAGAAGGCTAGAGAAACGCCAAAATGGCCGGAAGGAAGGCAGGAACTGCCCCCTTTATCTAGAGGGACTCCTGGCCTGCCAGAAGGCTTTTCAGACGGCGACGGAAACCTTTCTTCAACGTTATGGGAGAGGTCAAAGCGTTTTCAGGCCGAATACCCTATTTCCCCCCCCCCCCGCCCCAGACCGCCCAGGGGTACCTCATGAGACCCTGGAGAGACTCCAGTTCTGTATGGAGATGATGGAGAGGTTTATGGAGACTCAAAACCTACCAACACCCAAAAGGGCAAGAGAGGGACCTCAGGAGGCCCCCAGGGCTAAATTCCCTAGGCTGTTTAATCCCTCCCAAGAGGATGTAGATTTATATGACCTCACTGGAGAGGACCCCCACTTCCAGGAGGAGGACGAATTTTTAGGCAACGAAGAGGAACAAAACCCAGAGGAGGAGGGTTTTGAAGGTAATCCAGATATAGATGAGGGGGGGCTTCGGAGAAGACCCAGAAGAAGGTGCGTCACAGCCCTTGCAATCCCCATCAGCGTTTTCGGACCCTGATGCCCTCAACCTGTCCCCTCCCAAGGACTCACCTAATAGGAACACGTCACCTATAGACGATCAACCTACATTTAATGCACTACTACGCAAGGCAGCAGCGCATTTCGAAATAGACTCTGGGAAGATTTCTCCTGACATTGACTTTGTGGAGAAGGTAATCAAAGAGAAACCCCCTGTCAGCCAAACCATTCCCCTCCTCCCCTCCTCGCCTCAATAAGGAGACGAATTATCCCTTCACTATCTACCCCCCCGTTGGTCAGAGGGGGGTCAACCCGAGGATAGAAAAACTATTCAGTCCCTCGCCTTCAGACCTGTTGTACGTCAGGGGCCACTCTGTACCAGACTCCCTAGTGGTGACAAATACAAGGAAAAGAGCAGGGGTCCCGCTGTCAACCAACGAAGCACCACCACATAAAGAGGGTAAAAAATGGTATGCCCTAGGGAAGAGGATCACAGCCTCTGCAGCTTTTTCCGCAAGGATTGCAAACAACAACTCCTTGCTAGCAAGTTACGCAGATGCACAATGGAGCAAGCTACGAAAGGACATCGAGGAGGTGCCAGAACCCCTACGTACACGGCTCCTGGCCACGATTACTGAAGGGACCCTAGTCAACCAAAGCATCGTGAAAAACACTCTGGATGCTGCAGAATACTCCTCAAACGCCATGTCTGGCTGCGTAATTCGGGGTTTAAACCTGAAACACAAGCATCTCTAATCAACAAGCCTATAGAAGATGCCAACCTGTTTGGGAAAGTGGTTGATGAGGCACTAGAAATGGCAAAGAAAGAGTTTGACACCATCAAAACCCTAGACCAGATTTCTAGGCCTCCTAACAGACGTGGCTATGGCAATAGGCGCTTTTTTCGAGGCCAACGCAAGCAGCAAAATCAGCAGCAGCAGTACTCTGCAAACAACTGGTCCTCTAACCAAGGTACCAGTGGACAATACAACCAGAGAGGACAACACCGTGGCAAAGGGAGAGGTCAGGGTTCCACCCCCAGAGGTTCCCAAGCCACCAACACCAAATGACTCGAAGATTCGGGTCCCCTCCCATGCATCGCCGGTCGGGGGCCGATTAACATCCTTTCTTCCAGCATGGGAGGGAATAACATCAGACCGCTGGGTACTATCAACCATAGCCCGCGGCTACCTTATAGAATTCAACAGTTCCCCAACGTACAGACCCCCAAGGTGACGACGCATGACACCAGAACACCTCGCCATCCTTCTGCAAAAAGTGGACCAGCTACTGGAAATAGGGGCCATAGAGGTTGTGCCTCTATCTCAGGTAACGGAAGGTATTTATTCAGTGTACTTCCTTGTACCCAAAAAGGACTTAACCATGCGCCCTGTACTAGATCTGCGCCCAGCGAACAAATTTGTCAAACCTCAAAAGTTTTGTATGGTGACCTTACAGGAAGTGATCCCCCTGCTATCTCAAGGAGATTACATGACAACACTGGACATGAAAGATGCATACTTTCATATTTTAATGTTGCCAGCGCACAGGAAATACCTCAGGTTCATGATAGAGGGCAAACACTACCAGTTCAGAGTGCTACCCTTCGGCATAGCATCAGCACCGAGGGTATTCACGAAAGTACTGGCAGTAGCAGCGGCCCACCTGCGCAGGTTGTCCATCCCAGTATACCCTTACCTCGACGATTGGCTCATAACAGGGGATTCTTACGAAACATGCTTCTAAAATACCCAAAAGACTGTAGACCTTTTGTTCCAACTGGGCTTCTCCATCAACGAGAAGAAGTCCAGCTTAGATCCCAGCCAGATCAAACAATTCCTAGGGGCTCTAATTCGAGCAAAGGACAGCCTCGTCTTCCCCTCCAACGAGAGGGTCCAAAACATGCTGTTTCAGATCCCTCAATATGTGGCAGGTCGAGAGGTGACGGTACGCAGAGCAATGCGCTTGCTAGGAATTATGGCGTCATGTATTTATTTGGTACCTCAAGTGCGCATGCGCCCAATGCAGGAGTGGCTCAACAGCCAGTGGTGTCAGGCCAGCGGACAATGGGACGATCTAGTGGTGGTCTCGCAGGCCTTGGTTCTCTCGCTACGGTGGTGGTTGAAGGAATACCTGGTAATAGGGAAACCATTCGCCACCCCCGCAGTGGAAGCCACTCTAACCACAGACGCATCCCTCACAGGATGGGGGGCTCACCTATCCCATCAGACTGCTCACTGAGTGTGGACTCCGAGCGTAGCATCCAAGCACATAAACTTACTGGAGCTACTGGCTGTGTTCAAGGCACTAAAAGCCTTCCAAGCACACCTACCAGGGAAGACAGTGATGGTCCTCACGGACAGCACCACAGCCATGTACTACCTCAACAAGCAAGGGGGCACTCACTCTCCAGGACTGTCCAAGCTGTCCCAGAACATCTGGAAGTGGGCTCTCAAACAGAACATGTTCCTACTGTCACAACATGTACCAGGGGAACTCCATCTGCTAGCAGACAAACTCAGCAGAGACTTCCCTCTGCCCTCAGAGTACGAATGGCGGTTACACGAAGACATCGTATTCAACGTTTTCACACAATGGGGATTCCCAGAAATAGACCTGTTCGCAACTCTGAAGAACTCACAATGTCATGATTACGCCTCCAGGTACCCCCAGAACCAATCCAAGGGGAACGGTCCATCGATTCCATGGTCAGGGAAATTTGTTTACGCTTTCCCCCCGACTCCCCTTCTCAACAAGATTGTGCACAAGTTGCACCAGGAACAAGTTACCATGATACTGGTGGCCCCCATGTGGGCCCGGGAAGCATGGTTCGCTCACTTGATGGAGATGTCTCTATCTCCTCCAGTGAAACTTCCCTGCCCGTACAACATGCTGTCACAGGACAAGGGCAGGACTCTGCATCCATGCCCTCAGACTATGAACTTAGCAGCCTGGCTCCTGATATCATAGAATTTGGACATTTACAGCTCCCGCAGAGATGCATGGACATCCTCAGGGAGGCTAGAAAGCCTAACACTCGTCACTGTTATTCTAGCAAATGGAAGAGATTTGTCATCTGGTGTAAAGGGAGAAGCATCAACCCGGTTGATTGCTCTCCCATGCACATTGTTCTGTACCTGACCCATTTACTGGACTCGGGCCTAGTGTTCAATTCTATTAAAGTCCACCTAGCGGCACTTTCTGCATACACCACTTCCCAACTTAGTGTCATGGTGGAAAGTCCCAGTTATCAAAGCCTTCATGGAGGGGGTAAAGAGAATACACCCTCCGATAGCAAACCCAGCTCCCGGCTGGGACCTAAATGTGGTACTTACCAGGCTCATGGGCTCACCCTTTGAACCCATGCACAAGGCAACTCTTAAGGACCTCACTCTTAAGACTGCTTTCCTAATAGCTATCACCTCCATTAGGAGAGTAAGTGAACTAGAGGCTCTTTGACCCCTTTATAACAGTTCACAAAGATAAAGTGGTTCTACGCACACACCCGAGGTTTGCACCGAAATTCATCTCGAAATTCCATGTCAACCAGTCAATAGAACTACCAACGTTCTTTCAAAACCCTTCAAATTTGGGAGAAAAAAGCCTGCATATACTTGATGTGCGCAGAGCTGTCATGTTTTATATGGAAAGAACTAGACCACTAAGAAACACTAATCAGTTCTTTGTCTCAGTGGCAGCAGGAAGAGAAGGGGATGCAGTCCCAAAGTCCACTATATCTAGATGGATTGTTCAATGCATTACTCTCTGTTACACTCTTGCTAAGAGAGAACTACCGTTCAAGCCAAGAGCACACTCTACTCGAGGCACTGGGGCATCCATAGCATTCATTGCAAATGTTCCCCTCGAGTCCATTTGCAAAGCGGCAACCTGGAGTTCTGTACACACCTTTACAAAACGCTACTGTCTAGATGCTCACTCTAGATCTGATTCCCAGGTGGGACAAGCAGTATTAAGACATCTTTTCTCTACTGTTCCTTCCCACAACCCACCTCCAACTTCGGGTACTGCTCGCTAGTCTATGCACAGCATGTGATTCTAAGCAGATTAACAAACATCAGAAGACGATGCATTACTTACCGTAAAAGCATTTCTGATGGTTGTATCTGCTTAGATTCACATGCGCCCACCCTTCCTCCCCGCTTGGATGGAAGGAACATGGTCATCTTTTTATATCTCTCTTTTCTGTACTCACTCACGTTTGGATGCTCCCTCAGGGCAGAAAAAATACAAACAGAGGGACCTCGATGCGTGAGGGATTGAGGGTACGCTGCACGTCACTATAGGGATAGTGTTACAGACATGCCTTGTCGACATCCCCTTTTCGACTACGAAAAACAAAATGCAATACTCCACTGTGACCACTGGATGTCGGACTATGCACAGCATGTGAATCTAAGCAGATAAAACCGTCAGAAATGCTTTTACGGTAAGTAATGCATTGTCATATAACCACAACTTTAGAGAATACATGACTCGCAGGGAAGAGAACGTTTTTGAGATGGACACACAGTGCAATTATTTACAGCTTTTTATGAAAGCTATATAAAAAAAAAAGAATAATGGCGATTCAATGGTTGAATAATGGCCTCTGGAAGTAGAGTATCGAGATGCGCATGCTCCATACTATTTGGCGTGATTAAACATATAATGAACTCCTTTCATACCTATGTCTGTGAGGCGCTGAGATAATGACTTTGTGATGTAAGCGCACTAAATGATTATTTACAGCTTTTTACGAAAGCTGAGTAATCTATAAAGAAGAGTGATGGAGATTGAATGATTTGATGATTTGAGGATGGCTCTACAGAATAGAGTGCTGTGATGCGCATGCACCATTTTATTTGACGTGATTGAGTACATAATGAAATCCTTTGGGAGCATGTGGTTGAGGGCAATTAGGACTGCGACTTTGTGGTGTATCAATACTGACAATGTATTTACAGCTTTTTCTTATGGTTGTATAAAAAATACGAAAAACAGTTCTATGGAATGTAGCTCTATGTACGCCTTAACGTGACATCATGTTATGGAACATGTTATTCATCACGCAACATAGAATACATTAAAAATACCAGCGTGGGACAGGCGGCTGCTTTCCTAGGTTCTCCTGCCCCTCTGCTCGTTTGAAATATGTTAATAGATAAGAATGTTGCTTTAATCTATTATTCTTTGTGATTAAGGTGGTTTAGGACCCTAACTGGAACTTCAGGGAGTTCGGATTTTATTTCCTTGCAGGGCTTATTGCTACTGATCTCAAACTACTTTATTTGGTTAATGTGAATATTTCTTGCACATGTTCTGTACTGTTAGAGCAATAATGGGTAAGTTAAGTACTTTTTCATGTTATAGTGTTGGTGCATTTGGTTTAGTTTGTGATAATACAGGCATTTGTACTATTCGTTTTTAGGTTATGACAATTATGGGCTTGTTAAGGTCACAAGATTCTCTTGAAGACTCAGGTCGGTTGTGCACGTTTCTCCTAGCTAGTTGGTAGAAACTTGGATGTTGAAACAGTTGATTTATTATTTAGCTATCATTATAGGAAGGCAGTTCTGATTCACTTGAAGGATAGTTTATCTGAAAAAGCATTGTGATAGGAAGAGAAGGGACACTTGAAAATCTATTATTCCGGATTAATTTCCCTATAAGAACTGTTGTTGTACCATATTAGACAATTCATTGTATACTGTTATGTTAAGAAAAATGTTAATATTTTCTTTGTGATGTAATTTTTGTGATGTAATTGAATTTCACGTTGTTTTTTGTAGTGCTGTTGACACAGATTTTCTTACTGCACAAAGTGTATACATTACTAAAAATGAATATATCACTAACTAAATATGTGAGTGTGAAGTATCTTAGAGAACATTTGAATTGATTCGATTTATTAAAAATAAGCTGAAGTTGTATTCCATGAGTGCCTTGTGCTTCTCGTTCAGTTTCAATGGGCATTGTTTGTTGCTTAATATAGGTCCTGTAGCCTAGGATCAACCCAGAGCACCAGAAGTTTGAGCATAGAAGGAATATTTATTGATTGAAAGGCTGTGTACTCCTACATTTACATTTATTTTGGTACCTCAAATGTTCTCATTTGACGCTACTCTTGTTGTGTGCTCATCTTCATCTCCTTTTTATCTTTATTTCTCCTTTCCTTAGGTTGGTCTCTACGCTTCCTCTGTTTCTGATACCCCTCTCTCATTTCCTCCTTGCTGCTCCTTTATTGACTTTCCTCCACCATTCACCTCCTAATTCCAGCACACCTCTCAGCCCTACTCTTCCTTTTATACAGCAATATGCTGTCCGGTGACCCTCTTTCTTTAATTGCACCTGTGTAATACCACATGTCAGGTGCTGCTATTGGCCTGTTTCATATTGAACTTTAGATGCCCAAGTTGTTGCCATTTAGAGGGTGGGTCTCTGTGCGCTAAGTGGTTTGCACTTACTTTAGTGCTGGCTGCCATGCTGGTTCCATATTTCTTTGTATTTTTGCGGTAGGGGTCCAGCAGGTATTGGTGTTCTTCCTGGGTTGTCTTCCGTATGCAAGGGATTCCTTCAATCTTGTATGGGTGCACGATTCACAGGGCAGGTTTTTGCATGAATTCATGGGCTGACTGGCAGAAAGCAGCCACCGAAATCAGTCAACATTTGATTGTCCTTTGTTTTGCAGACACACAGGGAAGCATGTTCATGGTTACACTGATTATTGTTTAATGTCTTGATTAAGGTAGACTTTGGAAACCCTGAAATTATGTAAGCTGTATTTAGACAAGTACAGGAGGAGCGTCCTTGGGCCATTGAGGTGATCAAGTGAGCCCCTCCTTTTTTGGAACCTATACCCTATAGTTATTCTTTCTGGGGTAATGGTGGGCCAATAATTGTGTTAACCCTGAAGGCTTTCTCCCACATGTGTAGGCCAGTCACTTTTAAAGTCAATACTGGATGTTTTAGCCAAGTTTTAGGGAAACTCTTCTCCTTTATTGGCTTCCACGGGTGCCCTTACTAGGATGGAGAGGGGTGTCCCAGGGTTTCTGATGGGTCATGGAGCTAAGGCTGGTGGTCAAAAGCAATATTGCCTCTTAGGCCTGCATCCCTTAGTGGGTTGTGGCACTACGCCCCCATGGTGTCCCCTGTCCCATCACCAAACCTATAATATGGTACTTCATCACAGTGGCCATTGCAGCTGGTGGAAGAAACTGTGATCTGCAGGGCCTACCTGCTGATGAAACATCTTTTATAAGGCTAATAATGTGCCCTTTGTACATCCTCCTTATCTTCCCAAGGTTAGGAGGATGCACAAAGTCAAACCTTTGTTTGTTCCATATTGACCATGAGATTTTTCTGCAAATATTTTTTCCAAATGCCTTCAAGGTTATTGTATTTTATTGTATTTGTCATTTGTATAGCACCAATTTTACCATTGTTATAATTTCAATGCGTTGTTAGTGGGAACGCCCTCGGAGGACCGGAGTCCACAGTGTTGGAGGTCCTAGGGCAGGAATATGATGCGTGTCAGGCATGTAGGTGCCAAGAAGAATGGGGGATAGCGTCAGTGCTAGTGACTCGCTATGTGCTCAGCGTGCCCAGAATTATCAGAGGACTGCGCCACATTCTGCCGTCAAAAGATGTTGAGGCGTAGTCGTTGTAGGTAGACAAAGAATCTGTAAACTGCACAACCACATTTTTTGTCAGTTCTTGCTGTATGCTGATGTGTGTGGTTAGCTGTGCCTGCGGCCATTGGAATCGTGTATTATACATACGGTTGCCTTCAATTGGAGGCGCTTTGATGTTAGGTCGCCCGCTGAGGTATTTGGCTTCTTCTGTTGATTCTTACTGCTGTGAAAGAAACGGTTATTAGCAGCGACAGTCTATGTTCCAACTAATCGCATCAGGAGGCCAAATTCTTCTATGTGGGTTAGGTATTCAAATGCAGTGCAGGAGGCGTTGGTTCTATCTCAAACCGCTGTACTTCTAGTACTATTGTTGTGATTAGCTCCTTTTCTGTCCATTTTCAGGTGCAGTTGTTCCTGAATTCTGTGACATTTCATGCGAGACTGCTGTGAATGAGCTAGTGGTGCTTTGAGGGAAGACAGGGTTGTGATGAGTGTATGAGCGTATGTGAGGTCTGTGCTGCCGCAAACACAGTCCCACCATCAGGTGTTTAGAGCGAAAAAGGTCGGAAACGCCTCAAACGCAGCCGGCCCACCTGGGTAGACATTTCATGTACTTGGGGTTTTCAGGATAGGACAGTAAAGAGCAAGGTTTGGAGGGTTTTTTGAAGGCGAGGTAGATTTTGGTGCAGAGGATGTGTAGAGGGAGAGTGTTCCAGATGGTGGGTGCTAGGATAGAGAAAGCTGAACCGCCAACTCTGGAGTTGTGCAGTGGGATAGCCAGGAACAGAGCTGAGCCTGATGAAATGTTGTTGTGCATAATTACCAAAATGCCTACACCTTATATTTGGACGTTCAGTATGGCAACTTCGAATCTTTGACATGTAATGTCCACAGCTGTGATACTTCGGACATTTTTTGGCAGAGGGTGTCCTGCGTCGATGGCATCAGGTCGATGTCCCTCGAAGGCCTCCATCAAGGGTGATGTCACCGGATGTTATAAATAGGACGCATGGCGTCCGTAGCCCCAGTTCTGTTCTTTCCGCAAGCGTGTTTGCTTCAAGAACTCAGCGCGCCTCGTGTATTCCTTCTGATCAGGTTTTCTTCTGCTACCCCTCTGACTCCACGGTCTGGCTTTAAGTCTTGCCGGGACTGTAAGTCTAAGATGTCGATTACGGACCTGCACTGCATTTGTTTGTGGTGTCTGGATGAGAGTCATGACAACGGTGACTGTTAGAAATGCCAGTCGCTGACTGCTAAGGCCTTGCAGGAGCGTAAGGGGAAGTTACAGGTAGGTAGGGGTTCTAAACCCAGTAAGCCCTGTAAATCTGCAAAGGGGATGTCCACCGACGATTCGAGGGGTGACTTTCCTCGTCGGAAGGAGTCCCGGGGATCTCGGTCCCGGAGTGGGTCCCGCCATTCGTCCTCCTCGTCTGGGCATTCTCGGAAGCGACGTCACCGGTCGCCTTCCCCGTCCTCGTTGGAGGATGGTGCCGCAAGGAAAGTGGCTTGTCCTACTAAGTCCTCGACTCCAGAGGAATGGACAGACTTCATGGAGCAGATGCTGGTGATTTTTCAATCCCAGGGCACAGTTCCGTCCACGCCTTCGGAAGAAGCCAGCAGGGAACGGTCTTGGTCCGATGCTCGCGTGCCGTCAGGCCGGGTCCTCGGCACGATACTCATCGGGAACCGTCGCAGTCCTGTTCGGACAATGTTGAGGTTGATCACCAGAGATGTGCTAGATCCAGGTCTCGGTCTTGGCGAAACCGCAGAAATCTGGAAAGTGCTCGAGGTCGGCGTCGACTTTGTCAGTGCTGTGTCCGTCGGATACGGATGACGAGGCTTTTCCTTCACACCAGCGCCATTGGCGTCATTGTCAGCGTCAAAGCCGTCGACGCCTTTGGGGCCTTTTGGCCAGAATTTGCCGATGGAGGTCCCTGGTTCTGCTGATCCTCCCAGGAAGGCTACATCCAAGTCTGTGAGGCCTGTTAAGGATTCCAGACCCACTTCTGTCCCTAGGCAGGAGTTCTTTCTTCCTCTGGATAATATCTATGATGATGAGGAGAGGTCAGATTTGGAATTTGACGCAGTTGAGCCTGATGTGGCTCCTGTTTTTTTCCGGGGACAGTCAGTTTGAAGACTTAGTCAATTACTCCATGATGGTGGCGCTGTGACGCGGCGCGCAAGATGGCTGCAGCCTGAAAGCGCTCCGGTGTAGGCTTCGATCTAAGAAACAAATTAAGGTCTCCAATCGCTGCACCCTGCCGTGTTCCTGTATCCAGGCTGTGGCGGAATGTACCTGCATCCTCGGGCGTGGTGCTGGCTCTGTAGGCCTGTGGTTCCAACATACGCCTCTGGCTCTGGTGCTCCGGGCCATCGGGCCCTGCGATCCTTGGCGGAAAGCCCATCCCCCCGCGGTAACGGCTGCGGTGCGGACCCGTGCTCTACTGCTAAACTCCGGGGAGCTGCTTGCCGGGCCCGACCAACCATCCATCTAAGTTCGGCATCCGCCTCAACCTGAGGCATCTGGGCTGAGTGCAGATCCTGCCGGGGCTAGCGTCCCCTTCCCTGAGACTGCCGCGGCCCTGCACCGGCCTTGTCTTGCTGCGCTGTTGGCCATGCATCTGGTTCTTGGAGTCCCCCGACAGTGGAGCGCTGTCTGTTCCACCCCGGAAGCGCTTGAACTCGCTGCATGGAGTAACACAGTGGCGATCTACCTTAGATTGCTGGCTGGGGATCAATGCAGTGGAATTGGCGAGAGACGGCGATCCCGCCGGCAACTGTGTTTCCCCTCCCACTGGGGCGCTCCTGGTCTCAGATCCCCACGTGCTTTCATAAGTCTCGACTGGTGGCCCGGGGCCTCCCCCTGCACTGAAGCGGCCCGGTTAAGGGACACGCGGGCCTGGAGCCGTGTCTGCCCCGCTGGGGCTGATACCTCTCACTGGGTCCTGAGGCGGGTCGGGCCATTATCCTGCTCCTTGGCGGTCGCCTCCTCACTGGTATTGCGGCCAGCCGTTCCGTCTTCGGAGCCCTTACTGGTGGACTTCCTATCTTCTTCTTTCCAGGCTGGAGGGGCCGGTGCATGGATCTCTGCTACCGCGCTCCGTGGACTCGGTTCATGGGACATCCTACAGGCAGAGTCCCCAACATTGGCGGTGAGTTGGGGGAACAGACGGGGGGGAGGGGAGACTCATCATAATCTGGGCCTGTGCTCCCGGGCCCCTCGGGGGTTGACTACTCCGTGGGTGCTGGTGGGCCCCACTCCCCTGGTGGTGCCAGTGGGTGGTTGCCCTCCTGTTCTGGTTCTGCCCTCGCGGCTGCTGGATGCCTGATTGGGAGCGCTGTATTGAGGCCCGGGATGAGATCTGGGTGCCCTGGTCTGGGTGATAGGTGCTCTGGTCGGTGCAGGTAGCTGCGGACCACTTGTGGCCGCTCCCGCCCGCCCGGCTCCCCTGGATAGCCCGAAACCGCCCCTCGACGGCCCTACTCACCTGATCCCAGTGCCTGCTCAGAGAGCGCCGCAAGGGGCAGAATGATCTGGGGGTGGAAGTGATTAATCCGGAGTATTCATATAAATCTACCCCACGGTCCCTCGCTTTGAAGTCGACACCTTAACGCTGGCATATCCCTTGAAGAGTCTGACTGGTGTGGGTAACCAGAAAAAGCAATCAAAAACTGAGCAATTTGCCAGGCCGGACCGTGACCCACCACAGCAGGAGCCGGGCTCGGGCTCCTCTCAGATTGACATTGGGGCTCTCCATCACTCCATGATGCCAGTGGCTTGGACACATCTCTTGAGGTGGAGTTTGGCAGGCCTGAGCCTGGGGCTCATGCTGAGTCCTAATATAGGAGACTGATGGCTAGGGTTACTGAGTATCTTGGTTGGTCTAGTCCTCTGGAGGCATTTGTTCAGGATGACTTGACTGATATTTTGTATCAAGGTCCGTCCTCTGACCCAGTGTTACCTTTTCATTTGACTTCGCAGAAAAGGGTGGCGGCTTCTTGGCAGACCCCGGAATCTCTTCCAGCGGTTAACAAGTCGTTAACTAAAAAATACTGCCCTTCCAGTAGCGACCCCAGCTACGTTTCCTCTCACCGCACTCCCAACAGTTTGGTGGTTCAGGTGGCTACGGCCACCTCGAGGCAGGCGGCGTACCCTACCATCCCTCCCGATGGGGACGGCAAACGCTTCGATGGTTGGTCATGCAAGGTGTTTTCTGATGGGAGTATGGTGCTGAAGTCGGTCAACACCACTTGTGCCTTGGCAAGATTTTCACACACTCTGTGGAATTGTGTTTCTCTAGCGGCTGACCATATTCCTGAGGGGGAAGAAAGGGATGGGTTCCTTGCTCTCGTGCAAGATGGCAAGGATGCCATGTGTGAATCCCTTCAGTCTGGATTGGACACGGGCGATTGTGTTAGCTGGTCCATGGCTGCGAGCACCGTTATATGCAGGTTTGCGTGGTTGCGGAAGTCGGATTTTGCTCCGGATGTACAAGCCAGTCTTCTGAACATGCCCTTTTGCGTGCATTTGTTTGGCAGCAAGGCTGACGAGAGCCTTGAGAGGTTGCAGACCTCAAAAGCTGATGCTAAATCTTTGAGCGCAGCTGTGCCTCAACCTCTGCCTTTTCATCCTAGGTGACAGCAGTGGAGGGGAGGTTCCTTTGGTTACTACTCCTCTTTTGGTAGGATGCGAGGAGCTGCCAGTCAAAAGGGGCAATGTAAAAGTACCCGTGGCGGTCGAGGGAAATAGAGGTGCCAAAGCCGCTCAGGCAGCTGCTTCTTTGCCTTAAGGTGCTGCCGCAGCCGCTCCAAAGCAACTGAGGCCATGTTCCATTGTTCGCCAGTTGGGGGCCGACTGTCTCAGCATCTCGAAGAATGGCAAGCTATTACTTTGGATGCGTGGGTTCTGGATACAATAGGCCACGGCTACTGCCTTCCCTTCCTAAAGCGGCCTCAAGGCAATCCACCGGGGACTGTCTCTTTGAAGCTTCTGGATCCGCTCCTTGTGCAGGAAATCTTGACCCTGATGGAGAAAGCCTCTATAGAACTGGTCCCTGTAGCGGAGAGGAACAAGGGATGGTATTCCCCATATTTTTTTATTCCAAAGAAAGACGGAGATTGAGACACATCTTACATTTGCGTTGGTTGAACAAACTCCTCTGGAAGGAAAAGTTCAAGATGGTCACTCTTTCTCAGGTCCTTCAGGCCCTTCGACTACAGGATTAAACTCTGGACCTACAGGATGCTTACTTTCATGTGCCGATTCATCCAAAGCACAAAGTACCTGAGGTTTACGGCTGGCAGCTCGCACTTTCAGTTTCGGGTCCTGCCATTCGGATTGACCTCCGCCCAAGGGTCTTCACCAAGCTAATGGTGGTGGTGGTGGTGGCATTGTATCTCAGGCGAGGGGGGGTTTCATGTCTACCCCTACCTGGACGACTGGCTGATCCGTGCGTGTTCTCCTGAGCAAGCGATGGATCAGCTCAGTCTGACCTGCTGCTCCCTCCACAAGCTGGGCTTCTCCCTAAATTTCAAGAAGTGGCACCTGACACCTTCCGAACAGCTCCAGTACATCAGGGCTTTGTTGGACACGTCCTTGGGGAAGTGCTCGCCTCCCAAGGTGAGGGCTCATCACATTGTGCAGATGGTGGACACATTTCAGCATGCCCAGTGTCTTCGCGCTTTTGAATTATTAAGATTGCTCGACCTCATAGCATCCTGCATTTTTCTGCTGCCAGAGGCCAGGCTGAGGATGAGATGGTGTGCAATGGGTCCTCAAGATGCAGTGGTCACAATTCTCAGGCAAGATGTCGGATCCCGTTCAGATTCCATTCTCGGTCTTGCAGGATCTTCTGTGGTGGGCCACTGATGGGAATTTGATGAAGGGGGAGCAGTTTCGGCAACTGTGGCGGGGGGTGACAATAGTGACGGATGCTTCCCTCACAGGATGGGGGTGCTCATGCCGACAATCTGACCACCAGCGGTCCTTGGTCTCTGTCAGAGTCCAAACTCCACATCAATCTGTTAGAGCTGAGGGCCATCAGGCTGGTCCCGAAGGCCTTTCTGCTGTCTGTGCGGGGGGAAAAGTGTCCTGATCATGACAGACAACACAGTGGCCATGCATTACCTCAACAAAAAAAGGGGGTTTAGGGTCACTCCCGTTGTGCAGAGAGGCAATTCAGCTGTGGTTCTGGGAAATCCAGCAAGGAATATCCCTCTCGGCAGTACATCTGGCCAGAGAGGAGAATGCGGCGGTGGACATTCTGAACAGGCAGAGCACGGTCTCTCAGAAGTGGGAGTTGGCTCACGAAGTCCTTCCGGAGATCTTTGCCCTTTGGGGAACCCTACAAGTGGATCTCTTTGCGACTAGTGCCAACCGGAAGTGCGAGAGATTCTGCTCAAGGGAATTTCCTCCGAGAGGAGCCTTAGGAGACGCATTCGTAGTGGATTGGTCATTCCCACTTCTGTACGCCTTTCCTCCAGTCCCCGTCATTCCTCAGGTGTTAAGGAGGTTCGGATTTCACATGATCCTCATTGCTCCAGATTGGGCCAGGATAACGTGGTACCCGGACCTTCTAGAAATGTCGACCTGCCCTCCACGCCTTCTTCCCTACCGAGAGGATCTTGTCTGTCTCTTTCTCTCCCTCTCCCTCTTTTTCTCTCTCTCTTTCTCTCTTTCTCTCTCTTCTTTCCCCCCACCTTGGGGGGGAGGTTGGATTCTCCATCCAGAGGTCAAGAGACTCAACCTTCACGCTTGGTATCTGAAAGGTTGTGATATAAGGATTGGGACCTCCCAGATGACGTGATGGGGGTGTTGCTTTCGGTCAGGCGGCCGGAAACCAAATCCCTGTACCGTTGGCGTAGGTTTTGCGACTGGTGCAGAGGACACGATGTTGATCCTTTTCAGTGTTCCATTCCAATGGTTCTGTCTTTCTTGCTTTCTTTGGCCCACAGGGGACTTCAAGTAGGTACCATTAAAGGTTATCTGGCGGTGCTGTCTATCTTCAAGTGCTCATCTGAAGAATGGTCTTATTTTAAGATTCCTTTGTTCCCGCCGTCCCTGTTTCAGGTGCCGATTTGGGATCTGAATTTGGTCTTGAAATTCCTGATGGGTGCTCTATTTGAACCTTTGCAATCTTGTCCTTTGAGACTGTTGTCTTTCAAGACGGTTTTCTTGGTTGTGGTTACATCCGCTCGCAGAGTGAGTGAATTGCAGGCACTTTCATCTAGGCCACCCTTTACGATGTTCCACAAGGATAGGGTTGTACTCGGGGTACGTCCTTCCTTTCTACCTAAGGTAGTGTCTGATTTTCATTTAAGCCAGAAAGTAGTTCTTCCTGCTTTCAATCCTCTTCCTCATCCTGGTAAGGAAGAGGAGCGGCTCCATAGGTTGGACCCTAGGAGAGCTCTGAGCTTTTATATTTCTAGAATGCCCAGGGTCAGGGTGGACGATCAACTCTTTATGGGGTATACTGGACACCGATTGGGCCAGGCTGTTACCAAACAGACCTTGTCCAGGTGGATTATCCTCACCATTACTGAATGTTACAGATTGGCGTGCAAGGACCCTCCTGAAAGGTTGCAAGCTCACTTCACTAGGGGCGGGGCTACTTCCACAGCCCTGCAGCGAGGAGTTCCTATTAGGAATATTTGTGACGCAACAACATGGGCTTCTATCCACACCTTTGTCAAACATTACTCCCTGGATACGCTCCATGGTCAAGATACGGCCATTGGTAAAGCGCTTCTGTATTTTGCCATCTGATTGGGTATTATAAATTCTTCTCCCTCCTCCATTTTCTGGTACTGCTTTGGGAGTCCGTCAAAGATGTGGAATATGTTGGAGGACACAATCCATTCGAAGAACAAGTTACTTACCAACTGGTAACGTTCTTCGACTGGATGTTCCTCCAACATATTCCACATCGCCCTCCCAGCCTGCCCCTCTGGAGAATTTCCTATGCTATTGCAGCTTGCGTTCCCTCAAGGCTATGTGCAGTCAAGTAGGCATTGGGTGCTAGCATGTCACACATTATGGAGGAAAAAACATAAACTGAGGCTATGGCGCTGTGCGTCCTATTTTTGACATCTGGTGCCGTCGCCCTCGATGCAGAACGCCCTCTACTGAAACATTTCCGAAGTAGCACAGCTGTGGACATTACATGTCAAAGATGTGGAATACGTTGGAGGAACATCCGGTCGAAAGAACGTTGCCACTTGGTAAGTAACTTGTTCCTTAGGCAGACAGGTAGTCAAAGCTACTATTTCTTGATGGCTCATTTCTTGCATCCTTAAATGTGGCACACTGAAGAGGCCTCCACCTCTGAAGGGTTTGCATCCTTGTGTGGATGGGGCTAATGTAGCTTCCATATCGTATCAAAGACCTGTCCCTTTTGATGTAATTGTCAGGACTGCCATGTGGGCTCCTCATCACGCTTTCTGTAACCACTTCTCCCTGGACTCTAGATCAAGGACTGATACCCAGCTGAGGGAGGCTGGCGTTATGGAGGTGTTAGAGGGATGTTTTTTTAGGTTTGCACACTTATTCTACTCCCGTTTGCGTATGCTTCGTAATCTCCCATTAGTATAGAGGAAAGGGACGGGATGGAGGGGGATAGAGCGTTTAACCATTGTGAATTGTTCACCGTCTGTAGTCTATTTTTATTGAATTTGTTATGACCTTTTAAAATGTGCTGAATTGCCACTGTAGTGGTCTCAAAGTGCCTATCCTTGTACGAGCTTGAGGGCATGTTCGGTACTTGTCCCAGGATCACAACATTTTAGGATGATGGAGGAAAATTAAAATAAGGACAGGAAGATGGAAGACCAAGGAAGAAAAGACAAATGGAAAGGAATCGTGAAGACTTTGAACATGTGAATGGAATGGATGGATGCATTATGGCCCTGGGCGGTGCTAGGGCTATCCTAAATTTCTCTATGCAGTTCTCCCTCCATCCCCTGAAGTGACTTAAGAATTGCCGGAGTAGAAAAGAACTGGCAGGCCTGCTGCGAGGTTAGCCACAAATACAATATGGATGAAAGGGACTAAACCGCACCTCCAGAGTGCAACAGTATATTATGGTGCAGCAGTCGCCGCACTGTAGTTAAGTTGAGTATCGAGATAGATATATATATTTCTGAGGCTTGTGGAATCTGCTTAGATCACATGCTGTGCATAGGCCGACATCTAGTGGAAGCTGCGGAGTATTACAGTTTGTTTTTCGAAACTCGAAAATGGGCGTCGACACAGGGTGTGCCAGTAATACTATCCCTAGTGTGACGTCCACTGTACCCAAGATCCCTCACGCGTCTAGGATCCTCAGATTGTTTTTTTCCGCCATACTGGTCGGAAGCATTTTGCGGAGTCCCCTGGCCTTAGCCATACTTTTGCTAAAAATGTAAAAGATTAATCTATTCACATCCTTCCCCACCCCAACGTCGAACTTCGACACTCGACGCCGGCTGGAGAAGAAATCGACCGTCGGCTGCTGCATGACGGATTTGGGCCTCGGAAGGCCGCTGGCCTCGGCCCGGGCCTTGGAAGGCCGCTGGCCTCGGCCCTGCAAGTAGGGAGAGTGGGGGGTGGTACATACTCTACACTCTTGGTATATAGGTACACCTTATACATTTCCTACACTTAACTGCCCGCTGCCTCAAGGTGCGTATGGAGGGTACCCCTTTTCAATTCTGCCCCAAGTGCAATCGCAAATACCCTTGGGTCGACAGGCACGCCACGTGCAATCTCTGCTTGCCGAGGGACCACCCTGAAGCGAACTGCAGAGCGTGTAGTAGGTTTAAACCTAAGACACTTAAGGACCGTTCGACGAAGCGTTGGGCCCACCACGCCAGGCAGGCGGCCATGGCAGCGGAGGGCGCCTTCAGCGATGGCAGCAACGCCGTACTTTCGGACGGCAAGGGCATTACGGTGTCGAAAGACAGCCGCGCGCAGGTCCCCGACCTCGGAAGGTCGTCCGGCAGGGCGGCTATGGGGAAGACCCCCGGCGACACAAGCGCTTCACATACTACACACACTAAACACACTAAGTCCAACCGAGACTCGACGACGTCGAGTTCTCGGAAAGAGGCACAAACAGAACGGTCCGATTCGGTGTCCTCTGGGCGCTCTCGATCAAGATTGCAGCATGACTCCAGGCAATCATCCACTCTTGCCAAGAGTGCCTCGCTCCCTAGGCTAACAGAAGTTCGATCGTCGGAAGACGAAGACGACTTCCACCCCCAGGCTGCGCTCCAGGAGTCGGAGCCCGCAGTTAAAGCCAGCGAGGCCCCACGCTCGAAGGACAGGGACACCACTCCCGATCCTCGACTCCAGGCGTCGAAAAACTCCAGAGCCACTAAGGGACAGGGAAAACATTTTTCAACGCACGGGGAGGGGGGAAAACAGCAGAAGAAACAACCTGTGCATTCTTCCACACCTGTGAAACACTCCACTCCCCCTAAACAGACAGACAAAACCAGGTCTGCTGATAGGTCTACAACCAGCAAAGCTACTCAAGATAAATCCCATAGACTTGCTGAGAGAGTCATTCCCAGTTCCAAAAAATGATCCAGTGAAGACATAGATAGGGTCATGTCAAGAATGTCTTCTTTGGCTGATTTTTATGATAAAAATCCAGAACATTTCCTCTCGTATGATCCACAAGGGACCACACCCTCAGGCTCTACTGATCCTATCCCCCCCCCCCCCCGAGTAAAAAGCCCCGGTTTGAAACTCCGATGAGGTCAGAACCCTTCGAGGTACAACCTTACGCAAGACCATACTCACTGTATCAAGGAGAGGCTTCCTTTGGTGAGGACCAAGAATTTGGTATGATAGAAGAGCAAACCGGGACGGGCTTCTATGGGGATGATGAGGACCAGGAAGAAGAAGAGGATGACCCGGAAACATACAGAGTAGATTCCCCGGTAGAGAACGAAGCCCCGGTTACCGACTCCCCGGTCGATAACCAACCCCTCCTAAATGAGGTTCTCGCTCGCGCAGCAGAACATTTCCACATTGACACCCACGGTGTCCAGGAGTAAAGGGACTTCGCAGAAGAGTTAGTGGGAGAAAGGAGGCCTGTTGCCCAGACCATCCCTAGCCTTAAATCCATTCAGCGGAGAATAGATCCGTCCCTGGTGAACTCGAACCTCACCAGAGCAGTCAATCCCAGGGTTGAAAAACTTTTCAGGGCGGCCCAGTCTGACCCTCTCTATATAAGAGGACATCTGAAGCCAGACTCCCTAGTTGTCACCAACACTCGTAAGAGGGCTGGAACACCCTTGTCATCCTCCGAAGCTCCTCCCGACAAGGAGAGCAAAAAACTATACGGTTTCGGCAGGAAAGTAGCCTCAACGTCCGCCTATCAAGCAAGGATTGCTAACTCCACCACCCTGTTGGCCAGCTACAACTGCCATCAGTGGGAAGAAGTCGCGGCACTCATAGCCTCTGCTCCTGAAACTTTAAAGGGCCAGTTAGCTCGGATTTCTGCAGAGGGTAGAGCCGTGTCTGGTTGCATTTTGAAAGCAACCTTTGACGCCGCAGGCAGATTGATAGCGGAGGGCACTGTTATCAAAAGACATGCGTGGTTACGGCAGTCTGGTTTTAAGGCAGAAACCACAGGTGGGTGCTGTCAACAGTATCCACAGGATATTGTATAGAGCTACTGCAGCGTCCCCGGAACCATCCTCCACGACAAAGAGTAAACTCCTTAGAACATCAGAAGATTCTCCTCGAGGAGATTGCCATTCTGCTACAAAAGGACGCGGTAGAACTCGTCCCGGGACACCAGGTAAACAAGGGTATTTATTCAACTTGTGCCAAAGAAAGACTTGACAATGCGCCCAGTATTGGATTTACGGCCTGCCAACAAGTATGTCAAGCCCCAAAAATTTCATATGACCACGCTACTAGAGGTAATCCCCCTCCTAAAAAAGGGGGATTACATGGCAGCCTTGGATATGAAAGATGCTTATTTTCATATTTCCATGTTCCCAGCGCAACAGAAAGTACTTGCGCTTCAAGGTGGACAGTCGACACTACCAATTCAAGGTACTGCCCTTCGGGATAGCTTCAGCACCAAGGGTATTCACCAAGGTACTGGCGGTGGCGGCTGCACACCTACGCAGGGAGGCAATCCCAGTGTACCCTTATCTGGACGACTGGCTCATAACGGGGGAAACCCCAGGAATTTGCAGGACAAACATTCAAAGGACTATCGACCACCTCCTCGAGTTAGGCTTCTCAATCTACGAGAAGAAGTCAAGCCCGGTGCTAAGCACCTCAAAACAATTCCTAGGAGCAATCCTAGATACCCAAGAGGGGTTGACCTTTCCTTCAGAAGAAAGAATTCGGAATATACTACTGCAAATTCCGCATTATCAGTCCGGTCAACAAATAACGGTACGCAAAGCAATGCGTTTACTGGGCATGATGGCGTCGTGTATTTACCTGGTCCCCCACGCGCGCCTGCGCATGCGTCCCATGCAGGAATGGTTGGCGAAACAGTGGTCTCAGGCAAGTGGTCAGTGGGACGATCTAGTGGTCGTTTCGCCAACACTGGTACAAAGCCTTCACTGGTGGACAAGAGAGAATCTCGCACAGGGGAAACCCTTTTACGATCCCGAAGTACAGGCAGTAGTCACTACAGATGCATGTCTGACGGGGTGGGGAGCTGATTACACTCCTTCCACTATTGTTACATACATGCTCCACCTGCTAGATGCAGGATTGGTTTTTAACTCACTGAAAGTACACCTGGCAGCCCTGTCGGCTTACACCACTTCCCATAGCAAGCTTTTGTGGAGGAAAGTACCAGTAGTTAAAGCCTTCATGGAAGGAGTAAAGAGACTTCACCCTCCTATTTCAAACCCACCACCAGGGTGGGACCTTAATGTGGTGCTAGCCAAGCTCATGGGCCCCCCTTTCGAACCCATGCATAAAAGCAGTCTCAAACACCTGACTTATAAATCAGCCTTCTTAGTAGCTATTACTTCTATAAGAAGGGTCAGTGAAATTCAGGCTCTGTCAGTGCAGGATCCCCTCTTTACTGTCCATAAAGACAAACTGGTTTTACGCACACACCCTAGGTTCTCACCTAAATTTATATCAAAATTCCATGTAAACCAGTCCATCGAGCTTCCTGCTTTCTTCCAGGACCCGCAAAGCTCGGCTGAGGTGAAACTACACACCCTAGATGTGCGTAGGGCGGTCCTCTACTATGTAAATAAAACCAGACCGCTAAGAAAAACAGATCAACTGTTTGTCTCCGTAGCTACAGGCAGAGAGGGGGATCGCGTCTCTAAAGGTGCCATCTCGAAGTGGATTATTAACTGTATCCAGCTGTGTTACTCACTCTCTGAAAGAACTCTGCCTTTCACGCCAAGAGCCCACTCTACTAGAGGCATTGGGGCCACTCTGGCTTTCATTGCAAATGTACCCCTTGACACCATTTGCAAAGCAGCTACTTGGAGCTCTATTCACACTTTTACTCAGCATTACTGCATTGACACCCATTCCAAGGCAGATACACAAGTGGGACAAGCGGTTCTAAGACACTTATTTGCTCATGACCCTTCTCACATCCCACCTCCTTCTTCAGGTACTGCTCGCTAATCTATGCACAGCATGTGATCTAAGCAGATTCCACAAGCCTCAGAAGGGATACATTACTCACCGTAATCGTATTTCTGATGCTTGTATCTGCTTAGATTCACATGCGACCCACCCTTCCTCCCCTCTGAGAGAAGGCGCATGATTGCTTGTAGTCTTACCTTTCTGTCTATCTGCTTGGATTATCTGTACTCACGCTACTCCTCATGCTACCTCATGTCAGAAAAAATACAATCTGAGGATCCTAGACGCGTGAGGGATCTTGGGTACAGTGGACGTCACACTAGGGATAGTATTACTGGCACGCCCTGTGTCGACGCCCATTTTCGAGTTTCGAAAAACAAACTGTAATACTCCGCAGCTTCCACTAGATGTCGGCCTATGCACAGCATGTGAATCTAAGCAGATACAAGCATCAGAAATACGATTACGGTGAGTAATGTATCCCATATATATCCCGAAAAATGATTTGCTAATAACCTGACGCGAAGGACGGATTTGGCTGAAAGTTTTCAAACAAAATGTGTCATGGGCCTCCCCAGACTGGATGTTTTGGGAAAGATCCGTTAAAAAATAAAGTTGTTAAGAAAGTAAAAAAAACAGTTTTGTCCCTTTTCATTTTCCCATAGAGAAAAAGGGCACATTTTGCTCCAGCGCACAGCAAAAAACCACTGGACAGAATTGGACCAGGTACGAAACAACTTGGGCACGAATCGTTTACTCGATTTCCTGGGGGGAGACTGGGGTTATTGCGTCCAGTCTATTTTTTATATATTTGACAGTGAAGGTGGTGCCTCCTTCTCCCAAAATTATAGTTATATTTCCCATGGTGCTTTGCAGCATAGTTGATTTGCAGAAATGAAATACCGTCATTTTTTGATTCGTTTGCAAACATTTTTTAAATGTTTGCGACTATCCAAAAATTAAAAGTGTGAAAGTGTCTTTTAGTAGAGGAGAAAGGATGAAATGGCATCAGGGTCGGGGTGCGGCGGGGAAAAGAGGACACCATGTAAAATTGGGGAGTCTGGAGTGGTGGGGTGAGGGAGAAGGGGGGGGGCTTGGGACCAAGTTCAGAGCTCGAACGTTTTCGATTATTTGGGGTTATCTTTGCCTATTCTGGGATATGTTTTCATATTATGGGTTATTTTATTTTGTGGGTGCGTCACATGTATAATAACCCTGAATACTTTCAAAATATTTGGGGTTATTTGTAGCCCATTGCTATTTAACAGCTATTAAAGAATAAAAAAAGAGAGTTAAAAAGAATGAGATAAAAAAAAGGGTTTCCTATTGGGGCAACATTTCAAGGGGTGCAATATGGCACTGGCCAGTGGACCTGAAAGACATGTATAGTGGCTACAGCTACGGCCGAAAGAAACATAGTGGGGGGCGGGGGGAATGTACAGTGGACACGACTGTGGCCATGGGCGAATGTCATGGCTAGTGGTCTGGTAGTGTTTTAAAATATACAGTGGCAAGGCCGAAGACCATGCTCACTGGCCAGGGCCAAAAGTCCTTGCTAGTGGGCCCGAAATACATGCATAGTGGCCACATACTAAGGCCATGGCCACCTAGTGGGTCCAAAAGAAACATATTGGGGAACATGTACAGTGGCCTATAAAAAAGCTATTGTATAACAAAACGCTTAAAATTCACTGAAACCTTAGTTAAGGTGCAGTTAAATTGTGGAGTTTTAATGCAACAAAACCTTTGAAATGCAGCGGATGTGGGAAGTCATGACCAACATAACTTGGCGCATTCCCGTTGCAAAGCCCATGAGCACATACATATTATAAGAGCAGGGATTCACAAATACAAAATGGCATTAGGTGGGGTCATAGCATTATGGCGGATGGCGCTGAGTTATGCTGGTCCGGACTTCCCACATCTGCTGAATTTCAAGGGTTTTGTTGCATTAAATCTGTGCAACCTAACTGCATGAAATGCTTGGTTCCAAAAACCTTTGTGGACAATAAATTACTTTCTGATGTAGAAGCACAAAACTGCATCTTTTCTGTTCACCATTCTCTAATGTCCAGGCAAGGCACAAGAAGTATGTAATGGTGTCTCATAACCCCTTTTGTCAACTGGTTATATGAACTATCAGTTTCACAGGTTTCCTGTTTAATGCACAGAGGCACTGATTAATGGGTGTGGTGGATCAAGCTTTAACAGTCAAGTCAATAGCCACGCATTTCTGTCTTGCAACACTAGATTAGCACTATCCTGTAGCACTATTCTGTGTTACTTTAAAATCTGACCTGCTGCAAGATCTGTGTTCTTTTGAACTCCTTTGGCTTGTTTTTAGTATATGTGGACCTCCTCAGACTATCTTTTAAACTTGTTTAGTATCCAGGTTTTAAAATTGTAGCTATATTTTAGCATTGTTTCTAGATTTGATTTCATATCGCGCCACGAGTTTAAATACTTTTATGTTTGCTGCTTGTTGCATCATTGGCATGTAGAACTACAGTTCCCATCCATACTGTGGTTCTGATTGTATCTTTGCATTCCAGGTGAGTGAGCACCGGCGTGTGAGGAGCAAGCCAATCTGTGCCGGTTCGTGGCGTCTGTGCCTCTGTGCTCCATCACAGCTTTTTTAACCGCATCTGCAAACGCTGCTGCACTCTTGGAAGTAGTTTCGTTAACAAGCATTCGTTGGACGCCATTAACGTCACTAGAAGTCAAATTGATAAAGATTACAATTCCAACAGTATGATTGGAAAACTGACACGTAGTATCAATAACATAGTCTCTACTCAATGCTCTATGAAAGCTGCTTTACTCACTACTCGTTATCTTGCTAAACATAATGTAGAACTAGCCGAATTTAATTAAGCGCCAAGAACTGAATCTTGTCTGCCTAACTGAAACCTGGCTCACTGACACAAGTAATCATGCTGCCTCCTTGGCTTTACCATGTGGTTTAGGATGTTTAGGACGGACCACCCACAGGTCATGGGGGGGGGGTACGGCTATTATTTTGAAAGTTACGTTTGATACATTCACACAAACTCTTTCACCTCTAGACTAGTGTCTGTATGCATTTATTAAATTAAGATAAATGTAAATTGTAATACCACCATTGGGCTACTTGCCCTATATCGGCCTCCCATGACTACACAGCAATTCGAGGAACAGCTCCTGATGATTATTGGGGATTTTATGAAGACCTTATCCATTATACTAATACTTGGTGATTTTAACTACTGGGCTTATACTGATGATTATGAGGCAGACATTCTTGTCGTCCCTTCAAACAATTGGATTCTCCCAGTGGATTAAGATTCCCACCCATACTGAAGGACATATCGTAGGTTGGCTTCTTACCTATAACATTAGCATCATTTCTGTCGACATTTCCGCTTGTCCGTGGTCTGATCATTTTTTTATCATCTTTTTTCTGTTGCTTCCCTCTAAACCACTTAAAATGAACACTAGTCCTAGAATAGCCACCAAGGTCAGGAACATTCATAGGATCTCACCTGGAGCTTTTGTGGGCACGATTCGCCCTCTATTGAGCAATCTCATCTACGCTAGTGAGACCTGTATCCTTACAGAGCAATTTCAAGATATTACCACTTGTGCGGTTGATACCCTAGCTCCTGTTCTGCTCAAGAAGAGCAAATCTGAAACCTTGGGTGAAACCTGGTTCTCTGATAATCTTCTTGAGCTCAGAAAAATAAAGAGGCAGGCGGAAAGAGCCTGACGGAAATCTCCTTGTCATTTGAGTCTTACCAGATATCGTAATGTGTTTGAGAACTCTATTTCTGCCGAATGGGTCTATTCCGAGAATGGAATTCTCAAGGCTAAATCTTGTCAGAAATAACTTTTCTCTGTTCTTTAAAGAATTCGATGGCAAAACCAGCCCCTACCCTGTTCTTATAAAAAGGGACCCCTGGTGCTCTGAAATCCAACAAGGTTTTGCTTCAAAACTCCATTCCCACCAAGCAAAGTTTGCAGTTCATCTGAATTTAGGTCTAGTTGATAAGGATGTCAACAACCTTGAAACTTTCATGCTGGATACAAATATTATTAATTCCGAAACCACCTGGTCTGCTAATCCCTCTCAGACCCAAGAGTTTTGCTTTAATGAAATCTCTAAAAGTAACCTGATTTAAGGTTGACAGTAGCCTCAAAGCCTTCATCCTGTCTGGGCGATGTTGGCCTGGCCAGCATTGTCAAGGATGTCAAGGATGCTATCGCTTGCCTGGCGACTTTCATTACCAAAATTGTTAATTCCTCATTTTCATCACCGGTGGTGTCGGCTTTGCTTAAAAGTTTTTAGATTACTCTAATTCTCCAGATCCTAAGATTGTGAGTAACTACCGCCCCATCACCAATGTGCCTTTTCTTTTCTTCGTACAATCTGTTTATTGGCATTTTGTTATAGGGTACATTGAGCGAGCAGTTACATGTAGATGAACCAGAACGCAATTGCGGCCAAAAACGTTGCGCTACCCAATATTGATGTGACTTCAGTGTTGTGGAATGTTGCTTGTCTTCAGTTAGCAGTTATAGTTTCAACATAAATAACAACTACGAACCCTGCCTCCCTCCCCCCTCCCTCTCCCCCTCTCTCTCCCCCTCTAGCTATGTGTTGCTCAGCTAGTGCATTGAGGTCCAGTGCCCTTAAATATCGGCTATCTGGTGCATTGATTACTCTGTTTCCCAGCAGTGTGGAGCCTTGTCTCGTGCTGAGGTGTGTGGTGTGTTTGAGTTATGGGCGAGGGGTTCCCCTCCGTCACTGCGTTTGTGTATGAGTCAGTCAGTGCTCTGAATTTGAGTGCTCTAGCTGCGTATTCCATCCTGCAGGTTTTCGCCAGGAGTGTGTTAAGCGCAGCAGTAGTTGGTGAATCGGTGGCTTTCCAGTGGGTAATAAGGAGTTTCCTGGCCCTGAAGAGTATTAGGCCTTTCAGTTTGCGCGTGTGTCCCTCTGTTTGCCAGGCATCAGCGTCCCCCCCCCCCCCCATCCCCAGCATCATCTCGGGCGTGAACATGGTTGTAGCCCCGCTAATTTTGTTATCTGCTTATGCACGTCCCTCCAGTAGCAAGCAATTTTGGGCATTGCCAGAGAATTTGCCCCATCGTGCCCAGGGTGTTGCACCCTCTCCAGCATTTGTTTGTTTGGGAGATCCCCATCCCATGTAGAGTGGAGGGGGGTGAGTGCTACAGCCGCTGCACAATTTTAAACTGGATCGCTCTATTCCTGATGTTGGCGGAGATTAGAGGTATAGCAGCAAAGTAATCTATGATATCCGTCACTTCGATTTGGGCCCCTAGGTCTTCCGACCAGTTGCATGCAAGTGTGCGGATCCATCCCTGATTGTTCAGGATTGCCATTTGATAGAATGTGCATATGCACGGGAAGGAGTCCAAGTAGCATTCCATCTCCACCTCGCAGGGGGTGGGGGTCCCGTGGCCCTTGGGTAGTACGTTGTGGTGCCTCAGCGTGGTGCATATGGTATGATACGTGAGCCAATTGCCCTGGCCAGGCCCAGTTTAGCGCAAGCGTCTTGGAACGCCTGCACCGTCGCTTCCTCCTGTATGTCCATTATCCTGACATTGGCCCATTCATGGTCTTGCTTGGGGTGTAGTTTGCCTGCATGTCCATAGGATAGTACCATCCTGATACTAGACCATGGAGGTGCATACCTGGTTTGAATCACTTGTGCTGTCCTAAGTCTGTGCCATTGGGCGAGCGTGGGCCCGAGTATGGGATGTGTCCTAATGCTAGGAAGAAGTTTCTTAGGAGGAGTTGCCATTATTTCGATTGGGTTTAGGGATTGGGTTCGATTGGAGTGGTCTGATGTGTCTAGCCAGCGTTTCACCCAGCACACTTGCGCCGTCTGGTTATATGCCTTAACGGAGGGGGTGGCAAGTCCGCCGTTCAGCTTAGTGGCTTGGAGGGTTGGGAGGCGAATTCTCACCTTCTTCCCTCTCCAGATGAATTTAGATATTGCTTTATCTAGCTCCTTTAGGCAGGCGGTTGAGGGGCTGACCGGGATCATCGTTGCGATTAATGTGAACTTGGGGAAAGAATTCATTTTTAGCGTGTTTATCTGCCCGGTCAGGGAGAGGTTCAGGGTGTCCCACCTTTTCAGGTCCTGACATACCCCCATACCTGGGGATAATTTAGGTCCCTGAGGTCCCCCAGTGAGGCCCTTATATGGATACTGAGGTGTGTCCCTCCATATTTCTATCATGCGGAGGCCGTGCATCAGTGACGTTAGAGCAATCCACTTTTTGAGTGGGTTGGCGCTACCTGTTGTGTCCCCGAGGCGGTGTAGGTGGGGGTCCAGGGTAAGGTTTAGATCACCTCCTATGAATGTGAGGTTCCACATATATTGCGCGCATGTCACAAACAGCTGCGTAAAGAAATTTGGAGAGTCTGATGTGGGCGCGTATACGTTCAGGAGGGTGATCGTGTGTTGTAATGGGTGGCCCTGGGCGAGTATGTATCTGCCCTCTTTGTCAGCTATTGTGTGTTTGATCTAGAAAGGGATCAGTTTGTTGATTAATATAGATACCCCCCTTTTCGCATGGCATGGGGAGTGGATAGCGGTGCCCACCCAACCTCTCTGTAGTTGCGCTAACTCGATACCGCCCATATGTATTTCCTGGCGGAAAATTATTTGCCCTTGGAGATCCCTCAGATTGTTGAGGATCCTTCTGCGTTTGATGGGGTGCCCCAGCGCCTGGATGTTAGGCGTCAGCAAGTGGATGGTGAGTGCCATGGTGTATGTGAAATGGTGTGTACGGTCTTCTGTATATCAGTTTGCCATGTCGCAGCACGTGGCGAGGTATGAGAGCAATGTTGTGTGGGTACCGCTGATGCATCCCAGGAGAGAGCAACTTATATTGACTCCAACGTGAGTCATTACCAACTATCAACCAAACCGTGAGTTCCAAACGTTGGGTCGGCATCACCTGCGTCCTAGCCCCAACAGTAGGCATTTGTACCACTGCATGGGGTGAGGGGGTCCCAGAGACCCCAGTGTTCTTCCTCACCCCGTGCCCCACCCGACATCGGGTGTTTCTAGCTGCCATGCAGGCCAACAGGGCCAGCGGCCTGTCTCCTCTAGCCGGGGACGGCTACATCAGCGTGAGACATATGGTTGCTTAGGTGTGTTTTTAAGTCTGTGGTGAGTGCGCCTTTCAACAGGATCCAGAATTCTGTTGCGAGATTGGGCCCCGGTTAGGTCTGAGGGCATTGGTCATGATAGGTTTGCGTGGGTCGCCGAGGTCGGGTTGTACAATCAGCGCTTCGGTCCCCAGCCCTTTGGGCGTCTGTTGATCTTGTGCCATTTCCCGCTTGCGTGTGGCCTTTCTCGGCTGGTAGGTCGGCAGGTGTCCGGATGTCCGGGCTTTATCTGGGTTTGTTGCAAGTCTGTTGTGACAATCTCCCTCTGTTGAAGGAAGCGCCAAGCTGCATCCGGGTCTTCAAAGCTGTGCCATTGTCTATCTATTTGGATGCAGCAGGTAGCAGGGAATTTTAGATAGTGGCAGAGTTCTGAGTCTTTCAAGGCCTCTAATATCGGGTTCAATTCTTTCCGGCGCCTCAAGACCTCCAGTGAGTAGTAGTTGTATAAGCGGATGTCCGCGGGTCCTATTTTTATAGGGCCAGCCGCTCTGTATGCTTTGAGTATTAGCATCTTTGTTGAAAATTGAGCAGGCACATGGTCCCAAACCTAGGTCGCTGGTCCGGTGGAGGTTTGTGGATGGGCGCCCTGTGAATCCTTTCGATTATAAGATCTTGTGGGCTTTCTATCTTGAGGGTGTCCCGCAGAAAGCCCTGCATGAATGCCTCGAGGCTTGCCCCTTCTGCGTTTTCAGGTAGTCCCACCACCCGGAGGTTGCTCCGGCGTGAGCAATTTTCTTGGTCATCTATTTTCTCACCAAGTCTCTGTATCTCCCTTATGACCCTGTCGAGTTCTGTTTCAGTGGTGGTGCAATTGTCTTACAGTGCGCTCATCCGTTGCTCGTTGTCCGTGATGCTTTTGGCTTGTGCTGTCATGCAGGTTTGGACTTCCTGCAGGTCACGCTTGATGTCCAAAACTGTATCGTTTGTTTCTTGCGTCCTCTGCCCAATAATACGCATCTCTGCCAGGATGGTTTGTAATTGCGTTTGCACATCCATCTCCGCTTTGTTGCGGTTGGATCTCCTTGGCTGGGTGGGCGCGGTGACTACTGGGGGCTCTGCCGATGGTGGGGCGCGAGTGCCTTTTTGCGTGCCCGGGTGACGTACTGTGCCTGATCCGCCCCCTGCTGTTGACTCTGTCTTGTTGTCCCTTCTTCTTGGATCAGTGCTCCCAGCCGGCCGTCTGCGTGGGTTTACCAGTGAGCCTGGGGGTGGAGAAGGCGTGCCTTCCCAGCGGTTGGGAGAAACCCAGGCCCCGCTTGTTTGTTGGTGCCTGTCGAAGCCTCGCTGGGTTCCTCTTCGTGGTGTCCCCCCAAGTATGGGGTAACAATAGCGGGCCACGGGGCTGACCAGCTTTCAGCTGAGGGTGGTAGGTCTTGGTGTCCGGCCTGCCGCAAGTTTAGGGCCATTCCTGGGGAACAGGCCTACTGGGTGCAGGCGGTCTGTTATATGCTGGTGCTTTTCTTTTTGGGGTGGCTGTGGGGCAGTATGCTGCTGTAGTTGCCCCCTAGGCTATGGAGGTTTGGTTTGCTCCCACTCTGCCTGGGCCGTGTGAGGGGGGGGGTCTGCTCCCTCGAGTTGGATGGGTGGGAGGGAGGCTCTGATGCCCTTCTTTAGCAGCCGCAGATGGGGTGCGTAGGTGATGGCCCAGGACGCTTCGCTTGGCCTGTTCCTCTAGGCTGTGGAGTGCGCCGCACTGTATATTGAGGTGCTGTGGGTGGGCTCGCAGGGGGTGAGGGGGCGCCGGGCCGCACCAGGCCATCAGGAGCCTGTGGTGTCAGCTGCGGGGGTGGGATGACTTCTGCGCGCCCCCACCCCGTCTCACCTTTTGAGTGCGCCTCTGGCTTATGTCCGTTCCGGGGCTCAAACTTGGTGGTCGGGCGAGTAGGTGGGGCCCCACTGTGGCTTGATGCGGGATGTGGGGCTGCCAGGTGCCTAGGAGGCTGGTGGCCCGCGAGTCTTTAGCTGATGGCGAAAGTTCCTAGCCTCTGCGTCTCCCGCTCACCGGACAAGTGGTATCTGCGGTGTGTGCCTGCCTGGCCCCTCCGATCCTCTGTCCACGGGTTGCAGGGAAGAGGGTGGTGGTAGGCAGGTCCTGTACGCAGTGTGCGGGGGCCCCAGCACCTGCTCCGCCGTAGTTCGGAGCCGCGTGAAGCTCCGGCTAGGGGAGTCTACGGCCTGGGGAGAGATTCCAAGACTTTGGAGGCCGCCGTCCCGTGGCTCAGAGAGAGCAGCTCTGAATTAGCCGCAACTAAATTTTTCTGGATCCTGTTGCAATTTCAATCAATAATCTTCATTTGTGGTGGCATGTTAGCATTCCGAACTGCGTCCTTTTAGCGATTCTGTCCGCATGCTATCGGGAGCTCCTCCAGCTTGTGGCCATCTTGCGCCGCGCCCCCTAGCGGTCTCCACCAATGTGCCTTTTTTATTGAAAATTTTAGATAGAATTGCATATTTGCAGTTTCAGAATCATATTGAAAAATGCAACCTTCTAGGCTCCTTGCAGTCAGGCTTTCATGATAAACACGGCACAGAAACTGACATGCCTGATCTCAGAGCCGGTTCTCTTGATCTCAGAGCCAGTTCTATCTGATTATTTTTTTTTTCTTCTAAAAATGATTTAACAAAATTTTTTTTTAACAAGACTAAAACTGTAAATAAATATTTAATTCTTTGTTTTATTTGGGGGGGTCCCATCCCCAAACCCCCCATTTATTTTGTATATATATATATATATATATATATATATATGATTCGGTAAAAAAACTTTGTTAAAGGGACGTTATGGTTAAGTTGCACTAATAAAAACCGATGAAATTCAGTCAAAAAACATTGTTAAAAGGACATTATGGTTGCAAGTAAAATCTAAAAACCCCTGAAATTCGCCATTTATGGTAAGCTAAGCAACCATAACTCGCGCCACCACCATGCCCTGCTAAGACTAACACCTAGGACATCAATGATGACATCACAAATATCATTGATGACATCACTGATGACATTTATTTATTTATTTATTCGTATTTGTTAAGCGCCCAGAACAGCCCTGAAGCATCGTGGCGCTGGTTACAGAAAAGCGAAACTTAGTACCTTAGTTACATCATAGTAGCATACACACATGTAAGTTTGACAATAAAAACATTAGCAGTGTGTTTGTTTGACTGTGGGTAGAAGAGGTTTTAGTTGAAGAGAGAGGTTTTGAGTTTTTTTCTAAAAGCTGTGAGGGAGCATTCTGCTCTTAGAGCGTGAGGGAGATTGTTCCAGAGTCTACGTGCTATGTAGGGGAAACCCCGACCTCCTGCTGTAGTCTTGTTGATGTGCGGTATCGTGAGTTGATTAGTGTAGCAAAGTCTTGTGGGTCTGGATGAGGCCGGTCTGTGGATAGTGTCTGAGAGATATGTTGGTGCAGTGTGATGGATGCATTTGTGGGTAGTGGTCAGTACCTTGAAGGTGATGCGGTCTTTGACAGGGAGCCAATGAACGGATTGTCTTGCGTGTGATATGTGGTCCCTTTTGGAGATGCTTAAGGCTGCTCTGAGAGCGTTGTTTTGGGTGACCTTAAGCTTGTTTAGGTTTTTTTCAGAGGTGCCAGCTAGAAGTGCGTTACAATAGTCAAGTTTAGCGCCTATGGTAGCTCTTGCTATTGACAGGCAATTTTCTTTGGTAAGGAATGGTTTGATAGCATTGATGAGTTTGGTGCTTAGTGTGGATGCGGAGACAATGGCATTGACTTGTTTGTCCATAGACAAGGTAGCATCAATGTAGACCCCTAGTGTTTTCACTGAAGATAGGACTGGGATGGTGCAGTTGTCAATGTTAAAATTGACATAGAGACTATCCAGCTTGGCAAGTGTAGACTTTTGGCCAAGGATCAGGATTTCAATCTTATCCCCGTTAAGACATAGGCTGTTAGTGGCCATCCATGCTTGAATCGTTGCGTATATATGTTTTAGGGCCAGGGCGTCTATGTGGTATGACCCAGTTAGGGGGAGGAGCACTTGTGTGTCGTCCGCGTAGTTGGTGTAGGCGATCCCAAGCGCATCCAGTTTATCGAAGAGTGGCTTTGTAAAGAGGTTGTACAGTGTAGGTGCTGTACAAGTGCCTTGTGGAACACCACAGTGAATTATGGATGGTGTTGCGTTGGACGTGTTTGAAAAAACTTTCATGGCCCTCCCTTCTGGAAAGGATGTTATCCTGGAGGTGGCTTGGTCTGAGAAATGTGCCGAGTGGGAGAGGTGTGAGGTGAGGGTCTTGTGGTCCACTAGGTCAAACGCCGCTGAGAGTCAAGTAGAAGAAGGGCGGGTTTGCCTGTGTCCAATATCTTAGTTATTTGGTTTTTAAGGTCCAGCAAAGCAGTCTCTGTTCCGTGGCCTTTGCGGAAGCCTGACTGTCTGGTACCAAGGCCAAGGATGGAGTTTGATTCAAGGTATAGTTGGATCTGACTATGTGCCACTTTATCTAGAATTTTGAGAAGGAAAGGGACTGTCGTTATAGGTCTATAGTTGTTGGGCAGCGCAGGGTCGAGGGTGGGCTTTTTTAGAAGTGGACGCACCCAAGCTTCTTTGAGACTGTCTGGTACGGAGCATGTTTTGAAGGAGGCATTAATAAATGCGGTAATGAGTGGGGCAAGTGGCTCAGCGCAGTCTTTGATAAGCTTAGGAGGGCATGTATCGCCTTTGCAGGTCGATGGCTTCAGATATTTCAGGATGTCCAGGACTTCTCGTTCTGAGAAGACATCACATGTGCATTTACTTTTCATACAAGGGGTTGTGAATGTAATCTTGACAAAAAAGTATCAGGGATTATCGGGAGATGAGTAATAAATTACGTTCTTCATCACGCACTGTAGTGTCTTAAAGAACATTCCATTGCAGTGTTCTTTCTAGTACAAGAACCTACTCATACAGAAATGTAGGTATTGGCTGGAGCATACACCACAGAGGTGCTATATTTGTAATTTTCCAAAGTTATACAATAAAACGGTGAATGCTTCTGTATTAGACTTTTCTGTACTTTGAAACATGTACTAAGTAGCTAATAATGCATCACTTACTACATATTTCTACTAATACACGCAAAACATGAATAGACTACAATGCATACAACTATGGGGCTTATATGTGTAGAGTAAAGTAAGCAAACAAGAGGCAGTATTATTAGCAAATGTGTATAATGTACATAATTGTATGCATGCACAAAAATGATTGCGGTGTTTCAGGCCTGCTTCTTCCTCTATATATGTACATCATAAGATGCAATTAACTTCTAAGGAAACTAGTTTAAGAACATGTGAGAATAGCAATATCTATAAATGTAATACCTTTTGAAACTTAAGTTTCTGCCTGTCAGTAAATAAACCCACCTGGCCTAGATATGGCAGTGAACAAAAAGAAGGGGCTAAACATGTGATGTCATCAGTGATGTCATCAATGATATTTGTGATGTCATCATCGATGTTCTGGGTGTTAGTCTTATCAGGGCATGGTGGTGGCGCGAGTTATGGTTGCTTAGCTTACCATAACTGGTGAATTTCAGGGGTTTTTAGATTTTACTTGTAACCATAATGTCCTTTTAACAACGTTTTTTACTGAATTTCACAGGTTTTTAGTAGGGCAGCTTGACCATACCGTCCCTTTTTAAGAAAGTTTTTTTGCTAAAGGTCATCGGTTTTTAGTAGTGGCACGTAACCATAATGTAAAGTAACTTCTGACTTAATTACACACCTTGCAGAGAATGGCACATGACCATATGCTAGCATACAGCACGGTGACGTGTCCGAGAAACTGCACACACTTAACAATAAGATGTATGCCTCGTGGACAGTGTGGAAATACATTTTATATTGATGTAGGAACGTCCACCTTCAACATTTCCCTTGCACAGCTCCAACACGTATTGGTAGTCAGCCATTACCAGTGTAGTACACATTATATACTTTTATCAAAAGGTCTAGTTATTTGAAAACAACATCAGCTAAGGCCATTCCTCCTTCCCAAAGAAACAGCACCGCTGCTGTAATGAAGGAGCATGAGAAACACTGCCCCTACCTTACAAATAACAAATGCACAACATTTTTAGCAGTCCACCTACCCCCCATATAACTTTTTGGTGCCTCTTTCCTCATTTCCGTTTGCAAAATTCCTTATTAGCTGTCCTACCAAAAAAAAACACCATCCGTAAACAAAGTAAATGTTCCTTTAAGAACCACCTTTCACAGTGTAAACATATTTAAAAAAAAAAAAAATTGCATACACTCCATCTACTTTATATTTCTCAGCAAAGGACATAGACGTAATAACATTTGCCATTAACTATCTAGATTTGCAAAGCAGTAACATGTGCTACTAAAAAATAGGATTTCTGGGTATAATCCGGCCTGCCTGCGGCATGCCGGATTAAAAAACAACATCCTTTTCCAAGATGGCCACCATAGAAAGGGAAGGCAGTTGTTCCCTACATGGGCCCTGTTCGCTTTCGATGGCAGCCTGCAAAAAGCAAAACTACGTGCCGTGACACAGAACCTGAAAATGAACATAAAGCGACGTACAACGTAGCACATTGCATTTTGAAATAATACTCTGGTTTTTAAAAGTAAACATTAACATTTTAGAATTTGTAAAGTAGTTTTATTTCACAAGAAACTGTCTGAGACCATCGGACTATGCCCATTCTCAATGAAATTGTAACATTGTCTCTATGTGCGTCATCGAAAATGTTAATGGTGAGTTACACGTTCTTTTCCCATAAGCAAAGTATGCGTTTTCAATAAAGCAACTGCTTTGTTCGCACAGTGATTTCCAAGACCTCGCCATGACCTTTGGCCTACACCACCATAAAACATGTTATGTTGCTCTTAATGGCCACTTCAGCGTACGGACAAAAGGGGCCTGCGCGATCATCCCACAAAATTGTGACCGACAGGCAGCCGGTCACGATCAGTTGCATCTGGCGTCCAAAGAAGTCATCACTCGGCATCTGGAATCCATGACGGGCACAGTGAAGCAGGATGTAGCTGGTCGGAAAACGTAAGAGAAAGTACGTATCGATACCCAGCCTTCAGCAAACAATTTCAAAACAGAAAAAAAGAATGTGGAAACTAATACAGAAATCGAAGTGGTCATACATGACATTTTAAGGAAATATTAGCGTTGAACATGGGTAAATCTAGTGACAGGCTACAAACGCAGAGAATCTGCACGCTCCATAAGTCTTAAAAAAATTACACCTACACAGAAAGATGTTACTTCAGTTACAAAGCCAAAATGAATGTTCAAATAACAAAAAATTACATCTTCTCATTTCAAAAAAGACCAACATAACGTGCAAAGTGATACACAAAGCGATGTGGTCAAACATGACATTTTAAAGAAGAAATAGTAGCGTTGAACAAGTGTAAGTCTAGTCATAGCCTACAAACGCGTAGAATCTGCACTCTTCGTAAGTGAAAAAAAATGACAACTGCACAGAGAGATAATACTTCAGTTATATTGTCAAAATGATTGATCTGGTAATAACAAATTTAAACTCGGTCCGGTGTAGAGTCATCAAAATGAAACTTAAATGATGTTTACCGCCTCCATTGGTGTTAGATAAAGTCAGGCAGCAATGTACTTGCACCAAAGATTCTACGTGAACTGATATTTCATGTGCCTTACGAACATTTTAAAAACATAACATTAGCAAATGGTATTTTTTTGCAAACTTTCACTCCCTGCATTGTGGCTTAATTTTCCCTTTTGCTCAAGGTCAAAAAACAATTGACCCTTATGGGTTTAGTGGAATTCGTGGGCCTACCGAGCTCGCAACCAAAAAAGCACATCAAGTGACCGTCACTCAGAATGCAAATACATTCTCACTTTGCAACAAAATATGAGAATCCATTCATGAGAACCTCTACTCCCATATCTTATAGCAAGTTTCCTGGGTCTGCGAGGCTCTCGCCAGTTTAGGGATTTTCCTCCATAACCGTTCCCAATCCGATTGCTCCAATTCCCTGCCCACGAAGCCTTCCCACCTCTCCATAAACGCCCAATGCGGCCTTGGAACCGCCCCATCTAGGATCTTATAAAGTTGTGAAATGAGGCCCTTCGAACCATCATTGGTCGTCAAAAATGTTTTCAAAAGAGGTCAGCGGTCTAGTGGCCGCCTCCTTATTCGTGGGGTGTTGGAGCCAATGCCGCAACTGAGAGTATCTTAGCCTTTCCCCCTCCCCCAGCGCGAAGTCCCTTTTACAATCCACAAAAGTACTGATCTCCCCACCTATGAACATGTCTCGTATCCACCGGCAGCCACCCTCCCGCCAGTTCTTAAATGCCCCTTCCTCCAGGCCGGGAGTAAAATCTTTATTATTGAAAATAGGAGTGAAGGGGGAAGGGAATGTTGTGATTTCCTTGCGTCGGACCAGACTATCCCAATTATCTGCGACCAATTTGGTGATGGAACTCCCCGGCCGATGTTGCCTAGGTAGCCATAAGACCTCCCCTAACTCATGTCTCGTAACCGCCCTGTCCATCTGCACCCAAGTATTCTAAATACATTTTAACACAGGCGCAGTAATTCTTCGCCGTATATTGAGCATCAACTTCCAATTTACCGTATGGCTTTGGTGACAGTAAAACACCACTTGTTGACTTCCTGCTTCTGCATCCCATCCCAGCCTAGTTAACACTCACCTTCCGAAACAGTATTTCATAAGTGAAAGAAGTGCAATGGTGTCTTGTTTTATATGTGTTACCGCCGATGTTGGCGTACACCAAAACACGAACAAAAAATGGCAGGTGCAGCGAAAGAATCTGACGCGCTTCACGCTGTTCCACAACCAATCAGTGAATGCATCACATGTCCGCGGACATGACACTACAGATTAGCCAATCGATTTCTTGTCCGCGCAGCGAACAGGAAAGTGTGACCGCGGAGCGGACATAGATATCACACATTTTTTTCAGACATACTTTTGGGTCGTTTTAAAGGAAACTACTGGACAGATTGTCACCAAATTTACAAAAGCACGCTTTTCGAGACCAAGCTCCTGCCGCAAATGTCAAAAAACTTCACCAAACTTTGCAAAACAATTCAGAGTGGCCCATATACTTTTTTTTGCAGAGTTTGGTGAAGATTCGTCCAGGGAGACCGGAGTTATAAGCCGCCCAAAAAGTGCTCTTCCTATGGAAACAGCAACTTAACCATAACTACACAGCCACTACCATGGCTGTGTAATACCCTCAGAGTGAACCTTACCAGTATTGTGGACTCAGGACAAGTAGCCTTGCGTATGCTGCTCAATCTCTCAGCGGCTTTTGATTTCGTCGATCATGCTTTGATTCGACAAAATCGCTAAATGCTCTAAACGAGCATTATCATGGTTGGCATCCTTCCTGGGCTCTAGATTTGCCAGGGTGACCTCTGGTGGAGGATTTCAGTCTCCATCGGAAGTGCTATCCTGTGGTGTTCTGCAGGAAGCCTGCCTTTCGTCGACCCTGTTAAATCTGTGCACCCGCCCTCTCTTCAACCTCCTGGATGATCGTGGCATTAAATATACCAACTATGATATGGCATTTATAACACGCCTATACACAAGTGTTTCAAGGCGACTATGCCGATGATACTCAGGTGGTCTTATAGTTGACGGGTGATTATGACAGAGATTCGCAGAGCCTTGATCAGGTATATGACTTGATCCATAGATGAATGAATACCAACTCTCTCACCTTAAATGACAGCAAAACAGAGCTTATGCTAGTTGGTTCTAGTCAGGGCTTGTCTAAATTAGATGCTAGGTACTGCCAATTTTCTATTGCAGATTGCATCATCAAAATAAGCCCATGGGTGAAAACTATTGACATCATTTTAGATGCTAACCGTAATATGAAAAAAGCGTCTCACGCATTAAGTCCTCATGCGCTTACACTATCAACCTTATTAGACAGATTAAGCCGTACTTGTCTGATGTTAATTTTGCAGCGCTTGCCACTGCACTTGTAAATTCAAGAATTGACTGCTGCAATAGTCTTCTTGCTGACATGTCTAAAAACAATGTGACGATGCTACAAGTCGCCCAAAACAGTGCCGTCAGAGCGGATTGTGGACTGGCGAGAATTGATCATGTCCCTCAAGCTCGCTGAACCTTGATTGGCTCCCGGTGAAACATTGCATTACTTATAAACTGCTATCCTTGACCTTGCCTGACTAATCAAGCTCCTGTGTATTTGACAAGGTGAATACGGAAGGGTCCTATTGTTCGTTCTCTTCAATCTAATGGCCTCATCAGACAATTCCTGCCTCGATTCAAGCTACAGAGTTTTGGTGGCACCAGCTTTCATGTGTATGCCCCTCTTCTCTGGAACTCTTTTCCACTCAATCTGAGAAATATTGCAGACCTCCTTCACTTTTAAAAAGGCTATTCAAAACCTTTTTCTTCAATTCTAGAGACTAGCAGGTTGTCCTGATCCACCTGCTTAAACCCGTACCTGAGCAATGCTCCCTGACGAGACTATCTGCAATGTTTGTACTTTTGTTATGTGTGCGCACTGAGGCCTTTGGGCATGATGTGCTATGTAAGAAATTAATGGTTCTACGTGATTTCGCCGACCTTTTTTGGTTGTGGTACTTTTCATCGCCGGATTTTACATCGCCAGAAACCGTGTTTTTGGTTTGTTTTTTTATTCGGGGGGGGGTTCCCCCCAGACCTCCCATTACTATTAGAATAATACCCCAACCCCAACAAAACACCCGCCAAAATAAAAATAATAAAAAACGGGGTTTCTGGCGATGTAAAATCAGGCGATGAAAAGTACCATGACCAAAAATAGGTCGGCGAAATGCGTGTATACCGAAATTAATAATAATAATAATCCCTGCTGCTCCCTTACCACCATTTGCAGTTTTCCAGTAGACCTGTGTGGAATGGTCAAGTAAGATTTCTTGTTAACTTGTACAGCAACTAGCAATCATTCAATATAAAGGGGAACTAAAGGCAATTGGTAAAATGGCCCTGAATTGCTTGGTTCAACCCCTTTGGGAGTAAAGGGGTAACAATTGAGTTTTGACGTCACCACATCCATCTTGATATCCACTTTAATCCTCAAAGTTTACCCATTAGTACAGGAACAGGATAACCCAGCTAACAACCATGGCGAGCATTCAATATGCCAGGGCCATTGTATACCCCTGCATTCACACTATACCAATGGAATATACACACCTGCCTTCACACCATGCTCTGGGTGCCATTGTTGCCCAGCTAGTAGGCAAAGTAAAAAAGCAGGGTCCCTAACTGCAGGCTGGTCGACATAAAGCAATTCTACATAAAGGGGTTATTGCACCCTCAAGGGACCACATATGGTGTCATGGATGTCGCGTTCCGTACCCCTTCATCTGAGCTGTAAAGGGTGAGGAGTGTGCCGTGTGGAACCCCAAACTGTACAATGGTATGGTCCGAGGGGGATATGGTGGGAATTACACATAGTTGGGCATATCGGCTGCTAGGGGACTTCTTTTTTCCTTCTCTCCCCAGGCCCAAGGACCCACCTGCATCCACTGGCATCATTTTTACAAAGTAAAAGTTGGGAGAAGTAACATTGCACACCCTTAGATCCTGATTTTATGCCACATAAACAGGATCAAAAGGCTACAATTGTGTAATCTCATAGAAAAGCAGTTAAGAGGCAAGCAAACGGAGGTGCAAGGGTAAAAGGGCAGAACATATGAATCACAGTTGTAATCATCATTGTTTTTTTTATTTAATTTTTTTTATAACTGTTTATTGAATTTTAACAACATAACATAGAGAAACGTACACGCATAAGACATGAATCAGCGGTATACACGTTGAAGGCAATTATCCATAGCAACAGGGCCCGTAGGGCCGAGGACTGTAAAACATCAATAGGACAAGGCAGGCAAACAATGCTAGCAGCGTTACCGGTGTACCCCCACCCGCGGGGCTCATTGAGCGTCTAGCCATTTACCCCATATTTTTTCGAATTTGCGTGGACAGCCCCTTGCATTATAGATCCGGCGCTCTGAGGTTGCGCACCTGTCCAACTCATTAGTCCAGCGGTTCAGGCTCAGTGGTTCGGCAGATCCCCAATTGGCCGCAATAAGTCTTTTGCCTGCCCCCAATGCTATTGCCAAAAACATTTTCTCATATTTGGACAGGTCTACTTCACCCCCAATGCCCAAGAGTATCATCTTGGGGTCCCTAGGGATTGGTGTCGCCAGAGCGGCTGAGATTGTGTTGACACAGCCCACCCAGAAGGCCTGTATCGCCTGACAGTCCCATATCATATGGTAGAAGGTGGCTGGTTCAGTTCTGCATCGGACACATGTCCCGTCTTCTATTTCACCCCATCTGGCCATCGCAGTGCGTGAGTGGTATGAACGATGGAGAATCCTCAATTGTATTAGTCTGAGCTTGGATTCTGTCCCAATTTCTCTGGGGGACATTAACGCCTCCACCCAATCTTCAGGTTCCCGGGGGCCCAGGTCCCTTTCCCACTTTGCCTTTAGCCCGTCGTAATGTGTAGCCCCGAATGAGTTAAGGGCCTGATAGAGAGTGGAAGTGACCCTAGAGGAGATGCGCTGTGGAAGGATATTGGTCTCGATGGGAGAGCAGGGAGGTACGACCGTAGTGTCGGGGAATTGGGTGCGGATGGCGTGGGATAGTTGCGCATGCCGGAACCGGTCCATGGGTGCCAGGTCGAATTGTTCGCGCATGGTCTCAAAGCTCAGGAGGCGACCCTCTTGTATAACGTGTGCTAATGTGTGTATTCCTTTTGCCAGCCAGTGACCGAAGGAGCCCATTTTCACTAGTTCCGGGAGGAGCGCATTGTGCCATATGGGTTGCGACAGTGTTGGCTCCTCTTCCCAGCCGATTAGTTTGTGTGCGGCCCGCCATGCGCGCCGGATGTGGTGGGTCATTTTGGGCAGCACCGGGAGTTGATCGTGGGTGGCATAGAGGGTTTGGAGCGGTGTTAGCGGGGACATGGTCTCTAGCTCTATACGGGTGCGCGGGAGTGTGGGATCCGCGTGGATCCAGTCATTCACCACCCCTATCTGTGTGGCCAGGTAATAGGTGTGTATGCAGGGTAAACCGATGCCACCCTCCCACACCGACCTCTGGAGCGTATCAAGGGCAATCCTGGATTGTTTCCCGCCCCATAGTAGTGTGCGCAGGGTCTTGTCAATGAGTGCGAATGTTTCTCGGGGGATGGGGAATGGGGCATTTTGGAGGACATACAATAGTCTTGGAAGGGTCATCATTTTGAATAATGCGGCCCGGCCCAATAGTGATAGGGGAAGAGATTGCCAATGGGGGGTGTCTCTGTTGAACCGCTCTATGACTGGTTGTATATTAAGCCGGGGGAACCCGTCAAGCGTCTGGTCGAGTCGTATACCCAGGTATTTGAGTTCCCTGATAGAGACGTGATATGGGCAGGCCTCTGGGATCGCCGACTCGCCACCCTGAATCGGGAAGAAGATGGTTTTGGCATCATTAACCTTCAAGCCTGCAAAGTATTGATATTCCCTGAGTATGCGGGAGATCACCGGGCATGAGATACTCGGGTTACTGAGGTATATGAGCAGGTCATCCACATAGAGCGAGAGGCGGTCTTCTCCCCCTCCCGGCCAGACGAAACCAGTCCAGTTGGTGTTAGCTCTAAGCTCAATCGCTGGCGGCTCGATGGCAAGGAGGAAGAGGAGTGGAGACAGCGGGCATCCCTGTCTCGTGCCCCGACCCAGGGGGAAAGGTTTGGAGGACCTGCCGTTCACCCTCACCGTGGCCTCTGGGGATGCATATAAAAGTTTTCCCCATATATAAATGTCTGCCTCAGGTTCATCCTAGCCATGATCTCCCACAAAGCATCCCACCCCACAGAGTCAAAGGCTTTTTCGAAGTCTACCACCAGGAGGGCGAGTGGGGCTGGTATTTCCTTTGCCCTGGACAGCGCCAATTGGACTCTGCGTAAGTTCATCCGAGTTGATTTATTGGGCATAAATCCACATTGGTCTGGGTGGACGAGGGTCTCCATCACTTGCAGCAGTCTGTTAGCGAGTGTTTTGGCGAGGACCTTCGCTTCACCATTGATCAAGGATATCGGACGATAGGAGGCGCATTCCTCCGGGGGTTTCCCAGGCATATGTATGACAACTATGCATGCCTTCCTGAGGTCTGGGGGAAGTGCTCCTAGTTCCTCGCTGCGTAGAAACATGCGGTGCATGTGGGCAGGTAGCATGCCCCCGAGGCACTTCCACGTTTCAGTTGGGAACCCATTGGGGCCCGGAGTTTTCCCGGGTTGGAGTTGCGCCAGTGCATCTTGTACCTCGGTGTCAGTGATGTCAGCATTCAGGAGATCAGATTGGTGTTGCGGGAGTATCGGAATCTCGATGTGATCGAGGTATCGAGAGGGTTCAACTGATGGATTCCCAATGGGTGGGGGATAAAGATTTTTGTAATAGGTGGCGAATGCCTCGACGATATCCGAGTCTTCTGTCAACAATGTCCCATCCAGAGATCTGATTGCCCTTACGTGTCCCCTGCTTTGCACGTGTCTCTCCAACCAGGCCAGAGTCTTGTTAGCTCTGTCGCCCCTTTCATATATTTGGCTCCGGACTAATTGGTGGGCAGTTCGTGCGTTGTCTAGGGACAGGTTACTGCGGGCGTCTTGCGCCGTGATCATCGCTTCCTTTGCTTCTTGGGTGTTTTGTATAAGGATTTGTCGCTCACACGCGTGTTTCTGCTTCCCTGATCTTCTGGACTTGGCGTTGTTGGTAGGCGGAAACCGTCGAAATAACCTCCCCTCGTAGGACTGTTTTGTATGCCTCCCAGATCGAAACCGGGCAGTTCACCGAGCCCTCATTAATTTTGAAATATTCCGTTGTCCTCTTTTCTAGCTCCTCCGCAATTTCAGGGAGTCGGAGATTATATGCATTTGGGCGCCAATTACGGTCCGGGCGACAGGAGGAGTTTTTGAGAGTTAAAAGAAGCGTGGAGTGGTCCGAAATTCCTCTCGCGAGGAATGCAGCGTTGAGAAGCCTGTGGGTCATGTTGCGTGGGACGAGGGCGTAGTCGATCCTGGAGAATGATTTGTGGACACCTGAGTAGAAGGAGAACCCTGCCTCGTCTCCATGAAGTATGTGCCATGCGTCCACCATTCCTGAGGCCTCGGCGAACGTGGTGAGCGGCGTAGAGGTGGGGCATGTTCCCGCTCGCCTGTAGGTCCTGTTGACTGTGATGTCCATTACTTCGTTAAAGTCCCCTCCGAGCACCCACACGTCAGCCTCCTCCTCCAGGAGCAAGCTCTGAAGCTCGGCGAGCAGTTCTTTCGTCAGCGTGGGGGGGGGGGGCATAAATTGCTGCCAGGCCCCATTTCTCTCCCCAGATGTCCGCTAGCATCAGTACATAGCGGCCCGGGGGTCCACCCTGATCTTCCTAACCTGGAGAGGGACTCTCTTGTGAACGAGAATCATTGTGCTCCTGGCTCCTGTCGTGAATCCGGCATGGTAGACATTCGGGTAGTTGGACCTTTTGAAAAAGTTGGTGTTTGTGCCTATCAAGTGCGTTTCATTTAAGAGGGCAATGTCCGGCGAGTGTCGGTTTAGGTACTGGAGCACCAGTCTCCGCTTTATGCTAGAGCCGAGGCCATTGACGTTCCAGGACAGTATTGTCACCTTGTTGGAGTTCATCCTGTCTGCGTGAGTCTATTTGGTGGGTTAGCCAGGAGGATTAGTGGCCGTTGCGTTTTTCCCCCGGGGACGTAGGTCGTTTTCCTCTCGGGGGGGGGGGGGGCATCCGGGGGCCGCTTCGCACTGGAGCGCCTGAAGGCTGACAGGTACTTGTGTCTCTGGTCCTGGCCCAAAACAGTATTTGTTTGCCTTGTCTGCTCTCGTCGGTTTCCATCTTTCTTTTCTCGTGATTCCGTTTCCTCGATCCCTCAGAACTCCCCCCCCCACCCCCCCGCCCCAACTGGGAGCACCTGTCGCCCAAACATTGAATTTATAACTTGGTGAACTTAAACTGCGTCGGGATGACCCGTCCTAGGGTGGTAGCCCTTGTGGAGACTGCGGTACCTGAACGGTGGCGGCCGCAATGATGTAGTTTCCGTGTTGTCACGTGGCAAGTTCGGTTCTGTGGTGCCCAGACCTCATCCGTTCTCTGTGGTATTTTGGGTGGGACGCTGTGGCGATGCGGTTTCCGGGTCTATCTGGGTGAAGGGTGGCGAGCGCTGCCCGGGCCCGGATTTGCGCGCAGGCGGTCCGGAGGGGGAGCATCGGGCCATGGGCCCATTGAGGATCTGTGTTTCGAGCCAATCCCATGCTTCTTTGGGATTGTGGAATAAATGGGTCGTGCCCTCGTGGTGGACCTTGAGTATCGCCGGGAAGAAGAGAGCAAACTTAATTGACAAGGAGTGAAGTTTCTTCTTGACATAGTCGTATGACTGGCGGGCCTTCTGGACCTCTTTGGTATAGTCTGGGAAAAACCCCACTCTATAGCCTTTGTATGTGATTGGGCCGGAGGCCCGTGCCATCTGCAGGATAGCGTCTCGATCTCGGTAGTTGAGGAGGCGAGCTATTATTGTTCTAGGCGGGGCTCCTGGGGGGGGGTCTCCCGGTGGGTACCCTATGTGCTCTCTCGATAGAGAACAATTTCGACAATTTCTTGGGGGCGAAGACATGAGGTAGCCAGTCCTCTAGGAAAAGTTCGACACTAGGGCCTTCCTCTCTCTCCGGGATCCCGAGAATCCTGAGGTTGTTGCGGCGTGCCCTGCCCTCACTGTCTTCGGCCCGGTATTCAAGTTGGTTGACTTTCTGGGCGATTATGGCTAGTTGTTGTTCCAACTGGCGGACGTTATCTTCTGTGTCCGACACCCTTTGTTCCGCTTCTCCGACCCTGGACGACAGGTTGCGGAGATCCTGGCGTAGGAGAGATACTTCCGTGGAGACACCTCCTATTTTAAGTTCCAGCGAAGTTCTCGAGTCCCCAATTGCCTTCATTAAGTCATTCAGGGAGAGTTGGGGGTCCTGAGTTCCTTCCATCTTGCCTGCTTCCGCCGGGTTTTGTGTCTCCTGGCGGGAGGGGGCCTCCACTGTGTAAAGGTCCATTTTACTCTGCAGGGTTTGCCGCTTGACCTTGTCTTTGCCCATGGCCGAATCGGTAGTTTATGTGAGAATTTAGGCCCGGGTGGGTCGTGTGGATGCCCCGCGGGGGTCACCGAGGGGACCAAGTCGGGGTGGGCTCGCCGGTCGTTATCTTCTGCCACTCTGTCTCTGTTTCGAAGCACCGGCAGGGACAGGGGCTGCGTGGGTTGCTTAAGCGCCAATCCCCAGTTCTGGGTGGTCTGGTATACTAGTTGGAGAGTCTGTGGTCCACTGGCGGGGGGGGGCTTCTTGTAGTTGCATACACGTGAGGACCGTGCCCACCGTCTCGAATGTGTACTGTTCCTGAGTGGATTGAGGCGCAGAGGGGCGCTGTCACACACACCCCACCACGTGCACTTCTATAGGAGTGTTATCTTCCCAGGGTCCTGGTTGTAGGGTGACGGCCCGTTCTCCCAGCTGTAGTGGTGTCCAAGGCCCTCAATCTGCAGCGGTCCGGTAGAGCTGTGGGGGTGGGGGTTGCTCCAATGCTCGCCCCCACCGGGAGCCGTTCCCCTTTTGTGGGATATGTGTCTAGAACTTTTCGCCAGTGGGGCTACGGGTCCTGCAGTAGGGGCCTTCGCACCTCCAGCAATCGTGTTCCAGAGTTGCCGCTTTGTGGCCAGTCCTCCGGGCCTTTTAAGCCCTTTCGCAGTGTGAGGGTGAGGTTATGCGCACCAGTACAGGGTGCTCTTAGAGGTGGAGGTAGAGAGCGCCTTCAGTCCCCTTCACCCAGCTCCGTTGTAGTCGTGGGAGGGGGGGGTGTGCCCCTTCCTTCGTGCGGGGTGCTGTCCCTCAATTTGTTGGGTGGAGGGGGGAGGCTCCACGTACCTTATCGGTATTGTTGGGGGGAGCGCGACACTGTGTTGTCCGTGTCTGCGTCACGGCTCAACCCCGGATGCTGCAGTCTCACCAGTGGTGGGGGGGAGGGGCGGAGAGGTCTCGGCTCTGTGCCTCGTCCCCCGTCCTCTTCCTCTCATATGCCGTCCGGTCCGGCAGCATGGGCAGGCGTCCGGCTTTCTTGCGTGGCACGGGGGGAGAGGGGCTCCGGGCCGCAGCCTGTAGATGTCGATTCGGGGCCGTCTTCTGCCTTCTATGAAGTGCTCGCACCTCGATGGCTCAGGGGGGGAGGGGCGGAGCGGCTGCTCTGCAGCCGCACGGCAATGGCGGCAAGTCTCGCACCAGCGAATCCGGGGTCGCGTTCTTCGCCTTCCCGGGACCGATTTCGCCCCAGGTCGCAGCTATTGTTGCCTGGAGACGTCCGCCACCGGGGTGCTGTGTCTTGAGGTCGGGTGGTTCCGATATGCGGAATAATTGCAGGATATATTCAGCGGCCGCCGGGAGCCCGAGACGATTAGCTCTTCATGCGCGGCTCGCGCATGCGCAGTCCCCGTAATCATCATTGTTGATCCTTAAATTACCTCCTGCTTCTAGTTACTGTTATAAGGAAAGCCTGGTATCAAACCGTGATCACAGTTCAAGGGTGTTTATTGAACTTCAATGGATTGGATGAACGCTTATCTAACCCTAAATCTAAGGATGGGAGCAAGCTACAACAATCAAAGTTAAATAACACAGTCCTAGTGGAGTCTTGTCAAAATAAAATGGGCCTATACTAATAAACCTATTGCCGATCCTTACTTCTAAATATAAATGGTGTGGGGGAAATGATGTATGCAAAAGAAAGGGTGTTCAAGAAACAATGTCAGGACAGCTGGACAATTAGCTTCCCTTCCCCACGTTTTCAGCACGGGGCAAGGCGGCACACTCGAGCTTAGCACAGACCCTGACTTCTCCAGCACAAGGATGCAGTTCAGGATATACACAGGGCCTTCTGCGACAGTCTCTTTCCGTTCAAAAGTCTCTGCTTCATAGAATGCCATGGAATACAAAACCATGCTTAATGTTCACTTTCTTCAGGATTCTTCAAGACTTACGCTTTCATTCAATTTCAGGTATATCTTTCACCTTGGGTCTCCCTCATCCGGGCTTGGACCCTCTTCTTACTTAGTTTCCCAATGGGTCTCTCTCGATCAGGCTCGGACCCCTTTCTTAACTTACAAGACACAATAGATCTCCCTCAGTCGGGTTCAGATCTTTGTATTCAAAAGTTACACTAGATCTCCCTCAGTCGGGCTCAGATCCTGGTATGTTTCACTTTAAATCAAAGACTTTTGACTGTGCAAAGGATTTTACTTATGCCCTAGCAGGTCCACTTTGATTCATTCTTACTTGATTTCTACTCTTGGTTTTCACATTTACGTATGACTGTTCCTTTTGCCACTTCTTTATGGGATAAATCAGTTGGAGACCTTCGATTGGTCACACGTGGTGCCGGACCACTCTGCTACCTCTTAGTTCACGTTAAATGTTCAGTTTATCAGCCGCTTGGCTTTCACTTGCATCTTTTCATCAAACGCTTCAACTTTCGTTCTTTTGTGTAACAATGTTGCTGCTTGCAACCTTCGATTAACACAGACCGGCCTTGTGCAGTTTCCTTCAACTCACCGGCTGTGTTGATTTCTCTGCTGGCTGCTTTGATCTCGGAGCCAAGGACTATACCACAGTGGCTGCTGCTCCTCCCCGACTCGGCCAGTCATGCAGGAGGCCCCAGGATATCTCGGACACCTAATGCAGGATTCTTTGGTTTTTCACCTTGGCCTTACACGTGCTGTTTATAAGTTCCTAGGAGTATAACAATCATTTGTCAGAAAGGTCAGGGTTAGCTCCCTCCTTGTTCTCCTTTCACGCTCTGCCTTCTGTCCATCGCCTCAGCTGCTGCCTCTGAAGAACTGTTCCTTTGTGTGCTCTTACTCGCTTCAAGTGTGCTCTCGTGCTGTGCCTTTTATCCATGTGGGGAAGTGTAATGGGAATCAGGTGTGAGTCGTTAACGACGATTGCCTGACTCTGCCTGACCATGGTACTGGGATATGTCAGATGGAATGCCTATGTGTAAGTCTGCCTTTCCAGAGAGCGTACTGTCTGTGTAGAAGTGTTCGTGCAGGGAAGGGGGCGAGTTAAAGTCCCCAAGTATGCTACCTGGTCGGAGGAGATAGAGGTGTTAGAGGGAAAGGGATACCACGTCTCGCCATCAGGTGTCCCACTTCCACTCCTCAAGGACCCCTCACCCAGGTGATCCTCCCGTACTGGTCCACCCCCAGGGTCTGGATCCAATAGCGATGGCCTTGCCCTGGCCACCTGGATGACAGATCCCTGGGGACTGGGTCGTGAGACACCCTCTGGTTTCTCACACTGAGCACATAATGCTTTCATCCTTCAGTTCTTGACAAAGGTTCCTTTATTTGCACTACTGTGGTTGCTAGAGGCTTGGTGGCTTGGAGATGGCTCACCGCAAAGCAGATTACCAGATCCATTCGTATTGCAAGGCAAACTATGTGGATTTAAATTCTGCACCCCCCACCTTCTCCCCCTTACACAAAGCACAATGAGTTTCTGCTGGACATTCAAAGGCTATTTATTTCTGGCTATCAGACCTTTTCTTGCCTTTGTCCCCATTCCTCTTCTGCGAGATACAATAATAGCTCTTGACCTTCTAAACTACGCTAAAAGCCTGGCCTTGAAATAAGGTGTGCGCTTTTTTTTCTTTTTGCTCACTTGTGCAGCCTTCTTCCTGATACCACATCTCATGGAGCTCAGATTTGCAATCTATACAAAAAAAAGACAAATTTGAAGGCTGACTTGGAGAAAAGATCACAAATGTTTTTAATATGTTTAGTAACAATCGCATATTCACTGCACTCTGAGGATAATTTAGACACAGTACAATTGCACCTGAGGTCATTAATCGCTAAAGAGATTATTATGGCAGAAAAAGAACGCTTCTTAGCCATGGGGTTTGAAGTCAGACACAGGCCCCTCAATAGTCTCAAGTGTTACACCAATTTATCCAGATAAGAACTGGATGGTGCTTGGTTTGGCTGGAACGCGCTATATGGACATATATAGCTCAATAGGGTATACACAGGATCCGACGTATAAGAGGATGGAGGGCTCCTGGATGAAAGGTGGCAATAATAAATGGGAACAAGATCGCAAGGAAACACACCATACATGATTGTCTAACAGGTCATTGGCTTCCTGGAACTCTAGGGGCTCCAGGAACATTATAAGTAATCAAGATCTGTTTTTGTCATTTGATATAGTGTGTTTGAAAGAAACCCTCCTCCAGGATCCTCCTATCATAAAGGGTTTTGAAGTTGTATATAGCAAGGCCCTACTGGGAGAAAAGCGGAGACCTTATGGTGGCCTGCTGACAGCTATCAAACGATCGCAAGGGGTTTAAATTCAAAAATTGAAATTGATAGGGCTGATATGTTGGTGGCACTTTTGGTCTGGCGGGAAGAGGAGTTTGGCACACCCAGCAATTGCTTATTGGTAAATGTGTATTTTAACCCACAGAAAGAACAATTGGAGGATGCTCTTTCTGCTCTTTCCTTCACATTATTGGGAGAGTTTCTGGAAGAAGGGGCTTCACTTATAGTGGTGGGTGACTTTAATGCGGAATGCCTAGAGGATAAGTGATATATGGCACAGATTAGAAAGTCTGTGGCAAAGGACTCTCGTGCTAGGGGTAAAAGAATGTGAAGTCTGGGACTTGGTAATAGTGAATGGGAAATGCCCAAGGGGATATTCCACAGAATTTTTCATGGCACAACGGGCTCTGGAAAACCACATTAGATTATGTATTTGTTTCACAGGACTTAGAACTGAGGGGGGGCTCCGTGGTAATAGTTTGAATTTGAGCGATCATTCCTTGCTGGTGTACAGCATTGCTTTGCCTATGAAAAAGGACAATGCTGTGCAATTAACAGTGGAAATAAACCCCAGAAACTCGGAGGTCAGATGGGCACCAAAAATGGCTACGGTCTTTCTTGGGAGGATCTCTAGCCTCCCTAAAGATAGGAGGGTCTTTTTGGGTTCTGCGGTAGGTTTCCCTGTTATAATAGGGGAGGTTCTAGGCAGTTTAACTAAGGACAGAAATCTAAAGAAAGGGGGGGGACAAATGGGGTCACTCACTTTGACTTGGAGTTAAAGGCTCGCAAGAAACAACTGCATAGAGAAGTTAGGAGGCTAAAGAAGGCCTCACTAGTTGGTTACAACAAGGACGTACGCAGGACAAGGCAGGAGTACAGAAACTGGGTGAAGGGGTGGCAATTTGTATTGTACATCAATGATGCAGAAATGATGATGAGGGCTTGTATGGCAGGGAATAACACAGGCCGATTCTGGCAGTTAATAAAGCTTCAAGGGAGAGAATGTTTTGTACAGTCTCACTCCATTTCAGAAGAAACTTGGGTGAAGCATTTCTTAGAATTGTATTTGAAACCAGGGGCCAACAGTCCATTAGTGTGGTTTCAGGCCAGGTGGACGGGGGCACTCAAATGGGATCTGGAGGACATTATCTGATAAAAAAGGAGCAAGCGTTCTAACGCCCCGGGGCCTGATGGCCTTTCTAACCTGTAATTCAAAGATAATTTGGATATCTGGCCTAAAGTACTATCAGATCTATTCTCCAGTATCCTTGTTAATGAAGTGTTCCCTGATACTTGGTCTGCTGCAACCAAAATTTTGATTTTCAAAGGTGGAGACAGGTCGGCCCCTTCATTTTATAGGCCCATATCCCTTTTGGACGCCTCGAACAAAGTATTTGCAAAAATACTCCTTAAATAACTACAAAAGTGGGCATGTGAATCCAACTCACTTGATGTTCATCAGGTGGGGTTTCGCCAGGGCATGGGCACGGCCCTAAATAGTTTTACTTTGGATTTACTTGCACACCAAGCTAAAGCCCAAGCGAGACCAGTTTTTGTAGCCTTTTTGGATATCAGCAAGGCCTTTGATCATGTAAACAAGGCCTTCCTTTGGAAAAAGTTGCATGAACGAGGCTGTCCACCTGCGTTGGTGGGCATACTGGAGGCCCTGCATACAGGTACAAGAATCAGGGTTAGGCTGGATGCCTTTTTTGGATATTCGGTATGGATCCAAACTAACAGGGGCTTACGTCAGGGATGTGTGTTGGCCCCTTTTCTTTTTTGCTTTTACTTATTGGGCATAGCGGACTACTTGGAAAAAGTAAGAACAAATCCACCAAGACTAGGAGCCTTGGTGATGCAATACTTATTGTACGCTGATGACATTGTATTATGCGACCCAGCGGCCATAGGCCTTCAAAGAGCCTTAGTGGCAGTAGAAGAGTTTATGGAAAGCTTGGACTTGGCGCTAAATACAGTGAAATCAAAGGTACTGGTGTTAAAAGGTGGTGGAAAAAAAAATGCAAAATGACACCATGCTCATTAAAATCTGGTAGCCTTGAGGTGGTCTCTAAATTTGTGTATTTAGGCTCACCGATTTATAATTTGGATGGGCATGAGCTTGTGGCAGACCTTAAGGCTAATTTGCTTGGTGCTCTCGTTAAACTACGACTATTTGATGCTAAATTTGGGAGATTTTCGGTTCTCTCGGTTCTAAAATTGTATAAAGAGCAAATGATCCAGAAATTGATATATGGAGCTCATACCAGAAGTAGACGAATGGATTGGCCTAAATTAGAGGGTTTAATCTGGCGAGAGCTCCTTCATCTACCCAAGTCCATCCATTAGTGGGGATCCTTTATGAATTAGGACAACTGCCAATTCAAACTATGATTCACTGGGGGAAGTTACAGCTGTTTTCAAGTTTGTTGTTACCACCGGCTGCCTCCGTTTATGAGGGATTGAATCGAGTATGGAGCAAAGGCGGTTGCAAGGTATTGGAAGATTGGGCCTCTGGTTGTACAAAAATATTCGATGAAACAGGTATATCTTTAGATGTATTGAGATACACACCAAAATTGGCTAAGACAAAATTGTTTAGACACGTGTGGTGCAAATTAAAAGAATCCTTAGTCCAGCACAAATGTTTTGGGGATCATTTCGACCAGACTATTAAAAATTTCAATACGCCTGCTCCATACTTGAAAAAGCACCCCTCATGGCACTGTAGGTCCCAAATGCTGAGATTTAGGCTGACTTTAGTGTTAACACAAGAAACCCTGGGCCGGCGAAACAATATTCCCCGGGACTAGAGACTGTATCGTCATTCTTACACACACAGAGACTCTGAAGCATTTGTCTGTCCAGTGTTTGACCTTGTTGTCTTTGCGTAATGAAATGTTATCTCTGAACTTTATGCCTACAGAAGAAGACCTTTGGAGAAGGATTTTAAATTGTAATGAGTTGAGCTTGTCCAGTTCTTAAAGGCTTGTGCGGTTGATTTTTAGACTGAATGTTCTTAATTTCTTTTTTTTCCTTCTTAAATGATGATCTTAATGATGATGAAATAATGTATGTTAATGTTGTGTATTAAAAGTATATTTTTTGTACTGTAAAACACAATAAATAAATATTCACTGCACTCTGCATTTTGTGTATTTTGTGTATATAGTGGTTACATTACCCTGTTATTCAGTTTATCTGCATGCAGCTGAAGATCTGTTGAACCCATACCCCTATAGAATATACCTTATGACAAATGGGTAACTATATAAGCCCATTTGACCACACAGTTTTTGATACAATTGTTGTTTCTTTATTAGAAATGCGACCAAGCCTTTCGTCTCCATCAGTGCAAATGAAATTCTTCTAGGGAACCTTGATGTTCCTTTGGCAACTTAGTTCTGTTTTTTTGTCTTTACAGTTAATAAGTGGTGAACATATTGGTGCTCTTGCAATGAGCGAAACCAACTCTGGCTCTGATGTTGTTTCTATGAAACTGAAGGCTGAGAAAAAAGGTATGACTTACTATATGAGGTCTTTGTGACCTGCTGCCTGACTCTCTTTCTACTGGTCTTGAACCATTGTGGGACTTTGTGTAAGAGTATACTTTTTATCAAATATCCTTGTGTGTATGCTAGAATTTGTTGTTCTGTTCTAAAGCAAAATATAGGAGATCTGTTTGCCCATACTCTCTCAACAAAACATAACACATTTTTCTTATAAATGGAGTGCAATAGGAACCACAAACGGGTATCATTCAAAGCGTGGATTCAATTGAAATAATTTACCAGTGCTCCTTAAGTAGAAGAATGGAAACTGGAGAGTACTTGAAACTGATAAAAGCATAAATGCATTATATTATATATTGATGTGGAAGTTGAACGATGCACACCACGCATTGTGGATAGGACTCTTTGCACGTAATCTAGTGCGAAAAGTCCTCTGCACAATACCTGGATAGCAAAGGGGACAGGACCGGGCCAGTGGGAAGAGGGGAGGTGCGAGTAGGGCAGGGGCAGACTGTGGAGTTAGAGGGGTTGGGGGAGCAGGGAGTAAGAAGTGGAATTTGCTTAGAATCTAGGGCATGGTGTCCCCCGAATAATGTGATTGGTGGGAGGGGGAGTTGGCATAGGGTAGGAGGTATGGGGATGCTCCCCGAAGAGGCTGGGGAAGGGACAGGGAGCTGGGCAGGGGGCCGAACTGAAAGTTACGCTGTTTTTACAACTTGCGTTGCGTTATAGATCCGTGCAATGGAGGGTGAAATGGGTTATTTCACAATCCACACAGGACAATGGTGAACGTGACCCAGGAGTTCAGATCTCTCAATGTGCAGTATGCTTCATTATGGTTTTTCTTCACTTTCTGGAATTACCTTCACCAATGAGGACACGCTTACCCAGAACTCCAGGCAACATCACCTGTTGCGGTGACTACAGGGCTGGAGCCCTTGGAACCGCTGCCTATTAAATACAGGTGCACAACGCTGAAGCGGTGCTTCAGCCGTGCTTCAGCGGTGCAGCATGAAAGCACCTTGCTGTGTGGCTGAAGGACTGAGGATGGCGACCTTGTAAACACCCGAAGGGTTGACTACAGTAAGAATGTTCCCCGACAGCAGTGACGCGTGTATCTTTGGACCACTCGGAAGATGCAGTAAGTATTATTGCTACAGTACCACCCTCAAATGTTCATTCTTATGACCTACGGTACCCAAGGACATTTCTTAAAACTATCAAAGTCCCATCTGCACCTCCATCTTTAACCTCTTTAGAGTAGGAGGGCTGCATTCTTTTAGCTGCGACCATTGGGGGGGGGGGAGGTTTCTGTCTTTTTTCCCATGCTGGAAAACAACTTTAAAACTTCTTAAAGCTGTTTGGCAACTAAAATGACTGAAACTATAGCTAAAGCAGTTGTTCTTGTGGATCATGCAAGCTTAGACATTACAGACTGCATGTAGTTGGTTATTTCACCTCTGACTAACACGTTAGGTATGCATATTTCAAATTTGGCAAGTAACTCCCAAACTAATGAGGTTAGAACTGACTGGCCGATAAATAATTCCAAAACCAGAGAATTGAATAACAAGGAACTTGATATGCACTCCAATATGGAGGATGGCCAATGGAAGAGTCTACTATGCGCTCCGCAGTTACCCCAACACAACTCCGTCAATGAGGATCTAACGGGGCAACTTGTAGCATTGGACACACACAGACACAGGAACACGCACTGGCCTATCAGAAAACTTCTCTTACAAACCAGAATCGTCATGTACACCATTCCAAGCACTGGTGTGCTTATTGACAACATTAGTTAAACAATGTGAAACAATACAGCACACCACGGTAACCCATACTGGAGCAAATCTTAGAAAATGCCTATTAGACCCAATACGAATGTGGCTTGAGTTAAAGATTCCTCCATTGTGGAAGAGATTGACTCCTACACTTCCACTCCTACCTTGAAGGTATTTCCTAAAGAAAAGAGCATTAGACAAGCTTGTTAGGTAAATGATAAATCGCTAAAAGTCCTGAGGAATGATACAAACCGAAAAATCCAGAAGGCATCATAACCAGAGACTTGCGCATTACAAGAGAGACTAGTGGCTCTCCGGCTACTAAAAAGGAACAAAAAAAAGGCTCAAGAAGAATAATAATCGGAAAGTGGAGAAAATGAGAACACACAAGAAAGCCTTAGGCAAACAGATGATTGACCATAGATTCTTAATTATTACATTGTTTACAGATAAACCTGATGTATATGAAATTGAGGCTATTATTTATTTATTTTCATATTTATAATGCGCCGAAAGCCCACAGGCATCAGGGAGCAAGAAATTGATTGCAAGCCAAGGGAGGAAAAAGAGGAGGAGGAAGAATAAATCTATTGTAATGGGAGAGGAAAAACAAAATTATAAAGGTTTACAGAAGTTTATAGCATTAAAGACATACAAGACTCCTTTGGAGGAGGCAGTATCAATTGTCCCATCAAGCATGCTAGCCGTCCGACTGATTAGGACAAAAGGACGCATGCCAAGGAAGACTTCTATTCTGGAAGATATACAACCGCTTTTTCATTTCGATTCCACACCAAACAGAAAAGTTGATACTTCCCAAGTTACTACTGCTTGGAATAAGAATACTGCTGGCATGCCTTTATCTTCCAAAACCACAAATAGGGCAGGGACGTCATTTCACCAAAATACCAGGGGTAGCAGAAATGACATCAAATGACCCTTGACCCCTGATGACATCACAGGAAGTGATGTAATGTGACCCCACCCCGAAGTGATATCGCGGGAAGCGATGGAACACGACCTTTCACCCGTTGACAAAACAGGAAGAGGCATCACATAGAATTGTACACTACGAAAAATATGATTGCAATATCACTATAATGTGATGTACATTTCATACAAGACTAGATCGCCATATGTATTGTTAAGATCAGTGTATAGGCCCATATTTCCAAATGACTGTGCATGCACAGTACTGATACAGTACAATACTGTGAATGCAAGCAGACGTCCATGACCAAATGATAATGATGTGTTATTATATAGCACTTACGCCTATGCGCTTTATATAGAAAAAATATACACATGTATCACCCAACCTGTGTTGGTACTCATTTATCGACCTCAGAAGGATGAAAGGCTGAGTTGAGGCGTTTAAGAACAGACAAAATCAGTGACTCACCCCCTGAAGTGTGCCTGAAATAAACCTTTAATGAGTCTAGCAATTATTGTATAGAATAGACACATTATTTGGTATTCCTGTTCTTTCTTATTTAGGGTCAGTGCTGAAAGTGTTAGACTTGTGGTACTCCTGTTCTTATTTTTTTTTTATTATTTTTTTTTTTAGAGGCCTGAACAAGAAAGACAGCCACTCCAGAAGTAAAGCGCCCCAAGTTTTTTTTTTTCTTTTTTAGAGGTTGCAAGGAAGACCTCAGAGGTCGCAGTTGCGACTTCTGGTGGCCCCTAAATGACGTCCCTGAAACAAGGTGTTCATGCCTTCTGATTTTAATATCACTCGGGCTGCTCCCAACCCTTTGAGCGGATCTAATAATAGCTAATAAAGCTTGTGTATTAGGGATAATGCATCCAACACAAGCAAAGTGAGCTTTTCTAATAATAATTCTCATGGCAAGGACATGACAAACATGACCCACAATATCAAAAGAGCAATTAGAATCCAGAGTCTGTTTTGTCGTAGTAATGAATACTTACTAAATCGCTCAACGTTCTTAAATCTTTGTCAACAGATTCCCAATTAACGCATCACCACTTCTAGAGATATTGAAACTGGAGTAATTTTAGAGCACACACTGTATGCAACTCTTATTCTGAAATATAGCAGAAATTGAGCAAGTTGACCCTCTCTAGATCCAATTTTTCGGTAAGTGCATCACCTTTTCACCTTATCACTACAAGAATTGTAACGAGGTCTCACATGTTCTCTCCAGCCCTTTCATATGAAACATAGTTTATTCATATTTTCATATAACAAACTTAAAATCACTTAAGATTACTCATATACACATTTACACAAACCAATTTCCAAAAACAAATATTTGAAATATTTAGAGAAATGTTTTCCAAAAAAGCGGGGTTAGTAGGTAACTAAGATCCTTTTTCCAGCTAGCTTTCTAAAAAATTACAAAATTAAGAACATTAGAAAACGGATATGGATAACTTCTTAATATATTATGTTCTCATTAAGTCACACATTTTTCATCTACGGAGGTCCTTTAGTGTGGTCTCCGTTATCTAAGGCAAGATGTTTCAAGCCTATTTGATTGTCTACATATGTTTCGGCCTTTATATAATAAATGAGACACTATCTCTAGCGTCTTTTTTCTCAATGTTATGGCCGTCTTCAGGACACAGTTATTTCTTATACGGTTGCAATTAATTCACAGGAACCCCTTGAGTATCGTTGTCTCCCATGCACTACAATACAAAAACATAATAAAAAAAACTCATTAAAAAGGGGGATGGAGATTCACGTTTGTCCGGGCACTGACCTATTTTTTGCAAGCAACTGGATTTGAGCTTCTTTTTCATCAAAGTTGTAGTTTCCTTGATGCAGTAGAGGGCTTCTTAATTTTACCTACAACAAGTGATAAGTCATTGATACGTCTTATCTTGTTTATTTTGCATTGCGCCGTATGCTTGTGCTTGTTGCTAGACATCGTTCCCTTTATTTGGTAAGTGGAGTTAAAGGAAAATATCTTACTTCATATCCATGCCTCATTAATATAACAAGGTTTTGTCTTTATTTGTTTGTTTTTAAGAGCTGCTGCAAAATATTATTTATAAATGTAGTGTGCATGCTCGCATCATTCTAGACCTTATTTAATTGTCTGTTTTCATATAATGCCTCATGCAGGACATTCAGGAATCAGTGTTTATTGACTTACTTGGCTGTACTTGCCGTCGTTCCTTCTACCCTTGTATTTGCTTCTGTCAGACATTGTTATGCAGCCTGCGGTTTACAGCGCGATTGTTATACCCGTTTACTCAGGTCACCTGATTAGGATCTACCTGTCATTTGACGGTATTAGTAGTTCCACCGCGTGTTCCTAAATTACTTTTTTCTGTTGTCGCGTGCTCTCCGCCATATTAGAGAGGTGTTTACACCATAATGAATAAACACGTGTGCTTTTGGACTTTAATACATCTCATTTGTAGTACTAAATATTATTACAAAGTACTCATGTTTTTTTTTTTTAAACAATTTGTATTAGTTTTTACAACAAACTATCAACATTCAACAAAACCAGCAGTACTTGTCATATCACTTTAGCATCATGTATATATTGTTAAGTAACTACCGCTTTCCCTTTACCCACCCCCCACCTCGAGCCCACTCCACTCCGCTTATTCCCCTTCTGGGGGTACTTCCCCATCAGTATTCTCAGAAGTTTCATAATCGCTTGGGCATTCCTGGGCGGACCCCTTCAGTGTGGCCACTAGGTGTTTCCAGGCCATTAGGGTTTCTGCTTCTTCCTCCCCTCCCCTACTGGCCGCTTCATTCCACACTGCTGTTTCGGCTTCGGTCCATTTCTGGAGATCATTCCACCAAACCTCTACTTACGGTTTGTTGCATGCTTTCCACCCCATGGCAATTCTGCGCTTGGTGAGTATATAAGCCAAGTCCTTAAGTTTGCTCACATGTTTCAATTGGCGCGGCCTAGGGAACCCCCCTTACCATGCATGCCCACACTGATTCAACTTTTAGCTTGATCCCTTTCTTGTTTAGTCGGTGGGCTACATCTCCCCAGAACTTAATAATTTCCGGACATGCCCAAAACATGTGTATCATCTCAGCGTTTTCCTCCCTGCATTTGGGGCATGTTTGCTGTTCGGCACTCTTGAACTGACCTATCCTCTGGGGTTTATGTATGCCCTGTGGGTTATATATAGCTGTATTTGTTTTAACCTTGCGTTCCTAGACACTTTCCTGTGATACCCTTGAACCCGCTCCCATAACCCGTCATTCATGAGTTCCCCTGCTTGCTCTTCCCAGTCCCGTTTTAGCTGGGCAACTAACTGTCCTGAGTGTAAACCTGTTTCTTCTACCAGTACCTCAAATTCCTTTACTTCCCCTTCTTGCCATATGTCTCCCATTGTTGCGATTCCCACCGGTTCCCAATGCTTACGGATCAACTTCATGAGTTGCATGTCTCCTCCGGTCAATGCCACTAACGGCACTTGCGGAGAACACGGGGTCGGGTTCTCCATGGCCTGACAAGCCTTCCACCATATCTTCCACCCCAATTCCAACATCCCCGGATGCCCTTTTAGCTCAGGTTTGGGCAGCCATATCATTTTTTTTCAAGAAAAACGGTGCACACTCAGATCTCAACAGTCTGGACTCTAATTTAGAGTCTTCCGTTAACCATTTAGCCACATACTGCAATTGACTGGCCAAAGAATGGATCTAAAAATTGGCCAGTTTTATACCCCCTTTGTCATGTGTGTTCTGTAATTTCCATAGGGCTATTCTGTTCCCAGTTCCATGCCAAATGAAGCCCCTGCATATGCTCTGGAGTTTGACAAAGAACCGGTTGGGTATCATGCATGGTATGTACCCACATTTTATTTTATAACCTAGCTAATACGACCATCTTTAACAGTGCCCCCCTGTCATGATCTCTGCTTCCAAAAGATCAGGACTTGCCCGACTCCCTTGGAAGCAGACCCATAACCCCGGTTCCGAGTGCCAGCCAGTCCCAATTGGGACCTTTTGGACCCTGTCCTGGCGCCAGTGGCACCAGGCTCATAAAGATGCCCAGTCCCAGCGCTGGAAGCGCCGGGCTCATAATGCTTGGGTGGACTTACCTGCAGCAGACCATGCTGCTTACTTACCTGCCAGTTGAACCCCTGATCCTCTTCTGTTTGGGACTACTTTTCCTGTTGGGTGGGGCAGGAGCCACTCCCTAGGTTCAGAACACTGGAACTCTTCTGGAAAGCAGGAACTCTTTTCTTAGGCGTGGCTGTGAAAGGAGACACCTAAGCACTACAGGAGGCTATTTAAACCACACCCGATGGTTGAATCTTGCTTTGCGTTATTCTGCATTCTCTGCAGCAGAACGCTCATCGTGTCTTCTGCTTCTGATCCTGGGCCTAAGGGAACAAAGGCTTACCATCCTGGAATCCAGTCTTCAGCAGCACCTGTAAAGACAAAGAAAGAACAGGTTAGCACTACGGTCTTCAGTGGCAGCGCATCTCTTACCTGGTCCATCGGCTGTCACCAACGCCTCGCCCTGCATTCCGGCATCTGAAAGACAAAGGCTTACCTACTCTTCGCATGCTCCGGAGGTCTTCGCACTGCATTCCGGCATCTGAAAGACAAAAGCTTACCAGCTCCATGGCCTGACAAGCCTTCCACCATATCTTCCACCCCAATTCCAACATCCCCGGATGCCCTTTTAGCTCAGGTTTGGGCAGCCATATCATTTTTTTTCAAGAAAAACGGTGCACACTCAGATCTCAACAGTCTGGACTCTAATTTAGAGTCTTCCGTTAACCATTTAGCCACATACTGCAATTGACTGGCCAAAGAATGGATCTAAAAATTGGCCAGTTTTATACCCCCTTTGTCATGTGTGTTCTGTAATTTCCATAGGGCTATTCTGTTCCTAGTTCCATGCCAAATGAAGCCCCTGCATATGCTCTGGAGTTTGACAAAGAACCGGTTGGGTATCATGCATGGTATGTACCCACATTTTATTTTATAACCTAGCTAATACGACCATCTTTAACAGTGCCCCCCTGTCATGATCTCTGCTTCCAAAAGATCAGGACTTGCCCGACTCCCTTGGAAGCAGACCCATAACCCCGGTTCCGAGTGCCAGCCAGTCCCAATTGGGACCTTTTGGACCCTGTCCTGGCGCCAGTGGCACCAGGCTCATAAAGATGCCCAGTCCCAGCGCTGGAAGCGCCGGGCTCATAATGCTTGGGTGGACTTACCTGCAGCAGACCATGCTGCTTACTTACCTGCCAGTTGAACCCCTGATCCTCTTCTGTTTGGGACTACTTTTCCTGTTGGGTGGGGCAGGAGCCACTCCCTAGGTTCAGAACACTGGAACTCTTCTGGAAAGCAGGAACTCTTTTCTTAGGCGTGGCTGTGAAAGGAGACACCTAAGCACTACAGGAGGCTATTTAAACCACACCCGATGGTTGAATCTTGCTTTGCGTTATTCTGCATTCTCTGCAGCAGAACGCTCATCGTGTCTTCTGCTTCTGATCCTGGGCCTAAGGGAACAAAGGCTTACCATCCTGGAATCCAGTCTTCAGCAGCACCTGTAAAGACAAAGAAAGAACAGGTTAGCACTACGGTCTTCAGTGGCAGCGCATCTCTTACCTGGTCCATCGGCTGTCACCAACGCCTCGCCCTGCATTCCGGCATCTGAAAGACAAAGGCTTACCTACTCTTCGCATGCTCCGGAGGCCTTCGGCGCTGCATCCCGCATCTGAAAGACAAATGAAGGTGCGTTTAAAGACATTGGGCAACTTTATTACTCACGTGCCATTACTCCTTCCCACGCCGAATCCAGTGGGTATTCCAGCACCCTTCAGCTTCTCTAAAGCTCCGAACTTGTACCTGCAAGATAAAAGGGACAGTTAGTGCGCATCGTGAAGCAGGCTACAAGCGCTTACATACGTGCTTCCAGGCGCTTCTATTCCTCACGCGGGTTCGATCCTCAACTCTCATCAGCCCGCCATCCGCCATCGCCGGAACCCTGCAAAACAAGAGATATCATTACAAAAGACTTTTAAGACATTTGAAGTGCCCAGAACTTACCGTTCGTGCAGTTAACGACGGACAGCAGTCCTCTGAGGTCAAGAGGCCTGCACCCTTATCCAGTGAAGAAACTGGTTACGGCACCCTGCCCCGAGGCAGATGGAGAGCTCGGCGTTCACTTACCTAAGGTGAGGGTGTTAACCTTTGGGGTTCTACAGGAGAAGAGAAAGGGAATAGGAGAGAGGCACCCAATAACCCCAGTTCATTAATCCCATATTTTCTATCTGCAGACATCTTACTCTTCGAGTCGGACATACAGTGCACAGAGGTCCAGCCCAAAGAGCCAACCGTGTGTTACACATCACCTTTGAAGATACGGCATTCACCCAGTCAAGACCGGCGCCTCTGCTGGAATCAGGTGAGCGTTACACCCCCTCCCCTTCATGGTCAGGGGGAGCTTAGTCCAGAACCTCATGCTATTCTCAATGTTCGCTACCGCTTTCTCGATGTTATATTTATATTCCGCTTCCACCGAGATATATGTCAATCCCCAGGTATCGAAAAGTACTGGTCTCCCATGGTATCTGTAAAACTGGCAGTTGTTCCCGCGGGACCCCTATATACCTCCCCAGGGGGAATATACACGATTTCTTGGGATTAACTACAATTCCCGAGAGCGACGCAAATTGCTCCATTACTTCTAGGATGTATTGCAGATTTTCCTCCGGGGACCTCAAGAATAACAACATGTCTTCTGTGTATAATGAAATCGTGTGGTCCGCCATTTGTATGGATCCCCACTTCCCCGTATTGTTGTCTTAGATATATCGCCTGGGGTTCTAGTGCTAGATGTACAGCATCGGGGACCAAGGGCATCCCTGTCTAGTGCCCCTGCTGAGTTGCCACCTCTCCGAGATAATCGCTCCCGCCTTGACTCTGGTGAACGGTGAACTATATAGTAATTTCAGCCACTTTAGATACCCATGTCCCATCCCGTATCCTTTTAGGGCTGCTATCAGCCAAGGCCATTTGACGGAGTCAAAGGCCTTCACTGCGTCCAGTGATACAATTGCAATCTCACTCAAGTCTCCTTCTGTGTGCTCTATGATCCAGTGGAGCCGTCTGAGGTTGTCGGATATGCTTCTGTGTGGGACATATCCGGTCTGATCTGGATGTATTAATCTACTTATGACCTGTTTCATTCTGTTTGCCAACACTTCCTTGAGTATCTTGCTGTCCTGGTTCAGCATCGACAACGGTCTGTACGACCCACAGTCCGTGCTTGGCTTATTAGGTTTGGGGAGGGGGATAATGATCGCCTCTCTCAGGGATTCTGGCAATAATCCTGTTTCAAATGCTTCGTTTAACATTGCCAGCAGCGGGGGGAGCACTTCTATCTTGTACATTTTGTAGAATTCACTGGGGAGGCCATCTGCTCCCGGGGTCTTACTAGTGGGTAGTTGCTCAATCACCGCTTCTAGTTATTCCAATGTAATTGGGGCATCTAGGTCCTCTCATTCTTCAGCACTCAATTTTGGTAAACTGATATCCTCTATTGTTTCCATTATCTCGCTCTCTTCGCCCCCTCCTGCGTCCCCATACAATTGTTTATAGAATTCAAGGAACTCCCTGTTCATGCCCTCCCGGGTGTCCAATATTTGTCCACTCTCTCCCGTTACTGCTCTGATCGTTGGTCTGGGGGTCTCACTTTATACAACCATACCAGCAATCTCCCGGGCTTGTCTCCCCCAGCATGTTGCCTCTATGTGTATTTCTTATAGTTTAAGTTGCATAATCTCTCCCAGTGCCCTACACATTCCTGCTGCAGATGGTTTGTTTTCAGCATCCTCCTGGGAGTCACCCCTTCTACCCAAGACTGTCTCTAGTTTCACCTCTGCCTTCTGCAGCTCCTGTAGTATGCCTCTCTGCAGCCCTTTAGATTTGGCTATAGCTGATCCTCTCATCACCACCATAAATGCTTCCCATAGAGTACCGGCTGATTCAACACTACCAGTGTTATTTTCAAAATATTCTACAAAGTCTACCCTCAGGTCCTCCCTAAACCCTTTGTCTTTCAATGCTTCGGCTCTGAGTCGCCATGTCGGGATCCTAGCTCTAGGAGGCACATATTGCCATGTTAAAACCAATGGCGAGTGGTCCGAGAGGACCCAGCTTTGTATTCTGATCGCACTATTTCTCCCGTCATCTCCTGTGAGGCAAAAATATAGTCTAACCGTGTGTACAAATTTGGTGGGGGGGGGCAAGTAATGTCTATCGTGTGGGTGGTGTAGCCTCCAAATATTCTCCAGCAGAAGGTCTCCCAACAGGGTCTTTAGTGTTTTAGCAGCGGGGGTAGGTTTGTCTAATTTCCTGTCCGACCTGTCTACCCTTGGGTCTAATGTGCAGTTCAAAGTCGCCACCCCATATGACGGCACCCCCCAGTACGGACTCATCTTACTATACACGGCCTTGAAATAAGCCACTGTGTCTTGGTTTGGGGCATATGTATTGATAATGCATATTTCCCTGTTTTCTATCAATCCCTGTATTGCCACCATCCTCCCATCCGCCTCCACCGTGGTCTGTAGCAACTGGAAAGGGACTCAAATGATCACCCCTCTGGCATACGCCGAGTACGTTGCACCTATGATGGTCCCCTTCCATTTCCTCTGTATCACCTCCTGCTTTTCTTTCGTGAGGTGTGTTTCCTGAATTAGGGCAATATCTATTTTCTGCCTTCTTAAGTACATCATAATCTTATTCCTCTTCAGGTAGCTATTGAACCCCCTAACATTCCAGGTTAATATCTTAAGGTCCCCCATATTTCAGCCATACCCAGTCCACCACCTCTGCCCCTCCTCGTTTCCTTGTCGGGACTCTGGGCGCTCTCTCCACCGCAAGCCCCTGGGTGAGTGTCCCTCCCTCTATTTCTTGAAGTAGTATGGTCTCAATGTAATCAATGGGGTTTGGTCCTTCTTCTCCTTCCAGGAGCCCCACAATGCGTATGTTTTTTCTTTGGGCATGTCCTTCCGCTTCCTCTGCTCTGTTTTCCAGGTTGCTCACTTGTTGCCGCAGTATGTGGATCCCCGAGGCGTGTGAAGTGCAGGCACCTGTGTTTGAGTTTGCTTCCTTCTGCAGTTAGCCTGTGCGTTCCACTATTTTCTTTACGTCTTGTCTCAGTAGGTTAACATCTTCTTGTACCGCTCCTATTTTAAGGTCCCGTGATGCTTTGATTTTAACCATAGCTGCCGCCAGCTTGGTTTCCCATGCAATTTTCAGGTCCGTAATCGCGTCCAGGATCTGTTGATCATTTCGCGCTGGTGTAGTGTCTGTTTGCGGGTTCCCTTCTCTATTTCTGGCTCCCTTGGATGACTGAGATGTTTTTGTGAATTCCTCCATTGTTGATTGTTTCCCTTTTGTTTTGGGTAACTTGGACGCCATCCTGGTGTCACCTAGTGTGTCAGCTCACAGTTGTTGGGGCTAGTCTCTCAGGCCCTTCATCCAGCCCCAGCCCGTCTAGTGCTCGGGTCTATTGGAAGCTGCCACCAGGGCCCGCTAGATGCGGGATGCGTCCACAGATATTAGTGTGCAGTAAGATGCTCTGTTTAGATGTATGTGCCCGGGATCCGCGGTCTCTTGCTGTGCCTCCCGAGCTTGGTCTTGGCCCTTGCACCTCCTTGATCCGGGTTGTTCCTCTTTAGCTGTATTAGCTATTGTTTGGGTGTGTGCTCTGTGGTGTTGTTCTGTGCACTTCTTGTGCTTGCTTGTCGCTGGGCTGTGCTCTTTTTTAGCCAATCCCTGTGCGGCCTTATGAGCATGGCAGGCTTTTTTCCCCCCTGGGGAGCTCCTCAAGGTCTTGGTCCAGGTCGGTACCCCATCTGCCTCCTCACTGTGCTCTGGTCAGTCTGGAGGCTTTTTCAGGCCTAATGGTCAGGTGTACTCCTACATGCTAACATGTGGGTCCAGTGCCCGCCGTGTAGTCTTGGTCAGACTTCTGTGCGATCCTTGCATCTACCTTCTGCCAGCGATGTCCTACAGTTCTGCATGGGTACCCTGCTTACGGGCTGTGGCCTTGTGTTAGCTACAGGTTGCTGCTGAGCCTTGTGTCCTTTGTACCTCTCGCCTCTGTCTGCGGCATCTAATCCTATCCGGGGTTACCACTTTGCGTTTATTTGTCCGCTGCACCTTCCCCCCGCAGTTTACTTGCCAACTGGCTTGGTGCACACTTGCACTGCTTCAATTCAGAGTGCACTGTATCGGACGTGCGTTAGTTGTTACACCTTGTGTGCACTGAGGGCAGTGTCCTTGTGACCGGTGTGTCCGTGTATTGCGTGTCCGCTCCCAGGCTGTGCTTTGATATATGTCCTCAGGCATGCTGCTCGCCCCAATATATTGCAACTATAAGTGACAGCACGGCTTGTGTTCATGCCTTGAATGATTGCATGAGCCGTGCCTCAGGTAATCATAACAGCGGAGCCCTCCGTACGTTTCCAGGGCTCCGTGTGTTCCGCTTAATCTAGTATTAAAATCACCTCTAGCTGTGCAGGCAGTTGCGGGTGTGGCATTAGCTCCGGTTCCAGCCCCGATCACGGTCGCTGTGCAGTATTCCAGCAGCTTTCTCCCCGGGGGCTTGTCACTGTGGTCCTCTTGCTTGCTCCGCCCCCACTTTCCAGGCCGCCGCTCCTTGCTATTCGTGTCTTCTTCCATTCTTCTGCATTTTGCGAGGCTGCAACAGTAGCCCTCCTCATTGAAACACGGCCGCCAGTCAACCTCTGTTGCCATGTTGTAGCGACCGAGCACTTCTCTCTGCCATTTATGGGAAGTGCGACTCCAGCGGTTCGTTCTCACATATCCGCTCTCCTATCAGTTGTCCATTGTTCTTTGTTCTCTGCCGCCAGCCATTTTGTTTCTGTTTCTACCGCCGCTTGTTACAATCTTCCAACGGCCAGATTCAGGTCCCACGCCTTCCTCAATGTTCCAGTTTCTTCTCAGACATGCTCCTTAATTTCGCACTCCTGTACTTGTTTTTTTGTGCACGAACGCACGTTGCAGATACACTTTTTCGCCCAGGATCTTCATGGATCTGCAGGAGCTCACACAGAGACAGGTCTCACTTCATGGCCTCTTAGCCACGCCCCAAAGTACTCATGTTTAATTTATTTAGCCTGTGTAGGATTGAAGTTAAATTATCTGACATTATTATGTGTATTTGCATTTTTTCAGTCACGATCCCGTAACATTCTAAATTGTTTTTACTGCTATTGTCACAGCCACGCCACCACTTTTAGGGTGGGTTTCAATCGAGTTACATGCAGTTGTTCTTCTGCGTCAATGCAATTCTTTTGTTCAATGGATGGTTGGCAAAATTCCCTAGTTTACCCATATAATCAAAACTAGTGTTTGGTTATTTTGTGTTCTTATTTTTGTACACATTCTTGTATGTTCAAGATTATAATTAGTTTGTCACGTATTTTTGTCCTCATCAGTCTATAGATGATTGGTAGTATAGCATCAGTTAGTTTAGTTCTACTTTATGTCCTTCTGAGGGAAGTTATTATATAGACAGGCTACTTTTTGGTTATTATTTTGGCCAGTTGTTCTTATTTATGTTTTTACATGTGTTCAGAGGATACATCAAAAGCAGAGGCAGTTTCATTGTCCTTAAATGTATGCCATGATTACATGAAGATACCCCACTCTACCGAGGAATTTAGACCATTTCTAGCTGTGTCAAGATTATAGATCCACTTTTGTTCGCATTTCTTTAAAGCCAGATCTCTATCACCACCTCAAGCCGTAGTCTTCATTACCTGAATTATGAACCAAAACACATCTGTTGGCGTATGAAATATGCCACTAAAAGTTTGTCAATGTTGTTCTTTATACACAATCTATGCTCGCAGAACCGTTGGCGTATTTGGCTTTGTTTTGCCAATGCACAAGAGGTCACATGGGCTTTTTATCCTGTATACTACCCACTGGGTCATACAGTTGGTAAAGCTTTTTAATTGCCACTCCTTCCCTTTTGAGATCTATACTTTTAATGTCTTTTGTTAAAGAACATACCGAGCAGTTAACACATCTAAAGTGGCCTACCACGGGCTGGAGATCGATTGTCTCACTTTAGCCTGTTTGTGATGAGGATAGGTGTGTACCAGACGGTCTTTCAAGTTTCTCTGCCTTTTAAAGGCAAATCAGGGAGGCTCAGGATTAAAGTCTGGTGTTTTAATAATATACCAGTTTTTTTAAGATGTTTTTCCTTAAGCAATTGCTAATGGGACTAAAAGTACGGACGCATGTAATTTTGTCCAGACTGGTCTTGTGCGTTTAGGCATGTGTCCCTATTTGCATGCTTGGCCCTTTTGTACACTGTCTGAATTGTCTTTTTTGTATATCCATAATCTTTTAGTCGTGTTTCAAAGCTTTTCCGTGATGTTCATAATCGATTGACTGTGTGCAATTTCTTTGTATTCTTAAAAATTGTCCTATTGGCAAACTTTCCTTTTAAACTTAAAGTATGGAAACCTTGGTACTCCAATAACTGTCATGATTCATGCCCCTGGTCATCATGGCCAAACCAGCCTTTCGGCTGGGGCCAGGTTACAGGCTTCCATGGTGGCCTCAAGGGCCACAAAACACCATCAGGGACTCTCTTGGAGCCAGGCCTGGTGCCTTTGGCACCAGGCTTACACTGTTATGTGAAGGACAACATTTGGATTGGGACTTCAGTTAACATGGAGGCACTCACATAGCTCAGTTCCACAGAACTGAGCTACGCTGTCTAGTGTTTCGAGTGTGGCCGGGCCTGGGACTACTTTACCTGGAACTACTTTACTTGGGCAATCTAAGCCACACCCAAACAGCAGCACATGCTTTGCGTTATTCTGCAGTTAGCAGCGTAACGCTCTCCATGTCCAGTTCTGATCTCCAGTGTTTCTTGCAACCTGCCGCGTGCTGAATCCTGTATCTGGAAGAAGAACAACACCATTATTCAGCACTTAACTGTAAGTAGGAGCCTGGCTTTGGTCTTGAATCTTCCATCTTCAAACTACCACCAGCTGCTCACCTGAATTCACGCGATCCGGGGATTCTTCATCACCACGCTGCATCCATCTTCAGAACTCTGCAGAAACCTGAAAGAGACAAGGGAGACATTATTAGTGAGCACTCACTCACGGCCACGCAAGGACAACGAAAACCGCTTGCCAGGTGCAGTCTCTCCTTGATCTCGGAACATTACAGCAGCCCGGAACATCATAACGACCTGCAAAGGAAGCGGCGCAGGCACAGCTTAGCAACAAGAAAAGGAAAGAAGGTGCAGCGCACCGCATGTTTACTTACCTTGCTGGGATTCTCATCTTAAACAGCACGGCAACGCCAAAACTCTCCAACTCATCTGAGGGAAAGAAACTAGAGACATTAATAACAACGAAAATACTGTACAACAGTAGTACATACCTCATCAAGCAAATCCGAGTCACAGCAGTCCTGGACCTGAACACGGGGCAATGCACCAGTGAAGCAACTAGGTGCAGAACACCCACACCTCCAACGTGCCCCTGCATAGAGACGCAGGGCGGAGAGCACACCATACCTAATATTAAGGTCAGGAGAGAGAGACTAGACTTAAGGGAGGAATTTGAGGGAGGTGGGAATCAATCCAAGAGAGACGTTCGCCTTATATCCAGTTCTCAAAAATTGCAGGCGCTCTCCACGTTCAACACATTATCAAGGGAGAGGGTTTGAGAGTGCTAATCTTCCAGCAAGGCCTGAGTGGCGTCCCCATGGATATCAGGTGAGCGTAACAATAACATATTTTTATCAGTGGGTTTTTTAAAAATTACGGTTTCCAGAGTGCATTCAGCTGTTTTCACAATTTCTAGATCTAAGAAAAGCATTCTATGTTTATCTTGGTTCACAGTAAAGTTAGTTCCTTTTGCTGATTCAGCCACATTACAAATTGTTTGAGTTCAACGGGAGACCCTCTCCAGATCTTAAAAATGTTGTCAATATAACGATGCCAGCTAATGATCTTTTCTTTATGGGGATTATCATGGTGGTAAATGGAATGGACTTCTAAATTATCCATATAAAGATTTGCAAGATCAGGGGCAAATGATGCCCCCATGCTGGTTCCATGTTCTTGGTTGAAAAAAGAACCTTCATACAGAATAATTTTCCGTAAGAGCTATTCTAGTGCATTCCAAAATGAATGCGGTAGGTACTGCAGTTAAGGTTGTTGTGCGTTTAAGATATTGTTCTAACACATGGATACAATCCAGATGGGGGATACTTGTATATTTCAATGTTACGTCTAGTGTTATTTCATGTCATTAAGTAAGACATCCATATCTGTTTTCCAATTTTCTTATTTAGCGATTTTTAAAAAAAAAATTTATTGAAAAAAAAATTATAAAGCTAACTTGTTCTGTAAAAGGATCTTAGTCACCTACTTTTTTGGAAAACATTTCGAAGATTTGTTTTTGGAAATATGTTTGTGTAAATGTGTATATGAGTAATCTTAGTAATCTTGAGTGATTTGAAGTTTGTTATATGAAAATATGTATAAAATGTTTTATATGAAAGGGCTGGAGATAACATGTGAGACCTCCATTACAATTCTTGTAGTGATCAGGTGAAAGGGTGATGCACTTGCCGAAACAACTTGGATCTAGAGAAAGGTACTTGGCTGAATTTCTGCTATATTTCACATATGCTCTTCCCAGTGTGAGACCAATCCCCCGAAAACAAAAAATAGGGAAGCACCCATATATTACCACTGCAACTCTTATTGTAAATTTTTATTATGAGTTTACCTTGGACTTTATACTTAAATGTGAGTCTGATTTCCACTTTAGAGACAATCATGACCCTGCAAGATGTCGGGGGTCACAAAAATATCTCTCACTTATACGCATTATCGCAGGACAACCCGCACTTTACTTGGAATAGTGATCACATCACTAGGGCGCCTTTTGGAAGTAAATATCTAATACAATATAGAGACTTTGCCACGCTGGTCTCTAATTGGAGTGATCTTAGAATTATTCTACAGAACGAAAATGCAGAGGAACAGGCAATTAGCAAGGAGGAAGACTGGCTATTGCTTTCCAGTTTCTTGCCTAATAATTCCCTAAAACACACTGACCAGGGTTTAAATTGATCTCATGGAACGCCTGTGGCTTCGCTCACCCATTCAGTGAAGACAGGCTTTTTAATCACACTAATTTATTCAGCATCATTGTTTAAAAGAAACATGGTTGCTATATGAAATTATACTAGATGGTCGTACCACCATCCAAAAAGTAGCAACTAAAGCTCCTTTTCTTTAGGATGACCCAAAGGTGGACTACTTATTAGTCCCAGCAGCTATTTGAATTTGACTAACTTGAATATTCCTTCTGATTCAGTTGTTTTGGCAGGTATTTTACCTGGGAAATTAAGGGATGAATACCTATTTTCTTTACTGATCGTCTTTTGGTCTGAATCGCTCTTTCTAATGTATCTGGACATGTTCATAGTAAGAGAGAAGAGAGTGATCATTACCCTTTATTTGTTAGAGTGGACATTCCACATCTAGCATATGATGCGTGGAAATGAACATGGGTAAACCTAGAATTGGGTGAAATACTATTAACCTTCAGAAGGCCAATAGTAAACTGGCTGAAATGTAATCTACATGTCTAAGTAATAATAGCTGGAGATTGTTTGAGCATTACCTGATGGCCTCTAACATCCATGACCCCCAGTCTGCTAATACTTCTCTGCAGACACAAACCTTCATGGGGTTCTACTGCACTTGTCGGGTGCCTCTTGCTACTCACATCTTGACAGTGTATGTTGAATCTATAAATAACATCACTAAACTACTTACTCAAATTAGACGCGTGATCTATTCCTTACGCATTAAGGCTTGCCACATTAAACATAAGCACAATTTTGACATAAATATACGAGAGGCTAAAAGGGGCTTGAGACGCGACCTTTGCAGGTTAACAACTAGTATTCTGTTCAGTGTGGTGAACCAAAAGAAGGAGACAGACTCAGGGCTGACCTTTTGAATAGGATTATTTTAACTAAAAGAAAAATGCATTGCTGTCCTATTGCTACAAGGGATTTCCCTACCTATAAAGTAAACTAAGGGTGCTCCTCAGTCATGAACAAAAGAAGGCAGTGCTGCGTCCATGATGTATCTATCTAGCTCTCCCACTATATTCAAAACAACATAAAAATTAGCCCGGGCAATGGCCTTTTCGCCAATCTATCTCAGGCCAATGTTCTGGAGGTCTCGCTCTGGAGATAGTTGTCTGTTCACAAATAATTAAAAACAAAAAGGGTTTCCGCTCTGCTTTTAAACTGTTCAGGAATTGTTGCAAGTCTCTGTTTAAATTAAATGGCTCCAGTTTTTTACATGCAGGAATTATTTCCTTATTTATTTTTTGTTCAAACATATTTTTATTATTAATTTCACAGCTGGAGCAGCAACATTACATTTCAGGAGTAGGCAACCTCTGAGTAAATACACAGCAAGCAAACAACAACTATTCCCCTCCCCTCCCTCTGCCCGCCGTCCCTCCATCTTACACTTCATCTCTCTCATCTATGTCCCTCTGGACCTAGGTATGTCTTTCTGCTGTGGTTTGAAGGTCAGGGCAGGGAATTTTCGGTCGTAGACCAGAAGGGATGCTCAGACTGCATGGAATTGGCAGAGTTTTCCTTCCTTTGTAGCAGCAACTTTCTCGGCTACCAAAGTGTCCCAGACTTTGATCCAGCACTGCCCCATGTCTGGGCCTTCTGCCGTTTTCCAGCAGCGGGCAGTAGTAAGGCGCGCTGCCAACAGCATATGGGTCCTTCATTTTGCCCGCTTCCCTGATTTAGGGTATGCCCCTTCACATGGTGCTCCAAGCATCAGAGTCTTTGGGCACAGCGGGAGGCGCCTACCAGTAATATCGTGAATAACCTGTATTATGTTCTCCCAGAAAGACTGTATAAGGGGGCAGTCCCACCACATTTGGAAATATGAGCCTTCCACCCCTCAATTCCGCCAGAAAGTGGAGGGATTGCGGCCTGGAAGTGGTGACTCTGCCCTGGCGGGTAATGCTACCGGAACAACAGTTTCCGTACACATTCATTGTTCGTCACGCATTTGGATGACGCCTGACTTCTAGCCCAAATCTCCAACCAGGCCTCGGCCAACTGAAGGCCCAGATCTATCTCCCAACGGGACATGTAGTCTGGGCGGCACAGGGACAGGAGGTCGTCCCGCAAAAGTCTGTACAATTTTGAAATCCCTCCCTTGTGTATAGGCTCCCTAATAGTACATTCCAGTGATCTTAGGGACCCCGTGGCTTTCCCTCTAATTTCGGGGTGAGTAATCCAATGCTGGAGCTGGATGTTTGCAGACCGCTCCGCTTCGGGGAGTTTGAATTCTTTTTTTACCGTCTTCGCACGTGCGTGGCTGACCCTCAGCATAGAGTTACCGCAGAGTGATTAGATGTCCCTCTTTCCAGCGCTTGAATGCTCCCTGCGGGATACCCGGTGTGAAGGACGGGTTGCCAAAGACTGGGGTAAGTGGGCCGATCCCCCTAGCGATCTTTTTCCTACGGAGGACCCCATCCCACACGTTCAGAGTAACTTTCGTCGCTAACAGGCGGGGCCATTGTTTACACACTTAAAGGGGGACAAAGAGCAGGAGACGGAGGGGCATGGCGCACTGTGCTTGTTCCTTTTCCAGCCACAGCATGGCCAGAGTATCCACGACCAAGTAGGCAAATGGCCAGTTGGGCAGCCTCTGCAGATTTCAGGAGATTAAGGATCCCCCCCATCATCACCCTCCCAGGGATCCTAGATTTCTTCCCCCGCCAGATAAAACTGAATACTTTGCGTTGCAGTCTTTCCAGTACTGCCTTGGGGCACCTCTATAGGTAGGGATGAGCAGCAATATTGTAGCTAGGGGAGGAGATTCATCTTGACGGCAGTAATCCGTCCCATCAATGAGATTTCTTGTCTCACCCACCTTTCTAGGTCTTGTTCCAGTGCTTTAATCAGAGGAGGTAAGTTAGCCCTGTAAAGGTCTTTCAGGGAGGCTGTCAAGTGCACCCCTAGATGAGCTATAGAGGAGGTTTCCCAGTGGATCAGACAGATAGCCTGGAGCGCTCCTACCTCTTGTAGGGACATACCCACCCCCAGAGCCACTGATTTCCCTAAGTTAATGTCAAACGCCGCCATCTGCCTAAACGTGTGAAGCCCCCGCAAGGCCGTCTGTAGGGAAGGGATGATGTTAGTGATAGATAGGAGCACATCATCGGCATAGATCGAGACCTTATGTGGTGCGCCCCGTGCCCTCTCGGCCTGGATTGCGTCGTTCTCTCGAATATGTTGCGCCAACGGCTCCATAATAAGAACAAACAGGAGGGGTGATAGTGGGCAACCCTGGCGCGTTCCGAAGGTAAGAGGAATTGGGGGAGAGCGTTCCCTATTAATTTGAAAGGAGGTATTCGGGGCAAAGTAGTAGCGTCCAATGCCAGGAGGGCCAGTTTCTCATTGTTATGCGCTGCCATTTCGATCAGGTTTAGCGCCCTCCTAATGTAACCCCCCGTTTTCCTGCCCAGGATGAAACCCGTCTGGTCTGGGTTAATTCATCGGGGAAGGAGTGGGGCTAGGCGATTTACTATCGCTTTGGAATAGATATTAGCATCGATGTTCATCAAAGAGATTGGCCTATGCGAGGCACAATCCTTAGGATCATTCCCCAGTTTGAGGACCAGGATTGTATTGGAATTTCTCATCGAGGGCGTTACACTTACCACCTCCCAGAATGAATTGAAAAGGGATGTTAAGGGGGCCAGCAGCTGGCCGCTAAACAGTTTATAGAATCTAGAGGAAAAGCCATGGGGGCCCCGGGTGTGGGCCTTCAGGGATTTAATTACTGACTCCACTTCCTCCTGTAGGATCGGGGCTTCCAGCGCCTCTTTATCTTTCAGTGACAGTTGGGGTAGGGAGGCCTCAGCAATGTATTGCCTCTGCGCTTCCATCGATCTATCCGTTGTGGCCATGCTCTCCATGAAGTGGTTCTGTGCGATCTGCAATTTCTCCTGATCTCCATACTGGGTTACCCCTGCTTGATTCCGGAGGTCAGCGATAAAGTTTTGCCTTCTAGTTTTCGCTAATTTCTTCGTTAGGAAGCGATTGGCCTTATTACTTTTAGCATAGTAAGCCTGTTTCACTGATAGCGGGGTCTGCGCTGTTTCTTCTACATATAGGGCTTCCAGTTTATTATGTGCCACCCGAAGGGCAGCATGTACTTTGGGCGACCATCCTTTCCTGTATTTGTCTTCGATGTCCTTTAACTCCTGCTCCAGACGATCTCTCGCTTGTTTCTTCCTTTTACAATAAGCCGATGTGTGCGTTATTAAGTGCCCTCTAATAACCACGTTCATGGCGTCCCATGTTGTGGCTGGGGAAGTCACTTCTGTGTGGTTTTCTCAAATAGTTCTGTATTGCATGTGCCACCACATCTCTTGGGGCCAGGTTGTTTAATATCGGGTCTTACAGGCGCCACTTTGGTCTGGATATGGGAGTCTGGTTCTAGGATGTGATCTGTGGCGACACCGGGGCATGATCCATGAGAATTTTCAGGGCGATGTCCACCTTATTCGCGAAGGATATGTGCTGGGGTGAGACCAAGAGCAGGTCAATGCGTGAAGAAGTGGGTGGACATGAGAGGAGAAGTTAGACTCTTTCCGCTGGGTGCAGTACCCTCCAGGTGTCCACCACCCCCAGGGATCTGAACAGGTGGTAAATTCCCCGGGCAATTTTGTAGTCTCTGGCGGCCGGTGGATGCGATTTGTCCATGTGCCGGTCGGGGACCACGTTAAAATCACCCCCGATAATTATCTGCCCTTCCAAGAATGGGAGGAGGGCAGACTCAACGTCTGTCGGAAAGCGTTCCTGGCCCTCATTCGGCGCGTAGATCGATACCAGCGAGTGCAGTTGACCCAGGAGCATCCATTCACACCTATAAAGCGGCCGTTTGGATTTGCAATAGTCTAATTCCTGGAACAGGACATCTTTAGCCACTAGAATAGCTGTCCCCCCTTTCTTGGTGCCCCCCGAGGCCAGGAACTGCTTCGGGAAATCTCTGCTCCTCAGACGGGCATGATCCTCCGGCAATAGGTGAGTCTCTTGGAGGAATATCACTGTTCCCTCCAGGTCTCGCAAGCGTTTCAATATGGACTTCCGCTTCACCAGGGAATTGAGGACTTTGATATTCAATGTGACGAAGTTCACCTTCTGGACAATTGTCTCCGAGCACTCCCCAGTAGACCCAACCAGGGGAGAGCGGTGGGGAAGGGGGGTGGGTCAAATGCTCAGAAGCTGCCATTCAAATAACATAGGTTGCCGCGGAGCAGCTCCAGCTGGATTTTCATTTAACCTACAACAACATAACTTTAAACAGAACTCTGGACTCCCAACTGTTCGTCTGCCACAGAACAATGGCAGTACACTCCAGCGGTCTTCGCTTGACATCCACCTTGGTGTCAGGGTTAGATTGTGTGAAGCCTGCCAATAATGACCTCATGTATCCTGGTTCCCTAGACTCTGCCGAGCCGGCTGTCCAAGGCATCCATTGTGGGAAGTACAGCTTTTGGGCTCTGCCGTCGTCATCTGTGGCCCAGGGTAGGTCAGGCTGTAGGGACCGATCATCTTCTATTCCGACCCTTCTGGACCTTTGACCATGCCAGCCGTCTCGGCTTTGTGGACAGCTAGTCAGCGTTCCCGGTGGAGGCGACCATAGAGCTGCCTTCTTTGTCCTGGGAAGAGAGGTTCAAGATCTATTCTGCATCTTCCAAATGAGCAATCATTCAGAAGGTTCCTTTGTAGGAAAACTGGACCGCTGTGGGGAACAGCCACCAATACCTAATCTTTTCATCACAAAGGAACAGTGTTAAAGGCCGCAAGGCCCTCCGTTTCTGTATAGTCACTGTTCCCGTGACAAACTGGAATGGCCAATTGCCATTATGGCCTCCTTTGTCGTATAGAAGTAGACTTGGGTGATCACATCCGGCAGGGGCTCTATCTCCAAACCTCTTTGGGGACGCAGTCTGTGGGTGCGATCTAACGCTGGGGCTTCTCGAGATGTGGTAGCAGAGATTGAAATGGGTCCCCTTCGTATTCCGCTAGGTTATGGTCTGCAACAGACGACGGCACTCCCCCAATTCGTAGGTTATTGCGACGGGCCCTGTTCTCCAATTCCTCCTGCTTATACTCCCAAGATCTCATTCATGTCCGTTATGGCCTGGATTTGTTGATGTATATCTTGGAGCGATGTTGCATGCTCCCTAGTCAGGTCCTCCGCTTCTCCCAGTCTCTGTTCTGCCTCTGTCATTCTTTTATCTGTGTGTTCGAGTTTGGTGGTCAGTTCTGTCATACAGGAGCAGAATTCTGATTTGATATCCATCATAAAGGCCTGGATATCTTCCTTGGTGGCTAGTTGTCCGGTCCCACCTGTAGATGCTTGAGGCGTGGATTTTGTTGTCTCCGGCTTCTTTCCTTTTTCCCCTGGGAGCAATATAGTGGAGATATCACCACATTTCGGGGCCTTAAGGTGTTTTGCCATATTGGTGTTAACTCTTTACGCCCTGCTTCGGTCCAGTTAGTTTTGGAGGCATTCGAGGGATGTTAGTGGGTGGCGTTCACCTTGCGGCTCCGGCCCACTACGGCACTCCTTGGAGAGCATCCAAGGCGTAGTGTTTTTGTGATCTGCTGTCTCTGGTGGGGGAGGCGAGGAAGTCAGCTGCTGAAGTGATCCGGTAACCCAAATCTTCTGGTCACCCCAGGATCTTGCTAAGCTGTCCCGTTGTCGTGAATCAACCTTATTTAAAGTCACGAAGACTTGCGATGGCCCCTCCAATCACTTGGAAGATTCCTTGGCGCCTGGCTCAATGCCGAAAACAAGTCGGTTCTGTGTGGACTGCAGCATCCAGCACTCCGTGTTAGTACTCGAGTCAAGCGTTACGGTCACGTGATACGCACGGACCATCATTCACGTCTGTATGCGAGTACTACTTATTCATGCTGCGCACACGGAACGGTGCTCCTTAACTGAGTTCTACAGCCAGTTTTGTAGTGTGCGTTTTCTGCAATCTTGTTTTCTTGAACCTGTTTTGACTCATTGGCCTGTTATTACAGATTACCCATTTTGAACTGCCCCTGATCTCTGGTATTCGGCTCCTTCGGATTGATTCCTGTTACCCCTGACCCGGCATACGTTACCTGGACTCCCACTGCCTACCGTTCTGTTACGTTGCTACCCCGGAACTCTGCAACTCAGCGTTATCGCTTCTGAAACCTGGTCAAGTACTTCCTGCTCCCGCTTGGACCAACTCCTTACCTGTATTTTCCTCTCTTTCATTTTCATTCCTTTACTCCTTCTATCCTTGTTTATTTTGCCCCCACCTCCTGTTAGGACAGTTTTTCTGAAGTCCAGTTAAGGGCCTAGTAAAACCATTCAACTGAGGCAGTACAAGACTCCACTCTTAGTATAAGACTGTACCACCTGAGTACGTGGTAGCGTAGGCAGAGCAGCCAGGCTTATCTTAGGAGGGAGAGAGGGCAGTAGATACAGTAGCAGTGAAAATTGTAATACAAATGATCCAAAGAAACACTGAAACACTATGTATTATAAAAATAAAGGATTTATTTAAATACAAGTAGGCCCAGATAAATCTAGGGGTTAAGTAAATACTGAAACAGTATATGAAATCACAATATAAAACACAACACAACACTATACTTGAAAGTACACAGCCCCAAGTATAGACCTTATTTGGAACACCTAACAGTAGTTCTAGGGAAGTCAAAACCTTGTTATACACATTTAGTATAGGCCAAGCCTATTCTTTGGGAGTAAAAGACCAATGGTTACTTTTAGATTACTTTTGGTAGTACAAGGACAGTAGGCCCTTCCAGTTGTACAGTGACTCTTGGAACAAATCACATAAACAGTCAACTGGACAATATACTTTTGGTGAATAGTGAAACACTTATTCTAGGTGCAGTAAAAACCTATAACTACTTTTGTCATAACACACAGTTATACCAGGTGCGCAAAACCTAATGGATGTAATATACAATTACAGATGCTTTGGAAATCAGGGAACCCCAGATTGAGATAAGCAATAACTCTTGTAACTTGTTTTGGATGGCACACAGCTAACACAAGGTAAGTAAAACCCACTTACTTTAACTTCACAATGAAGGGGAAAGTAAAACCCAATGTCACACTTTACTGAATAGATATTCTAGGTAGGCAACAACCTAATGTAGACTTATTAAAGACAGGCTAGCAGCAAGTCAGGGGAAGCAAGACCCAGTTGGGGGACACTCATACAGTTATCCTAACAAGACTGACCTGGTGATACCAACAGTTGGAGGACACTCATACAATTACCCTTCAGGAATAATCTGGTGAAACCAACACATTACTTTTGTAAAGAGGCACAACCTAATCACAGGAGAGTAAAATACTTTCACATGTACTTTCTTTTAGACTGGCACAACAGTGGCTAAGGAAGGAAAGATGTTAACCATACTTTTAAGAATAGTGCATCACACATCCAAGATCAGGAAGAACTTTTGTAACAGTTCACTCTTAGAATTACAGTTACCAACCAACTCTTTACAAGTAAGTAAAAACACTTGATTTCTTTTCTAGGCAGAAGTCCCAATCCCTTCAAAGTCTTTCCCTTATTCTTGAAGCATGAGTGTTCTCAGTGGCAGAAGGGGGGTCACTAGGACTAGTGACCAACAGGCATTGTTAGAATAAGTTCTTTAGTAGCAAAATCCAGAGTTTCCTTAGGAAAACTGGGCAAACAAGTGAGTACTTTACTTCTAGGGTTAGAAGAGGGTCCAGGGGCTTCACAGAAGACACCCCAGCAGGATTCTAGCAGTGGGACTGGGTGTACTGGACGAAGGACCTCCCAATCACAGAAAACACCCCAGGACTACACAGAAATCCCAACAGGCTTAAGGTAAGTATATACCCAAGCCAACACAGTACCTCAGCAATGAAGAAGAGATTGCAGCAGGAGAACTTCAGGGACTGCAGCCAAATACCCGGTCACTGGATTCCTTGTCCTGGAGACTGAACACAAGACCTCAGAAGGGACTTTGCAGCAGGGATCGATGAAGAAGGCTCTAGGCAAGATTTCTCTCGCGGCTGAATGCGGTTCTGCGGGTTTGGCGCCTTTTCAAGGAGCACAGAAGAAGACAGAAAATCGCAGTTGAATTCTCGTCGTTTAAAAGGTCCAGCACTCTTGTGAGGGGACTTTTTGGACTCGATTCGTGTCTCTGGAGATAGACCAAGATGCCCACGAAGTTTCAGCGAGATTCGGAATTCGGAAGACCGTGCACCGCACAGTGGCAGGAGGTCCCAGGGTATTGGGGTATTGCAAGAACGCAAGGTCGCAGCAACCCCTGGGATGGCTCAAAATGCAGGTCGTCTTGAGTCTAGTGGGTCTCACCAGGCTCTGGGTTCGGGTCGTCGTTTTCGGAGACCCCAGGTCGATCGGAAGGAAGGGCTGCAGCAGGCTCCGGTTACAAAGCAGGCTCTCCGGCTGCTGGAAATCATTCCCGCCGCTTTTCCTTCGTCATCCTCTTCGGTTTTCTGTTCCAGTGGTCGACATGACTTCAGCTTCCAGGTTTCCAGTATTTATCAGGAACTGCAACACAACCTCTGCATTCTCTCCCCGCATTTTACAAGAAAGGGGCGTTTGGCTGTCCAATCAGGACAGCCAACCCCCCACTGGGATTTGACCCAGTTGAAGGAAGGCCTAAGACAAAGGAGGGGGAAGTTTGGGACCCCTCCCCCACTTCCTGTGCTTACAGACAGACTGGAGCCTGGGCGGGGTGTCCAGGGGACTCCCGCCAAAGACAAAACTCAAACAAAGGATTTTCCCGCCCTGGATGTCAGGGGAAGGAACAAGAAACGACAAGAAACACTAAAATGGCAGAAAAAGAAGACAGGGCCATTTTGGTAAAAATGAGCACCCTTAGGTGCCTTTGCTGCAGCTGTGATTACAGCACGCGGTAAAGGTGCTCCAAATTAGTAAAAGGTATCACTGCCACCAGCCATTAAAGGTAAGCTTGTCACTGTAACAGAATTGTTACAGTTTAAATGTGAAAGGGGATACATTGTATCTCCCCAGCACTCCACATAAGGTGCGGTGTGGTGGTTTCACAGAAGTAAATGTAAAAGGGATCCAAAGATCCTTTCTACCCTTGGGAACTGTAGTTCACTCAAGGTTAGCACAAGAAAGTTAAAGGGGGAGCCCCAAGGGCAACCCAGCAACAACAGGCACTTATTGCCAATAAGTTGTTAGATATGATAACTTTAAAAAGACACTATGGAGAGTCTTAAAAATGACACCCATAAAAAGAGTTAAAGACAGGTGAGTGTGGAAAAAGGTTCCCACTCACTGAGGTATTAATGGAAAATATCTCACTAGAAAAGCAAAAAGTTCTGGAGTTGAACCAGGCAAGGAAGATTTACCAGCCCTGTGGAAATCTTACCTAACACCTCCATACACAGACTCATTTGCCTGCACCCTGGGACGCTCTGCTGAACCACGAGGATTATTTCATTTGGACACAAGAGTGACTGTTGTGGACGCTCTCCTGTTTTCTTCTTTGGTCACTCCTTTTCATTAAATACCTGGACGCTCTGCAGTACGACACAAACTGTTGTCAATCCTTTCCTGTTGGGATTACGGGACTTCTCCTGGACCTTCTTTATTTGGTTCTTCATTCCATTTCCTCCGTTGTGGCCAAGTAGGTTTCGGGTCTTGTTCTTCGCGGAGCAGGTAAGAGTGGGAAATAGGGGGTGGTGTCGGATACGGTTGGTACTTTTGATCAAAGTAGTAAACAGCTGTTATTGTTGTTTCTTCTAGCTCTGTTGCTGCTGCTCCTGCCTTTTCACTCAAGCCCCTAGTCTGTTAGGTGCTTTCTCATACTCCTACAGACTGTGCTCTTGTGAGGGAAGTTTGGCTGCAAATTGGCTTCAGGCAAAGAGGGGGTTGTGACAAAGATTGTCTGGTTTTGACAGATTAAGGAGCCCTTATTATCATCCTGTGAAATGTATCTGGGGCCAGATCCAGTACAGGCGCTCATGCAAGCCTTGTCAGCCATGCGTGCAGATATGGCATTGGCCCATACGACTTTAAACCAACGTATGGACGTGTTACAGAGCTTTGTAGAACCGTTACCTCCTGATGAGGAATTTGGTGAGGCTGCAGCAGTTGCAGGCCCCCCGACAACCCCAGTTGTCCCACCTGCTCCGACCCCAGTGGTTTTGCCCGGGCCTTTTCCTCTTGCTCCACCAGAACGTTTTATGGGAGACCCTAAAACGCATTGCACTTTCATAAACCAGTGGCGTTTGCATTTTCTTTGCCGACCCCTGGTGTTTCCAGATGCCACAACGAAAGCTGCCTTTGTTCTGTCCCATTTGGGTGGGACGGCAGCTGCCTGGTCTAACCCTCTTTTAGAGGGGGAAGACCCGGTGTTGTATAACTTTGACACTCTCATCCAATCTATGGATGCAGTGTTTGACATGAGACACAAGGCGCAAGCCTCTGATCTTAAATTTCTGGGCATCACTCAGGGAAAAACGGACCTTGTGACCTATCTTGCTCGCTTTAACCAGCTAGCGGTTGAAACCTTGTGGCCAGAACAAAAAAAAGCCGCTGTCTTTTATAAGGGCATTTCCGATGAACTTAAAGATGCCCTAGCAGTAGTACCAGCAGTACCGTCTGTTTTTTCAGAACTGGTAGACCTATTCTTACAAGTTGATGCCAGACAGCGGCAGAGACGGGAAGAACGCAGACACCCGGAACTCCGCACCTCTGGCAAACCAGACACGGGTACTGCCAGCGCGTCAAGTGAAGCAGAGCCCATGCAAATAGGGGCCATCAGAGGGCCTTTGTCCAAGACGGAACGGGAAAGACGCACGCTTCACAACCTTTGTTTTTATTGTGGCCAGGCAGGTCACTACATTTGTGTCTGTCCCAAAAGACCAGCTAAATTGGCGGGAAACGCCAAGACTCGTCCTTAACTCGAGCCTGCAGGACGAGTCAGCAGATACAAGGCTCAGGGGTCAGTTGTTCTCCCTCTCATGTATACCTTCATATGTCCTTTTCTGCTCCTGGTTTGGAGGCATTTTCCGGCCCTGTTATGATCGATTCCGGCGCAAGTGGGAATTACGTGGACGTCCATCTGGCTAATCGTCATGGATTATCCATTATAATCAAAGAGATCCCGGAAGAAGTACAAGCCCTTGATGGTTCCCGTCTGATATCAGGTCAGATAACGGAACAGACGGGGCCTCTTCGGATGTCGACTGCTGAAGGTCATTCGGAGTACATTATGTTTGACCTTATTTCAGCTCCACAATTCGGGATTATTCTTGGACTTTCTTGGTTGCGAACACATAATCCTGTTATTGATTGGTTTGAGCAAACAGTGCAATACTCTTCCGAACATTGCCGCAAACAATGTCTGGACTCTCCGGTTATTCCAGAGCTCTTGCCTTGCTTGGCTATGGTCGCAAATGTGTCCTCAGTTAATGCCACGTCGCAAACACCTACCCCGGAGTTACCTGAGATATACAGGCAGTATGTCGATGTCTTTGACAAGAAGTTATCTGAAACGCTTCCTCCGCACCGAAGTTATGATTGCCCAATTGATTTAGTCCCTGGGGCAGTGATTCCACATGGCAGGGTTTACTCCCTGACACAAAAAGAGGAGGACCATCTACGTGAATACGTAGACAATGCCCTATGGCTGGGGCATATCCGGCCATCTCGCTTCCCTGCAGCGTCCCCCATCTTTTTTGTGCCCAAAAAAGAGGGGGATTTACGTCCTTGTGTGGACTATAGAGCTCTAAACAAAATCACTTCAAAGAATCAGTATCCACTGCCTTTGATATCCGAACTGCTCGACAAAATGACCTCCTCCACTTTTTTCCCCAAGTTGGATTTAAGAGGGGCTTACAATTTGGTCAGGATGTCAAAGGGGGACGAGTGGAAGACCGTCTTTAAACCAAGTTCGGTCTATATGAATACTGCGTGATGCCCTTCGGCCTTTGTAACGCCCCAGCCACCTTCCAGCATTTTGTCAACGATATTTTCAGAGACATGCTGGATTGTTATGTAGTGGTATACTTGGGCGATATCTTGATTTTCTCTGATAATTTGTCTCAACACGTTCAGCATGTTTGCCCTGTTTTGCAACGTTTGCGAGAAAACTCCTTATACGCAAAACTGGAAAAGTGCGTTTTTCATGCATCCTCAGTTGAATTCTTAGGGTTCCAAATATCAGCAGAAGGAGTCCATATGTGTGCTTCCAAAGTCCAGGCAGTGCTCGAGTGGCCTGTTCCTACTTCTGTAAAAGCCTTACAATCCTTCTTGGGCTTTGCGAACTTTTATCGCAGATTCATTGTTTCCTTTTCAGAAATCGTAGCTCCCCTTACACGTCTTACCAGCCCTACCGTTCCTTTTGTATGGCACTCTGAGGCACAGTTTGCCTTTCAAGCCTTGAAAGAGGCCTTTACAACAGCGCCTGTCCTACAACATCCAAACCCATCTCTCCCGTTTATTGTAGAAGCTGATGCCTCTGCTGTTGCTGTAGGACCTATCCTTTTGCAAATCTGCCCTTCTACGCAACAGTTGCACCCTGTAGCTTTTTTCTCCCGGAAGTTGTCCCCTGCTGAACGCAATTATACTATAATGGACGGGGAGTTTTTGGCCATACGGGCTGCGTTTAAGAAATGGAGGCATCATCTCTTGGGTGCCCGACATCCGGTTACCGTTTATACCCATCATAGGAACTTGCAAGCTCTGTCACAGGCCAAGTGTACCAATGCTCGACAATTACGCTGGCACCTTTTCTTCACAATGTTGGATTTCACTGTGACCTACCGTCCTGGCCCACTACATGGGAAGGCAGACGCTTTGTCCGGGATTGGCACTGATTGTATTCCCAACAAACCGGTAACACGGATTTTGCCAACTGGATCAGTAGTCTGTGTTTGTGCAGCCTCTCCATCGCTATTGGACCTGATCCGGCGATGGGCCAAGGATCATGTCTCCTCTCTTGAAGAACTGGGGGCTACACTGGTGTCTGGTCTTTCCTATGTTCATGGCCTCTTGTATTTGCCAGACAACAAGACAAGGAGAATGGCTCTTGAATGGTCCCATGATTCCAAACTGGTAGCACATCCAGGCTGGACCAAAACTCATGAGTTATTAAGCCGATGGTGTTGGTGGCCCAGGATGAAAAAAGAAGTCGATCTATATGTTGCCACGTGTGCCGTCTATACCCAATGCAAGCGCCAACCAGGTAAACCAGTCGGTCTTCTGATGAATATGCCATTGCCTACGCACCCATGGTACATGGTTACGCTTGATTTTGTAGTGGATCTTCCTATGGTTCAGGGTAGGACGACAATCCTAGTAGTGGTGGACAAGTTTACCAAGATGACCCGATTTATTCCGTGTCCTGGTATCCCATCTGCCTCCCTATTGGCCTCTTTGTTCTTCGACAATATAGTCCGCTTTTTTGGACTTCCCACAGTGGTGATATCCGATAGGGGATCGCAATTTCTCCAGCATGGGGTCTGGCATGGATTCACATGCTCATGAATATTCCCTGTCGTCAGGCTGGGAATCCTCGGTAAAGAAAAATCAGTATCAGTTTATTTTCTGATCTGTCTTTCGTAGTAGTAACCAATCACTGATCTCTGCGTCATACTGACCACAGCCAATGACTGCCATCTCCCTAAGCCCCGCCTCTGGCAGCCATCTTCAGATTTTTACCGCACGTTCAAGTGTTGGGATCCTCGTGCTATTGCTCTCGAGCTTTAGTGCTTTTTTTGCACTTTTTCTTAGGAAAATGTTCTCTTTTTCGGTCAAAAAAGCCTCAAGCTCCACCGTTTCTTTATCCGATCAACGGGGACCCGTGTTGGATTCTTCTACGCCCCTCAAGGGTGAAGATTTCGTCGAGCAACGCTTTTGGAGGACTCCAGAAGTTTCTCAGGCCCATCTCGATCATGGCCCAGGAGAAGGGAAGCTCGACGCCCGGAAAGCTGTTCAGGGTCTGCCCTGGATGCCAGCTTCAGAATGTCTTTAAGGAGGACGAACGCTCCTTTTGCCTCTACTGCCTGCATGAGGACAAGACGCACGTGGAGAAAGACTGTGCGTTTTGCGGCAATATGTCGGAGCGGACCATGAAGGACCGCCATCTGCGTCTCGCCAACTGGCTGGAAGGGAAGAGCCCGTCAGGCGAGAAGAAGAAGAAGTCCGAGCGGTCTTCTAAGACCTTTGAGGGCGCCCCGGTGACGGGGGTTGTTGGGGAGAATTCTCTGTTTAGGCTGAATTTCCTAACCTAGTGAGTCCCCCAGCAGCTTTGCTGGATTTTTGGGGTTTATTTTTTTCTCCTGCCAAGAGTGAGACTCTTTTACCCTCACTCTTGGACATGACTTGAGAGTGTTTCTGTGACTTGCTATGTGCTTATGGGCTATGGAGTATTTTTTCCCCATAGGCTATCATTGGTTTTTGAATGTGTGTTACACAGCACCCTCAGTGCAGTGACACAGGGGTGTCATTGTGACCCCCAAACATAGACTCCACACCCGGGGACTGACTACTGTCTCCCTGGGTCTGTAAAGTCACCATTGACTTTACTAGTCTTAACTTAGGAACTTAACCAGTACAAACCATCATACTGTGGAAGTACTGGTAGGGGCAATTAGATTGCCCCTGGGTCTGTTGTCGAGGGGGTACTGTCCCGTCCCCCCTCGCCGAGTTTCTGGCTGGTGGCAGTGGATACCACGGAAATATTCCACCGGAATATTTCCCAATGGGATTTCCCATTGATTTTAATGCACCACTTTTTTGTGCAATGTTAAAGATACCGCCGGTTTATTTATTTAATATAAATTCACCGGTTGGGATTTTTTGCCAGAACTCGCCGCCAAAATGGCGTCTAGGTTCACTTCAGTAAACCTGAACCCGAGTCGAGCCTTTGTTCCACTTTTGGCGGGCTTCTGCACAGAAGCCCTCCAAAGTGGTGCCATTCTGTCTGGGTACCACAGGGGGTTTGGGAGGGGGTTTAGGCACCCTGGACTGAGTTGCCTTGCCAACTCATGTCGCACTCTGGTGTGATTGACCCAAGTGGTGAGCCGCCCCGCTCACCACTTAGCATGTTTGAGTGACAGCTAGGCTGTATGAATGGGGGTTTGCTGCATAAAAGCAGGGTTTTTGGGACTGGTTCTTAAGAAGTCGCCACAGGACCTAAGAAGCCGAAGAGGGAGAAGCCGAGCCGACCTGCCAAGACGACACCACCGGTGGAGCGCTGCGGAACCGTCTCACCACTTTTCCCAACGACAGAGGAGATCTCCAGCCTGGAGAGTCTTCTTCCCTTGACTGGTGGGGACAACCAGTTTCTGCCTTCTTTTCGCCTCCCTGAAGCATCTCGTGGCCGCCTTGCCTGTGCCAAGCACCCCGGCAACCGGGATACCACTTTTTACCTCAACCGCGAAAGAGGGGTAACATCCTTTTAACCGGAAAACTCCACGGCTGGTTTCTTCCCTGGTAGTGCAACGACCTTCAGCTTTCCTCCACGTCGAGATCTTCTCTTCCTCTGGACGACGCCGCGACTTGCACCCACTACCAGGAACAACTGCCACCGCTGGAGGATCCTTTCCATTTTAAAGGTACCGTGTTCCGCCCGGCTTCCCTTGCCACCGATTGTACGGGGTAGATTTAGCCCTCGGCTCTCGAACCTGGCTAAGCCTGGGATACCCTAACTAAACTTTTCTAAACGTAGTAAAACCTTTTCTACTCACCTGTAAAGACTTGTGACATTGTGTGATCTTGGACACATTTTCGCCTGGCTCTCCCTAAAGTGGGCCTAGCAACTGAACTTCCTTGCTCCTCAATAGACTGCCTTTCTAAACTTACTGTGAACCTTTGAAAAGTGTTTTGCCTTGCTGTTTTCATTACTTTTGCCTTTTCCCTCCCTTTTTAACTAACTTGTTGGAGTGCCATCTAACGTTAAGCACTCACCTCTGTCTGGAAATAAGTGGTGTTAACTTAGACTTGTCCAACAAATAACTAGGGATGTACATATAAGTAATAGTGACTGTGTTTTGACTTACTTACCTTTTCTGTGCTAGTGTAATTTATGAGTGTGTCTTTTAAATAAATAATTATATACTTTTACACCTAGCTCTGGTCAGTGTTTGCTTGTACCACTGTGCCTCTGTACCTATTATGTATGCTCTATATACTGCCTAACTCTTCTTGAGGGAAGTCTGACTGCTCAGCCACAGCTACCAGGTAAATCTGGGTGGTACAGACTGCTCCCAGGTGGGTTTACTGCCAACACCTGTCGTCTTAAATCTTTTGCAGTGGTCCCAGAGGGAACTGCACAGGTTTCTGCCTAACAGGGGTCCAACAGAAGGCCAAGCACCGTGAGTCCGCTGGCACCGGGAGCGCCGAACTGTCGGGCTCTACGGGCACCAGGCAGGGCGCATCCTCCCCGGCGCCATCAACCACGAGCCAACGCTCTGGCTCGGGTAAGAGGAAGACCGAGCACCCGGCGAAGCTCTTGGAGAGACCCCGGTCGAGCTTGAAGGCCCCATCGGAGGGGGAGCGAGGCGGTGACCCTCCCCCCTAGGAGAAGGCGGTGAGCGCACCTAAGGTGGTGAAAACCTTAATCCACCCGGCCAAGGCCTCTATCGAGACAGTCGCGGCAGCCCTGGCTCAACCTGTGGAGGCTACACCAGTGATGGCGACCTCGGGGCCCAGAGTCTCCCTGTCACCGCGGAGGGAGTCCTCTTTCATGCCCATCGACAGGACCCCCGTGAAACCTCCGACGGAGAAGAAAAAGGGGGGGCAGGAGGTCGTCGTGGATTCGGCCTCAATCTCTGAGGAGGAGCTGATCGAAGTCTTAAGCCACGGCGTTGGTGTGGAAGAAGACCAGCCCGTCGGGAGGGACCCCGACGTAGGAGACGACGAGAACGTCGAGGGTGCCGACGGGGCTCCTGACCGCCCGTCAGACTCCCCTCAACCAGTGCCGCAAGACAACTCGGCGGCCATTTTGTTGGCTATACAGTCCTTATGCTCGGAGATAAGGACGAGATTGCCGTTACCACCATCGGAGGAACCTCTCCCGACGGGGGACCCGGAGCCAGGCCCTTTTGGGAGCCCTCCTCCTAAGAGAAGAAGGATTCATCCTCCACCTCCTTTTCAACCATCGCGCCCTGCTCAGCCCTCCTCCCCGTCCACGACTCGTGGGGATGATACGGGGACTGACACGGCCGCGACGGGCACAGACGACGAGGTTTACGACGAGGATCTCCCGTCGTCATCTCCTCCCCGGGCTTCCCCACCCGACGAGATTGGATCGTTTCATGCCATGATCGCCAGGGCATCCGAGCTTTCCCAGCTCTGCCCAGAAGAGAAGAAGAAGGAAGGTTTCCTTTATCAACAGCGCAAGACCAAGAGGAAGACGGTCCTCGCTGTACCTCTACTGGACGATATCTGGGATGAGGGTCTCGCCCTCCTCAAGAACCCATCCACAACGCCTGCGAGAAGGGATCGGTACGAGAAGAAGTACCGGGTCTCGGACGCGGCCCCCTTGTGCCTTCGGGCACAGCCGACCCCAGACTCGGTCGTCTCTGCGGCGGCCAGGAAGAAACCGGGGGGGGGGGGGAAGACATTGGACACGATGGGACGCAGAGTCATCTCATCGGCAGTGACGACGATTAAGGCTGCCAACGCCTTGGCTATCGTAGCCCGCTACGACAGGGAGTTGTGGTACAAAATCGCCCCCCTGCTGGACTTCTTACCAGACGACAAGAGGGCGGAGGCCCTAGAGATCTTGCAGGAAGGAGAAGTGGCGTCGGACCACGCCATTACGATAGCGACGGACATCGCTGAAACTGGATTTCGCGTGTGCCTTAGACGGCGTGGATGGCTCAAGGCAACTGACTTCGTCAGGACATGCAGACCAGAGTCTTGGACATGCCGTTCGACGGGAGCAACCTGTTTGGGAAAACAGTGGACGATTCCCTACAAGCCATCAAGACGGACACGGAGACGGCCCGGGCTCTTGGTGTTTTCCAGCAACGACTGCCGCCCTTTCGGAGCGGCGGAGGCAAGCAGGGTGCCTCCAAAGGTTCGGGCTGGTGGATTTTCCACCTATCGTCAAGCGGCCCGTTCATCGTCACAGGAAGTCTACAGGGGACGAGGCAAGTCGGGCGGACCCCACCGTCGTCGCCAAGGAGGACAAGGCGGCAAAGCCTCGTCGAAGCAGGACTGAACCGGCCGTGGGGTCGGGCCCCCACCGAAGCACCCCGGTGGGAGGCCGGCTGGTGAACTTCGTCAGCGTGTGGGAGTCCATCTCCACCGACCGTTGAGTGCTGGACGCCCTGGCCCCAGGGTCACGAGCTCGAGTTTCTAAAGAAGTGCCCGCGCATCCCCCCCGTGGCCAGGAAGGAACATCACGTCCCTCAACTTCTCTTGGAGGTAAAGGCGATGCTCAAGAAAGGCGCCATCGAGCTCGTCCCAAAGAGGCTTCGGGGCTCTGGAGTTTACTCAACATACTTCCTCGTGAAGAAGAAGACGGGAGGATAGCGTCCCATCCTGGACCTACGACGACTGAACAAATTCATCAAGGCACAGAAGTTCCGGATGGTCACCCCCCCAGCACGTCCTGGGTCAACTGGAGGAGGGCGATTTCCTGTCGTCGTTGGATTTGGAGGATGCCTACTTCCATATCCCCATCTTAAAGGGACACCGAAAGTTTCTCAGATTCGTGGTCCAAGGGCGTCACTACCAGTTCAGAGCCCTTCCCTTCGGATTGAGGTCGGCACCCAGGGTGTTCACCAAGTGCCTCGCACCACCAGTGGCGGCGCGGCTGCGCCTGGAGGGGATCCACGTCTACCCCTACCTGGACGACTGGCTCATCCGAGCAAAGACAAAGGAACTCGCCGCGGAACACACGGCGAGGACCGTCCAACTACTCATGGACCTGGGATTCTCCATAAACTACGCCAAGTCCCACCTGGTGCCCGCTCAAGACGCACTGTTTCTGGGAGCGTAGCTCGACAGTGGCGCTTCTGGCCTCTCCGTCGGACGAAAGGACGAGGGCCATCTTGGGCAAGGTGCAGCGGATGCTGGTTGCGGACGCAGCCAGGGTGAGGTCCATCAAGTCCCTCTTCGGAATGATGTCTTCTTGCATTTATCTCATCCGCCTGTGCAGGCTTCGGATGCGCCCGTTACAGGAGTTCCTGGACGCTCGCTGGATCCAGATGGGCAGCTTTGAGGACAGGATCACACTCGACGAGAGCTTCCGACGAGCGATCCGGTGGTGGGGCACCCGCGCGCATCTGACGGCGGGCATGGACTTCCAGACCCCGGGCCACCAGAAGACAGTGACCACAGATGCCTCCCTGGAAGGGTGGGGAGCGCACACCGAAAATCTGCACGCGAGGGGCCTTTGGCTGCCGACGGAGAAGTCCCTCCATATCAACGTCCTGGAACTCTGTGCAGTGTTTTGGGCCCTCAGGTCCTTTCTTCCATCCCTCAAGGGCAAGGTGGTGAGTATCTTCACCGACAACACCACCACCATGTTCTACATCAGGAAGCAGGGCGGTACCAGATCCCCCGCCCTGTCCAAGGGAGGCTTAGGATCTGTGGCATTGGGCCGTCACCCAAGGGATGTTTCTGGTGCCGTTTCATCTGGCAGGGATAAAAAACACCATCGCCGACTCGCTCAGCAGAGAGCTGCGCTCGTGCCACGAGTGGGAACTACGACAGGATCTAGTGGACCGCCTCTTCCGACGGTGGGGCACACCCCAGATCGATCTGTTCGCGACGGCGACAAACTCCAAGTGCCGGAGGTTCGCCAGCAGGTTTCCCCAGCCGAGGAGCATGGGCGATGCTTTCTCGTTCCCCTGGGAGGGCCTGTTCCTATATGCGTTCCCTCCATTGCCGCTGCTGATCCGGCTCACCAACCAGCTCAAGAGGTCACGGTGCAGGATGATCCTCATCGCACCTGCCTGGCCGAGGCAGATATGGTTCCCGGACCTTCTGGACTTGTCAGCATCCCCGTCAATCAAGCTGCCAGTGGATGCGGATCTTCTCTCCAGGGAAGGAGGCGCCATCCTCCATCACGACCCGAAGTCGTTGAACTTGCAGGCCTGGCTCCTGCAGCGTTAGAGTTTGGAGGTTACGACATACCGGCCGACTGCAGAGAGGTTCTTGCAAAGGCCAGGGCGTCCTCAACTCTTAAATGCTACGGACACAAATGGAAGAGGTTCTCTGTCTGGTGCCACGCACGGAAGATTAACCCTCTACGTATTACGGCTCCTCAAGTACTGCTGTACCTGCTGACGCTGGCCAAGGCTGGACTGGCGCACGCTTCCATCAAGATTCATCTTGCTGCGATCTCCCGATACACCAGAACCACATGACGGACGTCTTTGTGGGCTCATCGTCTGGTGAAAGAATTCATGAAGGGACTGTTCAGATCGTTCCCACCGGTGAAGGCCCCGGCCCCGGCGTGGGAGCTCAACATGGTGCTGACCAAGCTCATGGGACCTCCGTTCGAGCCTCTGCACTCAGCTCCGTTGAAGTTCTTGTCGTGGAAAACAGCATTTCTTGTGGCCATCACCTTCGCACGACGGGTGGGAGAGATCCAGGCCCTTTCCTGCAAGCCCCCGTACTTGACTTTTCACGACACGAGGGTAGTGCTCAGGACGCACCCCTCCTTCATGCCCAAGGTGCCGTCGGACTTCCACCTCAACGAACCCTTGGTGTTGCCTGTTTTCTTCCCATCGCCTTCGTCGCCGGCTGAAAGGACTTTGCACTCGCTGGATGTGGCTAGAGCGCTGAAGTTCTACGTGGACCGCACGAAGAGTTTTCGGAAGACGTCACAACTTTTTGTGAACTTTGGACCTCTCAATCAGGGGAAAGCTCTCTCGAAGGCTTCCATTTCCAGATGGCTCTCCGGCTGTATCATGTACTGTCATCGGTTGGCAAACCGACCGCTGCCTGGCCGTCCGAGAGCCCATTCCACCAGAGCGATCGCAGCTACCACGGCATTACTATCTTGTGTGCCCTTGCTGGACATCTGCAGGGCTGCTACGTGGAGGTCGACGCACACCTTCACGAAATTCTACTGCGTCGATCGGGATTCCAGGGAGGAGTCCAGGGTCGGCCAAGCAGTGCTGCGCAACCTGTTCAACTAAGGCGAGCCTGGTGAGGAGGTAAGAATTGCTTAATGTTGAGTTTTGGATGTAATGCTTAATGTTGAGCCTTTGCCACCTCCCGTGGTTGTGCATGTGTGTACTGCTATGTATTCTTTTATTCATGAGCATGTGAATCCATGCCAGACCCCATGCTGGAGAAGGAACAAGTTACTTACCTGTAACTGTTGTTCTCCAGCATGGGTCTGGCATGGATTCACATGCGAACCCTCCCGCCTACCCCTCTGTGGCTCTTCACTTGGTCATACTGCCACTTCTCGTGCTACCAAATCTGAAGATGGCTGCCAGAGGCGGGGCTTAGGGAGATGGCAGTCATTAGCTGTGGTCAGTATGACGCAGAGATCAGTGATTGGTTACTACTACGAAAGACAGATCAGAAACGAAACTGATACTGATTTTTCTTTACCGAGGATTCCCAGCCTGACGACGGGGAATATTCATGAGCATGTGAATCCATGCCAGACCCATGCTGGAGAACAACAGTAACTTGTTCCTTACGTCACGATTCTGGCGTGCATTAACCACTGCTCTGGGCATCAATGCTCGTCTGTCTTCAGCATATCACCCACAAATAGACGGTCCAACAGAGCGTACTAATGCTACCATGGAACTGTACCTTCGCTGTCTATGTCTACAATATCAGTCAGATTGGTTGTCTGTGTTGGGAATCACTGAATTTGCCTACAATTCCCGACATTCATCGGTGGGGTGTTCTCCATTTTACGCCTTGTATGGCCTGCACCCGAGGACTCTTCCGGCTGTCCTTCCCTCTTTAGACCGGGTTCCTGCTGCTAAGAAAATGAGGGATTCACTGCTCTCTATACGTACCTCTGTTCTTTGCCACCTCCAAGCCACCCAGCATCGTACCAAGGAACAAAGGAACAAGCGGATAAACATCGCTCTCCAGCCCCTGTTTACACTCCAGGTGACTGGGTATGGTTATCAACCAAACACCTTACTCTTCGGGGCAAGAAGAAGCTTCTGCCGTGCTATCTAGGCCCCTATGAGGTTTCGCATTGCATCAATCCAGCTGCCGCGCGTCTACGAATCTCTTCCACTTGGCGTGTACACCCTGTGTTTCATGTTTCCTTACTCCGTCCATATGTTTCTGGCACTCGTCTCCCTGTATCCCCAGATCCCCTGAAAGTGCAGGGTGAAGAAGAATATGAGGTTAACGCAATTTTGGACACCCGAGTGAGGAACGGGGTGCGCTCATATTTGATCGATTGGAAAGGCTATGGTCCGGAAGACAGGACATGGGAACCGGCTTCCAACCTACATGCTCCTCGACTTTTGTGCTCCTTTTGGCAAACACGCCGAGAAACAAGGGAGCGCTGCCCTTTGCGCGGGGTACTGTCGTGAATCGACCTTATTTAAAGTCACGAAGACTTGCGATGGCCCCTCCAATCACTTGGAAGGTTCCTTGGCGCCTGACTCACCGCCGAAAACACGGCGGTTCTGTGGACTGCAGCATCCAGCATTCCGTGTTAGTACTCGAGTCAGGCGTTACGGTCACGTGATAGGCACGGACCATCATTCACGTCTGTATGCGAGTACTACTTATTCTTGCTGCGCACACGGAACGGTGCTCCTTAACTGAGTTCTACAGCCAGTTTTGTAGTGTCCGTTTTCTGCAATCTTGTTTTCCTGAACCTGTTTTGACTCATTGGCCTGTTATTACAGATTACCCATTTTGAACTGCCCCTGATTTCTGGTATTCGGCTCCTTCGGATTGATTCCTGTTACCCCTGACCCGGCATACATTACCTGGACTCCCACTGCCTACCGTTCTGTAACGTCGTTACCCCGGAACTCTGCAACTCAGAGTTATCGCTTCTGTAACCTGGTCAAGTACCTCCCGCTCCCGCTTGTATCCACTCCTTACCTGTATTTTCCTCTCTTTCATTTCCATTCCTTTACTCCTTCTATCCTTGTTTATTTTGCCCCCACCTCCATACCTCCATACACTGACTCATTTGCCTGCACCCTGGGACGCTCTGCTGAACCACGAGGATTATTTCATTTGGACACAAGAGTGACTGTTGTGGACGCTCTCCTGTTTTCTTCTTTGGTCACTCCTTTTCACTAAATACCTGGACGCTCTGCAGTACGACACGAACTGTTGTCAATCCTTTCCTGTTGGGATTACGGGACTTCTCCTGGACCTTCTTTATTTGGTTCTTCATTCCATTTCCTCCGTTGTGGCCAAGTAGGTTTCGGGTCTTGTTCTTCACGGAGCAGGTAAGAGTGGGAAATAGGGGGTGGTGTTGGATACGGTTGGTACTTTTGATCAAAGTAGTAAACAGCTGTTATTGTTGTTTCCTCTAGCTCTGTTGCTGCTGCTCCTGCCTTTTCACTCAAGCCCTAGTCTGTTAGGGGCTTTCTCCTACTCCTACAGACTGTGCTCTTGTGAGGGAAGGTTGCCTGCAAATTGGCTTCAGGCAAAGAGGGGGTTGTGACAAAGATTGTCTGGTTTTGACACCCGTTGCCGTAGGTGCAGTATCAGAGGGTTCAGGTGGCTGGTGGTATTGCGCGGGGAGAACTCCGGTCCCTCCCAGGGCAAGAGCGAGGAGGGGCCACCTTCTACTAGGGCCCAATACTTGCAGTGCTGGGGAGAGGTCTTCCTGTCCCCACAGTTGGCTTTCCTTAGTTAGCAGTGCTCATGTTCTGGGTCAACTGGCCTGTCTGCGTTCTTGCTAGACCATTTCTCCTCTCGGCACCCTGCAAACAATGCAGTGGGGGGGGGGGCTGGTCCCTCTCGCCCCGCTCCATTGGTTCAAAAAGGTATTGCCTCCATAGGAGGGTTATTGCTCATTTTCCGCTTCTGCTCGTCCTGGCCGCACGCTCACAGGCAGTCTGTTAATGTTTGGCGCTCCCCTGGGGATAGCCGGCAAGTGGTGAGAGGAGCCGTTGGCCTCTGTCCACGAGCTACTGGAGGCTGTCTCACAGGCTGTCTTGTCTGTGCGTCCCACAGTACTCTTCTGTTGGGCTATGGTGCTCAGCCTGATCCAGGGTACCCTGATTCGTATTAATATAGTGGCCGCTGGGGCCCTGCACCTCACCCAGGGACCTCGTTGTGCATCGTACCTTGGTGTGGGGGTAAGGGGTTGCCTCCCGTCCCGCTCGCTAGAGATCCGGAGCAGCTGAATCATCTCTCACAGCTCTGCCGTTCAGCATGACACTGGCTTCTTGGTTGGGCACCGAACAGCGGCAGCCCTGTACTCGGTCTGGAACGTATGTCGTGCCTCAGTGTGTGGGTGGGAGAGCTGGATGTTTCTCACACTCCACGTTGGTGAGCCGCCCACTGCGCTGAGCTCCCGGGCACCCTACATGTGTGTCGGCTGCTTCGTCCCCAGATGATTGAAAAGCGGTTTCCCTCAGTGCGATACGACGTTGTAGCCCGCAGTGGGAGTTTCTAGGTTGCACTCACTCCCCAGTCCGTCATCTTGGCATGTGGGAGCGGTGGAACAATGGTTCCTCCGTGGATTTCAGCATCATGTCCGTACAAAATCTCCCCATGTTGCGACAGCTGCTGCACTCTCTTCCCTGTATGGGTGATGACTTTGCCTCTGTGAAGAGTATCAGGAAACCAGGTATTATTATAAAGACATTGGGCGTTAGCAGAGCAGCCACAGTGGTGGCGCTGCTGGCCACGCCCCCCCCCTATTTCCTTATTTCTTTTCACCACCTTAGACAATTTCTCTTCCTTGGCTTTACATCTTGACTCACACTTGCTTGAACCATCCAGGTTGCCTTCTCTTTGTGGTTTCCCAAATGTCTCTTATTTCTAGCACACATTCATCTCTCGGTTTTCTAGGGCTCCCGTAACCCTCTTTCTCTTTCCTTTTGTATGTGGGGTTCTGCTTGCTTCCCTCCACCCTGGGAAACACTAGTGCCGTCTTTATTTCTGGGTGTACTCCAGAGAGTGGCATCTCAGCAGGGTTGTGGTCGTTCGCCTCTCCTCTCTGCATTCTTGGCCCGTAAGCGTCTGCTTCTCGAATGCTACCTGGCACGGAGACTCCTCGGTACTTGTATCCAGAATGGAGGATTCTTTCCTCTGTTTTCTCCTGGCCTCGGCGCAGGTCCATGGTTCTCGGACCCACCACGGCTGCAGTATGGTCATGCCCCCAGATCAGACGGGTCTCCCGTCTGTATCTCGTTCAGCTTTTTACCTCTGTAAGCTGCTGCTTCTCGAATGCTGCTTGTCACGGGAGATTCCTCGGTCCCTGTATCCAGAATGTAGGATTCATTCCTCTGTTCTCTCCTGGTTTCTGTGCTGGTTCGCTGACCCACCACAACTGCAGCGTGGTCACGCACCTAGGTAAGACGGGTCTCCCGTCGCAGTCTCTCGTTCAGCTGTCGCCTCTGTAAGTGTCTGCTTCTCAGATACAGCAGACTTGTTGGTTCTTGTACCAAGATTGGAGGATTCATTTTGCTGTTCTCTCCCGGCCTCAGTGTTGGTCCCTGGCCCACCACGACTGTCGCCTCCCTCAGGCTGGCCAGCCTTCTAGCATCTGCTTCCTCGCTTCTCTTCCACGCTACCACTGGCTCTGCGGTATATTGCGGCTCTGCCCCTCTAGGATGTCTGTACGTCAGAGACTTGCCTCTGCATAGGATACTTTCTCCTCCATTCAAGGTTCTTAGTTACTTTATTCATGCTGCCAAAAATCCATGGGGGCATATTACTGTACGTCTACAGCTGAGTACCGCTGATCTCTAGTATTACCTTGAACCAATAATAGAAGAGTACTATCAGTATTGGTTGCAGGCCATATAGACGTAATATCAGTTTCTTCTAATCTCATATAGACAGATATTGTAATCTTTGGCAGGAGTTCCTTAAAGAAATGAGTCTTTGTCCCAGAGAGGGGTGTCACGCCCAGTAAGGTCCCACTTTCCCTGACCCCTAGGGAGGGATTTGCTTGGTGGGCTCACCTCCCTAACCTCAAGGGGGAGGGCACCCCCCCTGAGAAGGGCCAAATCGCCTAGATTCATCACAGCAGACAGACATTAGCACGTGCAGTTAAAGACCGGAAAAAGGAATGTACAAAATGGATGAGAACCCTCCGCAAAGCATTGAAAATTGAACAATGGCAAACTTTGACCATGGCAGTAAAAAACAATAATACTCAGCTTTTCTGGCTATTCAGACCCCCTTCTGGCCCGCATCTTATGTTGGTTAATTTGTCCAAGGAGGACTGGGAACATCATATAATGTGGCGGTAAGCCCCTGTTCCAAGGGCTGGAACGGGGGGTGAGGGGTGGGTAACGGCCCGGCAGCCCAAGTTAACAGCCTGAGCGAAGCCATTGGACTGGCTGACACAGGTCAGACCAATCGGCTTTACCAAATGTGGGACATGTTCCATGTGTGGATATGCTGAAAGAACGCAAATTACCAAATTTGAAAACAAACAATTTCACCATCAATGAACATATCAACTGCCGTACAAAATATGTTTATGCGATCATATGCACCTGTGAAAAAATTCTATATAGGGAGCACCATTAGAGAACTTCGTACCAAAATCGGAGAACACTTGAACACAATAGGTTCACTAGACGCAAAGCTACCGCTTGCAGCCCACTGGCAGACTACTCGCCAAATGGAGGACAAGAAGACTATCTGATTAATTGGACTACAAACAGCAGTGTGTGGCATAAGGGGTGGGAACCGAGAGATTAAATTAAGTAGGCAGGAAGCCCGAATGATGTGTCGATTCGGATGTGTAACCAATGGGCTAAATTCAGATAACACATTTAATGTTTTCCTTTAAAACTATAGAACCTACATGACATTATGTATGTAAAGTACTGAACCTTCAAACATGGCATTATGCCATCATGACAATCTGGGCCACCCCAGAAACACCCATACACCAAGCATCCAACTGACTGACCGCCAAACTGAACCAAGCAGCTTGGTGTCCTTTTAAGCAACAATTAATCACATCGAAGTAAAAACAGCACAGAAAGTTCTGGCATGCAGCATGAAGGGCTCTAATCCTAGCTTGCAGTACCAGCGGGTACAAGCACTTCTCTAAGCATTATAACAAACAAGAAGTATAGCAAAGGGACACAGATCAGCAAACGCCACAATATGCATGCCCGCTAAACGCAGCTCCCTTCAACCTCAATATCCCTAGATTAGATACTTATACAACCCCAGCACATCCACATCAGGGCCTCCTCTTCACACGGACAAACACCCAGGAGGCTATATCCTTCCGCCCACCTTTTAAGCAAACCGTGAATGTATTTTGAAGACTTTCAAATGACTCCACATTTACGAGGAGCAGTGTCTCCGTTTCACAGCCACACTCCACGCATGTGCAAGAGACTAGCCATCCTTCGCATCCACTGTAGTGCGCTCGCATGTCTGCCTCTGCTCAAACGCGCATGTGTGATGCGCGTTCAGAGAATGGCCTCATTGAACCATTCTCACATAAAAAACCAGAACCATCATCCATTCCCCACACACCGGACGAGAACGCAACACTCGCTAAACCTAGAGTGGTTCCAACCCCTTGGATAATTCACTGGGAGTCTGCACTGGGGACCCTGACCCCATGCAGACTCTTACCTGACCCTCCTTTTTCTCATACAATATCTGGATTCAATAGGGGTCATGCTCAGATTTCGGGGAACCCATCACCACATGGCTATCAGGTGTATCATACTGAGTAGGTAAGTTTTCCAATATCTCAGTTATGTCTTCCTCTTCACTCAAACACAGAGCGTCTCCAAATTCCCCCTCCTCCTCACCTGATGTAGAGGAGTAGTCCAGCCTCTTCCGATGAGTGTGATGCCCGTGAGTCTTGCCCTTCTTAAGTAGGTAAGGCCGGCCTCGGAAGGAAGCCACTGTGACCTTGGAAACGGGTCAACAGAGACTCCCCTCCGCGACAGGCAAGACGAAGTAGGGGAAAAGCCTTGCGGCACAAAAACCCCTCTGGATGACGATCCCAGCGATCCGGAAGCAGAGAAGGGAAGCGAGCGTCCAAACGTAGCAGTCCGATGACCAGACACAGGCAGCCGGGAGATGCAGGTTGAGAGCGGAGGGAACCGGGAGGAAGAGAATGCTAAGCTGTGCCAAGGAGAGTCCGGAGGGAAGCAGAGAGCGAGAAAAAGGAGGAAGCCAAGATACAAGGCGAGGAAAGGGCGGAACACCGCCAAGGGAAATAACAAGGAGCGTGACAACGAAGGGTAGTAAGAAAGTTGCAACGCGCCGAGCCGCCGAAAGTGGAAAGGATAAATACACTAGGCGGCGGCCATCTTGGAAAGAACTAGACCGTCAAAAGACGACTAGGGAGGAGACGTGACGGCACAATACGTTGGCAGCCATGTTTCCACCTGTTCCACAACCGCCAGGAACCCGCGGTTGTGACAATGGCCCACAACCCTGGGATGCCCCACAGGCACCCACCAGCCACCCTGCAGCTACCAGGCACCATCCTGGATTCATCCAATCCCATTTTTCTTCAGACATTAGCCCATTTGGGCCCCTGTAAAGCCTTATAGGCCTACTCCTAGAAGACCGCAACTTGGCACACAGCTCAGCTCGCTTTAGGTTAGACTCACCCTTGCTGGCACAGCAACCTTTGGAAGACCCAGGCCATGCTAACGATTTCACCCTCTTTCTCCTCTCCCCCTTTCCTTCCCTTGCCATGTATTAAACATGACATATTAATCATTTCCCTCCGTCGCCATCTATTAAACATGACATGTTAATAATTTCCAGTGGTGTAAAATGACATGCAAACAATGTGAAAATCGAATCATACATGATAAATCATGTTCACAATTGTCATCCTCGCTATGTATCACAATCGCACCTAAAATGTATGTAATACAGCCTTGATAAAGACCCTCAGGGGTCGAAACACGTATCGGCTGACCACCAAGGAACACAATAAAATAGACCTCACTGTATCAATCAAATGTGTAGACAAGGCAATAATTTGAGCAGTAATTACGTACATAGCAGAAATATGGGGTGGCAAATTCCTACATAAAATTAACATGTTGGAAAATAGGTGTCTCAAAATAGCAAAGCTACCTAAATCCACTCCAATCGAGTACCTGCTCTTGTAACTAGGTATAAACGGTATCAACAACTCGGTTAAGTTGAGTACATTGAATTTATTTTGGAAACTTGCTAATGCTCTACCAAATACGCTGCTACACACACTCCAATTATGCTCTCACGTTAGAAAGAGCGTTTCAGTTGAAAATCTCAAATAAATGTTTGTATGGTTTAATTGTTCGGATTTCAGCTGTACTAAAATCACGTATATATCCGAAAATTTCAAAAAATGATACCATACTGGTAATATATTACGTCATATTTTCGGCTTTGCTCTTTTGTGCATTCAAGTTGTCTTGCCCCTCATATTTTAGGTTACGACACACCATTATTTAGCTATTTAGTCGTTTGCACATTCAATTTGACTTGCCTCTCAGATGATACGTTTTCATCCACATTTATTTTGCCATTGCGCATTCATTTTGACGCCTTTATGTTACACTCGCGTTCGTGCCTAAAGTTCTTATTTTATTTTAAGTGTGCATGCAATACGGATCTTCCCGTATATGTTGCATTGTGTTTCACTGTTTTTATTTCGTACCTTAGCGCTTAATTATTTGCTTGCAGCATCTTTATATATTCATTTGACGGCATGCTGTATTTATTTCTCTGCCATTTTGCAAACCAAGTCACGAAAAGCCTGACTCTTATTTTATGTTTCACAGTTCAGCCTAATCAGGGGCGTAGGAGACACATAAAATCTGGGGGGGGGGGGGGGGTGACAGGGGACACCTTGGGGACTTTGCATAGTAAAATGACACTATTCATCAGGCCAGGCCAGCAGCCAAACAGTCCAGGTTTTACGCCCTGCTGTGTGCTGCCCTACTGCTATACAGGTTGTTACGTGCGTCTCCATCCCATTACATAGCGACCGGGGTCAGGAAGTTGTCTCGGGTCTCCCCCTGCCTGTAGAAGCCACGATTCCCTTGGGACTGTTTGGCGGGCGGTGCCCCCTCCCCGACGGCAGATGGACCGGGTAAAATATGGCCTTGTGTGTTGCATGTGTGTAAATGGGCCGGGAACTAACGCCACATAATGGTTGCCATTGCTTCTTCCCAAGGGTGTCAAAGTACTGTTCAAGTGGTTGTGTTGGCCCAAAAAGAAACAAGTGGTTTTAATGAGCCTGTATGTTCCACCTGTGCAGTGTTGCCATGGCAACTGGGAACGCTGGCATTCTGCAACAAGAGGAGCCTGCGTATGACAGCATGACCAGGGCAATCCACCAGCATTCGACGAGAGAGCATAGCACACTAAAGAGTAGGTTGAGCTTACCACCCCCCTTGAATGGTGCATGTAAAGTGAGAGGCAGTGGCAGTGGGTCAAGGAAGAAGACTAGAGTCATTGGGGTTAAACTCAGGCGGTGTGAAATGGCTTGAGGGGGAATGGTGTCAGTAAAAGCGCAGAGATCATATAGCCCAAGAGCTTGGTGATGGGGAAAGAGAATAGTTCAGGCAGAGTGTGAGGGAAGGGGGCAGGGGAGAGAATGAGAGCTGTATGCAAGGATTGAAGAGGAGTTGGGAGCCATGATTATGTAATTGGAGGGGACAAACGGAATAAACAGTCACAGAAGGAATGGAACTAACATTTAAGAAAGCCAGCCATGAGAGAATAATTCTGGCCAACAAACGGCTAATAATGCCCAGAATTCCGCAACTCTGGTTGGTTGGGCCACCATAAACATTCTGGAAAGGGTCCTAAAATATATTTATACCTATGCTGATCCAACTTTGTTCTAGCTCATATTTCTGTTTGTATTGTTCAAATGAGGCAGAAAGTGGTGGCATAATAAAGCATGACTAGCCAGTGTGTCCTAACTAGTAATGGACCACCACCTGAATTAAGGCGCAAATGAAGTGAGTGCTTTTGGCAGGTGCTGCACAGAGCTCTTTATTGCCAGTATGGCCTTTCGAAGCATGCTTTATCACCACTATCAGCCAATTTGTTTGTGGTAAACAGTTGCAAGCTGGAAGCGCAAACTTGTTTTTCAAAAACAAATGCAACTACAGAAAGGTGGCTGTCTTGGAGTATCCAATGGAAGCTTTATAAATATCCCCCTTTCCGTTTCAATGGCAGTCACAGTGTTTGAGTTAATCTGGGTCAGGAGCAAGGGTGGAAAAAGCAAGCAGACATATGCATTTTGATTCATTTAGTTCCATTAATTCCAGATCTAGAAGGAAATGGAAAAAACAGGGTAAAGCAGGGGAGATGGATAGTGAGCAAATGCTGTTAACCAACTAAGAAAGTGGGCTGGTTAAAATGCATAAGGCCCATGTCCAAGCACACTCTTTGGCTGTAGCATCCATTGATAGTGGTAATGAATGATAACACACGAGTCTGCAGGTGAATGAATGTATTCATTGGACGGGAATACATATTTCTCATGAATGTGTCTGAGCAACCAACCATTGTGAGGGCTTCCAAAACCAAGCAATGGGAGATCGGTGGGATAACCCCAAACCCCCTTAGATTTTATTTTTTTAAATAAAAGATTACAATTGTGCATTCTATGGCAGAGCTTTTTTGAAACAATGGGTGAATACCTATAAAACATTCAATTGGTTGTGCAGGGTATCACATGAATACAATACAAAAATTGAATGCTATGTTACCAACAGTACACAAGAATATTGTTCAGTGCATTTCTGGATCCCTCTGCACACAATATATCCGAGTATTCTGCTAGAGTCAAAAGACATTTTCAGTCTCCATGTTTCAATATACGCCAGTATTCCCAAAATAAGAACACACTCATGTCAGTATTGCCCATAATGCCAGTGCAAGAAGAAAGTTCACATTGGCCGGACTCATATATGGCAGTATTCCCACATATGTTAGTACTCCCATATAAGAATACTTATGATGGATTGTCCCATAATGTTATTGCCACATCTTAGTTGTGCTAATTAAGGGCAATATCCTTATCTAATAAAACTCAAATTGCCTTTTCACATAATACCTCAATACTGCCATGTAACTAGATAAAGTGTCAATGTCGGCTGTGAACCCTCATGATGCCTTTGTCAATAATGCCAATAATATTACCATGCCATTATAAACATGTCCATGCAGGTTATGCCACCACTATAGGCATTGTCCCTCCTAAAAAACACTCACATTGTCTTTGCCAAAAATGCCAGTATTATTGACATGACACATGAAGAAAGTATGCCCATGCTGCCACTGTAAACATGTCCATGCAGGTTGTGTAACATTTACCTATATGAGAACACTCATTTTGGCTTTGCCCATAATGCCAGTAACATTGCAATGACACAGCATAAAAACATGGCCATGCAGGCTGTGCCAACACAGATAAGTACCTGCATGTAAGCAAACTCATGTTGGCTCGGCCCATAATTCCAGCCACATTGCCAGGCTATTGTATACAAATATGTTCATGCAAGCTATGCCAACATAGGCGATAACACCCTTAAGAACAGTCATGCTGACATTTCCCATAATGCCAATAATGTTGCCATGTCACATAAAAAAAAAGATCAATGCTTGTCCACGTTACCAATCACCATCCTCTCGCAAAGGGCCCATGCGCCAGCTCCTTCCATCACAGTCCACAACCACCTATCTCTTCATCACAAACACAACATCCCCATGAAGACTAAATCTCACTCAAGAATGTATAACCACACAAGATCACACACAAATACTCTAAAACAAACTCACACTTGAACACACACATATGCTCACATCCAGACCCGGACTGGCCTATAGGGCAATAGGCCCATGGCCGAACCAAAAATACAAAATGCTGGTGTGGGCCAGTCTTTTGGCCAGGTTGGGCCAGTAGATGAGTTTATTGAATGCTATGTTACCAACAGTACACAGTAGTTTTGACCAGTGTTGCTGAATAAATATTCTTTAAAATGCACAATTTGCATCACACATTCTCAAAAAACTCCTCCTTGGTTAATAGTCAAACTGTGTCACAAAAGGAAAGAATAGCAATTTGCAACTGTGGGCCACTTTTTCATTGGTGCCAGAGACAATTGTATGGCCCAGTTCGACCCTGTTCACATCGCATATTTATACAACATTATAGCACTTGCACATGAACAGTATCGCTTTCTCTCTCACAGAGACGGGCACACACACATATTTGCCTTTGTACTTACCTTCCGGCCGCAGTAGCAATTGCTTCATCAAAGGGCTTTGAGTATGCATGCACAGTACACACAGGTCAGGGGTCAGGTGCCTCCCTTCAGTCCTCCATCTTATTACTCCGAATCATACTGCGGGGTCAGCAGGGTAAGGGAGAGGGGTGGGTGAAGACATTTGTTTCCAGCCATGGACAGGATTTCCAGTGGCCATTCTGGGAAATGTGTTGTGCGAGCAAAAGTACTTTTAGCTTGCAGACAGTCTGCAGAACTTGTACTTTTGTATGCTGACGGCTGCAGCCTGTAGACGTATTTTTACACGCTGCATGATGCAACTGCAGACAGTGCACTGCACTGTGCACAACAACACTTACATATTCTGGCGGGATAAATGCCATTATGTCCCCCCCACTTAAAATTGTGAGGGGGAGATTTGTCCCCCCCCCTTTCCTTCCCATGTCCTATGCCCATGATCCTAAAGGGTGCTTGGCTTACCCGTTTTTCTTGATTGATATTCGATATTCGGGTACTGCTTATTTCGTTTTGGCTCGTTTCCATTTTATTTTTATGTAAAATCACTGATAAGCAATTATCAAAATGTATGTAATACTTTATTTTGCACGCTTATGATTGTGGTTATATGTATTAATGAGCTCCTTATTTCAATTGCCGGTTCGACATTTTCGTAAGAAACTAAGAAATCCACTTTGTTCTTTTCCGGTGCGGACATTTCGGATTCGCTATTTTCACGTAGAGCCAGAAAGAGCACTGGGATTTGCGGGTACTGGTTTAAGCATACTAGATAAGGAGGGTTGCTGTTGGTGTGATCGCTCCCAGCTGAATCTCACTTGCATCCCATTTGCTCGACACAAAGCCCATTTTAAGAAATAGATTTGTGAGTTGGACATGGAACAATCTCTCACTGATTTAGCTGCTAAATCACTTGGTCAAGAATACATTGCCCGGAATTTATATCACAATAGGAGGCGTAATTATGTAGATGAGTACCGACATAATTGGATAGTTGGTAATTACATGAGATTACAATGTAAATCAGTCCACTCGATTGAGGACATGGGGAGGAGTGGAGTCGAAAAGGTATGTGTAGAGAACTTTGCTGTTGTAAACTGTGGTGAGCGGACTCTTTGAAACCATAAAACATTTAATTCTTGAATGCGAAAGCTTGATGGTGTTGAGAAGTGCATTACTGGCTGTGATTTGAACCACACTGATTTAATAATTTTATGGAAGGAATTTTACAAAGGCAATACTGTGGGTGTTTAATTTATCATTTTACTAAAATGTGGCAATTCATTGAACACCTGTTTTAATTATTGTGTGCACATTGAGTTTAGCTATGTATGTACATTTGTGCTATTTATTATTTCTATTCATTGTTGTATAAAAAGCCATATCTGGCTATATTCTACTAAATAACAAATGTGTGGTCAGAGAAGGGAGATAGACGTAAAAATCCATCTTTTTGGGCTTCCATGCCCCACTCAGAGTACCACTGCAGTCTTAGCAGTGGCATCTACTGTATATGTAATATCAGGGGTGTAAACATTAGTTCCCTAAATTGGCCTTAGCGATCAAGTTTGAACTAAGCTAGTAAGGTTTGGGGGGATTCTTCCCCTTAGCATATTTTTTAAATAAAGTGTTGAAATCCTGCACTTTTCAGCACACATTTCATAAGAAATGGTTAACCGTACATAAAATGTACATTTTATGCTGCAGGGCAACTCATGGAACACTCGAATGGAAGCCTGCTAACCAACAGTACACAGGAGCATTTTGCTCCATGTGTTGATGCTGGGTGTTCCAAATAAATCTCCACACATGCCAGCATTGTCCAGTTACAAGCAGTTTCTGCCCAAATGAAATCATCAACTCTGTCCACCTTTCATGACAAGAAATGAGGCTGGCCTCAACATTACGAGCCAGCATTGACACTGAATTTTATATTATATATATATATATATATGTATATTTCAATGGAAAAACCTTGTTAAAGGGACGGAGGGACGTTATGGTTACAAGCAAAACCGAAAACCCCCTGAAATTCGCCAGTTATGGTAAGCTAAGCAACCATAACTCGCACCACCACCATGCACTGCTAAGAAGAACACCCATGGCATCAAAGATGACATCACAAATATGATTGATGACATCACATGTGCATTTAATTTTCATAGGAAGTCCCTACAAGGGATTGTGAATGTTGGCAAACAAGTCTCAGGGGTCATCTGGAGATGTGTGATGAACTACATACTTGATTATGCAATGTATTGCTCCAAAGAACATTCCATTGCAGTGTTTCTAAAACAGGAACCTACTCATACAGAAACATAGGCATTGGCTGCAGCATACACCATAGAGATGTAATATTTCGAGGGGATTGGGTCCTCCGACGTATTCCATATCTATGACAGGTAATGTCCACAGCTGTGCTGCTTCGGAAAATCTTCAGCGTCTGTGTCCTGCCTCGATGACGTCGATGCGCTGTCCCCGAGGACCTCCTCCGACGGCCGACGTCACCCGATGTGATAATTAGGACGCATGACGCCCATAGCCTCAGTTCCGTTTTTTCCGCAAACGTGTTCGCTTCGTGAATCTCGGTACGCCTCGACTCTTTGGAGTTTGCTGTTTCCTTCTCGGTTCGTTGAACCTGTTTGTTTTTTTTGTGAAGACCTGTTCGTGGCGATGTCTACTTCGTCTTCAACCCCGCGTCCGGGCTTCAAGAAATGCGGGGACTGTGGGTCCAAGATGTCGGTCACGGACTCGCACAATGGCTGCCTCTTGTGCCTCGGGGAGGCCCACGATACGGACGACTGTGTCGACTGCCAGTCGCTCACAGCAAAGGCCTTGCGGGAACGCAAGAAGAAGCTGTCGGTAGGTCGGGTGTCTAAGCCCCGGAAGTCAAGGTCTGCGGGGCTTTCGACAGATGACTCGAGAGGCGACTCTCCGAATCATCGTCGGAAGTCCAGTTGGTCTCCTTCCAGGAGTCGGTCTTGCCACTCCTCTGCCTCTTCCAGGCATTCCCGGAAGCGCCGGCATCGATCGCCTTCCCCGTCCTCTTCCGAGGACTCCGCCCATTGGCGGGTCGCTTATCCCTCCATGCAAGCGACACCGGAGGAATGGGCTTACTTCGGGAAGCAGATGCTAGCGATTCTTGAATTGCAGGGCACCGGTCCGTCCGCGCCTCTGAGTGGGGTCGGTCGGCACCGGTCGACAGACACCGCTCGTACGCCTTCGGGCTCGGGTGGTCGGCGTGGCTCGCGGGAGAGGTCCCGCTCGGACAAGGGTAGCCGTTCTCGCCATGACCTTTCCAGGTCCCGGTCCTCGACGCGCTCGAAAGCGCGTGATCCTGTGCCATCTTCGAAGAAGACGTCGACGCCTGTGGCGCCGAGATCGTCGACGATTTCTCTCGAGGCTCCGCCTCCGAGGGGGTCGTCAACGCTGTCGGCGCCTAGGTCGTCGAGAGACACACTCGGAGCTCCAGCTTCGAGGCCTGTGTCAACGCCGTCGATGCTGGCGGTGCTGCAGCTGACGTCGACGCCGATTCGCTAGACGCCGTTTCTGTCGACGCCGGCGCCAACTCGTTCGGCGCTCTCGACGCCTTTCGAGGCGGTGGTGTCGGAGGGGCCCCGTGACACGGGGTTAGCCCCTAGAAAGGGTCTGGCTAAGGTCAGGCACAGCTTTGGTCCCCAGATGTCTTCCTCTCACCGCCTGGAGTACATTTCAGAGGGTGATGAAGGCTCTGATGACGGCTTGGTTCCGGTTACGGTACCAGATGAGCTTATCTCGGGCCATAGCCAGTTTGATGACCTGAGGCAGTCACTGCATGATGCCAGTGGACTGGACACCTCTCCGGAGGTGGAGTTTTGTAGGCCGGAGCCTGGCGCTCATGCCGATTCTTCATATCGGTGCCGTATGTCTCGGGTCACCGAGTACTTGGGTTGGTCGACTCCCCCAGGGGAGTTCGTTCAGCATGATCTCACGGACATCCTTGATCTTGGTCCCCCCACTGACCGGTATTGCCGTTTCATATGGCTCTGCAGAGAAGGGTGGCGGCGGCTTGGACTGCTCCAGAGAGTCTCCCGGCAGTGGGCAAGTCTTTGTCGCGAAAATACCGTCCTGCCAGTAGCGACCTTTGCTACTTGTCGAGGCACCCCACTCCGGAGAGTTTGGTGGTGCAGGTGGCTACGGCCCCGGCAAAGCAGGCGTCGTATCCTACCATCCCTCCGGATAGGAACGACAAACGTTTTGACGGCTGGGCGAAGAAAGTGTTTTCTTCAGGGGGTATGGCGCTTCAGGCAGCCAACTCCATATGTGCCTTGTCTCGTTTCACACACACTCTGTGGAACTGCGTTGCATTAGCGGCTGAACATATTCCCGAAGGGGACGAACGGGATGGTTTCCTTGCTATAGTTCAGGATGGCAAGGATGCCATGTGTGAGGCAGTTCAGTCGGGTTTGGACATGGCGGATTGTGTCAGCCGGTCCATGGCAGAGAGCACCGTAATACGCAGGTTTGCGTGGTTGCAGAAGTCTGGGTTCGCTCCTGATGTGCAGTCCCGGCTCCTCAACATGCCCTTTGACGGTGAACATCTTTTTGGCAGCAAGGCTGACGAGATCCTTGAGAGGTTGCAGACCTCCAAAGCTGCAGCAAAGTCGTTGGGTGCTGCAGTTCGACAACCTCCGTCTTTTCATCCTAGGGGACAGCAACGGAGGGGAGGTTCCTTTCGCTATTACTCGTCCTTCAGTAAAGCAAGAGGACCTGTCAGTCAAAGAGGCCACCGTAAGAGTGCCAGAGGTGGAAACAAGGGTACTCGAGGTGCCAAGGCCGCTCGGGCAGTTGCCTCTTTGCACTCAGGCAATGCCGCAGCGGCTACCACTCAGTCATGAGGCCAGGTCCCATGGTTTGCCGGTTGGGGGAAGGCTGGCGCAGCATCTTGTAGATTGGCGAGCCATTACTTCAGATGTGTGGGTTCTGGAGATCATAACCCACGGCTACTGTCTTCCCTTTCGGCAGAGGCCTCACGACAATCCACCTGGGAACCTCTCTTTGAAGAGTGCGGATCCGCTCCTTGCGCAGGAAATTCAAGCCCTGCTGGAGAAAGGCGCCATAGAACTGGTGCCTGTAGCGAGGGGAACAAGGAATGGTATTCCCCGTATTTTTTTATTTCGGGGGATTGAGACCCATCATGTACTTGCACGGTTTGAACAAACTCCTCAGGAAGGACAAGTTCAAGATGGTTATTCTCTCTCAAGTCCTCCAGGCCCTTCAACTTCAGGACTGGTTGGTGTCTCTCGACCCCAAGGACGCTTACTTCCATGTGCCGATCCATCCCAACCACAAGAAGTACCTGAGGTTCGCGGTTGACGACTCGCACTTTCAGTTTCGGGTCCTGCCGTTCGGATTGACCTCCGCCTCGAGGGTTTTCACCAAGCTCATGGTGGTGGTGGCAGCGCATTTTAGGAAAGTGGGGATTCACGTCTACCCCTACCTGGACGATTGGTTGATCAGGGGGAGCTCTCCCGAGCAAGTCCTGGATCATCTGTCCGTCACCTGCCACTCCCTTCACAAGCTGGGCTTCTCCCTCAATTTAAAGAAGTCCCATTTGACACCAACGCAGCGGCTCCAGTACATCGGAGCAGTGCTCGACACATCCCTGGGGCAGTGTTTTCCTCCCCAGGTGAGGGCTCTTCACATTCAGCAGATGGTGCACAAGTTTCAACTTGCCCAGAATCTCCCAACGTCCGAGTTCTTTAGACTGCTCGGCCTCATGGCATCCTGCAGTCTGCGGATGAGATCTTTGCAGTGGGCACTCAAGCTCCAGTGGTCTCAGTCCTCCGGCAGGCTGTCGGACCCTGTTCAGGTGCCACCCTCGGTCGCCCAGGACCTTCCGTGGTGGGCCGTCGAAGGCAATCTGATGAAGGGGGCCCCATTTTGGCTGCCCTGGCCGGAGGTGACGATCGTGACGGATGCATGGGTGCTGTCCACAGTGTACGCAGGATACTGTATAGAGCTACTATGGCGCCCTCACGACCATCTTCCGAGACAGAAGGTACACTCGTTGGAACACCAGAAAATCCTCCTCGAGGAGACCGCCATTCTGCTTGCAAAGGACGCCATAGAACTCGTCCTGGGCAGCCAGGTAAACAGGGGTATTTATTCAACCTACTTCCTTGTGCCAAAAAAAGATTCAACTGCGCCCAGTATTAGATTTGCGCCCTGCAAACAAGTATGTCAAGCCACAAAAATTGTGCATGACTACACTACGAGAGGTAATCCCCCTACTAAAAAAGGGGGATTACATGGCAACATTGGATATGAAAGATGCCTATTTTCATATTTCAATGTTCCCAGTGCACAGAAGATTCTTGCGTTTCAAAATAGACAGCCAGCACTACCGGTTCAAGGTGCTGCCCTTCGGAATAGCCCCGGCTCCAAGGGTATTCACAAAGGTACTGGCGGTGGTGGCAGCCCACCTCCGCAGGGAGGCAATCCCAGTGTACCCTTACCTGGACGACTGGCTAATTACAGGGTAATCCCCTTAATTTGCAGACTAAACATCCAAAGAACAATCGACCTCCTCTTTCAATTGGGCTTCTAAATCAATGAGAAAAAATCAAGCCTGAGGCAAGCACCTCAAAACAGTTCCTAGGTGCTGTCCTAAACACCCAAGAGGGGTTGACCTTTCCATCAGAGGAAAGAATTTGAAATCTATTGCTGCAAATTCCTCTATCAGGTCGGTCGCCAAATAAGGGTGCGCAAAGCGATGCGTTTGCTAGGCATGATAGCATCTTGCATTTACCTGGTTCCCCACGCGCGCCTGCGCATGCGACCCATGCCGGAATGGTTGGCAAAACAGTGGTCTCAAGCAAGTGGTCAGTGGGATAATCTAGTGGTCATTTTGCCAACACTAGTACAGAGTCTTCGCTGGTGGACAAGAAAGAATCTTACGAAGGGGGAAAACCCTTCTACGATCCAGAGATACAGGCTGTTGTCACCACAGATGCCTTCCTAGCAGGGTGGGGAGCCCACTACCTTAACCATACAGTTCAGGGTCTCTGGTCTCACACAGTGGCTCAGAACCACATCAATCTGCTAGAACTTCTGGCAGTCTTCAGAGCGCTTCGGGCATTCAAACCCCTCCTATCCAACCAGTCAGTGCAGATCCTAAAAGACAGCACGACTGCAATGCTTTACCTAAACAAACAAGGGGGCACTTGTTTGCCAAATCTGTCCAAGCTTGCCCAGAAAATTTGGAAATGGGCACTCAGACGGAAAATGTACCTGTCATCCCAACATGTTCCAGTGGATCTCAACTCACTAGCAGATGCTCTGAGCAGGGATCCCCTCCCAGAAGAACACGAGTGGAGACTACACGAAAAGTCATAGGAGACCGCTTCGCTCAGTGGGGTTTCCCCACTATAGACCTATTCGCCATAAGCTAAAACAGGCAATGCACAAACTTCGCATCCAGGTTCCCCCAGCCAGGCTCCAAGAGGAACGGCCAATGGATGAATTGGTCAGGGATGTTTGCCTACGCTTTTCCGGAACCCCTCTGTTGAGGAAGGTGGTGAAGAAGATCCACAGGCAACCGATGACGCTCATCCTGGTTGCTCCTATGTGGTCAAGACAACCATGGTATCCACACCTACGCAAACTGGCGGTGTGTGACCCCATCAAACTCCTGTGCTGGTACAACCTAGGGGCTAACAGTGCATCCTCAGCCCAACCCAATGAACTTGGCAGCATGGCTCCTGAAGTCATAGAGTTCGGACATCTCAATTTACCCCAGAGATGTATGGATATCTTAAAAGAGTCAAGAAAACCTAACACAAGGCATTGTTACTATGACAAATGGAAACGATTCGTTATTTGGTGCCAGAATAAGCAAATCAACCCAGTTGATTGTACTCCTTCTAATGTTGTCACCTATATGCTCCATCTATTGGATGCAGGGTTAGTGTTTAACTCACTTAAAGTGCACCTAGCAGCTTTATCAGCCTACACCACTTCCTATAACAAGGTCTCGTGGCGGAAAGTGCCAGTTGTCAAAGCAATGTATGGAAGGGGTAAAGAGACTCCACCCTCCAATTTCTAACCCACCACCTTAATGTGGTACTTGCTAAGCTCATGGGACCTCCCTTTCGAGCCCATGCACAAATCTAGTCTCAAACACCTGACTTATAAAACTGCTTTCTTAGTAGCCATCAACTCCATAAGAAGGGTCAGTGAAATTCAAGCTCTGTCAGTGCAGGATCCTTTCTTTACTATTCATAAGGATAAACTGGTTCTCACCTAAGTTCATTTCCAAATTCCATGTTAACCGGTCTATTGAGCTAACAGCCTTCTTCCAAGAATCCAAGAGCTCTGCTGAGGTGAAACTCCACACACTATATGTGAGGAGGGCAGTCCTCTACTATGTAGACAAGACCAGACCGCTAAGCAAAACAGATCAGCTGTTCGTCTCCATAGCTCCAGGCAGAGAGGGAGATCGCGTCTCTAAGAATGTCATCTCTAAGTGGATAGTCAGATGAATCCAACTGTGCTATTCCCTTTCAGATAAAACACTGCCTTTTACGCCAATGGCCCACTCTACAAGAGGTACTGGAGCCACTCTGGCTTTCATTGCAAATGTACCCCTTGACAGTATTTGCATGGAGCTCTATTCACACCTTTACCCAGCACTACTGCATTGACACTCATTCCAAGACAGGCACTCAAGTGGGACAGGCGGTTCTAAGACACTTGTTCACTCATGAACCTTCTCACATCCCACCTCCTTCTAACACTGCTCGCTAATCTATGCACAGCATGTGATCTAAGCAGATTCCACTAGCCTCAGAAGGCTTATATTCATATTTCTGATGCTTGTATCTGCTTAGATTCACATGCGCCCGCCCTTCCTCCCCTCTGAGAGAAGGCGCATGGATGCTTGTAGTCTTATCTATCTTACCTACTTGGATACTCTGTACTCGAGCTACTCCTCATGCTACCTCATGTCAGAAAACATACAATCTGAGGGTCCTACACCTGTGAGGGATCATGGGTACAGGGGACGTCACACTAGGGATAGTATCACTGGCACGCCCTGGTTCGACGCCCCTTTTCGAGTTTCAAAAACAAACTGTAATACTCCACAGCTTCCACTAGATGTCGGCCTATGCACAGCATGTGAATCTAAGCAGACACAAGCATCAGAAATATGATTACGGTGAGCAATGTATCATATATATATATATATATATATATAAAGTCTTCTTATTTTTCTGAGGCTTGTGGAATCTGGTTAGATCACATGCTATGCATAGCCCGACATCTAGTGGAAGCTGCAGAGTATTACAGCTCTTTTTGAAATTCGAAAAGGGATGTCGACAGGGCGTGCCAGTGATACTATCCCTAGTGTGACGTCCCCTGTACCCATGATCCCTCTGGGAGACAGAAAAGCTGTCACCCAATTTATTCCCATCCTGCAATCTATCCAAAGAAGAATTCAACCTTCTCTGGAAACCCAAACCAGACGCGTTTCATCAATCCGTGTATCGAAAAGCTCTTCCGCCCTGCTCCCACAGACCCTCTCTACATCAGCGGATAGCTAAAACCGGACTCTCTCGTGGTTATCACGACTAGAAAGAGGGTTGGAACACTGTTAGGCTCTCCGGATAAGGAGAGCAAAAAGTGGTACAATATGGGAATGAAAGTGGCCGCCTCAGCAGCTTTTCAGACTAGAATAGCGAATAAGACTACACTTCTGGCAAGTTACAACTGCCATAAGTGGGATGTAGTGGCAACACTACTAGCCTCAGCTCCTGAACCCCTCAAGTCGCAACTGGCCCTAGTAGCAGCAGATGGCAAAGCAACATCCAGCTGCATTCTAAAGAATAATTTAGATGCTGCAGACAATGCGGGCAGGATTATCGCAGAGAGGACCATTATTAAGCGCCATGCGTGGCTACGCCAGTCTGGTTTCAAGCAGGAAACTCATGCTAAACTCCTTAATATGCCAGTGGAACCCAACGTCCTATTTGGGAAACCCATAGAGGACGCCTTAAAATCCGTTAAGGAGTACAACACTTTTAAAATATCAGGGCCATCTAACAAATAAGCCACCAGGTCAAAGAGGCGGGAGCAATTTTTGTAGATTTCGTGGACAAAATTCAGAAGGATCAGGATACGGACAAAATCAAGGCTCATCCTGGGGTAACAACCAGGGTCAAGCCTCACAGGGTTACCAGAGGGGCCAGCGTCGATTTCGTGGCCGGGGGAGGTCCTCCACTTCTAGAGGTGGAGCCAAACCTCCCAAGCAATGACTACCCGCTTCAGGTGCTGTCCCATGCCTCTCCAGTAGGAGGGTGTATTTCACACTTCACCCATGCATGGGAGGGGATCACCTAAGACAAGTAAGTGCTATCTACCGTGGTGGGCGGATATCGCGTGGAGCTTCTTCAGCGACCCCAGAACCATCCCCTGCGTCAAGACACACTTGAAGGAAGAACAATGCATCCTTCTCGAGGAGATTGCAAAGCTACTTTTCAAGGACGCCATAGAAATCGTCCTGGCGGACCAGCTAAACAAGGGTATTTATTCAACCTACTTCCTTTTGCCAAAAAAAGATCGAATAATGCGCCCAGTATTAGACCTACGCCCTAAACACACATGTCAAGCCACAAAAGTTCTGCATGACAACGCTACAGGAAGTAATCCCTCTGCTAAAGCGGGGGGACAACAGGGCACATTGGATATGTTAGATGCTTATTTTCATATTTCAGTGTTCCCAGCGCACAGAAGATTCTTGTGTTTCAAGATAGCAAACCAGCACTACCAATTAAAAGTGCTACCCTTCGGAATAGCATCCGCTTCAAGGGTATTCACAAAGGTACTGGCGGTGGTGGCAGCGCACTTGCACACTGAGGCAATCCCAGTGTACCCTTACCCGGACGACTGGCTGATTACAGGGGACACTCCCCAGATTTGCAGGCAAAACATTCAAAGAACTATCAACCTTCTCAATAAATGAGAAAAAAATCAAGCCTAGTTCCAAGCACAACCAAACAGTTCCTGGGCGCTGTGATAAACACTGAAGAAGGGTTAGTCTTTCCCTCAAAGGAAAGAGTCCAAAACATGTTATTGCAAATACCCCATTATCAAACCGGCCACCAGATAAGCGTATGCAAAGCTATGCATTTGCTAGGCATGATGGCATCTTGCATTTACCTGGTCCCGCACGCACGTCTGCGCATGCGCCCCATGCAGAAGTAGGTGGTGAAACAGAGGTCTCAGGCAAGCGATCAGTGGGACGATCAAGTGGTCGTTTCGCCAAAACACTAGTACAAAACCTTCGCTGGTGGACAAGAGAAAATCTGATGAAGGGAAAACCCTTCCATGATCCGGTAGTGCAAGCGACCGTTAGGACAGACGTGTCACTCTCCGGGTGGGGGGGCTCATCACCTTCTTCACACAGAACATGGTCTGTGGACTCTGCCACGGTGCAGAACCACACCAATCTGCTAGAACTCTGGCAGTATTCAAGGCTCTTCAAGCATTCAAAGAACACATAACAGGTCAGTCGGTACAGATCCTCACCGACAGAACTACAGCAATGTTTTACATCAACAAACGGGGACACACACTCTCCAAATCTGTCCAAGCTAGCACAAACAATGTGTAGATGGGCACTCAAACGGAAGATGATCCTATCCTCAACACGTTCCAGGGGAACCCAACACTCTAGCTGACTCTCTGAGCAGAGATCCCCTACCAGAGGAACACGGGTGGTAACTGGACACAGCGGTCATAGACCACATCTTCTCTCAGTGGGGTTACCCCACGCTAGACTTGTTTGTTACAAGAGAAAACAAGAAATGCCCAGACTTTGCGTCCAGGTTCCCCCAACCAGACTCCATCCCTATGGATGAGTAGGCCAGAGAAATGTTCTTGCGCTTTTCCCCCCAACACCTCTTATGAACAAGGTGGTGAACAAGATTCACAAGGAACAAGTGACGCTCATCCTAGTTGCTCCTATGTGGGCAAGATATCCATGGTATCCGCATCTGTGCAAACTGGCGATGTGCGATCCCATCAAACCAGACCGACATACTCACTCAACACGGGGGGATTAACAGTGCAACCTCAACCTCACTCAATGAACTTGGCAGCATGGCTCCTGAAGTCATAGAGTTTGGGCATCTAAACCTGCCACAAAGGTGTATGGGTATCCTCAAGTGAGGTTCGCAAACCAAACACCAGACACTGTTACTTCGACAAGTGGAGGAGATTTGTAATGTGTTGCCAGTCCAAACAGATAAACCCTGTAGAATGTGCTCAATACCACATTCTCCATTATATGATCCACTTGTTAGGACCTTTCACATAATATGACTATTCGAGTACTTAATACCTCAGCCTTTCTCACTGAGTATAAGGTGCGTAATGCCTCTTCTTGTAAAGTGCCAACTGCTTTAATTCAGTCCCATACATGGTTGAATAAAATCCGCAATGCCTCTCTCACATCTAATTAAGTGTATAATGCCTATTCAAATAAAGTGCTAAATGCCTTTTCACATAGTTGGACTATTAAAGTGCTTAGTGCATTGATATTTTTCTCTAAATGCTCTATACTATGCTGTATAGTGTAAAAAGCTTAATGCCCCATGTGTGCAAAATAGCCAAGTGTATATTTCAAAATGTCTTATTAGGAAAGTGCTTAGTGCCTTATAGCATATTCAGACTGTAGAAATTATAAATTGTAAGTGTTGCACTGCCCCTATTAAGTTTTCATATGGTATCTACAGTAGTTTTACCACTTACTTCATCTGATGCTCGAGTCCCCAATGTACAGATATTAGCCCTATGGATTAGATGTCATGCCTGTTCATGCTTTCTAAGGCGGACAACTCTTAAAAATTATATTGCTTGGTAACCTTGTAGTTATAAATGATTAATTAGAAAAATAAACGGGCTCACAACCTAATGTTGCAAATGTATCAAAACCTATGAAGTATTAACAAAGCATTTTCATCAATAAGTGCATCCTAATTACATTTGTCTTTCCTACACCTTTATGTCTGCATCTTATGTGATTATTCGACACATGGTGGCTACGGGAACTCTTTGGCATACATAAAAAAACTGTTTTACAAGGGAGAGGGAACAAGCTTTCTGACATAAGGTGGATAAGTGATGTCTTTTCCCATTGTTGCACTCCTAAGAAGGTGTATAACTCTTCATCCACATTATGTCCCACAGGGTTCTTCGTTTCAAAGTCGATAATATATCTTGTTTCTTGTTGTCGTAACAGCCTTTCACTGTCTCCTCCTTTGGGTCCCGCTACAATTCTGTGTAGTCCAAAAAAGGAAAAGTCCTCAATTTTTCCATTGTTTTTCCCAAAAATGGTTAGCCATGGGATACATCACATCCTTGCTTTTAATTGCCTTAACATGTTGTAAAATATGTATCTTCAACTTACATTTAGTACTCCCAACATACCATTTGTTGCACGTGCATATTAATAGATATACAATGAAATCTGATTCACACGTGATCTTACTGGTGATTTCTATAGTGGTCTTAAGAATTGGATGTTGGTATGTGGTGCATGCAAATCTGCAAATTTTACATTTAGTGCATTTTTGAAATCCCATAGTTATTTTGTCCAACCATGTATTTTTCACATTTTATTTTTCATTTACCATATAGCTACTAAGTAGTCTTTAATGGACTTTGCTTTTCGATAGCTGATGTTAGGACGAATTCCCAGTGCCTGATTTCAAATCTGCATCCACCAGCAGTACCTTCCAATGTCTCTTTAGGATATTTTTCACTGGTACTGCCGATGCTCCATAAGTTAATATAAGGCGAGTCACATCTTTATCTTTCCTGGAGTCTCCTACATTTGTCTTCTCTAGCAGGAATGCTGACCTATCGCACATGCGTGCTTTAATATATGCTAGCTCAATAATCCTTTTGGGGTAGGCTTGTTGTTTGAAGCCCCATGCTGTAATCTGACTTTCCTTGTGAAATGTCTATGTTGTAACAGTTTCTCCATAATCGAACAAATTTTCCATACGGAATACTCCAAATCAGATTCTTTGAGTGTCTGCTTTTAGCATGTAAAGGAGTATTTGCTCCCGTAGGTTTGCGAAAAAGCTCACTCCTGAGTTGCTCATTGTCTACAAAGACTGAGACATCTAAAAAGATAACTTTTCTTCAGGCTGTGTGTCTCTGTAAACTTTAGATTTTAATCATTGTTATTCAGATGTTTAACGAAGTCTATCCACTCTCCTTGTCTTCCCCTCCATATGATGAAGAGGTCGTCAATGTAGCGTGACCACATCACAATCTTACTTGTATAAACGTTCTTTTCTTCTAGGTTTCCCATCAATAAATTTGCATAGGAATGGGCGAACGTTGTACCCATGGAAATGCCTTCTTTGTCAATAGTACTCATTGAATAGGAATACGTTATTTGTTAGGAATAACCTAATAATAATAATAATTTAGCATTTAAATAGCGCTACAAACCCTCAGGTATCTGAGCGCTGCTTATTATTACCCACGGTGTGTGGTGCTCATTTATCGACCTCGGAAGGATGAAAGGCTGAGTTTGGCCCTGCCGGGATTCAAACCTGAGTCAGCAGGCTCTGCACAGATGTCAAAGCGAGTGCTCTACTCGCTGTGCTATCGAACCCGGCTAATCATTGCAAAGATCATTTCTGTATGTCTGAGATAATTCAGAGATCTGGTGTTCAGAAAATATTCACAGGCATTTATACCACAATCATGTTGTATAGACATGTATAAAGATACTACGTCCATAGTAGCCAAGACTTATTCAGATTCACAAGGCAAATAATCTATCTTTGATAGGAAATCTTTTGTATATCTGAGATAAGAGGGCGAGGAGGACACGAATGGAAACAATGTCTCATCGATGTATTTCAAGCAGCAATTCTACTAGAGAGACAATTGGTCTGCCTGGGGGTTTATATATGTTCTTGTGTAATTTTGGCAGAAAATACACTGTCGGAATAGTTGAATGATGTTTGTAGAAAAATGTAAAATCATCTTCCAACATGCCTTTGCTTTCCCAGTCTAATAAGAATTCTTGAACCATGATTTCCAATTCTTTCATAGGATTGTTCAATAGTTTCTCGTAACAAGTCCTGTCACTTAGTTGTCTACAGGCCTCACAGACATAACTATCTCTATTCATTCATTAGCACAATGTTTCATCCGTTATCTGAGGGTTTGGTTATACACTGTGGTAATTGACTTAATTCCTTGAGGGCATTTTGGTGTTTGTTGTACAGATTGGCTTGGAATTTCTAATCGTGCTTTCTCCGAATCTTCAATGACAAGGCTTTGGAAGGCTTCAATATGATTTCCAGACAGCATAGGAGGATTACATTTTGATTTAAATGTGCTTCTTTTGTAGCATTCAGCATTTATTCCCATTTCACCCAAGTCGTCAGCTGTTATTTCACTACCTTTTTGCAGATGTACTAAGGTGGAGAGTGTTTTTAAATCCTCAATGGTTACATCTGTTTTACCTTCTTGTTTCAATGTGGGTGATCTTTTATGGGTATTTATTGCAAAGAATTATTTTACTCTTATTTTTCGAACGTACTGATCAAAGCCGATACGTGTTTGTACATAATCGAAACTTGCTGCTGGACAGAAATGTAGTCCTAGACTTAATAGTTGTTGTTGATCGTCTGTTAGTGTATGTTTAGAAAGATTAATCACTGTCATCCTGGAGATCTCTTGCAGAACGTTCTCGTTTATTTTCCAGAGCGCAAAAACCTCCCTGAGGTATTCCTGGGTAGACTTCCTGCCCCCTCCTCATTTTTTTCTGCCTCCTCGTCCTTGTCCACGAGTATAATTGCCCCCTCTTGATTGTTTGCCCATTATTCCATCTTGGCATAGTAGATGCATCTCCTCTAAAAGACAATGTAGTCTGACTATGGGTTCATCATGTTTACTACCTGTTATTTCTGACTCTGCAATAAAGGGTTCTTCACTCAGAGCTCTCTCATTATTACTGGAAGTTGTAGGTTGTCCTATCTTAGTTTGTACTTTTAGGTGGTCAAAACGCCTGGCGAAGGTGTATACACGTTCATTTTCGTTGTCTTCCTTATCCCTCAGAAGTTTTCGCTGCTTTCTTTATTTTATTTCTTCTTCAAAGGCCTTGTTATTTTTCAGTTTTCGTCCTTCATCACTCAACTTCAACTGTTAGTTTTCTTCAATTTTCCATCATTCTTGTTAATATTTTTCTTCAATTAGTTCCATCAAATTTAATACATATTTTTAGAAGATTATTGGAACAGTAATTTCTAGCTGTTGCCCATTCTTCCAACATTTCTGGATCTTGTTCATCGAAAGATGGTGTTAGAATTTGCAGGCCTCTAGGAATTCTTTTTGCATCAATGTAGTTTTGGAGGGAGTGTTCTTCCCACCACTTGCTGACTTCTTTTTTTCTGTAGCCTTTCCAGCTCCATCAATAATGTGATTTCATTGTTCTCTGTTGTTAATGCAACATTTGTTTTTTTTTGTGCTTATATTAAGCTTTTTCTTTTTTAACGTGTTTATTTTAAATCGGTTGCATAAGCATAGTATGTATATAGTTACAGAGACCACAATTTGACAAAGCATCACAGCTAAATATGACTGAGTAAACATCGACCAGATCCTCCGCGAATTGGGGGATAGTACCAACGTAAGAGCAGATTGTGGGTGCATTCTCGGTTAGTGATGCAGAAAGAGGAGGAATGGGTTCTAGTCCATATGTCTACACATATCTGATCTTCCAGAGGGTGACCTAAATCCGTCTCCCATTGTGCCATGTATGAGGAGTCTAACGGAAAGCGAGTCTTCTTGTCTTGGAGTAGCTTATAGAGACTGGAGGTCTTCCCCCTTAGTGGCAGTCCCTGGAGGGTGAGTTCAAGGAGGCTGAGACTTCGTGTAGCTTCCTTTCGAACTTGAGGATTAGAGCACCAGTGCCAGAGTTGCAAATAAGAGAACCTGTCAGTTTCAGTCAGTTGGAAGGTCGCCTTACAGATTTAGAAGGTGCGGGCCGGCCATTTTCGAATAGTTGCCCCAGGGATTCCAGAGCCCTGCAACCCAGTTTTTAAAATTGGAGCGGTGCGATCCAGGTGAGAAGGCCGGGTTATGAAAAATTGGGGCGGGTGGGCCCAGGCCACCTGCGATACCCTTATATTTCTATGCCCAGTCCCAAATACTAAGTGTTTTTGGTGGATGCCAAGATCCTCACCCAGGTCTTCCGTAGCAGGGGTGGGATTTGTGGGAGAAAGCAAAGGTGTAGTGGGAGACGGGACTGCTCCAGCTCTACCCATTTCGGGGGCCCGGTGGTCAAGCTCCAGCCATGAACGTGTGCCAGTTGGAATGCCACTTGATATTTACGAAGGTTGGGGACCCCCAAATCCCCCAGGCAGGAGCTACCCATCATCACCTTCTGGGATATTCTCGCCTTCCTGCCTCTCCATACAAAGCAAAGCATTGTTCTCTGCATATGCAGAAGGGGAGATAATGGGATCGTAGTGGGCAGGAGTAGCAGGCATATAGGAAGCGTGGATGGAGGTTCATCTTGCAGGCAGCGATTCGCCCAAGGAGAGAGTTCCTGAGAGGTCCAGCGTTCCAGGTTCTTCTCCAGTTCTTTAAAGAGCGGGGGGAAGTTCAGTAGATATACATCTTTTGGACGGCTGGGATCTGGACTTCCAAGTAGTGTATGGATTTCCGGCTCCATTGGATTGGGCATCAGGGTTCAAGTTCCTCCCACTCCCTGGGTTCCAGGACCACACCCAGGGCTGCAGATTTCCAAAGTTAATTGTAAACCCTGCTACCCTCTCAAACCTGTGGAGCTCCTGAAGGGAGGGTATCGGGGAGGAGCGGATATCTGTTATAGATAGCAGAACGTCATCAGCATAGAGAGCGATCTTATGATGGGAGGCGCCAACTGGCAGACCTATGATATTCGGATCTATACGGATCCGATGGGCGAGGGGCTCCATTACCAAAGCAAACAGGAGAGGGGACAGGGGTATCCTTGTCTAGTCCCACAGGCCAGGGGGATAGGGTCCGATAGTTTATGGTTAACCCGGAGAAGGGTTTTTGGGGGCTGGTAGTTGGCCAGCACCATTTTACGGAAGTTCAGGCCAAAGTGGATGGCTTCCACGGTGAGCTGTAAGACTGTCAGTCCACTTTATCGAAGGCCTTAGAGGCGTCCAACTCCAACACAGCCAGTTTGTGTGAATCTCGGGTCGCTATGTCCACCAGATTTAAGGCTCTCCGGATATTATCCCCGGTATACCTATTCATTATAAACCCTGTTTAATCTGGATCGATCGAGTTAGGAAGGATTGCCGCCAGGCGGTTCACCAGAATTTTCAAATAGATGTTAGCATCAATGTTTAACAAAGAGATGGGTCTATATGAGCCATTGTCTTTGGGGTCTTTACCGGATTTAAGCAGGAGAACGGTTATAGATTCTTGCATAGATGGGGTAATGGAGCCCGAGATGGTAAATGAGTTAGAGAGCAGTCAGTGGGGCTACCAGTTCGGGGTGAAATATTTTATAAAACCTTGTTGTGAACCAGCCTGTGCCAGAGGCTCTAGGCTTTAGGGATTTGATGACTGCCTCAACCTCCTCACCTGTGATCGGGGCATCCAAACCTTCTGTCAGGCCCTTTGAGTTGTAGAAGTGGGTGGCACCCCGCAAATAGCTCATCTGTTCCGCCTTGTCCCGGGGGATGGCGACATCATTTCGGAGAGATGTTTAGCTGCTACTTGTAGCTTCACCTTGTCCGCATAGTGGACCTGGCCTTGTGGATCGTGCAGGCCCACTATGGTGTTCCTTGTCTTTGTCTTGGCCAGTTTCTCCACAGGTGTCTGTTGGCTTTGTTGTTCTTAGGGTAGTAGTCCTGTTTGGATTTGGCCCGTAAATGGGCCGTCTCCTCTGCGTAGTGGGGCTTCAATTTCCTCCGGGGCATCAGTAGGGCCCGATGGTTTTTAGGGTTCCATCCTTTTTTATGATGTGCCTCGGCCCTTTAAACCTCTTCCTCTAGTTCTATGCGGGTCCGTTGTTTACGTTTATGGTATGCTGCTACATGTGCGATGAGTTCTCCCCGCACTACGACTTTCATGGCATCCAAGGTATTGGCTGGGGATGCGTCCTCTAGCGGGTTTTCCAGAAAGAAGTTTCGATTTAACACCTTGACAATAGCATTCCTCAGTGGCATGCCATTTAAGATGGGGTCGTACAGGTTCCAGCTGCGTCAGGGGCCCTGTTCAGGGACGTGTGCCCGAAGAGTTTGTTTGATCGGGGCATGATCTGAGAGTACCTTCGTCTGAATGGATACATCGTCAACAAAGGCTAGAATTTGTGGGGAGGTTAGCAAGAGCTCTATGCGGGAAGACATCCTGTGTGCGTGCGAACAAAAAAAGTATTTTTTGCCAGGTTGTAGTACCCTCCAGGAGTCTACAACCCCCAGTGTTCTAAATATGTGGAGGAGGCCTGTGGCGATCTTAAGGTCTCTGGGGCTGAAGGATGCGATCTATCCCATCGGGGGTCTGGGACCCCGTTAAAGTCTCCACCAACAATTATTTGGCCTTCTACAAAGGGAATGAGGTTTCTTCCCAGTGCTTCATAGAATGCTTCCTGCCCCTTATTGGGGACATAGACCGAAATGAGAGAGTAAAGCTGTCCGTATATGAAGCCCTTGACTGCTGTGAATCGACCCTCCTGACAAAGTAATGTCTCTAGCGCCCTGAACTAGATTCCCCTGGCAAAAAGTACGGCTGTACCCAGTTTCTTCGTCCCACTAGAAGCTAGCTAGGTACTGGAGTGGGAATTACCGACTTCGGAGGCGTCTGAAGTCCGGCGGCAGCAAGTGCGTTTCCTGCAAGAAGACCACTGAGCCTTCCATGTCCTGGAACCGCTTTAGTGCAATTTCCGTTTGGGGGAGAGTTCAGGCCCTTTATATTCAGCGAAATGAAGTTAAGTTTCTGGTGCGGTGGGGGTTCCTCTGGGGTGCTCACATTCTGCGGGCGAGAGGTAGGTACCGGGTGTACCTCAGTCGCCATCGAGGTCTTCTGCGTACATGGCTCCCAAGTGCAACCAAGGTTTTAAACCTATGGGAAGCAAACCATCTTTTGTCAACAATTTCCCTAGGAAGCTGAAACAAAACTGTCTGTAATTCACTCCAAGGGCTTTCAGGTGACATTCACCTTGGAGTTAGGCATGAGGCGCGTGAATCCCGCTGCAGATATGAAGATGCATTGTATTCTGTATTTTGGTGTCCACAGGACAGATTGTCTCTGATCACAGGACTGGAATGACACCGGTTGTCGAGGCGTTGGGAGCTTTTCGCCCCCGGATTGCCGGGCTCTGGGGATCGGTTACCTCATCTTCCGACCTTTCTGGACCTTTGACCAGGTTGTCCGTCTCGGTTTGGGGGAGTTCTTCAGTGCCGCTGTCCGGGAAGGCGCCATCTTAGTTTGCCAGCGTATTGGGGTGCAGGATCATCTCCACATCCTCAGATGTCCAATCATCCGGGGAACCCCCTTGTAGGAGAATTGGAGAGCAGTCGGGAACCGTCAATGGTATCTGATATTTTGATCCGAAGGAACTGTGTCAAGGGCCTCAAGGCCCTTCGCTTCTGCATCGTTGCCATAGCCAGTTCTTGGAAGAATTGGAGGAGGGCTCCCTGGGAGGATAATTTGTCTCGGGAGCACCCTATTGCCATGATTCCTCTTTGGTTGTGTAGAAATTGACTCGAGTGATTACATCTGGGGTGGGAATCCATTTCCACTCCCCGTCGAGGACGCAGTCTGTGGGTACAGTCTAGCAGAAGTTAAGAATTCTCCAAGTGTGGCAGAAGGGACTGGAACAGGTCCCCGACATACTCGGCGAGATTTTGGTCCGAGATTGAGGAGAGGACCCCTCGTATGGACAGGTTGTTCCGTCGATCCCTGTTTTCCAGATATTCTTGTTTATATTCTAGGATATCATTCTTGTCAATTAGGGTCTGTATGTTGCGTTGCACCTCCAGGAGCGTCGCTGCGTGTTCCTGGGCAAAGTCCTCCATTTCTTGTACTCTCTGTTCCACCTCCAAGACCCTCTGCTCCGTCCGTCCGAGTATGGTGGTGAGCTCCGACATGCAGGATCGGAATTCTGTTTTAATGTCTAACATAAAGGCTTGGATGTCCTCTTTGGTCGCCAGTTGGCCTGCACCTTCTGGCGGGGCTTGAGGCGGAGATTTAGGTGTGTCAGTCTTCTTCCGGTTCTCAGCTGGAAGTAGCATAGTGGTGACATCGGCACTTTTGGGGGTTTTAAGGTGTTTGGCCATTTTGTAAGATTGCAGTATATTTCGATGTACCCCCTCTGAGATATGGCAGCAGGAAGCTGCAAGATGTTTCTTCGGGATCAGAGCGTCAATGTCTCCCCGCCCCTAGTTGCTTTCGGTTCCCGGGAGCATAGCAAGGGCAGAGCAGGCGCTGATATGAGCTCCCGCCCGAGTCACTCTCCTATCTGGGTCTCCTTGTTCCTCGGCTATGGTGGAGACTCCTGGCATGGAGGTGCGGGGGGGGTCAGGGGAGTAGCCTTTCTTCCGGACCGTGCCGTGCTGTGTTCCACTGGGCTTCCAAGATCACCTCTCCTGTCTATCAGTGAAAAGGGTGGAGAGTGGGAACGTAGCTTATATTCTGGGTTCCCAGTTCTGTTCACCCAGACTCAGTGATAGTCCTCCCAGTTAGGAGCCAGAGCAGTTGTATGTGCCGTTCATTATATTTGCTGCAATGCCATTATGTGCAATTGCCAGGTCGATGTTGTGAATGTTGCAGTGGCACTCCCCAGGGGGCTTTTGGTCTGTGCTGTCTTCCACTGGGCGTCCAGGGTCACCCCCCCTGTCTATCAATGGAAATGGGGGGGGGGTGGGAATGTAGATTCTCATCTGGGTTCCCAGGTCTGTACACCCAGACTCAGTGATCGTCCTCCCAGCTTGACTGAGCCTATCTTATTCACAGGAGGTAGCTGTCTGATGAGGCGTCTGTTCCTTAGGGCGTTGAGGAGATGTTAGCCCCACTACATGTCACGTTCGGAAGCCGGGGTTCGTACCACTACGTCGCGCAGACTGTCAAGGAGGCGCTTCCCGCTCCTGTGTTGCTGGATGGAGCCTCTGCCGTGTTATAACTACTAAGGCGTTCGATCCGTCTCGGGGTTCGCGTAGTGCACTGGAGCCAGAGGTAACCTAGTAAGGAGCAGCTATTCAACCAGGCATCCGATGTTTAAGGTGTTTAGGTGGTGTTAGCCCCAGTTCCGCGTTGCGCCTGGGGGGGTCAGGATGTATATCTCTGGGCGGCGCAAGACCGCGAGGAAGCACCCCGCGTGCCCGAGGTGTTAGATGAAGTCCCGGCCATATTATAGTGTTGCGGCCGCGGCTGGCAGTCCGTACGGGTGCGGTGTTGGGACCGGAAGTGCTGGTAATGCTTTGTTTTTAGGATTTCCCCGAGGCCAGTTAGCTGGGTCCAGCGTGGCAGAGCCTCATCTTCTCCCCATCACGGAGTACGTCCGCCATCTTTGTGCGCTCTGTAGTTGCGGGCTGCGGTCAGGGGCACTGAGGGAGCGTTAGTAGCCCAAATTGCTCTCAACAGTGCACACGCCATTCCCTGTGGATAGTTTCATCTGCCAGATTAGTGTTGGGGAACTGCATCTTTTCCTTTTGTGATCACAGGCTTCATGAGGAGGCATTAAAGGAGCAGCCTCATCGGTGGTGCCCCAGGCCACGCCCCCGCTTTTGTTAATCGTTAAGGTTTTGTTAAATAAAGCGTCACCTTGTTCTTTCCGTGCTGCCTCCCTACTGGCTTGAGAGCTCATTCTTAATCGAATGTATAATAATAATGTGTCTCTGGTGCTGAGCAGAATATGATATTCTCCTCTATTCAAAATGGTCCTCTTGTCTACTGTGCTTTTCTCTCCTCATCTGGCTGTCCGGCTGCCGTTTCACGTGGAAAAATAGTCTTGTTGAATGTGGTGGTGGTAAATCGGTTTAAAAGCAAAATGGCTTCGATATTGAGTGCTACTACTTATGAAGGGAAGCTTCACACATTTAATTTAGATTATTATGAAAGCTTTTTCTGTCAAAACATCAGTGATATATTTTTAAAGGACTGTCACCATTCACTATCGCTCAAAGAGCTAGTAAATATACTCATGTTTTTGATTCGGTCTTGGAAGGGAGGAGAAAATAATTGAGCCAGGCAACAAGGAATATAACGAAGCAAAACCTGGGGTTTGATGTCAAAAGTAAACAGATTAAAAGTCTAAGACAAAATTATAAGAACTGGTTGAAGCGTCGCCGTGCTCGCCTTTTGCAAAATGATGCTGAGGCTATGATTGAAACCCTGAAATCTAAGAACTCTGGGAATTTCTGGCGATTAGTTCGTTCACTATCTCTAGGTCAGGCAGAATTGCAACTTAATGCAGTGTCTGAGGCAGACTGGGTGAGCCATTTTGAAACTTTGTACTCATATGATACTATCCCCCCTCCCCTCCTAGCAAAGGATAATTTGTTTCCTTTCGGCACTGTTCCAGTAAAATTTGAGTTGAACCAGGAGGGAGTGTATGAGATTATTCAAAGAATAACTAATTCAAAGGCTCCTGGCCCGAATAATCTCCACAATAGAGTGATCAAAGGTGACCCCGATACTTGGGTGTCTATATTAACTGATGTGAACTGATCACTGATGTGGCCAGACTAGGCAGAAACACGTGTCTGGGGTTGCTGTTGATACTCTTGTTCAGAGGAGATTTGCCTAGCATTTCGGCACTGGACCGCCCGAGGGCAGGACAAAGACTGATATGCAGGGATATTTCTCCTATGTGAAAGGGACAGTGCGCTAAAGACTTGGTTGAGACTCTCCCGGGGGCCATCCACCTAAGAACAGGTCAATGGGCCCTGTTCGTGCCGGTAGAGGGACTCCCAGAACCCCCCCTTGTTCCTCACTAATAATACGTTTCCATTTGCATTTTGACCCATCCAGCTCACAATAAATTCCACAAGTGTCTGTAAGAACTCACTTCGTTCACAGACACCCTAGTGCCAATATATGTTGACAAGAAGATTATTTGTATTCAACCCCTGCACACTCCAGGATATTTCAACCGCTAAGGCTCCTTGTTGGATACTATATTCCCTGATCCCATACAGACCAAATCCATATTTAATCATGGTCAAAAGTCTCCCTGCTGGGCGGCCCCTTCAAGGGCTGCTTGGAAGCAAGTTACATAGCTATCCAACACTAGATGTTTTAACATCCTTGATTCCTGAATACAGATGACCTCCTGGCTCTTTAACACAGATCCCAAAGCAGAGTTTGTAAAATGTTGCATAGATCCTTTGGCGTTACAGGACACTAACCCAAGGGTACAGGTTATACTAAAGATTGTTCTGCCTAGGGCAGCTACTCATAGTGTTATGTAGGGCCCCCGACAGCCAGGACCAATCCTGGCCAGCCTTCTGATTGACTTTCGGTTTGTGCACCAATTGGACCACCCTAATCCCAGTGTCCCCTATTCTAACAGATATTACAATGTCATTTCCAAGGATCGGCTTTAGGAAGCCACCTGCCTTTTCATCTTTCGACGGGTTCCAGGGCCTGTATACAGTAATATCAAAGCTTACCTGTCTCAGTGGAAGAGATTCCCTAAAAATGGTACTGAGCACAATCTTAGAGCCAATATTCAGAGTAACCAGATTGTACCAACTGGATTGCCATATCATTTCATATATACCATATCATTGATGGGCTCCACTCTGTCAATGTCCTTAGTGGATATTGCTTGAAGATTTGGTACTTAAAAGAATAAGGACAGAATATTGGATCTGTTCAGGAGAAGGCTCCCATCATCCTTAAATAAGCTTTCCACCAACCGTCTATTCAGCCGGATGATAACTGGATTATGTTGGCTTGCAGTACAGTGGTTATTACTACCAGAGATATTGGGGAGGGAGTACCTCTCCTCCCGTCCTGCCTTAAGTCGATTACCTCCTGTACCCCTGAGAATACAAATGGCGGCAGGTTTATTGGGTACTGATTGCTGTGCGGGCCTTAGAGGAAGTCTCCCTCCAGGGCAAGAAGTAGACTCAATTTGGGAAGATGCCCTATTTGCAACAAAAAGGTCATCTGCAATAATCTGTTACTCAAAACCACATCTTATTGGATACAATAGCCAACCTGTAGACTTTTTAACCAAAGGACTTCTTTTTTTTTTTATAAACACTTTTTATTAGTTTAACAAGTGCATAGGTCAACTGGTGAGAAGAACAATAATCGGTTAGCACGATTATGCATACAGCCAGGTTACAATCAACATAACTTTGTGGATGAGCGGGAGGTCGCCTCGAACACCAGGGACGGGACAGGGAAAAGAGAGAAGAGAAAGAAGGAAGAAAAAAAAAAGGGGCGGTGGAAGGGAAGGGAGGAGAAGGAAAATAGGTCTCACTGATTGTCCATCCATTTCCCCCAGACTCTTTGAAACTTGAGTGGGCACCCTCTTGCCTTGTAGATGCGCCTCTCCAAGGAAGCGCACCTGGAGACCACACTAGACCATAGAGTTAGACTCAGCGTAGCATCGGACTCCCAATTTGCAGCAATCGTCCTTTTTCCAGCTCCCAGTGCTACCGCCACAAACAGTTTTTCATACTTGGTAAGGCCCAGTTCTCCCCATATCTCCAGCAGTACCAGCTTTGGATCCAACGGGATATGGGAACCCACCATCCCGGAGATTATGCGCATACAGTCCCTCCAAAAGTTCAGCACCACATAACACTCCCAAATCATGTGGAAAAAAGTTCCCTTTTCGAGCTTACATCTCGGGCAATAGTCTGCGGTTGTTCCACCCCATTTAGCCAACTCGTTACGGGAGTAGTAGGCTCGGTGCAGTATCTTGCGCTGGATCAGGCGTAGTTTCGCATCTATACCTATTTCGCGAGGGAACATCAGGGCAACCAAAGGACTTCTTGATGGACTAAAATCAGCGGGCTCCGTTGGCACTTCCAAAGAAATAGTTTTGTCCTTCGGGGACGTTGAGACAGACTTGGAGTTGGGTAAGACTACTGGAACATCCTCTGTGGTATTCTTACACATTTTAGTAGATACAATCAAATCTTTCTCTGCATCTTCTCTTGCGTTTTTGCAGAGAGATCTCTCGCAAACCACCATATCCTCTTCCTCTTAGACACTCTGTATAGCCATCTCTCTAGAAGCTGCCTTCAGGGCTGCTAAAGAGTTAACCGTGTTCCTTTTAACTTTACTTAGCGATTCTTGATTTTCAAGGTTTCGCAAGAACTTTCTGGACGAACGCATATTTACTTTTTTCAGATGCACATTTTTTGTTTTTTTCCCCATGTTGAGAGCTGACATTCTTGCGACGCCTTGTTGAGAGCAACGTCCCGCCCTTTATCAACTGTGTTCACACTCTTTATTATTATTATTGGCGCCTCAGCTTCTTCTATAGTGTCTATTAAAAGCATTCCCTTCCGACAACATTATAATATCACCAGAGGTAGTTGTATTACAATTGTGCTCCAATTGCACAGTGTTTTGGGATTGGGCAGGGATGTTCTGAAGTAACAATATTGCTTGTGACAAATCGGACTTCGCCAAAGCTGTAGCAGGATTTTCAAGTCTGTTTCCTTTGATGCATTTTCCAGCTTACTCTGAACAGATCTTAGCAGTGTGCATTTTAACCTCTGCTTTATATTTTCATATAGAGAGGCGAACAATGCCAAAACGTAGTTTAATCTAACTAGTGCTATTTGTGCATTTCCACTGGTATCCATGTCAACCTGCTTTAATAGAGGGGCAGGCCGCCCATGCTGAGCCGGTCGAGGCGTGGAGACCTATGATGTAATAGACAGCTCACTATCCTCTTCCTCAGGTTCAGGAAACATTGTTGGAGAATTAGAACTCGATTCATTAGCCGGCCTAATATCTTGTTTAACTACAGTTCTCAGCATCTCCTCGTCCGTCAACGACGGCAAAGAACCTCTGCTTCGTTATACAAAGCACCACCAAGTTCTCCCAACCCCGCCCCCATCCCTCTCGTAACTGAGTTGAAGAAAGATGTGTTTTTTTAAGTCCATTTGTTTCCCCTGTATGAAAACCTGATCTCTGGATTTAGTATGATTATTCAGACTGCTCATCCCCTCACCCCGTGAAGCTGGTAAGGGGAGCTCTCTCATGATTTCAAACACCTGCTCTGCAATAGTTTTATTGGATGGTTTAGAGAAACGTCTTAGAGCATACATTAATGGTCCCTTGGAGCAACACTCACTTTTCACAGATGTCCGCCTTCTGCACCCCAGCAATGCCAGGCTAGACAATAGTCCGCCATTAGCACTGCAGAAAGCAGTGCTACTAGCACTTGTCGAGTGCTCTGCATCGCCAAAGGTATTTTGAATACACTGTGTGCGCCACACAGTATCATCCGGTCTGACACAACATTCAGCAGTAGAGGGTTCCAGCAGTGCTAACGGCACTCGTCGAACACGCTGCGGCCGTTCCTCGCCACACAAGGTATTTTTAATACACTGTGTGCGACACACAATAGTTTCCGGTCTGATACAACGTTCAGCAGTAGAAGGCTTCATTATGCTGGTGCCCGAAAAAAAATATGAAGCCTGTCCCAACTATTTATGTTCATCTTTCATGGTGCTAGTGCCCAAATCAAATTCTGCAGTCTCTTGATATATGCCGTGACGCCTTTAGTTCTGCCTCATTACCCTGTGCACACAACCTGTGCCTTTGTTCTACTTGAATACTGTGACAGGGTGGATATTGCCCTGTCATGGGAGGATAGCTCAGGGGCAACGTGCTCGCCTCGGAAGCAAGACGACACGGAGCACCACAGGTTTGATCCCCGGGTCCGCGCTTAGAAACCTCTGGGTATTAAGCGTGTTCTAAATAACATATCAAAGGCCAAGGACCCCTCTAAACCTGGGGGAAGAGGCCTGCCAGATCAATGCCATAGTCAGACCTATCCCAGAGGTCTATGTGGGAGTGAAGAGGGTCCCCCCTTCCCTGGATCCCCTGTATACATGGAGCCGCACATGTACATTTGTGCCTCTATCCCGATCCCTTTTTCTACTTTCAGATGGTTCCCGAGAAAGCACAGTGACCTACATAAACCAGATTCTTTAGACCCCTTGAATGGTTAATGTTTCCAGGGAAGCAGCACAGTCCAAAGAGAAAAGATCCCACAATTCACATGTGTGGAACAGACAAAACCCAGGCCGGAACAGGCTGGTTACCCAAATGGGAATGGTCTGTGCTTCCCCATTCAGGGCCTGAATGGGAGGCCAAACACCTACCCCACAAATTGCAGACTGACTAAAGGGGCAGAAGTGGTGGACCTAGAAGCAACAGTGAGCTGCCCAGCACTACGAGAGACCAGGGAACGCTCCCCAAAACCTTTTGTGGGCCAGGATTTCCTTGATCTGGGAGAAGAACAGAGAACAAACGACCACAGTGGCCAAATGGACCGCATGGCAAAGATGGAGGTTGAAAGGGTGACAGGCTAGAAGTCCTTGTGAACACTTCCAGGGGAAGTCCTGGCCTACAACGGAAAAGCTCAATCATAGATTGGGTAAGGGAAGCAGCTCAATGTGGTAACTAATGGGAGCAACGGAAGCTTCTAGGCAAGAAGGGGAGGGAAATAAAAAGCCAGTTGACAGAGGTGTATGGTTGTGGTCAGAGAGAAGGTGAAGACGGATCAAAAGGCCAGAGCGAAGTCTAGCAGTTGAAAGAGAACTTGGAGGAGACTTTGGAGTGTGTATGTAGAGATAAACTAAGGTACAGGGGTCAGAACAGGGTACCAATCAGTTATGAGTGGGAGAGTGGTTGGTGGTAATTTTGGAGGGAGAATAAGAAGTGCTTTGAGAATAGGTGATAGAGGGGACAGGGATGTGGGACAAGAGGGTGTTACGCTCACCTGGTCTCTGCAGAGGCATTGGGGCATGGTTGCAGCCCTCCCTGAACTTGAATCACCCCCTTCAGGCCTCTCCCTCAGTAGAAAAACTGTGAGCAGTGGTACTCGGTGAGACTGCTCCTGCTTGGAGATAATAGTGTGTGAGTGCGCCAATCTGTGATTGTTATACCCCTTGAACCCTTCATCCCAAAGTACGGTTTCTGTGAGAATACGCCAGCCCATAAAGCTGAATTATGGAAGACAAGCTCTCCGTCCTGCTACTTTTGGCAGGGGCGTGTCGAATGGGATCTAGTTTCTTCACTGATCCCTGATGAGGATTAGTCCAGTCCAGCTGCGATTATGCTTCTCCTTATGATTGGTAAGTCTTTCTTGAGCTCTTGTGATGCTGTTCGTTCTGTTTAATGTCTTTATATGTTGCTCCTATTTATGCCCGCAATAATGTCTCTCTTTTGTTTTCTTCCCTTATGGAAATGCGGCCTCAATGCAGCTGTGAGACCCGAGACGCAGCCGGATGAAAGATGGATGCTACCGCCATGTCTGACAGCAGGTAAGTGATGGTTAAAGAAAGCGGTATGGCGAAGTGCAACCTTAAATTGACTGTTTTTCAATGTCTAACCTTGTCTTCTGTTTTTCCTTGCAAGCGCTGCTGTTGACGATGGAGCGTGTCGTGCTGCGGTGCCAAGATGAAGATTTCGGCATTCCGGAAAGTGTAAAGATGAATACTTGGTTCGCCAAAGAGATGTAAAGGTAAGAACAGCTTCCCCCAGTTGGTAAGTATGCTGGCAGGAAGCAGGATGTCCAGGAAGCAGGATCTTCAAAGGTAAGTCTGACCTCAGGCGATGGTGAGCGTTACTCTGCTTGCAAGTGGAGAATAACGCGAAGCGTCTGTCTTGAGGATCGGGGCAGCTTATATAGCTGAGATTGTGGCATGCCCATTAGGGCCGGCTTACCAGCCACACCCTGCCACTCCTAGAGAGTGAGCACGTGCGAAGGCAATCCATTAGCAACCACACCCAAGAATACACTTGGGGCTGCTTAATCGATGGAATGTTAAAGATTAATGCATCTGAAGTGCTATGTCCATAATAAAAGCTTTCTGGTGTTAAATGGATGTTCTTGTTTACTTTTGTTCATGAGCCTGGTGCCAAACGCGCCAGAACAGTGTCCACCCCGATCTCCTGTGCATGTCACCCCTGCATGCCTGTGCCCCTGACTTCATGACCATGACAGAGGATGAGGGGGATCAGGGTAGTGTCGGGAGAAGTGAAATCATGAGGAAAGCGGATAAGAACAGGAGGGAGCTGGAGAGTGGAGACAGGGAAAAGGAGAAGGTGACAAGAGAATGAGTATAGAGAGGAGAAAGATCAGGGGAGCTCTGGATGGGAGGGAAGGAGGGTCGTACGCACAGAGAGAGGGGGGAGGGAGTGGGGGATTGAGGGACAGAGGGAGAGTGGGAGAGAGGGAGATCCATTGGATAAGAATATCTGGGCAATCAAACTACCTGTCATGTCCGTGCCACTGAAACACCAAGTGGTACTCATTGTGGACTAATTCGGACTTGAAATTCATCAACATAATCAGCACCGGACAATACATATTTGTCTCTGTCTTTACTTTCCATTTGCAACACTTTGGTACTTCCCTATTTCATTTCACAAACTACATATCCCATAATGCACCTTTTTTGGCAGTTCTCATTTCTTGGCTATTCCTATGCAGCAGTCTTAGAATTACAATCCCCAGAAGCCCTAGTCATCAGTGCTACTTTCTTTCCCATGTAGTTGAAGGAGGCCGGTTACCTTCAGGTGTGATTCTCAAGATACTGCTAACAAGCTTGCTTCTGCACAGGGTGGGTCAGTATTTAAGCAGCTACGTGTAGGAGCAGATGGGTCTTGCATTGAGTTTGCTGCCAGACCCTTGTGCTTTGAACCTTGGATTTCTACCATGTCCTGTTGCTGTGGTTTCCAGAACCTTTTCTAGTTCCAGTGCTCCTGTTCCCTGGTCTGCAGGGCAGGCCTGCACCCCTGCTCTCCCTGCCCTACGGCCTTCCTTCCCTGCCAGTAGTCCTCTACTCTCTGCAGCTTTGTTCCCCCTGCCCTGCGACCCTTTACATACTGCCTGCAGTTCCCCAGCTCCGCTGCTTGCAGTCCTCTTTCCCAGGCTACATGCCCTTGCTCTCAACCACCAATTCTCTTGTTCCCTACCTTCAGTTCTTGCTCAGTGCCCATAGACCGTGTTACCTAGTTTTAGCTTCCTAGATTTCAGTCCTGAGTTTCCTTATCTGTCTGCAGTCCTGCCCTTGTTATTGCAGTACAGAGTTAGGTCCTTTTATTCCTTATAACCAGTCTGCAGTTCAGTGCTCGTTATCCTAGCCCAGAGTTTCAATCCTGAGTTTTCTTGTTCTTGCTCCATTGGTCATTCGCTGTTCCTTGATTCCGGTCCTTCGTTTCCAATCCGCAGTTCCAGTCTCCTTTGCCCTTCCATTTGGATTCTTGTTTCTTGCTTATGCTCTTTCTTCCTGTTCTCTGTCCTGAACCTTGCTCGCTTTGACTTCTGTTCTTTCTCTGGATATTTCTGTTACTGTTCATGTCCTAACTTGTGTTTGGGTAATTCCTTCGTACAGAGTTTGGCTGCTGGGTGCCCGGAAGTCAGTCTCTGCCCCTTTCCTTTGTCGCGTCTCAATCTTGTCCATTTTGCCATATTTGTAAAAGGTTTTGTGATGAATCCGGTGGAGTCATCACTGATTCCCTTGCAGTGACCTCTTCCCATGTGGCCAGGGGACAGCAGTCGCTATCTGATCCAGACTCTGGGGGTGGATATATTATGGAGGATCACATCGAAGGAGACAGCTGTTTGGGAGCGTGGGGGCGGGGGATTGTGACTCCATCAGACTAGACATGGTATTCTCCCCTTTCTCCTGCAGAATACCTTATAATACCCACGTTTTGATAGCTTGATAGCTCCCACAAATCCCCCTCATTGTAAAAAACAGAAAACCCTTCCTTCGTCAGTCTAGACAAAATTCCATTTATACCTCAAACATACACAACACACATATAACATTTCCTGTTTCTGATGTTTCTCTGTATAAAACTTTTGAACAACATTATTTTAGAAATCCAAAATCTATGCACTTCAACTGCCATAAAGCCTCAAGTACTGAGCAGGAGAAGAGTAGGAAGGAGTCGATGCAGACTAAAAGAAACCTGAAACCTAATGTGCAGACTAGTTGTTTGGCTGAACCTAAAGTGTGCGGGACATTTAAAAATGGCATCCGCACTCTACACAACCGAATGGAAGAGAACCGTGCCAGAGAAAGTCGAGGGAGAGAACAGGCACATCCATGCGGCGGCTCATGAACGCGAGTTACACATACCGGTGTTGTTTGAAGGAAGGAGAGACGCAGCAGGCACACCTGAAGGACTGTGTAAGCACTGGGGGCCACACCGGAGCTCCTGGACGTACAGTCGTGCAGGGAAGCGGCATGCTCCGGTCCAAGCCACAGAGGGAAGCCAGGGGGTGAACGCATAGCTGCAGGAAACACTGGAGAAACGTCTACATCGTATAAGAAGCCATCCAAGGGAGGAAGCTTTACCGCTGAGGCACTCCATAAGTCAGAGACGCTGTGAACTACCAGTGAGTCTGCCCAGAGCCATTGGGGGCCGTGGGTGTACCGACATGCATGCAATCAAGTGAATTAATTAAGTGAGAATGCTCTTATGGACTATGCTCAAAAGCTGTTTAAATACAGACAAAACTCAATGTTAAAGCAATGCCCAAACGGAAGAATATTTGAATACCAACAAGATAAAGAGCAGCAGCAAATCCTGAACAAATACCCATGCATGAAATGTCAATGTGGGGGAAAGCTTGAGCAAGTGTTACCCTAAGTAAACATATTGAAACACAGCAAAGTTGATACGTCTGTGGCATAGTGAAAAGACAGTGAAACCAATAAGAAGTCCTGGTAAAAGGAATACACCTGGCAGTTGACATTTGGGGAACAATGCCTGGCAGGGGAGTATACCAGGCATTCCACCAAAGTTGTATAAAGTATTTAGATTGTGGCAAGATACTTGGCAGACAAGTATACCAGGGGATCTAGGAAGTCCATAAAAGAAGTCCTAGCAACCAAATATACCAGGCATTTTGAAATTGTATAATAACTGTGGGCAGATACCTGGCAGGGGAGTATACCAGGGGATCTGAAGAACCCATTAAAGGATTCCTGTCAGACAACTATACCAAGTTCCACCAAAGTTGTAGAGGAAGTTTAACCATATTACAAAATACCTGGCAGGGGAGTATACAAGGAGACCTAAAGAGCTCACAAGAGAGTCCTGGTAAAGGACCACACCAGGCAATCTGCTAAAGTACAAAATAAGTTAAAGAAAGCCAGTTGTGGAGTGTATGATATGACTAAGAACTTTGTGAATCCAGTACAAAGAAACCACGGAAATGGTGAGTGTCATGGAATGTATTGTTTATACTAGATTCAGGAAGTTCTTGTTCAAAGAATCAAAGGAACTGTTCGAAAGAGACACGTTTGCCATCCTATCTAAATATCCAGGGGAAGGGAACCACCCTCTGGATCCAAGGGTTTCTCCTTGGAAAACACTTTGTTAGATTTATCTTTATATTTTGTTTATAAACACTTTTTACTAAACATAAGACAGAGACGTTTCCTTGCACCCCTTACTTGTGTTTTTCTAGTGTGAGGGTCAGATTAAAATGTTTTGGACACAAGGACGTTTTCTAAGTTTTTAACAACTTGACACAAACTGATCTTTAGTTTTAGATTCCTAGGCAGGGAAACTCTCTTTAGGATAGCGTTAGAGAGGCGTTCATTCAACCCATTTCTGTGTTTAAAAAAAAAAAAATGTAAATGCCTGACAATGGGAATATTACAACTTTGTCTCTGCCTCTCATTTCTGACCTCTCGCAGTGTGCAGGGGGCAGTCACAGGCTTACGTCTTGCGAGTATTGTTTCATTGAGCTACTCCTCATAGGTTCACAAAACCCCCTAAACAAACTCTGCGACTCATTCAAACCCTTCGCTATTGATGGGATCATGATCATTGTCTCCAAGGAAGTAGAAATCTTAGGCATTTACCTTGATTCAGCACTCGCCTTAACCAGACAAGTGAACGCCACGGCATTGGCGGCTGCTTACACCTCAAAACTCATCAATGCGTGCAGACCCTTCCTCTCAACAGACAGTTGTATCACGCTGGCCAGAGCTCTCACCTTATCCAGGATAGACTATTTCAACGCCCTCTTTGCAGGCTCTAACTACCACAGTATCAAAAAACAACTTCAGATGATTCCAAACGATGCTCCAAAAGCAGCCATTAACATCCCTAAAAATAAACACATCACCACGGCGAGACGGAATTCCCACTGGTTGCTGGTCCACAAATTAATCCTGTTCGAAACCCTCTCCTTGACTCACAAATGTCTGTCCAGTTCAGCCCCCAAGTACTTATCCAACATATTCACCAAAAACCAACCAATAGGCCTACTTGGTCAGCCCACTCAGACTTACTTACCATGCCCAGATTCAAATGACAAAGCAGGGAGTTGTAGTTTCCCAGTGGTAGCTGGCAAACTGTTGAATTCAGGGTCTGGCCATAAATGACTCTGACACTCCAGTGAACTGTTGAGTTATTTACTTAAGTTCAGGTACATCAAATATAGTTCTTGGAGTCAGGTAAGTAAAAGGGGACATAGGACACCCACCGGCATCCTCTCTCAGGGCTTACATCCTTGCAACTAACAAACCTGGAACTCACTCATAGATAAACATTCTAAGCCCTGCATTCCATCTCAAGATTCTAGTCACTTGCACCAGATGAATGCAAAGTTAATCACAACACATCTTTCCCCTATAGGGACAACAACAAGAACAGTAAAGTATCGGTGGCAAGATCAATATTTCATCAAAAGATTTGTCCAGTAAAGTCCCACCTGAAAAACAAAAGATTATTCAAAGCATTTCATATATAACCACAACCAACTCCAAAAGGTTTAGACCCTGTCACCACTTCAAAATCTATTAACATTAACATCAATGTCCATCTGTGGATTAAAATTAAAAGTCCACCTGTGGAGAGAACATATTAATATGCCTACATAGAACAGCTAATGATGAACACTGTTATCAACTTAATAACTCTAATGAAGATTTAATAAACACTCAAAACCTTAATATCTTATTTCACTCACACATCACCGCATACATGTCTACCAACATATGCCAAAACAATGGCACCAAAGTCTAGGAACAATATTTCCCTTTTTATACAGACAGTGTAATGGACAGTAGTCCGCTCAATGATTCACCACAACCATTGCACCTTTTCACAAATGCAACACATGTAATGGACAGTAGTCCGCTCAACGGTTCACCTCAACCATTGCACCCTTTTGCACATGCAACACATGTAATGGACAGTAGTCCGCTCAACGGTTCACCTCAACCATTGCACCTTTTTACACATGCAACACATGTAATGGACAGTAGTCCGCTCAACGGTTCACCTCAACCATTGCACCTTTTTACACATGCAACACATGTAATGGACAGTAGTCCGCTCAACGGTTCACCTCAACCATTGCACCTTTTTACACATGCAACACATGTAATGGACAGTAGTCCGCTCAACGGTTCACCTCAACCATTGCACCTTTTTACACATGCAACACATGTAATGGACAGTAGTCCGCTCAACGGTTCACCTCAACCATTGCACCTTTTTACACATGCAACACATGTAATGGACAGTAGTCCGCTCAACGGTTCACCTCAACCATTGCACCTTTTTACACATGCAACACATGTAATGGACAGTAGTCCGCCTGTGGAGAGAAATATGTTAAACTACATAACTCAATTAAAGAGAGAGACATGTACCTACAACATCACTCTAATAAACTAATATATATCAGCTCTAGTATCTCAACTCTAATCGCCAGCACCTCTGCATTCTCTCCTACTTCACCATTGCATAGAGAGTAACAGAGGAACACAGAGCTCCCATCCCCATCAAACTTCATAACTGAGTCAGGCCTTCCGCTGCAGCACTCATGCCGAACTCCAGGACTCCACTCAAGCCAACCGCAGCAACCTTCGGTTCCAGTCAAAGGTAAGCGCTGACATCGGATAACTTTGTCAGTGATCTCAGCTGCCTTCACTATGACCAATAGCTTGTAGCCTTGGCGCAACAGATGTTTGCACAGTCCATGGGCCCCAGGCCCCTCCTAGATCCATTAACAACTTCCAACTCTTCTGAATGTTTGTACAGTCTCAATTCTCTTAAATGCTTTATGAGAGACTGCCACCTTGAACTTCACCATGCCAATGAATGAATGAACCTTGCTGCTCCAATGAACTTCACAGCTCCTTCTAATAACCATAAGTCTCACAGAGCCCACTGCACTTTACATCAGACCGTTGTACCTTTCAACACCAGAACTTCTTGTCCCCACTGCCCTTTGCAGCACACCCTTGTCACTGAAGTGCCTCTTCACTCCCTATGCAGTGCCTCTTCACTGCCCTGTGCAGCACTTCACTGCCTTCGCAGCGCCTCACCTCTTCACTGCACCATGCAGCACTTCACAGCCTCTGCAGCGACCACTCACTGCCTCATGCAGCACCTCTTCACTGCCTCACGCAGCACCTCTTCACTGCCTAACGCAGCACCTCACTGCCCCTGCAGCGCGTCTTCACTGCCTGTCGCAGCACCTCACTGCCCTTGCAGCACTTCTTCATGCAGCGCCTCACTGCCTCTGTAGCATCTCACTGCCCCTATCAGCGCTTCACTGTCTCTGCAGCACCTCTTCACTGCCTGTTGCAGTGCCTAACTGCCCTCGCAGCACCTCTTCATGCAGCGCCTCACTGCCTCTGCAACATCTCATTGCCCATTGTAGCGCCTCACTGCCCTGGCAGAACCTCTCCACTGCCTCATGCAGCACCTTTACATCCATAGCTGCTCTGTTATTCCAGTGCCTTCGTAGCGCCTCTGTCTGGGCCTTTCTTGCCCCCTCTGCCTCTGTATCACCTCTGTCTGGACCTCAATTGCCCTCACTGCACTTGCAGTGCCTCACAGCCATCCAGCGCTCTTACCTGAGAGAGGATCACTTCTCAGAGGGGGGGGGGGGCGGTGGGTGTCTCCCTTTGGTGCTGTCCCCCCAGCACAGCCAGATCCCATCCTCGTCGCCAGTGTTGAATTCAGGGTCTGGCCATAAATGACTCTGACACTCCAGTGAACTGTTGAGTTATTTACTTAAGTTCAGGTACATCAAATACAGTTCTTGGAGTCAGGTAAGTAAAAGGGGACATAGGACACCCACCGGCATCCTCTCTCAGGGCTTACATCCTTGCAACTAACAAACCTGGAACTCACTCATAGATAAACATTCTAAGCCCTGCATTCCATCTCAAGATTCTAGTCACTTGCACCAGATGAATGCAAAGTTAATCACAACACAAACATTGGAACACCCTTCCATTACCATTAAGATCTGAATCCTTCTGCAAAAGCCTGAAAACCTGGTTATTCACACAGGAGCGGCTAAAATAGTTGTATCTCACAATCCACCTGAAATATATACTATGTCCAGTACTGTTAACTATATGCATTTCCTTGTATTCTCACCAGAACTGTTACCTCATGTATGTATGTATGTACTTTATGGAAAATCAGCGCCCAGATGCCTCCGGGCTAGGTGCGCTCTATAAATGACTAAATAAATAAATACAATTGTTTGCTCCTTTCGCTCCTTTTCATGGGTATTCAGAGTGGGCCCGTGTAATAACCAACTCAGAAGGTTAGAGTTTCCCCTGACCTGTGGGAAACTCTGCGTGCACCCCGAAGTGGGAGGCTAGCGTGTTGGTCTTGGTTTTATTCCCTGCCCCTTCCTGTTCACGGCCTTTGTTGCCTGTCTGTTGTTATTGCCTATCCTTCCTTGTCTACAAGACTACTCACACTCATTTCTCTTGTGCACAATTTTCCCTTGGCCTTTCGGGGCACGTTCCTGCCCTCAATCCTCTGACACAACCCTGCTAGATCATCTAGGAAGTCTGTGAGGGAATCCGAGATAAAACCATGGCCTTTCGGCCCTGTCTAGGATGGAGATATACCAGACGGTATGGGGAGTATGGCTATGGTGAATCAGGACTGCAGTACGACCTGTTGGAGTAGGGAGGGGGGAGGCCCCTCAAAAGTGGAAGGAAAGGTGTACAGGAACCCCACCTAGATTGAGAGCAAAAATTGCCTGGTTTCATTAGCACCATTTTTGTAATAAAATCTAAAACCTATTTAATAGATCTTATGACTCATCGAACACCCCGTCATAAAACATGCACTCGCATATTTACAGACATTTCTGTAAACAGACACTTTTGCATGAAAATGTACTTTTTCTTCGGGGGTTGCTCGTTGATATTGGGCGATGGGGCATTGATCCACCCATTTTGGACAAGCCGCTAAGCCAGCCTAGTGAAAACACTAAAATCTCCCTCAGCTTCAACAACCCGCTGAGGATGCGCTCTTGGGCTGACTTGAACTGTCAAAGAGAAACAGTCATAGCCCCGCGTGCATATCCAATGGGCCAGGCGAGTTTTGCTACCCAGGCCTTTTATGTCCCATTGGGGGTGCAGGATTTGGTAGGCAGTTTTGACCCTGTGACCACTGCTTTTCCTCCAATCACATTTAGAGCTGCTGGGGGCATACTCCAAGGGGCACCCCGGCGCATGTGCAGGAACCAGTCCATGCTCATGTTGCACGGGAGCCAGAGAGCCGTCGCCAGAAAAAAAAATGTGTGCGCGCGTGCGTGGCTGCATGTGAAATGAATTAGTGTATGTTTGGGTGCGTGCATGAATGAAAGCGTGAATGTGTATGGGTGCATGAGTGAATGTGTATAAAGGTGTAAAAAAGAAGGGGGGAAAAAAAGCACACCCCAGGCTCCCAAATCGGAGGCCTGCTTACCAGCACGTTTAGTGCTTCTCAATGTGCTGGGGATTTAGCCTCTTGATTTTTGGCCACTCCGTTGGCGCCAAAGAGCATGCCTTCGATTCAGCAATGTAGTCCATTCACTCTAGCCATGTACCACTTTTGTTGTTTGCATTTTTTGCTAGGCATAATGGTTAAAGCGAAAATAAGAGTTATGTGGCTAGACTAGCATACTTTGGTGCCAACAGTTTGATTAGATTATATTTTCTGACTCTGGCATGGCATTTCTTACTGGGCACCAACCAAATAATGTTTGCTTATCATGTTTGCTTTAACCATGATACCCAGTAAAATATGTCGAGCAAGAAAATGTAACCAGACTGGCTGCAGAAATGCAGTCGAGTCTAACCATATAATAACACGCATCATGTATGAGAAGTGTTATAATGTGGCTAGACTGAACTGCAGTTCTGCAGCCAGTCTATCCATTTCTTACTGTGGCATGACATTTTTTATTAGGCATCTGTCACAGATTACTAGTAAATAAAATGTCATGCCACAGTAAGAAATGGCTGGTCTGGCCTATGGAAGCTAGGTATCATGTGCTTCTTCTCTTGCTTGTGTACATAAATAGCGGACTCTTCTCTTTTGAGCTGACCGGGACATCCTTTCTGATGTGTTCCAGTCTAGGATTGTAGGTGGTGCAATAGATAATTTGTTGTTGCACATCTAAGGTTCCACATTCCAGGGATTGATTTAAGTGGGCAGTTTGGATCTGTAATTGGCTTCCTTGTTGGCTAGTCCAGGGGTCATGAAATCCCCAGAAGGGTCTATTTTTGCAAAGTACCGTTGGTAGGGAAGGGGCGGCAGTCCTAGTCTTGGCTATTCACTGCAGTCTCCCTTAGACTTGGATCAGTACTAGGGGTGTTCTTTCTTTTTCGCCCCAACTGGTCTTTGGTGCACTTCATGAATAAGTACTGTGACAGTGAACAGGGACGTAGAAATCATGTCCCAATTACTTACTGGTAATCTTCATTAATCTTAGTTCTACTCGCCTTGTCACAGTACTGATGCCTGCCTCTCCTTCCCCGGCAGTACGATCCTCCTGGTTCCTTTGGTATGACTACGGGGCTTCTGAGACCGGGCAGTGCTTTAACCCACATGTGAGGGAGAGGCTATTAAGAAGAAAATATATAGAGATTTTGGCAAAGGGTTCGGTAGCAAGCCGGGGGGGTTGCCACAATGAGGACATAATGTGATGAATAACAGTAGGACTTGAAGTAATAAAAATTACCAGTAAGTGACAAGAGCATCCCCTTTTCCCATGTGGATAGTATTACTACAGACACAGGCATTGTGGCAAACATCCCTCTCATCCTCCCTCCACGTGAATGGATGATTGAGGTGCAGACATCTACTCTGTGTTTTCACTGTAGCCACCCTCTTGGGCCTCTGATCGCCATCAAAGTATCTGGGACCGCTAGCATAAGTTCAGAGAGGTATAGTCACCTGCCACTCTGCTGCATGTGCTCAGGAACTGACAGTTTTGTAGTTGTTAATAGGGTCTGTCTGTTTGTTAGTAGGACTGTAGATTAGTACCAGGGTTATAAAGTCAATAATAATGTATTAGCACCCCGTTCCAAGGGCTGGAACTGGGGTAACTGCTTGCTCAGGCCGACAACAAGGGCACCGGGATGTTAATCACCCTCCCACCCCGTTCCAGCCCTTGGAATGGGGTGCTAATGCTATTAGCACCCTGGGTTACAAAAACAGTAACAGGGGGTGTTTAAGTATTTTCTTTATTGAACGGGACGCCGCGCACGTCCTGTTCAATGAAAGAAAATACTTTTCCAAGATGGCTGCCATGGTTTTAGAAGACAGGGCTCTGTACGGTGCCCCTCTTCCATTACCATGGTGGCCATATAAGCGAGAAGAACTTATGCAGCTGCGGCACGGGTGCCGCCGTAGCATAGCATCACTCAGGTAAATGGGTCGGGGTAGGGGTGTTGGGAATAGGTTTTTTATTTTATTTTTTGTTTTAAGAAACTGGGGGGCGGGGGGAGATGGCACTGCGGGGCGGGGGATGCAGCCTGCAGGTTCTGTGGAATGTGGGGTGAGATCGCCGGTTTCAGACCTATAAAATCTAATTGGCTGTGCCGCCCCGGGTGCTAATTTATATTTTACAAATTACTGCACAGCTAGGTTTTCATCTTCTGTGGCAAATCACAGTTGTCTTTTGAACCCCTTATTTTGTTTTTCAGGCTCTACAGTTGAAAATATATGCATGCAGTTTTAAAGCGCACATTTAGATGCCATACATTACTTTTTATATTCTACCTTAAAGTCAACATGTCTACTGCTCCTTACACAGCCATCATCTTTGCTGTGGGATATCTTAAAGAGATCCCTTGGAGTCCCTTACTGGTTTCAATTGTATCATTTTGGAGAAAATGCCTCCTGCATCCAATCCCACTTCCTCCAGACCTGTGATATATCCAGGGGCGCTATGCCAGGAAGGAGGAGACACAGAACACGGGGAGAATGCCTTGTAGATTTCTCACACATGTGAGTCCGTCCGGTACAACACTCTTTGAAAGAGGCATTAACAAATTGAAGAATAGCCTCTAACAATAAAGGGGGGCATGTTTTAAATATAATGGCAGAAAATGGATCGCCCCTGCAGCTGGTTGTTCTCAGGTGTTTAACCACCTCTGTCAGTTCTTCCAGCGTAATTGCAGAAAAGGAGAATTCAGGGATTGTGGGGCATCTAATGTGCTCCTGACATTCGGGAATATTTCCTTCGCTGAGGGCACGCGCCTTTTTTAGGCAATTAGCTTTGATTCCCTGTAGTTTGGTGGCCATAGCATCTTGGATAGCCTGGCACCATTTTTTGTCTTTTGCAACTTCCGGAACCTCAAGAACAGGTGTCAATTCTTGCTCCTAGAGAATTTTGAACAGTTCCTTAGCCTCTGACCATTCTTCAATGATCCTATTATTAAAGAAGTTGTCCTTTGCATCTAAGGTAGCCGCTTTATACAATCTGGCTGCCTTGCCAGGAGCAGGTCAGCTGAATAATTAGTATTTTAAATGGAAAACGGCTTACGCATAGCCACTTTCGGATTGCGTAGAGCTGGGGTAAACCAGGATTTATTAGGAGTGACTAGCTTGTGTTTGCTCGTTTTCTCCGGAGCTAGGCAATTGGTAATGTCATCAAAGGTTTCCATAAGTATTATGGAGAGTTCCTGAGCCGATTTTGGGAGTAGATCATTTGTCAGGTGTCTAACCAGTGGGGAAATCTGTTCCAGAGTGAGCAATTTGGAATTATGCCCCTTAGTGGGAGGAGAGATTTTGCTTTTAGGTTTGACTGGAAAGATCGACTGAATTGCAAAATTAACAAAATAGTGGTCTGACCATGGGCAAGGCAAAGTGGTTAGGTCAGTTATAGGTACATTGACTGCTGCACGCCAGTCCAAGTTGTGTCCCAATTGATATGAGGGATGACAATTAAATTGAGCAAAACCAAGGGAGGCCAGGGTAGCTCTCAGGCCTGCTCCTTTGGGATCATCTTGGTGGCCAAGCCAGTAGTTAAGATCACCCTGGACTCACAACCTCAGTGTTGGACCACTGTGGTAGACTGAAGCTGCTGCCCTGCTCGTCGCGGTCTCTGCCTCTGTGTGCCACTTTCGCCTTTACACTCAGCACTCCTGATCCTACTTGTACTTCTGCTCCTCCTCCACTTAATGATCTCACACCGGCTCCTCCACCACCTTTTGTTCCTGCTCTTACTCTTGCTCCTCCTCCTATTGATCCCACACTCCCTTATCCTGCGAGGTCTCCCTCCCCCTTCATGGCACCTCCTCCAATCCTTCAGCTATTGTCTCTCTCTCTCTCTCTCTCTCTCTCTCAAACACCATACATAGAGTGGAGGTGAATAGGAGAGACGGGTGAAGTGTCAGAGGCAAGATTGAGAACAGAGAGCAAGACAGGAAAATGAGACTAGCAGAGGAAGTGGAGACTGTAAATAAAGGTGGAGTGAAAATAGAGAGACCAGGTGAGTGAATGAGAATTGTGGAGTAGATGGTGAGTGAAGACACAATCTGTGTATAGGATTCCACACGTAGGTCATCCGGGTGTTCTGTTCCTCCCTATTTCTGGCATAGTATTCTTGAACATCCCATAAGTCTGGAGGAAGGAGTACTAGATACAGAAAGCATTTTGTCCAGAATTAATCTAGTTGAAGTGACAGAACATGGCTTGAGACATCAGTTTGGACAATGAATTCATTAGAGGTCAAGTGCCTCTTTTTTTGGAGGTTGCTTTTTTCAGTGTAGCTATTCTGGTCTCTTAACCATAGTGTAAATCCTAATGAAGTCTAGGAACGCTCTCAACTCTCTCTGGATCTTGGGTGGATAGTTTGCATCTTACCCACTTGGCGGCATTGGCAAATGTAAGTGTCCGAACGTTGTCCTGTCGGGCATTGACTGGTATTGGTATTTTGGTCGGTTCTCAACAGTTCCTGTAAACATATTGAACACTAAGTTCATTCATGTCCACTTTCATGTGGCTGACTTAACATCTGAAAAATGTCAGGACATTTTCCTGCTCACAGAACATCATCCTGCACTACACGAAAAACATCCTCATACGCGCTTCTGTGGTCTGCACTATTTTCCAACCATAATGTTGATCATTTGCGTGGGGTGCATCACAGACTGAGATGTCCCTTGTCTCACTCATGGCATCTTCACATGCAGGCTATCGTCCTTTCCTAACGGGAAGGGGGAGCATAACTCTTGTCTCTGGGGGTATCGCCTACCATGGAGCCCTTTAATAAGCATGGCTATCCCGATACCCATCCGTACATTTCAGTGGACTCGCTCCTATTAAATCTGATGTCATCCATCAGAGTGACTAAAAAAGGTTGGGATGTATGCCTGATGTGACTAATATACTGCAGTGTTTGGTGGTTGGAGGTGGGTCTGGCTGGGGCAAGGCCTTTAACTGGGTGGAGAGTCTGCCTGCACAATTGCTTTGCCAACGCCAGGTCTTTGGTACATGGCTTTGAAAGCTGCACCTGCTGCCATGTCTGTGCATGAGGCTTGAGGGGCCCATTGATGTTGGGTATGGCTTTGGAAGAGGTTGCCCGTGGGGACATATTTGCAGCGCAAAAGTTACCCCTGCACACGTAGGGGTGCGCATTTCAACTGTTTGCCATGGGCATTGCATTGTTTTGTTTGTTTATTTTATTTATATAGCGCGCCTGACCGATAGGTATCTTGACTCTTGTAAATGAAAGATTGGTTACAAGTTGCAAAACGTTTGAACGGTACATAGGTCACTAATACATGTTACATTCATTTAAGATTACCGAAGTCACTTAATGTAGATCATACAGGAAAATACTTAGGCCATAATATACAAGGCAATAGATGCAATCTGTGCGCTGGTACAAGCATAAGTACAGTGAAGTAAAGTCATACATGAACAAGTGAGGACATACAAGTCATGCTGGTGCAGAAGGCAAGGATGGAGATAATGTTAGTTCATATTGATTAGGCAGGTGATGGCACATATGAATTTTTCGAAAACTTGTATAGCAGTTTCTAAGCATTGCTTAGAAACTGTCTCCTGCCCGTGTGTAGTGAGTAGAAGGCATATAGGAGCACTGGTTCAGAACTTCCACAGGGGAGAAAGCTGGCATTTCTAGGACCTTTTAGCTTTCACTTGCTCAATCAACAAACAGTGCCTCCTAAATCGCATTGGTTGCCGTGGACCGTGTGGAGTCTGTATCATCATCATCATCTTGTTGTGTTGGATGCCTGCAGTAATGTTGCAATATAATTCTTCTTAGGCAATGCTGTTTGCATTATTTCTTTGTTTTATTTATTATTCATTTATTCAACAACAAAGACAGAAGCCTACAGTTGGGTGCCCTTGAGGACCTTACAGGATCCAGCCATGATGATCGGCGGCACTGGGCTGGCGCTGGGGCATGTGTGTGGATTGCTTCTGAAGGAAGGTTAGCAGTATGCCATCCTTTGTAATAAAGCCGGACACTGGTCTGTAGTGGGACACTCCCTTCAGTAAGCTAGAGTAGGTCTAGTTCTCTAAATATCACTAGGCCTGCATGCAGCCACCAAGCCAGATGGGGCCTCTGCCCCACGCCACGGCGGCGCACCCAAACATCTATTGCATTGCTCTTGGCAGTTGCTTTTGGATATCCTTTTAAACCCATCATCTGGGATGGGGTAACCATCCAGCCCAATATATCACTGCGTGCTCGGAAGACACTTTTCCCCCCAAAGTACCCTAATGGGTTTGCACCGCCATGCTGGCGGAGGAAGTCCTCTTCCACGGTGATGGCCACTCTCATGATGGTATTTTTGCAGTTGCCCTGGTAAATCATATAACTGCTGAATACATTTGCAGTGTCTACGTTGAAGGTTATGTTTTGGGTTTGTGCACCAATGAAGGACCATTGGTCACCTGTCATCTCCGTTTGTAAATCGTTCCCATTTCCTAGGAGACGCTACAGCGCCTGCTCCTCCAATCTGCCCCGAGAGAGGAATGTACCTTCTGGAAAGACATCACCCCGTGTTGTGTTCATAAACAATTGCTCTGCAGATCTACTTACGACTTGTCAGTAGCAATGTCGAAACAACTCATCAACTTTTAACATCTTGGCCAGTTGGATCCAGGCACGATGCGAACATGCAACTGCATTAATTTCATTCGGCACAGGGCGCCACAACGCAGGGTCTGCAGTCGCCCGTTTAACATAAGTGTGGCTTATTGGGGTCGGCGTCATACTATCAAGCGATATTGCACCAGGCCCACTAGCTAATATTACTCAAAATCAGCTTTGCGAAAAACTCCCATCTCTAGCAGCACACTAGTTTTGTCCACGCTATACTTGCCGTTTTCCCTGCCTATATGAATTTCAATAGGACACTTTTATTATGTTTAATATATTTATTTACAATTTCTATAAAGTGTGAACAAAACACCACCAAGCGTTTCATAGCGATTAACAAATACCAAATTACATAACATTGTGACCCTGCTTTGCTTTAGTCTGCCATCTAGTACTTACATGTGGAATATGTTTACACGTTTTCAAAACTTTATTTATACATTTAGGACCTTACAGAAGCAATAGAACATAATACCATATCTCAAATGTACAAGGTGATACTTATTCACCCATAATTTCCAAAAATAATCTTTAAAAAGTGAAGTAACAGAATTGAACAGAATACAGGGAGTAATGCGACAGAAAGTAAAGCACAGAAATAAAAATGAAAAAGCAAACACAAAAACAAAGTAAAATGAGAACCCTAGAACACGATCAAATATTTTAAGCATAGAGATCATTAAATGCACCCCACATACTCTAATATTTATCAGGTTGATCTTTTGCCTTAAATGATATTTTCTTCCTCTTGGACAAAAGGGACAAATTATGAAACCAGTCATCAATGTTAGGAGAGGTATCACTTTTCCAAAATTTAAAAATCTGCTTGTTGGGCAGCAAAAGAGCTCTATATATCCAAAACATTTTACTTGTAGTCAAACCAGTATTTGAAGGCAGTAAACCTAACACAGCAACAAGTGGATCTCTGGGTATAGAGAGATCCAGAACCAACTCCAACCTTTGAAAAACACCATACCAGAATAATTGTATTTTACCACAACATGTGGAGTGTAGTGTCAACCTATTAGAGTTCCAACAACAGTCCACATTATTCAATGTACTCATTCTCATCTTCCATGGGGACCAGTATAAATAATGATTAGTTCTTTGTTGAGTATATCTCAAATCTAAATGCACATGTGCAGCTCCAATCAATATCCAACAATGTGCAACCTAAATCCGAATCCCAATTCCCTCTACCACATTGCGATGGTAACTTAGATGCAGAGGGTGTAATCAATTTGTACAGAGTGGATGCAGACAAGGGCATAGTCTTTGAGAGAACAAAAGTTGTAGGTAAGGCATACATTGTAGCATTCAACAGTGAGAAAAGTACAACAAAAAGGTCCCACCGAACATTATATCGACACATTTTAGACGCTTTCAGCTTATACTTAAAGTGCAGAAACTCAAAATCAATCATATTCTGACCATCATAAACCTGTCCAATCTTCCAGATACCAACTCTCTGCCAAGAGATCCATGATAAGACACGGTTATTTTGTTTCACAGCCTGGTTTCTTCATAAACTGGAATCTGCACACAATAAGTATTTCTCTTCCTGAATCTCATTACCTTTACGCTATTCCTTCACAAAGTGCTTTACAAAAGGCGGAGTGGTACCAACGGGCAATCTTTTATCCATGAACAAAAGAACATCCGGTGGGACAGGAGAAATTGATGTATAGTCAAAAATGATGTGTTTGTGGCTTGGCGAACGGAGTATGAGAGGTGAAAGGCAAAGGCGTATGGGAGGCTAATGGACCTGAGAGGCAAAGGTGAAGGCAGGTAGCATTCCAGAAGTTTCCAAATCGGTGCTATATAAAGATGTGTGACAGGTATTTCTGTTACTCTTACGAATAGTGCTAAAGTGTTATTTCACAAGTGGCTGCGTGAGCAAGCCATCATTGCTGCTAAAACATTAATCTGCCAATGGAATTAATAATCAGATTCAGGGGATGCTTCCGGGCACAGTTACTGAGTGCAACTCAATCGATACTGTGGTGGATGCTGACGAAGCCGTAAACTATCCAACAAAATTCCTCAACTCGCTCGACTCCCCGGGAATGCCACCACATCACCTCTGACTGAAAGTTGGGTCACCCATCAAACTGCTTCGCAATCTTGAACCACCTAGGCTGCATAATGGCACAAGGCTGTGCGTTAAGATTGCTGACCAATGTAATTAGAGCGACAGTATTGACCGAGAAGGGAAAAGGAGAAGATATATTCATCCCCTGCATTCCACTCATTCCGACAGACATGCTGTTTCGGTTTCAAGCGCCTACAGTTCGCAGTCAGCCTGGCATTCGGTATCACGATCAACAAGGCACATGGCCAGTCAATCAAGTGCAATGGTATCAACTTGGAGTATCCATGTTTCTGCCACGGGCAGTTATGTTGCGTGTTCTAGAGTAGGTTCCCCGATCAGTTGTATTTCTTTGCTCCAACTGGAAAAACCATTTTCTTTTAATAAACAAGCCTTTCAATGAACATGTATTTTGGGAATGTTAAACTTTAGGTCTATGGTTGTTCGCACCGTCAGCATCATGTCACCCACACGAGGCACAGAAACTGCTCTTCTGAACACCCATGAAGACCTGCTCTCAAATCTTGACACTAACACTCCCTCTGTCCTCATTCTCCTTGACCTCTCCTCTGTCTTTAACACGGTTAACCACAACATCCTGATGGCACGTCTCTGTGACACCCTGGGAATCGCAGGTCAGGCACTGGTTAACCTCTTTGCTTTCCGACCGCCCATCCCAGGTGGAACTTTGAGCCTTTATCTCCACTATTGCACTTTCAACCTGTGTCGTTCCCCAAGGATCTAACCTATCCCCCTGGCTCTTCAATGTCTATATGGCTGCCTTGGCATGTGTGATTGCCACTTTCACCTCTAACTTCCAGTGATATGCAGATGACACACAACTATCTTTCAGGCTACTCTCAGTCGCCTCCTCTTCCTCACTCATATCTGACTGTCTGCTATTCAGTCATGGTGTGCTGCAAAGGACCTCTGCTTCAACGTCAGTAAGACTGAGATTGTTTGCATTGGGACCCCTGCTCCCGCTTTCCCACTTTCACTCTGGCCGACCTCCCTTGGTCCTGCACCCGCACCCACCTGCGAGGCTAAAAAACTTGTGGTCCTCTTCGACTCCACTCTCTCCTTCTCCTCTCACATTTCAGAAATCTTTAAAAAGTCTATCAGTTACTCCTCCTCAGAGGCACTCTACCTTTTCTCACTTTTCCCCAGTGGCTCGCTGTGTCCAGAGCCCTGGTTCTCTCTAGGCTAGACTACTGTAACAGCCTCTTTCTCAACCTCACTGTTTCTGCTCTACTCACTCTGCAACTCATCCAGAACAGAACTGCGAGACTTATCCTTAGCCTCAAGCCAAGGGACCGCAACTCTCCGGCGCTGAAATCCCTCCACTGGCTCCCCATAGCTGCAAGGATCAAGTTCAAGACCCTCTGTATTGTCCACAAGGAATCCTGGGGCCTGGGACCTACCTATCTGCACAACTCAACAAAAACTGGCTTAGTTCTCCAGTTAAAATAACTACACATGACTATACTTTAACTATAGCAGAATTTTAGACCGCAATCGCAAATGTGCTTAACACCTGTGGTCTGCCACCATGCGAAAAGCTAGATCTTACATGTGACTCATAGTAATAGTGTTTGGACCCGCAGTGAGGTAGGCTTCCTACCTAAATACTGTCCTTCCTTGGTCCTCCGCTCATCCACCTCCAACCTTCTGCGAGTGAGCCGGTTCTCCAAGCAGAGATTTGGAGTGAGATCTTAAACCTCAGCAGGGGCCTCCCTCTGTAATAGTCTCCCTGCCACCATCCGCCTTGAGCCTGATCTCCTTTAAGTTCAGGAAACTCCTCAAGACTTTCCTCTTCTCCTCTTCCTTCTCTCTCCCTCTACCCTGCTAAGTTATCGCTCTGCTCTTTCCCTCTCTCCCTCCAGCCTGCTGACTGGCCGCCTGGTGTAACTCAGAGTCCCACAGGTCCCTGGCACCCCCGCCAGTCCTCTCGCACTCTCCTCCGGGCCCTGCACTCGCCTCATCATCACTGCATTTGAACAAGGTCCCAAGAGAGTGGCAGCTCTCTGCACTTACCCCAGCCTCCACCGACTGTGTGCACTTGGACCCCCACAGGACTTGTACCCCCTTCCCATCCCACTCTACCTCCTCCTCCCCTGTAACTGTCTGTGCACTTGCGCAATCCGAATGCACTATATCTGAAGATAGTCTGACTGTTCCCCTTGTCTTCACTCCCTGCATGGTGGGGCCTTAAGGCACTTGGAAAAACTGCAGAATCGTTGTCAGGCCTATTTTCTGTTATCTGCACTGTTAATTGTATTATATGCACTTACTCTGCTTGTGCAGACGATTATCGTTTCTGAATTTCAAGGGCTCTGAACGACTGTTGTTTTTCCCCTTGTTCCCTCCCTCCTTCAGTGCTTTGAAACACTTGCCTTGTGTAAAGGCGCTTTACAAATAAACATTACCATACCATGCTGCTCAGGCATCTCCTTGTTGTTCTCATGTACGGTTATAACTTTCAGAATACGTTTTTAAGATGAAAACAAATTGTGTTGTGTAGTCTTTATAAGAATTTTTTTCAAATATTAAATGAAACATGTAGTGAATTTTTCATTTCAGCTTTCTTAAGGAGCCTTTCAGAAAAACGTAAGGCTACCTTAAGGTATTTCTAAGAAATACTACCTATGAGAAAATAAAATCCCAGGCAACGCTGTGTATATCATCTAGTATATTATAAAATACTTTATTTCGGCATTCAGCCTTAAAAAGTTAGACATACGAACACAAAATCTATATAAAACCAAGTGCATTTGAGGACATGAACAGTAACAAATTGTCATGCGCCGTGGAAACTGGAGACTGCTACCGCACTGCCGAGAATATCGCGCTCCCCGCCGCCATTAACTTCCCGGCACGTTACTTTGCAACGCGCATTTACGGGCTAGTCTTTTTACGGTGACCGCTGGGAGGTACTTTACACCCTCACTCCCAGCGGCCGTTGCGTTGCAACCGTCCGACTTCGCTAGTCTCTGGTTAATGCGCTGTAAGTTTTCCTTTCTTCGCTTCACACCGAAGTCTTTCTTTCTCTGTGGAACCTTCCGCTCTGCCTTGCCTCTTAGTGCTCGTCTCGTTTAGCTGTTTTGCTACCTTTTCCCTTCTTTTCCTGCCTCTTGCTCCTTTTCTATCAGCTCTTTTACTCCGGCAGCTTTCCTCTCTCTTTTTTTGCTTTTGCTGCTTTTCTTTCCATTTTGGATTTCTCCTCTCTACTGCTTGGAGATCGAATAGTGTGTCCGGCGTTGGATTCCATTCAGCTTTCACACTGCCTTTCCCATTCCCTTAAGAACTGCTTTAGAGAAGACTTTGAACTACATCAAGAGGGCTTTTTTTAAGCCTGATGCTTTTTTCCCCTCCTTCTTTTTGCCTTCCCCCGGGATAGGAGGCACACGCCTGCTGTTTCAGCAGCGGTCACGGTGGCTTCTACTCGAGGGAGGCTCCAGCAACAAAAGAAAGAAAAGGACTACCGGTCAAGAAGAAATCTGAGAGCTGACCTATCTGCAAATAACGGTTCAGGTGAGGAGGAAGGTGAAGGGTGTGGGTCTGTGGAACTCAGAGAGCCAAAGAACCCAGACAGTAGTCAAGAAATTGACACAAATTCCTAAAATCTCATTGTACAATTCCAATATTCAACCAAAAGCTCAACAAAAAGGGGCTTAGTTCTCCAGTTAAAATAACTACACATGCCTAAACTCCAACTACAGCGGAATTTTAGACCGCAATCGCAAATGTGCGTAATACCTGTGGTCTACCACCATGCGAAAAGCTAGATCTTACATGTGACCCATAGTAATAGTGTTTGGACCAGCAGTGAGGTAGGCTTCCACCAGAACTTCTCGAATTGTATTTCTGATAGACCAAGCACGGTACACAAATGTAGCTGTTTTACATGTGATACAAAGGTCAGCGAATGAGCTGCAAAACGTGTCTGCCTCCACCAGAGTCCTTATGCCGGCTGACCGCAGCAGTGATTTTAAGATCTCAGCCTGGATTTTATTATAAACAGGACAAGGAAACAAAGTTTGGAAAATGTCTGCTGTATCTGTACACAATGGGCAGCATGGATTCTTTTTTCGGTCCCATCAGTTCAGGACACTTCCAATGGGCAGGATCCAAATCTAAATTTCATGCATGTCGCTCGTACTTCAGCTCAGTGGATGTTGTAGAGAAGCAGCTGTATACTTCATTAGATCCTACCCCTTCACCTCAGTCATATTGGAAGAGCAAGAAGACACTATGCCGGCCCCCGGGTATTGTTCCAATACTGCATTGAAGATCTGAGAGATGTTACGCACTCAGACAACCGTATCTAATGTATCCAAAACTGAAGCAGTAGAAGGAAGTCTGCAGACATCAATGGAGCTAGAAGACCTATACGTAAATCTGATGAGTGCAAAGTGATGTCATGAAGAGACGAGGACGCACTGCAATGATGTAAGAATTCTTAAAGAATGAAGATATAACTGAAGAAGCAAAGCAAACATAAATACGAATGTGAAGAAACTATATATGCAAAGTAGATAAGTAACCACACATGTAGCAAATGGTTATACGCAGAAACGCAAGGTAGATGAGCCAAATAGAAGCTTTCTGCAGCAGAGAATATAACACGGGTAAAGCGACAATGTTGAAAAGATGGACGTTGGCTCTGAATAATAGTAAGCGAAAAGTTTGAAGGAGAGACCAGGGCTGCAGAGCTGACAGGCACTGGTTCATGAATTTGCGCACAAACAAAGGATAGTTGTTTGGCCAAGGATCAAGGATGCCACAGCAAGAAACAATTGCAATGTGCAAAGGGAGTCAACAAGGATAAGCAATGTACGTAGGACATATTTGTCTTAGATTAAGTAAATGAGTGACCATTTGCGAATGCCAAGTATTGTACAATTACAGATGCAGAAATAGCCGGTCCAATAGCACAGCGAGTAGAGCGCTCGCTTTGGTATCCGTGCAGAGCCCGCTGACGCAGGTTTGAATCCCAGCAGGGCCAAACTCAGCCTTTCATCCTCCGAGGTCAATAAATGAGCACACCACACCATGGGTAATAATAAACAAAGCTCAGATACCTGAGGTGTTTGTAGCGCTATATAAATGCTAAATTATTATTCTCATTATTAAAGCATATGCAAGACGGAGCAACCAAGTTGCCAGAGGCCGAAGAGAATCATGACACCCAGTTTAATTGACTCACATAACACTAAATAAGAAGGCAAGATGCACAAAATCCTGGTCTCCTCACACGTAGTGCAAGACCTGAAATAAAGGGCTTCATAAGCTCCAGACGAAGATAACGATGTACCTTAACTCCTTTTAAAGTTCGAGAGAAGAGAACATCCAGCAAGGTCAACCACAAAGAAGCATTGGTTGAAGGCTTAACTGATGAGAGATGTAGGCTAATTGGCCAAGTGGCAGTTGTCTGACATTCTCTGCACCTTGGTTTCGTTTTGCTTACGTGCTGCTAATGAGCCGAATGTCCATGGATGGGAGAGAATGCCAACCAATCATGAGGGCCTATGCAATGGTGAACATACATTGTTGCAGGGACCAATCCGCTGCTGTTATTCTGCTATTATTAGCGTTATGCGTAGTTAGAGGGAAGTTCAAGGCATGCCTACCAACTTTGAGCTGATAATAAAGTAGTATTTTGCCATATTCTTTGAGTCTGTCTGGTTATTTGGATCCAAGATCATTTATTGTGGTAATTCCATTCTACGCAGAAGAATGCACAAAGGTGCTACTGCATGTTTTGGTAGCAGTGCGGATGGTTCAGGTCCAGACCCTCGGATTCTTGATATCTTCCACCATCAGCCGGAAGACCACAGTGGTTCTTTTCTATTCACTGACAAAAAACGTTGTTAAAGGGACAATATGTTTCAGTTGCCCTAAGAAAAACCTATTAAATTCAGTGCAATAAGTACTTGTGAACTGGATAGCCCAGCCCTTTAAGATGAGTAGCAATTACCCTGGAGATGGATGAGGATGCAGATTTTTATTCATAAATCAATAATCGAAACGACTCAGGTAGTTGGCAAAAGGAAGACTGTTTTAATATCAAGTATCTAACAGGGAGCATAACGAACATCAACGAACTCGCTCGTTTCTCTTACTCAAAAATTCTTAGTAAAAATTGAGATCTTATACAAAAAACTTGCCATTAATGACATCTAACCTACGTGTTACTAACATCATCCTACGTGGCAAACTACAGAAACCTATGAGTATGAGTGATTGGCTCTGAGTGAATATCTAAGTATACAATCCATACTAGTCTAGAAAAGTGTGAATATGTTTATTTGGTAATGCGCACCGAACCCATGGGTAACTGCACGCAGCAGATAGGAAAACTTTAGGCTTAGTTACAACATAGAAATCAGTACAGTGCACACAGTATAATTACAAGTAAACTACAATGAAGGGTGGTACAGTGGTAATATACATTCATATGAGGTAGTACAGAAGATTACAAATGTGATAGATGGGTACATAGTTTTGTATTGCATGGTGTCCAACAGATCATATATCATTGGATCACAGCCAGTTTAAGGTGTTGCGTCTGAAGCTATGGTAGGATTGGTCAATTCTGAGGGTCCGTGGCAGTGCATTTCAGCATTGTGCAGCTTTGACTGGGAAGCTGCCTCCTCCTGATTTGGTTAGTTTGAATCTGGGTATTTCAAGACAGTGGGAGTTGGCCGCTCTGGACAGGCGAGTCAAGGTGTTTCTGATCATTCTCTCTGTAAGGTAAGTGGGGGCTGCTTTATTGAGGCATTTGAAGGTAAGTGATACGGTTTTAAGTCGGATCGTGTCACTTATCTTTAACCAGTGGTGGTCTCTTCTAAGCCTGGAGATGTGTTCTCTGTTGGTTAGGTTCAAGGCAGTTCTCAGGGCATTATTTTGAAGTGTTTGTAGTTTGTTGAGAATATGTTTGTTGGCTCCTAGATATAGGGCGTTGCAATAGTCCAGTTATGATAATATTACGCATTGGATAGGGTGATACAGCTTGCCTCGGATAGGAATGGGCAGCAAGCCCTGATAAGTTTGCCTGTGTAGGCAGTGGAGGACGCAAGAGAGTTGTAGAGATAGGGTGGAGTCGAGGTAAAAACAGTGTTTTTACCTCGTTTACTACTTTGACTATGTTGCCATCAATGTTGTATGAGGCATAGTTGGAGTTTAGTTTTTTAGGTTGGCTTTGGAGCCCAGCAGTAGGATCTCTGTTTTATCGTCATTCAGGCATAGGCCATGGGATGCAATCCATGCCTGAATGAGGAGGTATATTTCATTTACCAAGGCTGTATCCTTGTCAGAATTGCCAGAAAGGGGAATGAGGATCTGGGTGTTGTCTGCATAGTTAGTGTAGGTGACACCCTGTCTGTCCAATTTGTCAAATAGGGGCTTTGTAAATATGTTATACATAGTAGGTGAAACACAAGATCCTTGTGGAACACCACATGTGGTCTGGATCGGGTCTGCCGAGGCTGAGAGGGAGAAGACCCTCATTGTTCTGTTAGCTAAAAAGGATTGGACCCAGGCTATTGCGTCACTCAGGAAGTGGGCCGACCGACGCTAAGTGTTTGCACAAGACTGCATGGTCCACCAAGTCGAAGGCCACCGACAGGTCAAGGAGGAGTAGCATGGCAGTTTTGCCTTTGTCCTTAAGCACGTCTGTTTGGGTCTTTAGATCAATTAGCGCCATTTCGGTGCCATGTTGTGGTCTGAATCTGGATTGGCGAGATCCTAGTAGGTGGTTGACTTCGAGATAGTCCTGAATTTGCAGGTATGCTACTCTGTCAATTATCTTTGAGGAAGGGTACCATGGTGATGGGTCTGTAATTGGTGGGGATTGATGGGTCGACAGTCTGTTTCTTGTGAATAGGTGGAACCCAAGACTCTTTTAGGCTCTTTGGGACGGTGTTAGTTTTGAAGGAAGCATTGATTAGTTTTGAAATGAATGGCGCTAGATCTCTCGGAGCATCTTTGACTATTTGGGCAGGACAGTTGTGGCCCTGACAGTTGGATGGCTTCAATGATAAGATGATTTTCTTCAGCATGGGGTCTGGCATGGATTCACATGCTCGTGAATATTCCCCGTCGTCAGGTTGGGAATCCTCAGTAAAGAAAAAATCAGTTTCAGTTTCGTTTCTGAACTGTCTTTCTACTAGTAACCAATCACTGGTCTCTGGGTCATACTGCCCCCAGCCAATGACTGCCCTCTACCTAAGCCCCTTCTCTTGCAGCCATCTTCAGATTTTTACCGCACGTTCAAGTGTTGGGAGTCCTTGTGCTTAGCTCTCGAGCTTTTATGGCATATTTCTTATTTTTCGGTAAATTCGAGCCTCAAGCTCCACCGATTCTTCTTCCGATCAACGGGGACCCGTTTTGCAATTTTCTATGCCCCTGAAGGTCGGATTATTGTCGAATTCCACTTCTTGGAGGATTCCGGAAGACCTTTGAGGCCTACCCCGAGTTGGGCATGGCCCAGGACAAAGGAGATTCGACGCCTATTGGATCCAAACTGTTTAGGAACTGCCCAGGATGTGGACTGCAGAATGTCTTTAAGGAGGATGAACACTCCCGGTGCCTCTATTGCCTACACGCAGACAAGTCGCATGTGGAGGTGGACTGTGCATTCTGCAAGAACATGCCTGTCCGGACCATGAAGGACCGTCGTAAACGACTCTGACTGGTTGGAGGCTAAGAGTCCAGCAGCAGGTGAGAAGATGTCCGAGCGGTCTTCCAAGACCTTTGAGGGCGCTCTGGCGACGGGGGCCCAACAAAAGGCAAAGCACTGCCAGTCCGCGGGCACCAGGAGCGCCGTTGGTTTGGGCTCCTCGGCTGCCAGGCAGGGTGTGATGTCACCGACGGAGTCAACCATGAGCCAACGCTCTGGCTCGGTGAAAAGGAAGACTGGGAACCCGGATAAGCTTCGGGAGAATCCCCGGTCGATTCCGATGGAGAAAGCCAAGGGGGGGGGGAGCGAGGCGATGACCCTCCCCCCAAGGTGAAGGCCTCGGACGTGCCCAAGGTCGTGAAGGCCCTGATTCACCCGGCTAAGGCCTCGATTGAAGGAGTCGTGGCAGCCCTGCGAAGCCAGCGGAGGTTACCCCAGTGGAGACGACCTCCGGGCTTAGAGTATCCCTGCCACGCCGGAGGGGAATCATCTTTCCTGCCTATCGAGAAGACCCCCGGGATGAGAAAGGGGGGGGCACGGTAGCCCTAATGGACTCAGATACCTCCTCCGAGGATGAGTTGTCTGGCATCAAAGCTATCCTGGACAGGAAGTTCGAGGAGGTCAGGACTTATGGGAAGGATCCCGACGAGGCGGACGTAGAGAGCGACGGTGGAGCTGACAAAGAACGGCAGGCCGTGGAGGAAACGGAGGATCCCACGCCCCAGCCGACACTCCCGTCTCAACCGATGACGAGGACAATTCAGGAGAAATCTTGATGGCTTTGCAGACTTTGTGAACAGAGATAAGGACAAGGTTGCCCTTACCCGCAGCGGATGATCCAGCGGCTCCTGGACCATCGGGGAGCCCACCGAGTAAGTGGAGGCGAGTTCATCCTCCCCCTCCCTTCCAGCCTTCACCCCCTCCGCCGAGGGACGAGACGAAGACGGCGATGATGGGGAATGGATTTCCCATCGCCCCCGCCCAGGCTTATCCCCCTGACGAAATTGGCTCCTTTCACGCCATGATCGCCAGGGCCTCAGAGCGTTTCCACTGGTGCCTCGAGGAACAAAAGAAAGAGGGATTTCTTTACCAACGATGGGAAGCCAAGAGGAAAACCGTACTCAGTCCCGCTGTTGGATGACATATGGGATGAAAGGATGTCCCTTTTGAAGAGCCCGTCCACGGCCCCTGCGAAGAGAGACGGGTACGAGCAGAAGTAGCGGGTCCCGGTCTCTGCTCCTATGTGCCTCAGGGCGCAACCGACCCCGGATTCCGTAGTCTCCACGGCAGCCAAGAAGAAAGTGGCGGGGCGACGTCGTCATCCTCCACTTGCCCGCCGGACAGCGAGGGAAAGAAGCTAGACGCCATGGGACGTCGAGTCATCTCGTCGGCAGCAACGACCATCAAGGCAGCCAACGCCCTCGCGATCATGATAGGGAGCTGTGGTTCAAGATTGCCCCTATTCTGGACTTCCTCCCGGACGACAAAAGGGCGGACGCCCTGGAAATCCTGCAAGAAGGCGAGGTGGCGTCAGATCACGCCATCGCGGTAGCTACGGACATTGCCGATACCGGATTTCGTCAGATGGACAACAGTGTTTGCTGGCGCGGTCGGTTCAGGGCCACCGACTTCCATCAGGATGTGTAGACCAGGGTACTGGACATGCCCTTCGATGGAAACAAACCATTTCGGAAAAGCGGTGGACGAGTCACTGCAGGCCATCAAGGTGGGCACTGAGATGGCCCAGGCCTTGGGCACTCCATCAGCGACGGCTGTCCTTTCGGACCTCCGGAGGCAAGTCTCAAGGTGCCTCTAAAGGATTCGGCGGCAGTTCATCATCGTACCGCCAAGCTGCCCGTTCCTCTTCGCAGGAAGCTTACAGAGGCCACAGCAAGGCGGGTGGATACCGTCATCATCGCCAAGGAGCCTAGGGTGACAAGGCCTTGGCGAAACGGGACTGAACCAGCCGTGGCGTCGGGGCCCCCCCCCCCCGATCACCCCGGTGGGAGGCTGGCTGGCGAGCGAACTTCATTGGCGTGTGTGAGTCCATCTCCACCAACCGTTGGGTGCTGGCTGCCCTGGCCCACGGGCACACTCTGGAGTTCCAAAGGAAGTGCCCCCGTTTCCTACCTGTGACCAGGAAAGAAAACCTTGTTCCACAGCTGCTTCTGGAGGTACGAGCCATGCTGAGCAAGGGCGCGATAGAACTCGTCCCAAAGAGGCTCCGGGGCTCCGGAGAATACTCATGGTACTTCCTTGTCCGAAAGAAGACCGGTGGCTGGCGGCCCATCCTGGACCTCCGGCGCCTCAACAAATGCATCAAAGCCCAGAAGTTCCGGATGGTTACCCTTAAGCATGTGCTGGGACAGCTGGAGGAAGGCGACTTCCTAACGTTGCTGGACTTGGAGGATGCTTACTTCCACATCCCCATTTACAAAAAGCATTGAAGTGCCTACGCTTCGGGTCCAAGGGCGGCACTACCTGTTCAAGGCCCTACCCTTCGGGTTGAAGTCGGCTCCAAGGGTCTTTATTTACTAAGTGCCTGGCACAGGTGGCAGCGCGGCTGCGCCTGCAGGGGATCCACATATACCCCTACCTGGACGATTGGCTCATCCGAGCAAAGTCAAGAGAACTCCCCGTCAACCACACAGCGAAGACCGTCTGCCTGCTCACGGAACTGGGATTCTCAATCAACTTTGCGAAGTCCCACTTGGAACCGTCGCAGAACGCCCTGTTCCTGGGGGCCAGACTCGACACAGTCGTGCGGTTGGCTTCACCGTCTGAGCAAAGGACGAGGGCCATCCTGGGCAAGGTACGTCTGTTGGCCATGGTAGTAGCCAGGGTGAGGTCCATCAAGTCCCTGCTCGGCATGATGTCCTCATGCATCTACCACGTGTGTCTGTCCAGGTTGCGGATGTGGCCACTGCAGGAGTTCTTCGACGCCAGTTGGATGCAAGCGGCGGGAAGCTTTGAAGACAAGATTCCCCTCAACGAGACCTTCCATCAAGCGATCCAGTGGTGGGGCAGCCGCGCTCATCTCGCGGCGGGCATGGACTTCCAGATCCCAGCGCACCAGGAAACGGTGATGACGTATGCCTCCCTGGAAGGATGGGGAGCACACACCGGAGATCTCCACGCAAGAGGCCTTTGGCTCCCGGAGGAGAGGTCCCTGTACATCAAGGTCCTGGAGCTCTGGGCCGTGTTCTGGGCCCTTAGGTCTTTCTTTCTGTCCCTCAAGGGCAAAGTGGTCTTCACCGACAACACCACCACAATGTTTTACATCCGGAAACAGGGAGGCACCAGGTCCCCAGCCCTATCCAAGGAAGCTCAGGATCTTTGGCACTGGGCCATCGCCCAGAGGATGTTCCTGGTACCTTTTCATCTGTCAGGAGTGAAAAAGCACTGTCACCGACTCACTCAGCAGGGAGCTGCGCTCTTGCCACGATTTGGAACTTCGGCAGGATCAAGTGGATTTCCTATTCTGACAGTGGGACAATCCCCAGATCGATCTGTTCACGACGGCGGCAAACACCAAGTGCCAGAGGTTCGCCAGCCGGTTTCACCAGCCGAGGAGCATGGGCGATGCATTATCCCCTTCCCCCTGGGACGCCCTGTTCTTTTATGCGTTCCCACTGTTGCCGTTGCTTCTGTGGCTCATCAGTCAACTCAGACGGTCCCGGTGCAGGATGATCCTCGTTGCACCGGCTTGGCAGAGGCAGATATGGTTCCCGGACCTTCTGGACATGTCAGCGTCCCCCAGTCAAACTGCCGAAAGACGTGGATCTGCTCGCCATGGAAGGAGGCGCCATCCTACATCACGACCCGGGATCGCTGAACATGCAGGCCTGGCTCCTGCAGCACTAGAGTTCGGAGGCTACGATATCCCAGCGGACGCCAAGGAAGTTCTCGCAAAAGCCAGGGCATCCTCGACTCTCAAGTGCTATGGACATAAGTAGAAGAGTTTTTATGTCTGGTGCGGTGCATAGAAGATTAACCCTCTACGGATCACAGCCCCTCAAGTATTGCTGTACTTGCTGTCGCTGGCCAAGGCGGGGCTGGTACATGCCTCCATCAAAATCCATCTGGCGGCTATCTCCCGCTACACCAGAACCCTGGGGCGGTGGTCGCACCGCCTGGTGAAGGAGTTCATGAAAAAACTGTAGGCTCCGGCCCCGGTGTGGGAGCTCAACGTGGTGCTGACCACGCTCATGGGTCCGCCATTCGAGCCCCTGCATTTGGCACTGCTGAAGTTCCTATCGTGGAAGACAGCTTTTCTTGTGGCCATCACCTCTGCACGACGAGTGGGAGAGATCCAGGCCCTCTCCTGTAAGCCTCCATACCTGACATTCCACGAGGCGAGGGTAGTGCTAAGGATGCACCCCTCTTTCTTGCCAAGGTGACATTGGACTTCCATCTCAACGAGCCCTTGGTATTACCTGTGTTCTTCCTGTCGCCTTTGTCGCTGGTTGAGAGGACTTTGCACTCGCTGGATGTTGCTAGAGCGCTGAAGTTCTACGTGGACCGCACGAAGAGTTTTCAGAAGACATCACAGCTGTTTGTGAACTTTGGCCCTGTGAACCAAGGGAAGGCCCTCTCAAAGGCTTCCATTTCCAGATGGCTCTCCGGCTGCATCATGCACTGTCACCGGTTCGCAAACCGACTGTTGCCTGACCGTCAGAGAGCCCATTCAACAAGAGCGATCGCTGCTAATACGGCATTCCTGTCTGGTGTGCCCCTGCTGGACATCTGCAGGGCTGCTACGTGGAGGTCGACGCACCCCTTCACAAGATTATACTGCATCTACCGGGATTCCAGGGAGGAGTCCAGAATCAGCCAGGCAGTACTGCCCAACCTGTTAGCTTGAAGGTGAGCCTGGTGAGGAGGTAAGAGATGCTTAATGTTGTGTTGTTGAAATGCTTGTTGTTGAGCCTTGCCACCTCCCGTGGTTGTGCATGTGGGTACTGCTATGTATTCTTGTATTCAGGAGCATGTGAATCCATGCCAGACGTCATGCTGGAGAAGGAACAAGTTACTTACCTGTAACTGTTGTTCTCCAGCATGGGTCTGGCATGGATTCACATGCAAACCCTCCCACCTACCCCTCTGCGGCTCTTCTCTTGGTCCTACTGCCACTTTACATGCTACCAAATCTAAATATGGCTGCCAGAGGAGGGGCTTAGGTAGAGGGCAGTCATTGGCTGGGGGCAGTATGACCCAGAGACCAGTGATTGGTTACTAGTAGAAAGACAGTTCAGAAACGAAACTGAAACTGATTTTTTCTTTACTGAGGATTCCCAGCCTGACGATGGGGAATATTCATGAGCATGTGAATCCATGCCAAACCCATGCTGGAGAACAACAGTTACAGGTAAGTAACGTGTTCCTTCTCCATCTCCAGGATGGACATTGTTGTAAATCTGAAGGGTGCTAGCATATTGGGGGTTTCAGTGGGAGTAGTGATTTGTGGCTCAGTTGGGGGTATTGTGGCTTTTTTACTTCAATTTTAGATTGGAGAGGTGTTATTTTGCTAGATAGGTCATTCTGGATGCTCGTGAACCATTGTTTTTCCTTCGGTGCGTTGTCTAAAGGGGGTATAGGGGATTCTAGCTCCTGGAGTATCACAAAAAGCTCCTTGGTGTTGGAACTAGCTTTGGCAATTCTTTCATTGAATAAGTATTTTTTTGGTGCAGATTATTTCTTTTTGTATTTGTTGGCTAGCTGGGTCAGTTGCAGTTTGTTTTCCTCAGAAGGGGAGTGATGCCAAAAGGATTGTAGTTTTCTTTTCTGAAGTCTTAACTCTTTAAGCTGGGGAGTGAACCAGGCATTGAGGTGAGCCTTTTGTTTACTTTTTTCAGAGTTTGCCAGGTGCAATGGTGTCTAAGGCATTGGACATTGTGTTGTTAAAGACCTCGACTAGGAGGTTCGGGTCGGAGTCGCTTGGTAGCGAATTAAGAGTTGGGAGGAGAAGAGGTTGTAGATTGTCCAAGGTTTTATATTTTTTGGATCTGGTAGGCAGTGGTGGTCCCAACGGGCGTCAGCATTTGTTTATCTATTGTTAGTGTGAAGTCTATCAAGTGATGGTCTGTCCATGGTTGCAGGGTTATATCTATGATAGTGGTTGTGCAGTTCAGGTCAGCTACCCAGTCAAGGCTTCTTCCTTTGTCGTGGGTTTGGGCGTGGACTTTTTGGGTAAATCCATGCTTTGATAGGATGCTAGCTAAAGAGCGTGCATGTTTGTCCTCAGGGTCATTAAAGCCTAGGTTGAAGTTACCCAGCATTAGGATCTATGATGACTCTTTGGTATTATTGGCTTGCAGGCTAGATAGGTCGTCCTCGAAGGTACCGGTGGGTCTTGGGGGGCCTGTATAGCAGGTAGATGGTTAATGTTCGGTTACTAGATATAGTTAGTTTGGCCGCAAGCAGTTCACAGGATTTGAGTAGAGGTGGGGTGATGAGTCTTATGGCAAGGCTAGTTTTGGCTATGATCGCTATACCGCCTCCTCTGGCATTAGGTCTGGCCACTCTGAGAATCTGAGAATTGTCAGGGACATCTAGCAATAGGGCTGGTTCGGCTGCGTCATGGAGCCATGATTCAGTGACAGCCAGGAAGTCTAGGTTATCAGCGGATAGGAGGTCTGCTATATCATGGCATGTGCCACTAGGGATTTTGTGTTAATCAGGGCTCCAGAGATAGTGGTCATATTTGTGCGTTCTAGGTGACTGGTTGGACTAGAGCTAGATTGAATAGTTCTGGTGTGAGATGTTAGAGGATGGCTATGGGTGAGGTTATGGCTTTTAGGCATGTCCTCAATAGCAGATCCTACTGTTTCTCCAGGGTCAGGGCCATTGGTAGTGATTTTAAGGTGCAGAAGTGGGAAGATGGTGTTATTCGTTCTAGGCTCCTAGAGTCGGGGTAGTCTAGCTCGGACTCTATTGTTTGTCTAGTAAGGGGCAGGGTGAGGGTTTGATTGAGGACATTATTAAGAAGGATAGGAGCAGTCGTGGTATGTGAGGCTGGTTCTTTCCTGTATACATGGCGTTAAGTGTGTACCACAGAGTAGGCTAGTCCGATATCGGGAGAGGTAGGTAAAATCAATGGTCAGGGTCTATGCAGGTTGTAGGTAAAATCTACACAATAAGTATCTCCTTCTGCTACCCCTTCCCTTTCCTATTGCTGTGTATCAATGTGTTCAAGTAAACATTGATATTTAAATTGTTGCGCAGTGTATATGTGGTATTGTTTTTTTTTAATGCTGTTATGACTTAGCGGTGCACAGTCCTCGTAGGAATGACCGCAATCAAGCAAAAGATAGGTCCTACGGACACCGCACCTGCATGGCCTACACGCAATGACAATGGAGGCATCCGTACATCGCCAGCATGACCACATTTCCGCATGTTGTGCACCACCTATAATTTCGCGTGGGGATGGGCTTTTGTTCGCTGTGCAATTACACGCATGTGTATCAGTTCCTGTGTGTCCTGGTAACAGTGCCACTGTGCAGCATATGTGAACAAACTTTAATTAGTTCGAGCTGCCCACCCACACCCTACAGGTAGCTATACAGATAAACATCCCACCTGCTATACCCTATAAACACCCAGCATCTCTCAAAATGGTCAGCGCACGTGTGTCGCACTATTTATCATTAGAGAAGAGGCAACGGTGTGCATAGGACACCTATGCACATGCCTACAACGTATTTGGCCCAAAATTCATCCTGCAGACAGCCGTCCCAAAGGAGAACAGTGGCGACGTCCCCATGCGACCGCACCCATGCTGCACGTGGGCCCTTATTTCGGGGAATCGATCTGGACCCTCGGAGAGTGGAAAAGTACTGTTTTGTGCAATGTACGGAGTGTTCTTCGGGAAGTACACGCTTACAAACACACCACAATGTGCCATTGCACATGTATATTTTTTACAACAATGTAGGCCTGTTTTCCAGGTACAAGTTCTCCAGAGCTGCCCTACAAAAAGCCACACCCCAGAGCTGCCTTGCAATGTGTGTAGCTTTCCAGAGCAGAGTAGTAGGCCACATTGGTTTGCCCAGTAAGTGATGGTGCACCAAATCTGCTGTGCTAGACTGCCTTTGCAAGTAATGGCACGCATGTCAACCCCGCTCAGTACGCACAGCAATGGAGAAGAGTATTAACGGCCCTTCCTGTGACCCACACCCTCAGTTGCGATAGTCCCCATTTTCCCATTCCCATGGGTAGCTTGCTGAAAACGGTAGTACGTGGCACGTGCGTTTTCCCCAAGAACGGCGTGGGCCGTGCCTCAATAAAGCAAAAATATTCCCTCTTCCCTTTCCACTTTCTTCTTTCCAGCATGCCGTCATTGGGTACTGATAAAATGTTGCACACGTATCCACCAATCACATTGAAGAGCTCTCCATGTAACAGTATCAGTTCTGTACAACAGTCCTCTGCATACACACCACACCCAGAAACATTATTGCACAATATCTCAGCCTCCACAATCCCATTTCCATGGCCATCCTCAAAATCTCCAGATGTAGATTTTGTGCTGCGTGGGGGAATAAATTGTAACCAGGGTAGGGGGGTTCGTTTGTAGTGGCGGCTCTGAAAAGAGCCTTTTTTTTTAAGGTGCTTCTAGAGAAACGCCCTTTTTTCTGTTTTTATTTGATTTTGTGTGTTCTTGTAAACTTTTCAATGCATCCAGTAGATGGGCAAACAAAACAGCGTTGCCAATGGGCGACACAAAATGCCATTTGCATGGAAAAACTCTGCTTTTCCACAATTTATGAGGTCATTGTTGCAGAAGAACATCCCACAAGCGGACAAAAAAATCATACATGCTTCTGTTAATGAAACACCTTCCAACCTCTGGCTCTGAAAAACATACATTAGCATTGTCCCTTCTCTTCTTGGTGTTATGGATGATAAAAGCACCTGGGCATTAGGAAAAAGCCTGGTCACTACATTCAGCAACCTCCTCAGTCAACAGAACAAACCTAAACAAGCCACGTAACCCTAATGCATACCCCCATAGTGCACGACGACAACATCAACACAAGCCGAAGTGGCCAGGCTTCTGCATAGTGCATGCATATCGGCAAAACTGCGGTCATTGACAGCGCTCCACAATGCGTCCACTCCTTCCAAACCGAAACCAAAATTGCCATCAGTGTCTTTCCAGGGCACACTTGTGCAGATCTATCACAAAGGTATCACTCAAAGTCAACACAATGTGTTCCTCCATGTGAGCTAGCCTCACTACGTAGAGTGATGTAAAACAGTATGACTGCCCCTTCCTGTGGACCACACCCACAGTACGTGATTGGATAATCCCCACAGTCCCATTTCCATTGGCCAGCATGGTGAGAAGCGCAGAATGTGGCACGTGCGCTTCCCAAAGTACCGCGAGGGCCGTGCCTCAGTAAAGCAGGAGCAGTTGTCCTTCCCTTTGTACTATTTTTTGTCCACCACTACCTCATTGGGTACGGGTAAATAGTCACACACACGCATCCACCAATGCCATCCAAGACGTTAGCATATAACACTGTCAGTTCTGCACCACACTTCATATATGCGTTACAAATTCTGCCTTCAAGTGTCCTTCGAAAGCACATCCACATGAGAATCCATCACCACAAAATGGAGGTATGAAAATATTTCTGCAGTATGTTTACAACTCTGTTATAAGTGCCTCTATGCACGGTATCTGCCACTGAGAGTCCATTACGTTTTTAAAAAGCATACTGTTATTTTTTCTATCCCCTACTATCAAGTGACACTTCAATGGTATGTGCTTGAAACATTTTCATTTACCCATATCATACATTGCAATATCGAAACAGGAACTCTCTTCCTTGCGACAATGCTACAAATAGTTTTCCCCACTAACCCATCTCTTACATAAATCATAAAAATATGCTCCAAAACCAGCACTGAATGTATCTTACCAACCTAAAGCAAGTTCCCAAAAGATCACTGCTGCACAGCTGTGCTTCTCTCTAGGCTTGATTATTGCAACAAGCTCTTTTTAAATCTGCCCGCTTCTACTCTCCGCCCTCAGCAACTCATCTAGAAGAGGACTGCGTGACTTGTCCTTGGCCTCAAGCCCAAGGATCATCTCTCTCCTGGACTGAAATGTCTGCAATAGCTCTGAGTGGCTGCGAGGAATAAGGTGAAAACCCTCTGCATTATGCACAAGGCCTCTCACTTCCTATATATCTCCCTGCTCGAGCTCTTCCCTCATCCGCCTCCAACTCCCTCGTGGTCAGTCACTTTTACAAAGAACCAGTTGGTGGTAGATGTCTTTTTTCGGCTGGGGCCTCCCTCTGCAACAGCCTCCCTGCCTCCCTGAAATTTCAGGAGAACCATCGCTGGTTCCGGAAGTACCTCAAAGCCTTTCTCTTTGCGTCTGCTTTTTTTCCATCCTCTCCCCGGCTGGCTTCCTGGCTGAAACTGATTCTGCACTGGTTACCTGGCCACTCTCTGATGTCGGGCCCATGCAACCTCCCTCTGCCAGTCGCACCTCTACACTGCCTTTCAAACAAACCCTGCACTTGGGGACAGTTTTCTGTATCCCTAACTGTTCCACCACCACCTGATGCCTGCACTTATCCTTGCACTTGGCACAATGGAGCCATATTTTTACTTATTGTCATTTGTTCTTCTTCCCATGCACTGCACTTTCCCCGCCTCCTATCCATGCACTTGGGCTATCTGAGTGGCACCTGGCCTAGTAGGTTTGTTGCCTCTGTCTCCCCTCTGTTCCCCTCCCTTGCCTCATTGCGCCTTGGAAAACTTGTGTGTAGGCGCATTATAAATGCCATATCATACAATTGCACATCATATGATATCATACACACATTGGATTTATAACAGGATGTCTGCCACTTACCTTGTACACTTCACAGGATTTTTTTCCTGCAGTACCCCACTTACTACAAACTTTTCAAAAAATGATCGCACAAAAACAGCACTGAATGCATGTGAACAACTTCAAACAAGTAAATACAGTTCATGCATACAAACAGGATGCCTCCTCCTTACCTTGCACACTTCCACCATAGCCTTCTGCACTTCTTTGTACAAAGAGACCTTCTGCCACAGTTTTTGCATACACACCACAACCACAAACCTTAGTGAGCAATGTCTTAGGCTACACAGTCCCGTTTCCATGGCTCCCATCCTGGAAATCGGCAGATGTGGCATGTGTAATCCTGAAATTACCGCAGAATCTGCAGAGATTTCGTGCTAGGAGGGGTTGGGGAGGAGTGTGAAACAGGGTAGGGGATTGGGCTTTTAGTGGTCCCTCTGAAAAGGTTTTATTTTATTTATTTATTTTTTACATGCTTGCAAACAAACTTTTTTGTTTTTTCTCTTTGTATGAGTTTGTTTGCTTCTCCTCCTTCAATTGTTACCGAATTATGGTTAACGCTTCTTGCACAGTGTAAAAGAAATTGGTATTGCCAATGGCGTTCAAAGAAATGCCATTTGCATTGAAGCAGTGTATATTTTGCTACTTCATGCTCTCATAGTTGGTGGAGAACATCCCATCAGTGCACATAAATGCAGACATGCTTCTGTTTATAAGACCCCTTCCGAGCTCTGGCTGGGGACAAATTACATTGGCATGGTCCCATACTCCTCTTGGTGAAATGGTTGAGAAAACGACCATGACAGTGGGAAAAATCTGCATCACTGCATTCTTCAACTTCTTCAGGTGACGGAGCAAACATCCACATGACATATAACCCAATTGTAGACCTCCATAATGCACCTCGACAACTTGAACAGTAACAATAGAGGCCACATATCTGGAAAGGCGAACCATCCCACTGAAACTGCACACACACAGACTGGCCCACAAGGGTCCACTCCTTCCAACCCAAAATTAGCAGCAACGTCTCTTTGCATGGCATACCTGTTCTGATCTTGTACAAATGTATCGCCCACGATCAGCACTATGTGTCTCTCCCTATCTACCAACTGCATTACCCATAGAGTATTGGGAAAAAGTAGTACCGCCCCTTCCTGTGAACCACACTCTTGACACCTGATTCCATAATCCCCACAGTTCCATTTGTATGGCCACCATACTGAGAATGGCAGGATATGGCAAGTGCGCTTTCCCAGCTACAGCGAGGGCTACACCTCAGTAAAGCAGGGACAGTCCTTCTCTCCTCTCCACTGTTCTTTTTCCAGCACTCCCTCATTGAGTACTGTGAAATATTCACGCATTCATGCAGCAATCACAGACAAGAACTCTGCATCCAACACTATAATTGCTGTACAGCACTCCATATTTATCTATGAACACTCTGATTACATGTTGTGTGTGCTTCCAAAGCACCGTCGGTGCAAAGTTCTGGAAAAGAAATCCATGATTTCAGCATCCAAAATCATCCAGAGCGGCACCCATCACGCCTTTGGCCATGCACACAAGAGTCTACTGCTTGCCCACACCCAGCACAACATAATTGAGCCATGCATGCGAACATGTGGCCAGAAACCACAATCCACCAACTTAACAGAGCCAGCTGCACTTCTACCCAAGCCCAGCACCATTACACAGCGATGCATTTACACATGTAACAATTAGCAGATTCCACAAACATACCACTGCCTCTGCCACCCCTACCCACTTCCATTCACAAAGTATTATGTCACTGGCAACCAAACCACACAATCTTCACAACATTGGGCCTACTCCCAGGCAGCTAGACAAGCCAGAATATCCAAGCACATAGAAGATTCACTTCAACCCTTCCCTCTTCTATACTAAGAGTGTTCTAAAACTGCACCCAGTGGGCACACTGCAGGACTTTTCACTGCACAATCTCCAGCCATACACTGAAAACCGTAGGATGTTCTAACAGTGACCACACCCATGGAACCAACAATATATGCATGTCAGTGCACTCCTGGTGCTCTATGAAGAGTAAAATGTGCTCCACAACCATTATGTGAAGGTGACCACCCTCTCAGAGATGCAGTCAAAACTGCATTGCTGCGGCGAGTGTGGTGATGGCCTTGGCTTTTGGGTGCATGGCCTATGGCCTTTGTCCATGCACCCAGTAGTCTAGGCCTTGGCCACACCCACTGCAACATAATGCAGCCATGCATGGCAACATGTCACCAAGTACCACAATCCACACACGTACCACAGTCACCGGCAATCCCATCCAACCTTTGCACCGTTCTATAGCTATGCATAGATACATGCACCTTTTAGCTGAATCTACAAACTTAACACAGCCTCCGACACCCCTACCCACTTTCATTCACATACAATGGTGTTACTGCCAACCAAACCAACCCACAATCTTTGCATGTCAGCTGATCTCTGGTGCTCTATCAAGTCTAAAATGCGCTCCACAACCATTCTGTAAAGGTGAGCACCCTCTGACAGATGCAGTGTCAACTGCATTGCTGCGGTGGGTGTGGGCAAGGCCTAGACTATTTGGTGCATGCATGGCAACATGTGAGCAAGTACCACACTCCACACACGAACCACAGCCACCGTCACTGCTACCCAACCTCTGCACCGTAATACAGCTACACATGGAAAAATTCAACAGTTAGCATAATCTACAAATATAACACAGCCTCCGGGAACTCATACCCACTTTCTTTCACATAGTATGGTGTTATTGCCAACCAAACAAATGTTTGCAACAGTGGCGCTGCTCCCAGCACTCTATTCAGTACACAAAAGTAATACCTCATAGTGCAGTACAGTAGTCAGCACTCCGCGCAACGGTCACTACGCAATCCTATGAAAATATGCAGCTCACCCCTATCCACTTCTATGCACACACTATTTAAATATGGCACCCACTTCACCCACTACAGTATCCAAGATGCATTTCAACCCTACCCTGACAGTATTCCAACACTGCACTCAGTGCAAACACTGCAGAACTGTTCACTCCATTAGCTGCAGCCATGGAGTAAACACTGTAGGATGTGCTAACAAGCACCACACCTATGGAATGAACAATGTATGCAATGCTGACGAACCACACACATAAGGCAAAAATGTCAAACCTTATTGCAACCACAGCACATAGTTGTCAGTGCAAGGCCTCCATCTGTGCATCGAATGGGCTACGGGCTTACCACATGCAACACACGGGAGTACACGCTATCTTACAATGACCATGTCATGTGCAATGCACTCCCCTTCTGCAATTGAGCTCCCACCAGTCACCACGGAAAGAGGTCTCTGTACCAACTAGCATGTCTGCCTGCATTCAGCACACATGGTAGTAGCCTGTGCAGAGACCCACGAATTGGTGCTGTACGCACGGATCCTGCAGACATATCAAGGTCTTCGTCCACCTATTGACATATCTCAGATGAATCACTTCTCACTCCCCCACCCTTTCCTTCTTCCCACGACCAAATGGCGTAATCTATGTTTTGCAACGCACTCTATTCAGCTACCACCAGTCAGCATGGTAACAGGTCGCGGTACAAGCTATCATGCCGTAACGAAGGCTGTCTGATTTCACCACACATGGTAGTCGCCTGTGCAGGGACCGGCGAATTGCCGCAATACGCACAGATACTGCAGGCACACCACCGTCTTCGTCCACCTAATAATCACACATCTCAGATGAACCACTTCTTTCTTCCCCACCCTTTCCATCCCTTCTTCCCACCACCACATGCTGTACATTTTCAGCGCGCACTGTCCTCCGATACAGCATGGTCCCGTTTCCCAAAAACTTTGACGCACAGCATGCTTCCCTCCAGCCAGCCACCGGCCGCGTCCAATGTTCGGCGACATCACAGCGTATTGCAAGCCAATGAGACATTTGTTCGCAGAGCGAACAGGGAAATGGGTCAGCCGAGACAGATATCACTAATTTTATGAGACGTACATTTCAGTTCTTTACAACAAAAGTACTGGTCGCATTTCCACCAAACACACAAAAGCACGCTTTCTGAACCAAGCCCCTGCTCCTGCCACGGATTTGGTTAAAATCTGTTCGGCCTGTAGCTGTGCGCACATTTTTTCCCTATTCAGTCTATGCAAGAGAAAAAATGGTGGGACCCCCTCCACGAAACCTCACCCAACTTTACAAAATAATTCAGCGGGCCCCATATACTTTTTTGGCAAAGTTTGGTGAAGATTCGACCACGGGGAGCAAAGTTGTAAGCCGTTGAAAAAGTGGTCTTCCTATGGGTTTAGCAACTTAACCAGAACTACACGGCCGCTACCGCTAATTTATTAAGGGAGAAAAAGTTACATTGATACCTGTCCTCAAGGAGGAAGAAGGGAAAGCACCAAACTCCGAAACTGAGTGTTTTTTAAGGGATTCCTGTGTCTAGAGCCAAAGAAAGATGCGCAGCGCACTCCAAAATGGTGTAAAGTAGGCACGAGATACCTTTACTAAGAGATAGTGGAGAAGACGACCGTAGAAGAAGTGTTCACATTTGTCTGGGGGTTTGTAAATATCAGTGTAAAAAGTTGTTGTGTTTTGTATTCATTGTGATGGTATAGGTTGAAGGCTGAAAATTATAGAGCAATAATAATACATTTGACTGAGATAACAGATCCTGAAAGTAAGCGATTGGCACCAATCAAAATCATAGGAGGATAGCAATTGAGAAAAATATAAAATTGAGTATTAATAATAAAAACAGGATAGTAAGAATCGATAGAACCATAAACGAAGAAACAAATAAAATTTTATTGTATAGGTGTGGACACTTTTTTCGAAGAATTGTTTTGCAGATATATGGCTGTCACGACCCGTGACCTAGAACCCCACTGGCATAGTCCTATGCCAGGTAGGGTTAGGACTCGGGGTTCATTCGGGGCCCCATGGGCCTTACATTATCATCAGGGACTCTCCTGGAGTCAGTCCTGGCGCCTTTGGCGCCAGGCTCATATTAGGAATGGGACTTGAGGGGACTACTTTGTGTGTGTAAGCCTGCAGCCAACATGGAGGCACCCACACAGTTTAGTCCCGAAGAACCAGACTGTGCGGTGCAGTGTTTTAGGGTGTGGTAGCCCGGACTACTTTACCTGGACTACTTTACAGGGGTAGGCTATATAAACCACACCCAAGCTACAGAACGTGCTTCGCGTTATTCTGCTGCCAGCAGCGTGACGCTCATCGTGTTCAGTGACCAGCACCTGGCGTTCCTGGAATAGCGGACCTGCAGAGGAGACAAAAGAACATCATTAGCAGTCCCTGCTTAGCTGCAGTTTTCCATCCTTCGACCCCGGCTGCTTGCGAACAAAGCACCGGGAGGGAGAGAGAAAAAAGGGCAACGTTAATCAGGTTACTCACGGCAATCACAGCAGTACCATAATCTCCTCACCTGGCTGGGCATTTCTTGGCCGGTTCCGCTCCAGAAATCTCCGCACGCCCAGAAAGACCATCGCGACCTGAAAAGAAATTAGCTCAAAAAGACATTAGCGCGCCGCACATCGCGCTGAACCTACCATTCTTCATACGCTCCGCGTCCATAATCCCGGCAGGAGCCTGATCCAAGCAGCGCACCCAGCGAACCTCCGCACACCTAAGGGGGAAACAATCAGGGAAAGAAATTAACAGCATGAAGGAAAAGCAAAGGCCTTCAGAGACTGCTATAATTGGATTTACCTCCTTAAAGACACTTGAATGGGTTGGCACCAGTGAAGTTAACTCGGTCGCTTCAAACCACAGAAAACTACGCGCCCCTGCGCAGAAAGCAGGACGGAGAGCAAGCCAGACATCATAACAAGGTGAGGAGGGGGCCATCGGGTCGAGTCCAAGGGGTTGGTAGGGAGGAAACGAAATCTGTCTAAGTCCAGTGCTCCTGTGTTTTAGGCCCACCTGCCATAGAAGACATCATCCCGAATTGGGCACATCCGGGGGGAATCCGGCAACCATGGCATACGGGCGTCCCCGTGGATACCAGGTGAGCGTAACAATGGGTGGCATTTGATGGTGCTTGCCCAAATTGATTGTTAAGGTAGAACTAATTGGAATAAATGAACTGGTAAGTATTGACAGTTAAAAATGGCTTTTCATTATGGGGGAGACACTCTTTTACACATGTGCAAAACACTACCATGGTTGACATCTAAAATTAAGAAATACCATGCTCAGTGGGTAAAAGGCATGGCTGATGAGATGTTCATGCCCTGGCCTCGAGGGGTCGCTATCAAGAACAGTAGCGCAACACATGACCACATACTTTCTTACATGTTGCGTACATATGGAAAAAGTTACTGAACAAGTTAGCCATTTTAGAGCTATGGAAGACGTATCGGAGCGAGAAAGCCGACCCGCCCAAGAAGGAGTGGTTGCCCAATCAGCATAAAAAGTAGGCCATTACACCCCCAGCTCCTCCCAAAACTGATAGTATGACTGAAGAACAGGGAATTTATCTTCCAAAGAAGTTGAACGCAGCAGCAGGGTATGTTAATCCAACATACACACCTCCTGCTTATAATAGGGAGGACAGCATGGAAGAAAGCAAGATTAAAGAGCGTAAATATATGTCCACACACAACGAACATAGAGCGTGATGAGAGAAGGGGCAGACAGATAGAAATAGAAGAGGAAGCTAAGAGACAAAAAAGGGAGACAAAGCAAGTGGAAGGAAAATAGTACAGAACGAGCGTATGGGAGACAGATACTACTCAAATTAGATAGAAAGGATATTGATTTTAAAAAGAGAAGAAAGAGAGGAACGAGAAAGGGCATACTAGGAAGAGAAAGAAAAAGAGAGGAAGCAAAAGGAAGAATGAAGAAGGTATGAAGAACAGAAAAAAGAGGAGAAGAAACTTGAAGAACTAGAAGCATAAAGATTGAAAGAACATGGGTTGCAAAGAAGGCGAGAGGAAAAGGAGAAAAGAGAGATGAGAAGAAAAAATGAGAAGGCGTAGGGGCAGAGAGATGACGAAATAGATCATATAGTTAATAGATATATGATACCCATTGAAGCACGAGCGCGATTGGAAGAGAGGGGGTCCCAACAGCCCCACAGGGAGCTGCAAGGGATACTGAGAATAGAGACATGGGCTGATGAGCATGAGGCAGAAGGCATATGGAAAAAGATTGGGGATCTATATAGACAGATGAGAGAAACGTGGTTACAATGCCATGGGGAGCATCGCAGGCTCTCCACCAAAAGACATGGGAGATAAATTGGATGACGTATTGACAGACGAGCATGGAATGCTGTCCCTAAGCAGACTAGATCTTGATGATGAGGAAAGGGATAAAAGCCATACAAGTTGGGGTGTAATGATGTCAGATGAAGAAAGGGAAGAAAATGAGAGTGCGCGTAGAGAAGGCACAAGCATTTCTTTTTTTGATAGATCCGAACTTAGAGATGGAGGGGGGTAATGTGGTCAGACTTAGAAGGCCCAAAAGAAAAAACACCAGAACCAACGCCATATTCTGAGCGATCACTGGCACGGTTGCGTAGTGCAGGGGATATATTTCCGCCTTATGAAAGCAGGTTTGAAGTCATTACCAGGACGAAGACCAATGGGCAAAACTAGCCCCACATGGAAGATGTGAAGTGTAGGTGGATATGATTTTGGACCAGTATTTACACAATTCACATTATTAGATAAAGGGGGCGTAAGGCCACAATATATTCAGTGGCCACAAATGGATGAAGAGAATTTGAAGTGTAAAGTACCTAGTTTGACTGCAGGTGCAGGAAAATGGATTAATGCGTTTGAAAGAATGACAACGGGAATGTTTGCAGTGGGTGACGTAAAAGGCCTATTATCAGCTATTCTAGGGGAGGGAGTTGACGACATTTGGAGACCAGCAGGATACGAAAGTGCTGACAGCACAAACCATGAGCACCATTTAACAATTGCAGAGCAGACATATGGAGGGCGCTTACAGTACAGTATCCCAATACATCAGACATGGGTGTGATTATGACAAGGAAAATGGGAGAGGCCGAAGATCCTATTGCTTTTATTCAGGATATTCAAGAACTTTGGCGTCTTGAGACGAGAGAACCATGGGATTATTATATCATATTTTATGTCTGGGACTGTATGAGCCAGTGCAACGGCAGATCGACAAACTGGTAGGGATGGAAGCGAAGTCATGGCCATAAACACAGTTGACTGTCGTACACCATTGTCAATTGTTTCAAGAGAAAAATAAGAAGAAAGCTAAAAATAGAAAGCAGGAGAAAGCAAATTTTGCTATCGAAAGAGCAGTATTGACAAGCGGCGAAGGCATGACCACACATGACGTACAGCCCGTGCAGCAAGTAATGCAGGGTCCCCTATAGATCAAGGTGGGTACAACGTTTGGCCACAAGGTAGAGGGAATGGACCTATAGGACGAGTCATATTTCAAAACCCTCAAGGAGGAGGAGCATTGAATGGAGGACAGCCACAACAATGCTGGAACTGTGGAAGGATAGGACATATAGAGCGAACGTGTAGAATTAGGGGAGGCATGCAGCGGAACTGGCAAGCTCCAAGAGAGGGAATGGGCTATTCTCCACAGTACAATACAGAACCACAGGAATATTATGCCCAAGATCACACGCATTATCAGACATGCTTGCCACAACACACAGCAGATCCCGCAGCAAACACAATCACCACAAGGGCAACCACAGCAAGCACCAGTGCAGGCACAACAAGAACAGACCCAGCAACCACAGTATGCTCAAATGCAACAAGCAACGGTGCCACAATGGAAGGCGAATACAGGATCCCCACAATAACCCACACCCAGGATAGGGATGTGACAGTAGTGGGAGGGAATCCCTTTACGGGTACAGGGATGAATTTATATCCACAATAGGAGAGCCCACAGAGCGACTTGATGTGTTCAGTACTATCTGTGACAGCAGACCACAAGAGGAAGCAAGGGTCAGGGTAACAATAGGAGGGAAGACATTTTTGTTTCTAATGGACACAGGAACAACTCATTCCTTTGTTTGAGAGGGAAAGTATCCAATGTCTGGGATCTCCATGAATGTGCAGGGATTCTCTGTTGCCACAAGTATGGTTCCTTTTTCTGACGAATTATCAATTTCTCTGGGTGAACATGACAAGTCTATGCCACTATTGTATTTTTGGCAGACACCAGTTAATATTTAAGAAGCAACTTCATGACAAAATTAAACATGACAATATCCTTCACTGACACAGGGATAAGTGTGTTCAACTCCAGGGATACACTACATACATGTAAGATCATTTATACTAGTATTTACAGGCCAGAAAGCTTTGAGGGTCCCTTTGGACCCGGAAGTATTTTTGTATGGAGTAAATATTTTAATGACATGGCTTCCTATATTAATAGGTACATTTTTGTGAATACCTGATGAGTTTCTGTTCAGACTAGAAATACCTATGGATGACGAAGGAGGACAGATTATCCCTTTAGAATTGGAAGAAGCAGTGCTAAGAGAGGAAAGGATGGTTGTCCATGGAACAGACGATGAGGGAAGAGCATGGAGAACAGTAATAGCTCTTAACGAAGGATACAGACTGACTTGATAGACGAGGAGTTGTTCAGAGACGATTATTCAGACAATGAATTAGTATTCTTCATAAGTATCACTTATTGGATTCAATTTGAAAATAGAGAGATTTCATAATACTGAGACCAAAGGGTTGTTTAACGACTTTGTAATGCAAACCCTCAATAGCGTATTATCCTTAGAACTACACACATGCATTACGGTCTAGTCATTTCAGTGCAATCCACATCTTCTATTAAAAAAGGACCATCTTTTCTAATAAAAATGTATTCACAATATGGTCATACGCTGGGAGTCGTGTAACTAGTTGGCATGGAGGAGAATAGAGAGATACCAGAGAGAATGGCAATAGTACAAAGGAAACCATCCTTTTTCCAGGAAGATTTAGAAAAGGTGCCAAGCATTTTATGGACCAGTAGTCCTATATTATGTGGGCCTATTGAGTGGAGCAGGAGCAATTTTGCCCCATGCAAAACAGTACCCCATGTCCAGAGAAGCAGATGTAGGCATAGTCGTAACCATGTCTGCTTTAATACAGCAGGGAATATTAGTGCCATCAGAGTCCCCATGTAACACGGCTGAGATTTATTCAGGATCTCCACCCCTTAAACAATACTGTTGTAACAGTTTTTCCTCTGGTTCCGAACCCAGCTAAAATATTATGTAACATCCCAGCTAAAGCCAAATGTTTTACAGTTATAGACTTAACGCATGCCTTCTTTTCAATCCCGTATTGTGCTAAATTTGTAAAGCGGGAACTAAGGCTCAAGAGCATTTAGGCGCTGAAAAACGACACACTCCAGAGAAGCACTTCCACTATTCAAAATATTTTAAAAAGATATGCTCTGCAGGATTGGAAAAAATCTCCAATATCGTGAAGTGAAACTGGAAGCTTGTTTCACAGAGTAGGGGCAAGGACCAAAAAAGAACGGACACCTAAGCGGAAACGAAACCGCCTGTGTACGCTCGGCAAGAAAAGAGGCAAACCGTGCCAATGGAACCCTACGACTCTGGCTGGTTCAAGGCGGCTGAGGAGGATGTCATGGTCCACCGTATCAAAGGTCATGGAGAGGTCAAGGATAATCAATGCTCTGATCCCCCCACTGCCCTGCTTTTGCCCCCTCACAGTCCTGTAGCATAGCCAGGTCATTCATTAGAGAAATCATAACAGATTTGGTGCCCATCATAAGACGAAAGTCTGATTGGTAAGGATGAAAGCAGTCATTGGTTTATAGAAACCGGGAAAAAGATGGCTTGATTATGATCTCCATAAGTTTCATAACAGTAGGTAATAAAGATATTGGCCGATAGTTGCCTGCTACTGAGGAATCTAATTGTTTTTTTTTTCTTCAAAAGAGGTGTGGTAATGCTCGCTTTAATGAGGCAGTGATCGTCCCTGATGTGAAAATGCTGCAGTGATTAAAGAGATGACTTTCGCTGGAAATGCCCGAAACATAAATAGCAGTTCAGGATCACCTGGAAAGGCAGATTTCAATTGTCCCCGAGCCTTGCCCACAATAGTGTAATCTACTGGACTAAATTGAAAGCTTATTTAGGGAGAGATTCAGCCAAAAAACACTGAGAACCGGTTGCCTCCAACACAAGACTCACTTTCAGCACTAATTGCTTGACGAATCAGTCTAATCGTTTTCAATAATAAAGGTACTGATCGCATCACAGTTCTTCTGAGAGCCATAGTATTGTCTTTCACAGAAGGAAGAGATTAAAGTTCCTTAGCAATTTTAAAAAGTGCTTGTGAGGAACACGCAGCATCAGCAATACGGTTTGCATAGAACCTAGATTTTGCCTCACTCTTAATTCTATGATAATGTATCACTGATTTTTTTTATTATTTATTTATTTATCGATCCTGATCATATTCGGTGTACCAGCAGTGTTTCAAGCGCCGACACGCCAGTTTACAGGAATGCAGATCGGCGGTAAACCAGCGTGCAGAGGGCTTACACCGGCCAAATTGAATTTCAAAACAGACAAGAGAGTCAGCTACTTCAGAGAGAGCACTAAGAAGTGCAGTGCATGCATCTTGGTCATCATGCAACGTGAACTGGTTAGTTGTTGCCACCAAACAGTCTGCCAACACATTGTGATCCACCCGGTTTCAGAACTGACGTGTTTGTAAACCATTAGAGGGCTTAGGCAAACAATGGGGGGAAACGATGGCAAATGGTAACACAAAATGATCTGACCAAGCCATAGGGAGAGGACTAAAAGTGACAGAAAGTGTGGGTTCTGAACAGATCAGATCAAGTGTATTCCTACCACGATGTGTGGCAAGATGATTCCGCAATCCCATAGAGATACCCGCAAAGGTAGTCCCCAGTTGCTCATGTGAATCTACAGGGTCGTTTGTGTCAACATTAAAGTCACCCACAAGAATTAAGTTGCATTTCAAAACCATATACATGGTCAGCTGAGAGAAATCAGTGACAAAGTTAACTAAACCTTGCACAGGGCCGCGGTAGTTCAATACAATGTGAATGGATTTTTTGGGGGTAGGTGGCACTCTAGCCAATAAAAGCTCACACGACAGTGAATGTTCAATAGGAACTAAGGAGAACTTTATAGGACCTGATAAATTACTGCTAAGCCACCACATGCTGGTTAGAAGGCCTATCGAGACAATACAATGTGAATGGATGTGTTGGAGGTAGGCGGCACTCTGCCAATAAAAGCTCACAGAACAGTGAATGTTCAATAGGAACTAAGGAGAACTTAATGGGGCCCGATAGATTACTGCTAAGCCACCAGCCGCTGGTTAGAGGGTCTATCAAGACACATTAAATCATAAGGTTCTGGCAGAATCTGCCGAATATCTGAGTCAGAACTGCCAGAGAACCAAGTCTCTGTAAAACAGAAAATGTCAGGAGCCTTTTCTTCAAACAAGTAATACATATTATAACAGAGTGCCCCTGCCGATCTCGCATTAATAAGAAAGCCCCTAGGGGTATCCCCAACAGATTTGTTCCCATCTTCGACTATGTGATTTTCCCTTAGAAGTTAAATGTGGTAAGGGATCCATCATAATCCAATCCTGATTTATAGGCAAATAAACATAAACATATCCACAGGCAATACAGAACTAGAGGGGGCATAAGTAAGTAATTCTGCCGATGTATATCTAGATGGCATAATCTCAGGATCTTTCCTGAGTGTAGTGAAATACGCATATTTATTCATGAGGACACACAAGATTTGTCCTGGTTTTCGTATAGAAACCAGCGCTGGAAACATATACAAGATTACCTCAAGGGTACTGTGAGTCCCCATCAATCTTTAATAGAGTCCTTCAGATGGACCTAGGCAACATACAGCTTGGGAGCACAATAATTCAGTACGTAGCTAACATATTAGTGTTCAGTGAGGTGGAACAAAGATGCAGAGAGGATGCAGTCTACCTAATGGTAATACTAGCAGAGAAAGGATACAAAGTAGACAAAGAGAAACTACCATACTGTCAGGAAGAGGTCTTTTACATAGGACAGCTCATCTCTCAAGAGGGGAGAAAAGTGACACCTGAGAGAGCAGAAACCATTATGAAAACTCCAAAACCTGAGACAGTGAGGGAAATGCAGAAATGTTTAGGCCTATGTAATTATTGTAGCGCCTGGGTTTTTTTATTACAGTACATATATTCAACCACTTTATGGAAACACAGATAGGTAAAAGTAAGATAACATGGACTGATGAGATGACTGAAGGATTCAGAGAATTAACAAGGGTGTTTTGCACAGTCCCTGTGTTAGGAATACCAGACTATAATGAAGAGTTTTATTTATTCTCATGTTTAAATGGGGAAGTGATGACAGCAGTACTTACACAAAAGACAACATTAGGACGTAGAAACAAACCATTAGCCTGTTATAGTGGGATTTTAGACAAAGTAATGAAAGGACATTACCCTTGCGAGCAAGCTTTAGCTCCTGGAACTTTTGCAATGGAAAAAGCTGCAAGTACCAACATTGGGATGTTCAATGACGTTATTCACTGAGCATTCCATATTCGCCATTTTGGAGAAACCCAAAAGTACATTGACTACACAAAGAGCGTCAGGTTACGAAGTGATTATTTCAAACCCAGTGATCAAAATGATTAGATATCGAACAGTAAATCCAGTGACATTTATAGCAGAACCAGTAGGAATGGATGACTATGTACATGACTGCACAACGTATACTGAATTTTATGACAATATTCCCCATGTAAGAGAAAATGCTCTTGGAGGGAGGCGGAGGAGTTCTCCTCATTGATGGTTCTACGAGAATTGACCAAACAGGAGAAAGACATACTGGATCGGCAGTAGTGACATTAAAAAGAATGCTGAATTTGAAGTAGTGTCAAGTGCGAGACTGCATTGTTCAGCACAGGCTGCAGAATTAGTGGCAATTATCGCCGCCCTCCAGAGATTTGAGCATAAGGAAGTGATAGTGTATTGTGTATTCTGACTCCGCCTATGTGACGTCAACCGTACACACAAGATTGTCATTTTGGAAAAGGAAGGGTCTCCTCTGCACAGACGGCACTCCGGTGCAACATGCGTCTTTATTGGACAAACTAATTAAAGCACTGAAGCTCCCATTGGCTATCGCTGTGGTGAAGTGCGCAGCCCATACTAAAATGGCAGAAGTGATCTCTCATGGTAACAAAGCCGCAGATGTTGAGGCCAAAAGAGCAGCATATTTTCCAAAGATTTCAGATTTTGAGTTAGAAAATGTTAAGCAAGTGTCAGAACGATGCATGATAATGCAGGAAGGTTTTAATGTTATCCATTGTACAGTTGATTGAGCTGCAAGGTTGAGCTCCAAAGGAAGAGCAGGACTTATGGAGGAAACGGGGGTGTTCTTTATCCCCAGCTGAGGCTATATGGAGACAGAAGAGCACTGGAAAGCCAGTTATGCCTCTAGCATTATTGGCATTATTGAAGGTGGCGCTGGAGCAGTTTCACTACCCCATGCACACTACCAGAGAGTCTTGAGGCTATGATTGCAGAAGACTGGTTCTCACCAAATGTGTTAGAACATTTTGCTCAGTTTATTGTAAACTGCATTGTGTGCCAGAAAGTTACAGCAGGGCATACCTTGCCAACAGTGAGGAGCAATCCCCAGATCCAACTGTCCTTTTCAGCATCCACACTAGATTATGTGGATGTGTTGCAAGTATGCAACAGTTATAGGTACATGTCATTGGTAGTATGTCCCTTTTCCAGATGGTTCGAGGCAGATCCATGCATGCACCCTGATACCAAATGCGCTGCAAAGTTTCTCATGCCTGAGGTATTTCCTAGATGGGGTGTGTGCGAAGTCTTGTTGTCTGATAATGGGCCGCATTTTATAAATTAATTGTTCAAACAGATAGTTATTTTGGTATCGGGTAATATTGTCCCTGTATATAATGTCACCATACATATAGTTGGCGGGAAACGGCATAGGCGACATTATATACGGGGACAATATATGGGTTAAATGGAAGTGGAGGTTGTGGGGGTGTCCCCCGCTCCCTTTAAAACAAAAGTTCATCTCTCCATAAAAAAAGGCAACATTCTTACATGCACAATTTTTGCGGGGACATTATCACATGGAACCGTTCTTTTATTAGGCATAAGTCATACGTTTTCATCTGCCTATCACCCCCGGGCAAATTGTGTCAGCAAGGTGCTAAACGGACTTCTCAAAGAAAGGATAGCCAAAATCAAGATAAGTCTGCAGAAAGGGATGGCTACATTGCCTACCCCTTGCTTTGTTTGCCTTGAGAAACCAGCCTAGCTCAGATCACCACCAAACTCCTCATGAGTTAGTGACTGGACGCCACATGAGAGTACACCTTGCTCCTCCCGTTTGAATAAAAAACTGATGCCCACAGTGTAGCAAAAACATTCGGGGATGTGATGCATGATTATTTAACATATATGACTGCTAGTGTTTCTTTTATTTCCCACAGATAAAAAATCAGAGGCAAGGGTCGATGAAGATTGAAGAAGACAGCCAACCAGTTGATCCTATTGATTTGCTAAAGCAACCTAGTGCGTATCTTGGGGACCAGGTACTTGTAAAGAGGTTTGTGCGTATCTGGAATAAGCCCCGCTTTGAAGGACCATACCTAGTAGAGGGGGCCACTGCCACCGCAGTGAAACTTGCAGGAAGAAGAGCTTGGCTGCACTTGAATGACGTGAAGCTCTACGAAGTAGAGACCCTGAACCCTTCTACACCTGTTGACAGCGAAGCAAGAGAAAAAGTTCTGCACCTACTGACCAGATCGGCTACCAAGAGCCAAAACAAAGAGCCAAAACAAAGACAGAACGAACTAAAACCATTCTGGAACAAATTGACTTTTCCTAAGTTTAATAGGAAACAAATGGACTTGTCGCATTTCCAGATCTATTTCAGTTGAGCTAAAAAGAGACTATATTTTGGAAGTAAAACACGAAGATTGCACACACTTGGTTACCTGAAACGTTGCATGCATTTCTGCATGCTGTTTTTATTTACTTACTCCGGTCATATCCAGCTCTAGTGCAACGAAACATCGATATTACCTTTTGGAAATCCTAAAAAACAGTGCTATTATCCACAGAGTTATTATTGCAATCATAATTCAGTTCCTGTTATAAAAGTGTTGTTTTCTAAAGTGATAAAAGGTGAACAAGTGAATTAAAGAAAATGGGAATTTTCCATTAAGTAAGACATGCTTTTCTAGCAAGAAGACGACTCGTTCCACAAGAGACATTATGACACCTGAATACTATGGCATTACTTATTGCAGTTACATTCTGCATCATGTGCTGTCTTTATTTTCTTATGCTTATAACATTTTGTGACATATTGTTTTACAATTCACCTGAAGTATCCAACAATGAGACCCCTCTTTCTATCCCTGATAAAGGCACAAGTGATCTTTTCCCTGATCTTTTTTAAAAAAATTGGTCGAGCTAGAAGGGATGCTGGGGAAGACAGTCAGGATATAAATGCATATCTTGATAACTCAGCTCATTTAAAGAATTACATGTGGTATCAACATATGAGTGAGGTGGGGAGGAAAACGTCAGACGAGCTTATGCCATGAATACAGCCACATTTATACCAAAAGAAATACTTGCTCATGATGGGTTGTCTCGTCCACCTAGCAGCATGCTTAACCAGAGGACAATCTGAAGGAAAATGGGCAACCCTACGAAAGAAAATGTTCCCATATGAAGATGCTTACATAAAGACACAAAAGATAGAAAAAGATCCAGAGTGGAAGAATAGGATGCTCCATTGTTCATTTAGTGGTCTGACTATAGGCCAGATAACAATAATTGAACAAAAGAGACTGCATTGCGCAGATGGATGGGAAAGAACAGGTTTGCCAGGATGCTGGGAGAGACCTCAGCTATTGGTATATGGACAAGTGGCTACTAGTGCAGGATGGGAAGCAGGAATGTTGGCATGCAGTGCACACTTATTGATAACATCACCAGTGAATATAGTGCAGAAAGTGAATGATGGATGTCGTAAGGAATGGGTCAAGTTTGCGTGAGTACTAACATGGGTTGAAGATGAAGCAGGACCTGTATCTATATTACTCCTGAAAAATGCAACACTGTGTTTCAGAAACAAAAAGTCTGACCAAAGTTGGAGAAAATAAAGGCTGTCAGAAAATAGTTGAAGTTCCAGGAATGACAGGAGGAACTTCAGTATTGATGGATCGCTATTGGCCCTGTGGATCCAAAGCTTACATGAAGTTAACGAACAGCCGGGAAGGAGTATGTTCTCTGGTGATGATACATGTTCCTGTGTTGATGATCCCTCAAAGTGACCTCCCCATAGACGGTTTTCCAACAATGAATGCACACCAAAGGAAGAAGAGGTCACTCAACCTCATCCGACTGAAGAGGGAGAATTACTTCTCGGCAAAATCAATAGAAGCTCATCATGACATCCCAGATGAGCATAAATTGTTCGATTGGACGGCAGTAATATTTACAACCATATTTATGCCAGGAATTCAGGTTACAAATCACTATGTCGGAGCTGCTACAAACAATGAATACAACTATAAATAAAAGGATTTATTGTGATCAAAGAAGAGTTGAGGGCTATTGGGCTTACGAACCTCCAGAACAGGTATATCATGGACTTCATTACAGCAATGGTAGGAGGCATGTGTGCAAAGATCGGGCGTTCGTGCTGTGCGTACATACCTGCCCACTGTTAAGAAAATGGAACCCTGATGGATGCAAAAACTATGCTGTCAACCCTGCATACGAAAATGGTGGAAGAAGTAGATGACACTGAACATTCAGATTGATTTTCATCTCTGTTCTCATGGGTTCCAACCTGGTTGGCAAATGCCTTCAAACTACTTGGAGCAATGTTCATGATAAGGGATATTTGTACCGCACGCTATCACCACCGGAGTGGTCCCCTGGTGCTCTGCGGCTCTGAAAGGGGAAGGGTGTGAGTTAGTGGGAGCAAGCGGGGAAAAAGTGGCAGAGAGCAGTGATGTGCTTTTGGCAGCCTCAACACAGTTAACACTGTTCTCTGGGCTTGGGGTGTTTTCCATTCAGTAGACGATGTGTGCTGTTGTGCGAGTCTATGTGCGGTTCGTTTTGTTGTTGCGGTGTAGTGAAGTTTGTGCAGTTTGTTGTAGTATAGGGTTGTGGTTGTGTTTGTTTAGAGTTTTAGAGGTGTATGCAGAGGGGTGACATTGTTAGTGAGTTGGTTATTGCTGTTTAGAAGTGAAGTGCTAGATTTCCACATTCTTGCTAGATGTGGCGCGTGAATATTTCTGTATTTATATCTAGATCGGTACTGGCTAATATTCACAATCCTTTCTATATGTGACGGCCACCAAAATTTAACAACTGTATCAAAATGTGCCACTGGTCCACCTTGGAAAATCCTGTCTCTGTGAAGCAAGCTAGTCTTCACAATTCTATCAGAATTTGGGTTTGATAGTAATCCCGATTCAGTCTAGATGAGGCACTGGCTAACAATCCTTATTCTATCTACAAGTAGCACTGTCCGACATTCAGAATCCTATCTAGTTGTGTGTGAAGCAGGCTATTGCTCAAAGTTTTATCAAAGTGTGGCACATGCTAACATTTGCAATTCTGTCCAAGTCTGGCATTGCCAACATTCACTATTACATATGAGTGGGGCATTTGCTAACCTTGATAATCCTATCTAGATGTGACTCAGGCCAATGTTCACGATTCCATCTAAGTGTGGCATATGCCATCATTCACAATTCCATCTAAGTGTGGGGTATGCTGACCTTCACATTTCTATTGAGATGTGATGCAGGCTAATGTTCATGATTCTATCTAAGGGAGGCACATGCTAGCATTCAAGGTCCTATCTAGATGCGATACAGGCTAATGTTCACGATAACATCCAAGCGTGGCACATGCTGGCATCCACAATTCCAACTAAGTGCGGCATATGCTAACATTCACAGCTCCATCCAAGTGCTGCACATGCCGACATTCACAATCCCATCTAGATGCGACGCAGGCTAATATTCACAATTACATCTAGGTGTGGCATATGCTAACATTCGCAAATCCATATAAGTGTGGCAAATGCTAACATTCACAGTTCAGAGGTAGGGTAGTATAGAGTGGCAGTTTTTTTTTTTTTTTTGGAGGAGAGCAATTGCTCTACTCCCCACCCATGCCACACTTACTTTGGTGGTTGGTGCTGGTTGACTGCTGGCCACTGGCGTCCCCTGCGGACCCTTCAGACACTTTCTGGAGCTGCCTATGTTGGAGCCGCCCTTTGCCTTGGCTCCCTTAGCCGAAGAGGCTGCCGGGCAGGAGAGCTGCCCAGGTCTGGTCCAGGATAAGGCTGAAGCTGGCCAATAAGGGCCTGGGGGAGGTTGCGGGAGGCTGGACACAGGAGAGGGAAGCCTCGCTATGGCCAGGGAGCCCGCAAGGGTCCCAACGCTGTGTGCAGCGCCATGATGAAATTGTGGGGGCAGGGTGACCTCAAACATCCGCTCACCTGCATGCCAGGATGGAAAATGGCACAGGGAGCGCGTGAGCCCAGCAGTAACCCACTACATAGAACTAGCCAATAAGGGCCTGGGGAGGTCACAGGAGGCGGGACAAGGGAGCAGGAAGCCTCGCTACGGCCAGGGAGCCTGCAAGGGTCCTAACGCTGCGGGCAGCGCCACGATGAAATTAGGGGGGCAGGGGGACCTCCACACAAGCGCGCACCTGCATGCCAGGATGGTAAATGGCACAGGGAGCGTGAGAGCCCAGCAGTAACCCACTACATAGGACTAGCCAATAAGGGCCTGGGGGAGGGTCCTGGAGGTGAGACAAGGGAGAAGGAAGCCTCGCTACGGCCAGGGAGCCTGCAAGGGTCCCAACGCTGCAGGCAGCGCCATGATCAAATTCGGGGGCCAGGGGGGACCTCACACACATGCTCACCTGCATGCTAGTGTTGCTGGGATTCTTTCTTATAAGAATATTCATAGGACACTGCAAGGAAACAGTGAAGAAAGCTATTGGGATGAAGATAATGATCGATGTGGCTGATGAGCATACATAGACTGTGAAAGCCCCAACCGTGAGCACCTGAATGACAACCCTCTGGCACCCCCAGGAACAAAGTTTTGTTATCCCTAGGATCATAAAAACTTTCTCCAGCATGGGGTCTGGCATGGATTCACAGGCTCATAATTATTCCCTGTTGTCAGGCCGGGAATCCTCAGTAAAAGAAAAAAACAGTTTCACTTTCACTTACAAACTATATTTCTCCTTTAAACCAATCGCTATCCTCTGGGTCATACTGCCCACTTTCAATCAATGACAGTCCTCTGCGTAAGCCCCTCCTCTGGCAGCCATCTTCAGATTTTTACTGAATACTTCAGTGTTGGGAGTCCTCAGGTTTGCTCTGCAAGCTACTTCTGCATTTTTTTGTTATTTTAAGGGGAAAAAGGTTCTATTTTTGTTCCAAAAAAGCCCATGTGCTCTTCTCTCCATCTGCCGACAGCGAACATCTGTTGTCGGTGAATTTCAGCGCCCCTCAAGGGTCACGATAGTCACATTTTCGTCAAGGTTTTCAGAAGGGCATCTGGCCTACTTCGTGCCCTTGACCATGACGGAGGAGTAGGAAGAGCCCTCTTCAAGCCCTGCACCAAGCGTGGGCTACGGAACGTGTTTCTGGAGGACAAGCACTTGCAATGCCTCTGTCTTCATCCGGACCCCAAGGAAGGAGAGTGTGAGATCTGCTTCGGCTTCTCCAAGAAGACGATGAAGGATAGGCACAGTAGACAGGTGGCGTGGCAGAAGGCCCAGGCCTCTGCCTCGTGCCCCGAGCAGGGTCTTGCCTCACCCAGGGCTAGCCAGGCAGAGGAGTGGGCTTCTAAGTCCTTTGAGGGTGCTTCATCTGTGGGGGCCAAAGACAAGGCCAAGCACTGCAAGTCCGGTTCCATTAGGGTCTCAGCGCAAGCCGGTCCCGCGATGGACAGGGTGCCATCGATATCACCATCCACCTCAATTGGCAGCCAGCGATCGAGCTCCTCCTCAAAGGAAACCGTCCAACCCGCCTAAGCTGCAGGAGAAGCCAGGGACGGAGGAGAAGACGGTCAAACTGCCCAAGAAGGCCCAATCAGCTCAGGAAAAGTAGTCGAAGATGAAGCTGGTGGTGACTGCTCTCACAAAGGCAAAACGGGCTGACCCCGTAAAGGTAAGCCTGACAGCGCAGAAGGTGTCCCTGCCTCAGAGGCGAAAACCGCTGCAGTGACTTTGGCAAAGTCTGCTGGTACGCCGGAGAAGAGGATGCCGTCTCTGAGCCTGACTCTGACCCCTCAGGGTGGAAAAAGAGGGGACAAGGAGACCCCGGACCAGCCCCAGGCAGTGTCACAGACCATGGAAGTTTCATCCACGGACGACAAGGACCTGGAGTGCTTACACGCGGTCCACAAGGACATGGAGGAGTAAGATGGCGATGACGGTGTGGGTCCTAGTGTTCCGATCATGCCAGCTCAGCCGAGGGATGTATCCCTGGACATCCTGTTGACCCTCCACACTTTGGTGTCTGAGATCCAGAAGAAGATGCCACAGGGCCCAGTTCCTATGGCCCCCGATCAGCCTCTGGCAAAGAGGACGTGTCATCCAAGGCCCCCGTTTCAGCCTCCACATCTGCGTCGGGCGCCTTCTCCCTCGGTGGACCCAGACACGGATACGGCGATGACTGACAATGACATCGTCACAGCAGGTCTCCCACCGGATGAGGTGGGGGTCATTACATTCCATGGTCGCCAGAGCCTCCCAACTTTTCCAGCTTGCGCCCGAGGAAACCAAGGAGGAGGGTTTCCTGTACCAGAGGGGTGATGCGAAGAGGAAGCCCATCATGGCGGTGCCCTTTCTGGACGATATGTGGCAGTATGGCCTGGCCATCTTGAAGAACTCTTGCACAGCTTCGGCCAAACGGGATAGGCTGGAGAAGAAGTACCCGGATCCGGAATACACACCCAAAGTTATGAGGTCGCAATCATAACTAGATTCAGTGGTTTTGGCGGCCGCGAGGAAACTGTCAGCTAACCCGTCCTCATCGTCTTCAGACCCTCCGGACAGCGAGGGGAAGGAAATGGATGCCAACAGAAGGAATGTTATTTACATTGCGGCGTCCACCATCAAGGCGGCCAACGCACTGGTGATCCTAGCCAGGTATGACTGGGAGCTGTGGTACAAGCTCGGCTCAATTCTGGAGTTTCTCCCCGACGACAAGAGGATGGAGGTGATTGTCCTCTTCGAGGAGGGAGAGATAGCATCTGATCACACCATCATGGTGGTGTTGGACATTGCCGCCACAGGGTTCCAGCAGATGGGGAACTGTGTCTGCCTTAGTCATCAGGGCTGGTTGAAGGCCACAAATTTCTGTCAGGAGGTCCAGGCGAGGGTACCGGACATGCCTTTTGACTGAGAACGTTTTTGGGAAGGTAGTCGACGAGTCCCTACAGACAGTCTAGGCGGATACAGAGACGGCCCGTTCCCTGGGCATGCTCCAGCAGCACCACTCTTCCTTTCGCTCGTCCAGAGGGAAGTCCAGCAGGTCGTCAAAAGGTTTCTACTTTTTGTATTGTCAGCCTTCCAGGTCCATGACTCAGGAAGCCTACAGAGGCCGTTCCCAGGTCTACTGTGGAGGAGGTCAGCACCACCGTTGCCTGCAATGCAGGACGCCAGTGCCAAAGCAGACCTGAAATGGCCAGGACGTCGGGCCCCCACCCATGCATCCCGGTGGGAGACCAGCCGACGGGATTAGTCAGCGAGTGGAAAAAGATCACCACCGACAGATGGGTGCTGGATGCTCTCGGCCAAGGACATACATTGGAGTTTCAACACGGGTGTCCGCGGATCCCTCCGGTCGCCCGGCAGGACAACACCACCACAATATTCTACATCAGGACGCAGGGGGGCACTTGATCCCCAGCGCTCGCCAAAGAAGCGCAGGACTTTTGGCACTGGGCCGTCGGACAAGAGATGTTCCTCTTCACCTGGCGGGAGTCAGGAATACCATTGCAGACTCCATCAGCAGGGAATTGCACTCCTGCCACGAGTGGGAACTTTGGCGGGACCAGGTGGACCGTATCTTCGTCAAGTGGGGCAGGCCCCAGATCGATCTGTTTCCGACGGCGTCGACCTCCAAATGCCAGACATTTGCCAGCAGATTCCACCAACTGAGGAGCCTGGGGGACGCATTCTCCTTTCCCGTGGAAAGGCCCATTTCTGTATGCGTTTCCTCCCTTGGCTCTCCTGCTATGAATCATCAGCACAATCGGACCGTGCCAATGCAGGATGATGCTCATCGCCCTGGCGTGGCCGAGGCAGATTTGGTACCCGGACCTTCTCAGCCTGTCGGCGTCACTTCCAGTCAAGCTGCCAGTGGTTCCGGATCTTCTCACCAGAGAAGGAGGCGCAATCATTCACCGCAACTCAGGATCGCTGACCTGAGGGCTTGGCTCCTGCAGCCCTAGAGTTTGGAGGATATGAGTTGCCTGTGGACTGGATCTCAAAGAAAGCATTCTGTGGAGAAAAGGTGAAGAGGATTGAGGAGATGGTCGAGGTCTCGACCAGAGGGGGGAATGTAGAGAAGCAGCTGTATACGTCATTAGACCCCACCCCCTCAACTCCGTCATATTGGAAGAGCAAGAAGACACTATGCCTGACCCCGGGCATTGTTCCAATACGGCATTGAAGATATGAGAAACGTTATGCACTCAAAGAACTGTATCAAATGTACCCAAGAACTTAAGCAGTAGAAGGAAGTCTCCAAACATCAATGGAGCTAGAAGACCTGTAAGTAAAATCTGATGAGTGCAAAGTGACGTCATGCAGAGAAGAGATGACATGCTGAAACTATGTAGGAATACTTCAAGAATGAAGATATAACTGAAGAAGCAAAGCAAACATACATATGAATTTGAAGAAACCACATATACAAAGAAGATAAGTAACCAGACATGTAGCAAATGTACATACGCAGAAACGCAAGGTAGATGAGCCACATGGAAGCTTGCTGCAGTAGAAGATCTAACGTGGGTAAAGAGGCCATGTTGAAAAAGACGTTGGCTCTGAATAATAGTATGTGAGAAGCTTGAAGAAGAGAGACCAGGGCTGCAGAGCTGACAGGCGCTTGAACATGAATTTGCGCACAAAGTTTAGTAGTTTGGCCAAGGACCAGTGATGCCACAGCAAGAAGCAATTGCAAGGTACAGAGGGAGTCGACGAGGATAAGAAACATATGTAGGACATATTTCTTTTAGATTAAGTAAATGAGCAAACATTTACAAATGCCAAGTATTGTACAATTAAAGATACAGAAAGCATACGCAAGATGGAGCAACCAAGTATCCAGAGTCCAAAGGGAGTCATGACACCCAGTTTAATTCAATCAAATAGCACTAAATAGGAAGGCAAGATGGACAAAATCGTGGTCTCCACACACGTGGCGGAGTGACGCAACTCTGCTGTGTGTGTTATAAATAAAAGGGGCGTTCCCGGCCACGGCAGAACAACCGTGGAGACGTGTCCTGTGTGTGTATGTGTATGCAGCGGGTGGTTCCCGGGGGGTTCTGGGTGCGATCGGAACATCGCAACAGTGGCAACGAGGCGGGACACCAACCCGAGCATCGAAGGTGAGGAAGGAGGGAGCAGAGAATTATTATTTTTTTCTTTGTTCTTCGACTTCTGCATGCCACGGAGCCGGCTGTGAACACGCGATTTGCCCACCATTTTGCACATGTGGTGGAGAGGGTAATGGCTCTTTTTAAGAGTGCCTGTGCACCCATCCACATGACATTTTTGTATTCCATGCTGAGGGGATAGCTGATGCTGCATATTTCCTACTTTTGAGGTGTTTTGGACACCTTCATCACGTTTAGTGAGGTGAGGTGCTGGGAGAGGCCTGCCATCTTTGTTCTGATCCTCTGGGCCCACCGCACTCAATGTTTGGGGCCACTATTGTGGCATTGGAGTTCCTTCTTTGTTGTTCCTGGCTGTTTGGACACAGGTGAAGGAGGGCTAATGTGCTTAGTGCCCTGGGGTGGTAGAGTGCTAAGTGGCTCCACGCCTGACTTTTTGGACATTTGCAAAAGGTGCCTGGGAGGGCATTTAACTGGCTGTATGGTGGTGGGGAAAGGTTATCAGAAGTAGTTGCGAAGAGGTGTCTGACCAACATTATCACACTCAACATCTGTGTCCAGCTGTGCCTGAAGAAGTACATCAGTGAATTGTGGCCCCAGTTACTTTGTGGGGTGCCTTTGAGCTTGCTGCCATGGATGCCGCTGCCATCGCTGCTGCAGCGGCCGCTACTCCCCAAGCACCACATGTGCTGAGACAGCAAAGGGCACATAACCAATGCTCGAGTTTGACATCTCGGGGACCCCATCCAGTCTGGGACCGAGATGGAGGATGTGGATTAACAGGCTTGATATGTACTTCAGGGCCACTGGCCAGACGGATGAAGACAGCAAGGTAGCTACGCTCCTGTATTGGGCAGGACCAGCTGTAGATGAGGTCTTCCAGTCCTTGCAACCTGCAAATGCGACCTATGCTGCAGCTAAAGACGTGCTGCAGGAGTACTTCATGCCACTTGCCAATGCAAACTAAGATTTTTTTGTAATGTGTAGTGCCCGCCAAAAGGATGACAAGTCCCTAGACGATTTCTACGGCCAGCTGCGCTGCATGTCTCTGCCGTGTGCTCGGGATAATGCTGACACAATGATTGGAACCAGCTAATACAGGGATGTTCATCTGGCAAGCTGCGCAGACATGTGCTGCGAGAGCCAGGAATCACATTGCCTCGCATACTGGAACTTGGACGCTGCCAAGAGGTGTCTGAGGTGAGGGCGTCGAGTATGGAGGCGGCTGTGCGTCCAGGGAAAGTGGAAGATGTGTGTACTGTGGGCCGTGGTCATGGTGGTAGAGGAGCAAGACGTCCAAGCGGAGGTCAGGAGGACAGAGGTGCAAGAGCCCTTGATTCGTGCGCGAAATGTGGGTACGATCTACCACACCACGCTGAATGCCCAGCGCAAGGAAAATCGTGTGGACGTTACAGGGCGCTGGTTCACTACGCCCGCATGTGCAGAGCTCCAATGCCGGTGGTGATCCCAAGGGGGCCAGTAAGAGCGGGATTCTTCAGGTCACAACGCCCGCCCAATGTCACCCAGATCGACCAAGGCGACGGCAGTGCCCCTCACGAGGAAGATGATTAAGAGGAGGAAGAGAACATTTTTCGTCATCTCAAGTGTCAGTGCTCTGTGGGCCACCAACAGGAGACAGCCACAGTGTCTGGTGAATGAATCAACGGTGCCAGTGCTGGTGGACACAGGGGCGTCTGTCAATGTTATGGCGAGGGTGCATTATGATGCCATGGTGGTGGCGCCCAAGTTACAGAAGCCAAAGGCCAGCATCTTTACATTTGGTGGAGAAGAACCATTGCTGCAGGCTGGGGAATTTGTAGCCAACGTACAGCACGGGGATCCATCAAGGCCTGGTTCTGAGTCACAACGGTCAGCAGCAATACCCTCCTGAGTTGTGCGGCAGTGGAAGCACTCGGCTCGGCTTTGCATATGCAGTATACATCGAGGATGTGCAGGGGCTGCTGGCGAGGTACAGCCAGCTGTTCAAAGGTATTGGCCGCATGGCGGGCGATCCAGTGAGGCTCCACATCGAGTCAATCCAACCCATCGCCCTGAAACACTGTTGAGTCCCATTCCATCTGCAGGACCTAGTGAAGCTGGACAGTCTGGTAGAGTTCAACATAATTGAGAAGGTTGATGGCCCGACCCCCTGGGTGTCTCAGATCGTCATTGCCAGAAAGCCTAAACTGGACTCTGTACGGCTCTTTGTGGACATGAGGCTCCCCAATAAGGCGATCAAGCGCAAATGTCACTTCACCCCCACGATTGATGACATCATCACAGAACTGCAAGTGGCGCGCTTCTTCTTTACTCGACCTTCGGGCTGGATACCATCAGGTGGTGCTACACCCGGACTCTTGATATATAACAACTTTCTCCACGCACCGCAGCCTCTACAGGTACAAGGGCCTGAGTTTTGGTCTGTCTTCTGCGGCGGAGGTCTTTCAGAACATCATCCGTGGGGCCCTCGCTGACTTGGATGGCGTCTTGAATATCAGCGACGACATCCTGGTGTTTGCAAGAACGTTGGCGGAGCACCTGGACGGGCTGGTCAAGACATTGGAACGGCTCCAGACTCTCAGGCTAACGCTGCATAGGGATAAGTGCGAGTTTCTTAAGACTATTGAATTCTTTGGGTTTGTGTTTAAAGAAGGGTGTGTGTCACCGGATCCTCGAAAGGTCAAGGATATTGTGGCGGCACGGCCCCCAGAGAACGTATCCGAGGTCCGACGCTTCTTAGGAATGGTCACATATTCTGGCCTGTTCTTCAGGAACCTCGCGTCCTGGTCAGAACCATTGAGGGCATTAACCAAGAAGGACATTATGTGGCAGTGGGGACCCCTTCAGCAGGCTGCGTTTGAGGATGTGAAGGAGGTGCTGACAGCAGAGGACACAATGGCCTTCTTCGACCTGGCCCTGTCATCAGAAATTGTAGTGGATGCCAGCCCATTTGATCTGGGGGCAGTTCTTACCCAGACGGATGCCAACAGTGAGGTCTGGCCAGTTGCATATGCAAGGAAGGCACTGTCAGAGGCGGAACAACGGTATTCCCAGATTGAGAGGCCCTGGCGGTCCTGTGAGCATGTCGCCACTTCCGCCTCTATGTGCTGGGATGGCCAGTGACTGTGGTCATGGACCACAAGCAACGAAGGGTTTGGATAGGTGCACACCAAATAAACAAATGTACATTAGAGATTAAACAACTTCAGAAAGTATGGGTGCTGGGGAGGAATACAGACCCTGACACGGGGTTTGTGCAAAAACTGAAACAAGAAAAAGTGTCTACATCTAGAGACACTCCCGTCCCCTGCACACCATTGATACTGATACACTATCAGTCAATAATAATGAAAATAGAGTGTATTCTTCTAATAAGTCAAACTTTAATCAAAGCAAACAGTTCTAAGTACTGTAAAGATCACTTCAAATCACCATAAAGGAATAAAGGCATTCGAAACATAGAAATAAGCCATTGATCATGAGAGGAATATATACAAATTAGTAACTGAAATAATGATATACAATCCGAATTTTCAAATGAAGAATTTCATAGTAGTGAACTCAGATGATCAGATGCTCTACGCGTTTCGGGGAATAACCCCTTCTTCAGCAGCAAAGTAATCTGAAAATGTATGCATCAAAAGTACAACATCAATATATTGTTTCACAATGTTAAAACAAGGATGTACACATAAATTGAGCAATCCAACACCGCTAGATGCAAGAGTACAAAAATTTTAACTAATTCACAAAAGTACATGAAAATCCACATTTAGGTACAGATAGGTGATCAAGATATAAAGATCGATTTGACCAAGGGTGTGACTCCAAAAAGAGATGGGAAAATGAGTAGGCTCAATAAAAGCGAATACCTGAAATGTCCACGGGCGTGCTGAATCTGATGCACGGTGGTACTGTGTGGAGAAAAATCCACAAACTGCTGAGGTGAAAATAATCTTTTTACGAGGTCATAAACCTGGTGTAAAAAATAAATAAATATGTATAGCCACTTGTGTGAGACAAAAACATATTAGGTCAAAGAAAATTATAACCTGCTGGAAAGACAGTTAACAATCGAGCTGCTTACCACAAAATTGAGCCACAGTCGCTTAACTATATTAAGATATTCGGGGTTCCAGCCGAAGCAATCAGGAAAGGTCCAGCTTCAATCTTAGACACTTCTAGAGTCAATCGAGGGAGTACCCAAATAATGCCAATCTTGTGCGGAAAAATACAAGTACTATACTACGTGTACCAAAAAGAAAAAGAAATGAGAATTACCACTTAGCTAAATTAAACATCTAACTGTAGCAAAAACTCTTCGGCTATAACTCTAAAAGTGTACCATTCAGGTGAACAAACAAATAGCAAACCAAAGAAAACGCGTGAGGCAGGTAATGCACATGGAGTGCACACCCAAGATAATTACCAAAAAGTGAGCAAGGAAAACCTAGTCCAAGGTACATTCATTCAAAGCACCAAGTGACAAAAAAGTCAAAAGGAAGCCTTTAACTCGGCGCACGGATAAAAGTGCCCCACATAAATAACGAAGCCTAAATAGAACTTCCAAACTCACCGTGGAAAAACGCAAAGGACATCCGCGCACGTCACCGCTCCAGTAGCTCTGCATGCTGATGCCGGACGTGTGTTAAATAGTAATGACTCCTAATGAGTCATATGACAAAAAGATGTCACGTGACCCAAAGGTTGTAGACAGAACGTTCTAATCGCGAAGGCATAGGTGAAACAAACGGCAGCTGTTCTCTTGACTTAGTTTTTCATATATGGCGCCGCATTTGAGTTTATATTTGTCTCCTCCTCTAAATTCAAGTGTTTCTTTTTACTTTTATTATTGCTCTTCACTAACGGTACACTGTGCATTTAGTGGTGCACAGCTGCCGTTTGTTTCACCTATGCCATCGCGATTAGAACGTTCTGTCTACAACTTTTGGGTCACGTGACATCTTTTTGTGATATGGCTCATTACGAGTCATTACTATTTAACACATGTCCGGCATCAGCGTGCAGAGCTACTGGAGCGGTGACGTGCGCGGATGTCCTTTGCGTTTTTCCACGGTGAGTTTGGAATTTCTATTTAGGCTTTATTTATGTGGGGCACTTTTATCCGTGCGCCGAGTTAAAGGCTTCCTTTTGACTTTTTTGTCACTTGGTGCTTTGAATGAATGTACCTTGGACTAGGTTTTCCTTGCTCACTTTTTGGTAATTATCTTGGGTGTGCACTCCATGTGCATTACCTGCCTCACGCGTTTTCTTTGGTTTGCTATTTGTTTGTTCACCTGAATGGTACACTTTTAGAGTTATAGCCCAAGAGTTTTTGCTACAGTTAGATGTTTAATTTAGCTAAGTGGTAATTTTCATTTCTTTTTCTTTTTGGTACACGTAGTACAGTACTTGTATTTTTCCGCACAAGATTGGCATTATTTGGGTACTCCCTCGATTGTCTCTAGAAGTGTCTAGGATTGAAGCTGGACCTTTCCTGATTTCTTCGGCTGGAACCCCGAATATCTTAATATAGTTAAGCGACTGTGGCTCAATTTTGTGGTAAGCAGCTCGATTGTTAACTGTCTTTCCAGCAGGTTATAATTTTCTTTGACCTAATATGTTTTTGTCTCACACAAGTGGCTATACATATTTATTTATTTTTTACACCAGGTTTATGACCTCGTAAAAAGATTATTTTCACCACAGCAGTTTGTGGATTTTTCTCCACACAGTACCGCCGTGCATCAGATTCAGCACGCCCGTGGACATTTCAGGTATTCGCTTTTATTGAGCCTACTAATTTTCCCATCTCTTTTTGGAGTCACACCCTTGGTCAAATCGATCTTTATATCTTGATCACCTATCTGTACCTAAATGTGGATTTTCATGTACTTTTGTGAATTAGTTAACATTTATGTACTCTTGCATCTAGCGGTGTTGGATTGCTCAATTTATGTGTACATCCTTGTTTTAACATTGTGAAACAATATACTGATGTTGTACTTTTGATGCATACATTTTCAGATTACTTTGCTCCTGAAGAAGGGGTTATTCCCCGAAACGCGTAGAGCATCTGATCATCTGAGTTCACTACTACGAAATTCTTCATTTGAAAATTCGGATTGTATATCATTATTTCAGTTACTAATTTGTATATATTCCTCTCATGATCAATGGCTTATTTCTATGTATTGAATGCCTTTATTCCTTTATGTTGATTTGAAGTGATCTTTACAGTACTTAGAACTGTTTGCTTTGATTAAAGTTTGACTTATTAGAAGAATACACTCTATTTTCATTATTATTGACTGATAGTGTATCAGTATCAATGGTGTGCAGGGGACGGGAGTGTCTCTAGATGTAGACACTTTTTCTTGTTTCAGTCACGGACCACAAGCCCCTACTGTCAGTTTTAGCTGGTTCATCGTCTAATCCTCTGGCACGCATCGAAAGGTGGATGTTGGCACTGCTAGAATACGGAGTCTCCCTGGTGTACCGGCCCAGCAGCAACAACGCGGCTGACTTGTCTTGACACACGCGGTGTGAGCCTGAGGGACAAGGGAACACCAGTGCTGAGGAGGCTGACTAGCATGTGAGGCTGGTGGTGGAGGCGGCCACTCCCAACTCGGTGCCCATCCACGAGCTGCAACAGGTGGTGGCTGACAATGAATGCTTCAATATAATGAAGGCAGCCCTTCAACAGGGCTCATGGAAGTCGGTTGTGGACACGCTGCCTCTGAGGACCCAGGACGCAAGATCGACGCTGGAACAGCTATGTAGGGTCAAAGACGAGCTGGCATTTGTGGAGTCGGGGCTATTACTCTGAGTGGACTGAATAGTGATACCACAGTGCAAGGACCTCCAGGTCATCGAGTTGGCTCACCAGGGACACCAGGGAATTGCCAAAACCAAGGTCTGTCTGCGACAGAAGGTGCGGTTCCCAGACCTTGAGAGGCGGGTCGAGGAGTTTGTCGCTGCCTGTGTGTATTGCCAGGTGGCGTCCCCGGCGCAGAAGCAGCCTCTGATTGAGACAATGCCTAGAGGGACGAAGCCCTGCGAGATTGCCCATGCCGATTTTTGGTCCACAGGCCGGGACACGCACTTCCTGGTGGTTGTGGACGAATGGTCCCGGTATCCGGAGGTGGAGTTCATTGAGTGTGTGTCATTCGACATGGTGGCTGTGGCGTTGGAGAAGATCTTTGCTACCCACTGCCTGCCTCAGACTTTGTGTTCTGGCAATGGGCCACCGTTCCAGGGGCGCAGTTTCACCCAACTGATGGAGAAGTATGGTATCCAGCACTGTAAGATCACTCTTGTCTGGCCTTGGGCGAACAGCGAAGCACAACGTTTTATGAGGATGCTAAATAAGGTCTTTCGCATCACCCACGGCCAAGGACATGGCTTGCTGAGGGCCTTATATCAGTTCCTAAGGGAGTACAGGACCACCTGGCATGCGTCCACTGGAGTGGCCCCGGCAGAAGCCATGTTCGAATGGATTATGTCCTCCCACGTATTCCTCATCTTGTGATAATTTGTTATCTCCAGCTTCGCTGCTTCGGAAAAAAAAATTCTCGGTAGAGGGCGCTGTGCTCAAGGTCGTGGCGTCGATTGTCCCTCGACGTACTCCGTACTCTGTCGATGTCACCGATGGTATAAATAGCTCGAGCCGCGCCCGTTGCTTCAGTTCCGTTTTTCCGATCGCTTCGCTATCGAACGGTGCCCTTCTATTTTCTGTGAAGAAAATGTCATCTTCTTCGACACCCAGGACTGGGTTCAAGAAGTGTGCAGATTGTGGATCTAAGATGTCGATCACCGATCCCCACCGGATTTGTCTCCGGTGTCTCGGTTCCAGTCACCGAACCGACGACTGCGGGTCCTGCCAATCTATGACCGAAAAAGCTCTTTATGAGAGGAGAGGTAAACTGTCGGTGGGGAGGGAGGCCTTAAAAAAGGTTTTGTCAAAAAGACACAAGAAAGCGACTGATTCTAAAGAATAGGGTCGCCATAGGCACTCAAAGAGATCTCGATCTAGGAGTAGATCGAGACACTCTTCGTCATCATCGAAAAAAATGAAGAGGAGACATAGATCTCCCTCATCATCGTCTTCTTCTTCAGAGTCGACTGAAGTGGGAAGAATTCCGCAAAAAGATGATGGAAGTTTTCGAGAATGCGGCCCGACCCCCTCGAAAGACCCTCGAAAAAGCCATACCCCTAAAGTCGCTCCATTGGACGACAAAGGGAAGTCCAAGGCTACCATGGCAAAGACCGGTAGCGTCGAGGAATCCAAAAAACCTCGAGTCGACGTAAAACCGTCAGAGACTCTTCGAGAGTCGAGCACTTCTCCCGTGCCATACAAGAAACACAAGTCGTTGAAGACTTCGACAACTTTGTCGACGCCCTCGACGTCGATAATTTCGACTCCAAAGCCAAAAACATCCTCAACGCCATTATCGAAGTCATCTTAGAAGACTTCGAAGACCCCTTCGACAACTTTGAAAGGATTTGCCAATTTCTTCGAAGCAGATGGAAGAGGAAGAAAGGAGATTCACTCCTTTGCCCTGTCAGACTTTTTCAAATCTATGTCAGCAATCTATGAAGACTCTGCTTCAGAAGAAGACGAGGTTACTCCTTTGGGAGTTACTTATGGTACAAGACAAGTTCCTGAGGAACTTATTGACCAGGAATCTAGAATGAGAGACCTGAGTGATACTCTACATTCTGCAACTAACAGTGACAAAGAATTAGCAAATGAGGAAAACGAGGGCACTTCAGGAGTACTCTTCTGGACGCTGTCAAATAGATCCTTACCTGCTGACCACTCGCCCTGTGGATGTAAAGTAAAAAAAGGCAAAATGATTCACCTTCCAAACGAAGGGAAAGATCTAATTAAGGTACCAACGAGCGTACCGTACCGTTGAGTGGGATCACTAAACCCAAGGAAGACGCAAGAAATAGAAATGTGTTAAGTAAAACTCTAAATCCAAGACAAACACATGCACAAAGGTCAAAACAGGTTGATCAAAAACATCAAGAGACTGCCGAGAATCGTCGTGTGCATTCAGGAGCATCAGGGAAAATTCGGATTGTGAACATCTTTCCTGATGGAAATGAGGTAAACCTGAACAGAAATAACGTGATGTGTTTACTTCATGTGATTCCTCATTTACGCACTATCACGTCTGATGATATCCGTCTCGTGGAATACATTTCGGAGACATGCTCTGACCAAGTTTTCTTACATATCCGCTCACAAGCGGTAGAAAAAACCCTACTAGCAGCAAAAGACGAACTGCTCTCATATGGGTTCGAGGTTTCATTCCAAAGAGATGAAAGTATGAATCAGCGGTATTTAAACAAGTCCATGACCGAAGACAGTCGTACTACCAACGAAAAGAGGAGAGATATCCTAAAAGACGTATTTAACATCCACCCAGCAGGATCTGCCAAATCAGCCCAGAATAAGCTCAATGTTAACACAACTGGTCAGCGCAGGAAGTAACTAGTCTCGCAAAAGGGAAAAGTGCTGTGTGGACTGGTGTCTTGGAACACACAGGGTTTTACCCATCTCTTTCAAGATTCTCCCTTTTCGCTAGACAACAACTTAGCGTTATGTCTACAAGAAACGTGGTTACAAGAAGAACCAATCAGAGATGGTTATTCCATAATATTAAACCCCGCAGGGAAAAATGGCCTTGGTCGCCCATTCTCGGGGCTGTTAATAATGTTGAACAATTCATTTGGTTGGGAAATAAAAGAAACCTATATGCCCAACCTATTTGTTTTGGGGATTTTGTTAGAATTCAAACCAACGGTCTCAGATGTCCAAAAAATGTTACTGTTGTTTAACACATATTGGAACCCGAAGATGATATCTCCGAGCTGTTATTTGAAATCATTAACAGCAATCATAGACAACAATCTGGTTAAATGGCACTCATTGCAGATAATCATATGTGGCGATCTAACTTGTTCCTGGTTTGATGACAGCAAGATTACGTCTTGATTTACACAAAAACCAGCTGATCCTTATGCAGAGAGACGACACCTATGGTCTAGTGCCATGGAATCCCGGGACTGTGAAATGCTGAATGGGAAGACAAAGAATGATAATCCACCCAAACCAACTTGGCATGGTGGGTCAACGCATACAACGCTTGACTATATATGGATCTCACAACAAAAACAGAAGGGAGCAGGGAGACTCTATACTCTGGACCAGAGTATTGTAGTGTCACAAGAATCCGGAAAAAATGTCCAGAGAACAAAACTAAATTACTTAAAGGTTGTATCAATTTTATTTAATCGTGATACAAACATTTAGCAAATAATCAATTAATGATATAATACTTTAAAGAACAAATTATTTCATATCACAGCAAAAGGGGGTACATCTAAAACATGGCTAAAGTTCAACCATCAACCAAACCATTCGTAGTGCAACATTCAATCCATACAACATTCATCGTGACAATCATCCAAACAACAATAGTTAAAAAGAACAATAGCTAAAAAAGACAAGATAACATTACTCCATAGTGGGGAGTGACCACAATCATCTCAGCCCAACTAATAGTTTTAATATGTGTTATTTTGATTTTATAGGAGCAGAAGAACATGCAAAACAGTCTATCACAAGGGCAGATCTAGGGGTAACCATGTAGTGTAGATCACATCCCTTGGAGGAAAAACTCAACCGGTTTCGACGTAGTATGTCTAATGCACAACGTCTTCATCAGGAGGTATGGAACAGTAGACTGCAAGAGAAGAGCAGAACTACATAACTAAGCAGTAGTGTCCCTCCTCCCAAAAACAACCAACCAAGAGAATAAAAATTAAATAAAAGCTGTACCCACTATATGCCACCTATTAGCGACCAATAGTGAAAAAGAAGAAAAGTATTATGGTGCAAGGGAGAAGAGAAGGAATCAATGTGCATCCCAGATGCGGAGGTAAAGAATAATAATGACTGCCCAGCCACAGGGGTGTCTACTGTAATGAGGATGCAGAAAACCAGTAGAAAGGAGGCCAGCGAAAAGGCAAGACAAGGGGAAACAAGTGAGTCCACTAAATAAATCATACCAAACATAGCACCCAAGAAAAATAAAAAATCTTGTGTGAGGAAAAATAAATAATATAATGACCAGACACTAACCTCACACAGTCAACCAAGTACTGGTGTGAGAGATGAACAAGTTGTCTGTTCTAGGAACAATGGGTCCTACCGAGAGCTATGGTGGTCCATAAGCTGAAAAGATAATAATAAGTAAATGACAGCAAATAAACAGGGGACGAACCAACAATAGATGACCAAGGCAAATAAAGAATAACTACCTGTGGGGCCAGAGACACTGTGTACCGTGGCAAAATTCGTCGTACAATGTGATGAAGGGCCCTGCTGGGCACAAGATACGAACAGAGGGCTCAGTTCAAATAAGCAGGCCTGGGTGAGCTGTGAATCCAAGAAATGAGAGACAACTCATGCCATGTATACAAAATATATGCAGAGTAATATTGCATCAATAGTTAGGGCAGCGCATGCAATAAAGTGGAGACACAGCCATCTGCGATTATAGTGGGCTCTAAAGGTGGGTGTGCATGTGTCACGTCGCTGACCTGGAGGTCAGGGGTAAAAAACCTATGAGATAGAGTAGTAGAAACATCTTAGTGCAAACTAAGTGCTATATCCGTCAGCAGCCTAGGTCAGAGAACAAGGAAAGTGCACAATAATAGCAAGAAATTACTAAAGTATATCAAAAAAATGTTTTTATAAATGCTAGAGAGCGAGGGGTACCACAACTAGCCCTCAAATAAAACCATAACATACATGGACATACATATAATAGACACCAAAGGACCCCCAGCATGTCAGCAAAAGTGGGCACAGTGCTGTCGAAAAAGCCCGACTAACCTACTTGGTTTCAGGATGCGCTGATGGGAAAAATCCCCATAATTGTGCAAGCGGCGATCAGTACGCTAGTCAGAGGCGGTACTCGCACGTCCTGCAATTGCTGCCGAGCGGAGATGAAAAAGCTCCGCGCGATGTAAATCACGTGACCAGGATAGGTCACGTGGAAGAACTAGGTGACGGAATGAAGCGGAGCCGTAACGTGCATCCGACGGCGTGCGCGGCATACTAACAAAAGAGAAAAAGGACTATGAAAAAAACTGAAGGGTAAACAATGTCGGATGCAGCAGGAACTACAGAACCAAATGAATCAAATGGAGGTAAAATGACACAAGGACGTCCTGCCGCACTGCAAGGGCAAAAAAGACCAAATCTAAATAAGCGCACATGGTACAGGAGAAGATGGATCATAGAGAGACACAGACACAAAAGAACCCAGGGAGGACTAACCCAAATTGAATTCCCATGATTCCATGGAGTTGAGTCCTTTTTGCAAAGTCCTAAGGTTGAATATCCACATTTGCTCTTTGTAAGCCAATTTATTGGCAGTTTGTGCCGCGCCTTGGGCAAAACATTTTTCAAGACAGAACCATCTAAGTGAGTCTGCGTCATGGCCTTTCTCCAAGTAGTGAGCCACCATAGGGGCAGTAGTGCAAAGCATCCTGATCTTAGAGCGATGCTCATTAATCCGTACGTGTATCTCCCTTGAGGTTTTTCCTATATAAAATAAGTCACAAGGGCATTGAATGGCATACACCACATTCTTGCTTTTGCAAGTAGTAAAGGTGCGGAGGTCCCATTGTCTTCCTTCATTGACAAAAGATGTAATTTTTTTAGAGAATCTACAGGCCATACATGTGGTACATGGGTAGTGGCCTACCACAGGTTGTAAATTGACATCCCTAACTACGTGATGTTGAGGTGGCAGTCTGCTTGCTCGAGTAAGCTTCTGAGCTAAACTCTTCCCTTTCCTAAATGCAAACAAGGGCTTTTTTAGATTAATATTTACGGAGTTCAGAATCCTCCAGTTCTTAAGGATAATGCCCTTGATAGATTCACTAAACCTGCAAAAAGTAGAGACGCAAACAATCTGTTCATTGTCTGTGTTTTTGGGTTGTGAAGTAAGCAAAACATCACGGTTGGTGTAGCGCACTCTTTTTCTAGAGTGTTTAATAAGTTTTTTGGGATACCCACGAAGTTGCAGTCTAGCTTGTAGTATGTCTGCGTGTTTGTTAAATTGGCAAATGGTAGTACAGTTGCGTCGTAACCGTAGAAACATGCCATACGGTAAGTTACGTAATAAGCTCTTAGGGTGTTGGCTCTTAAATTGCAAAGTGGTGTTACGCTCAGTGGTTTTTCTATGTAATTCTGTATGAAGAAAACCATCCTCGACATAGATGGATAAGTCGAGAAAGGCGAGCCTGGAGGTGGAAAATTCAAATGTGAATTTTAAGTTGGAATCCACCTGGTTAAGCCAGGACATAAAGCTGTTCAGTGTAGCAAGATCCCCTTCCCATAACAACAGGATATCATCTATGTACCGACGGTACAATTTGATGTGTTGAACAAATGGGTTAGTGATATTGAGTATATGATGTTCTTCAAACAAAAACATGAAAATAATGGCCAGATTAGGAGCAAAGGTACAGCCCATAGCTGTACCTTTGGTTTGCAGATAATAAGTCTCTTTAAACTTAAAGAAACTATTAGACAAAACCAATGCAGCACAATCAGTAAGAAATTCTGTAGGAACAACATGAGGGAGAGGTCTTCTATCTAGCATGGTATTAAGACTGGAGACAGCTTTATCTTGGGGGATATTAGTGTAAAGGGCCTCTATGTCTAAAGAGACCAAAATATGGGTAGAGGCATCAAAAGGTCGTGCCTCGACCAGATTAATCACATCTCTGGAATCCAGAAGGAACGTAGAAGTGGCCATGGCTAGGGGTTTAATGAATGTATCAATGTATTTCGACATAGGTTCTAAAATAGAACCACAACCAGAGACAATTGGACGACCTGGGGGTCTAGAAGCATCCTTATGTACCTTCGGAGTGATGTAAAAGAGAGGGATTCTCTCCTCCGAAGAATTGATGAAATCATGTTCTTTGGAAGAGAGGAAACCTGCGTAAAGTCCATTGTCACTGAGTGCAAGTATTTTCTTTTTTATAGAAGGTGTAGGGTCACTCGTGATAATCTGATAATGACCTGGTATACTGAGGAGACGTAAGGCCTCCTGGTCGTATAACTCTGCATCCCAGATGACTATACCACCACCCTTATCGGCTGCCTTAATTACTATGGTGGAGTCCTGAGCTAGTGAATTGATAGCATGGAATTCCGCAAGATCCAAATTGGGTCTTGTAGTGTTTCTAGAATGTAACAAACATTTATCCAGCTCTTTCAATACTAGGGTTTCAAAAGTAAGGACTTCTGGTGGAAGCTCAGTCATATTGGGTGTAAAAGATGAGGGTTTGGATAAGCCTGAGATGTTGTTATCATCACAAGTATTTTCCTTGTCTGCAAAAAATACCTTCAATCTGATTTTTCTTAAGAACTGCTGAATCTCACTAGTGAGTTGCATGGCACTAGGTGTCTGTGTGGGGACAAAAGACAAGCCTCGTTTAAGTACGGCTATTTCTGGTTCCGTCAATGTCCGAGATGATAGATTAAAGATCGGTAATACCTCATTTACCACCGGTAGGACCGGTTGCGGGTTTGGAAATCCCGATGTCCTTGGCCTTGTGGTGGGGCATTCTGTGTCTGTATATGTGCCTGTCTGTAAGGGCCCCTGTTCTGCTGAAAATTTCTGCGGCCTCTGGGGCCGCCCCTTCCTCGAAAAGGGTGAGTCCCTGAATTGGGATTAGTCAAGTTATCATTATCTGAGCTGTTGGAAGACGTATCTGAGAAAGTGACAACCCGCCTCCTGCTTGGCCCCCCAGGCTGGTTACCATATTGTTTCCAAAAGGTTTGGGGATTGAAATCTTCGGCCAAGTACGGATATACAATTTCTTTTTTAAACATAGAAATGTCTTTTTTTAGTTTGGTAGTTTTTTTGTTAATTGTAAAATTTTTGAACTCCAGAAAAGATTTTTCAATAAGTTCAAGCTTTTGTTTGGCTTCAATAATAGCCGAATTAGTCAAAAATGCCTTTTCTTGTTCAAGTACAGTCTCCATGATCTTCTGGCTAACTCTTTGAGCAGTGGTAATAGTAAGAACCAGTAGATCACGACTGCATTTGGTGGCTACTTGGCTAAAGGCTACTTTATATTCTGTGTCATCCAGGAATAAACAGGGGATGATCTTAACCTGTAGACCTTGTGGGATGATACTGGACTTGAGATATTCTTTTAGCACATGACCGTGCATCTCCGTGCGGAATTGTTTCTTTTTAAGTCTAAGCACTGCATCGCCAGAGGTATTATTATCCTGAATGGGCAGCTGAAGATTTTCAAAGAAGGACGGACCCTCAATCAGATCTGCTATTTGAGCCTCAGTAAACGAAATGGTATCCAACTCTGCCATGGTGTACCTACACACAGGACAGAGCACCAACCCCGTGTAGGACAAACTCCGCAAGCACCAAGAAAGAAAAAGAGAGAAGAAAAGTAGGTTCCCGGGGGAAAGGGATACCAATGAAATCACAGCAGAACTAACCTGCACAGCCAAGGGCTGAATTACTACAAAAACAGAAGGGAGCAGGGAGACTCTATACTCTGGACCAGAGTATTGTAGTGTCACAAGAATCCGGAAAAAATGTCCAGAGAACAAAACTAAATTACTTAAAGGTTGTATCAATTTTATTTAATCGTGATACAAACATTTAGCAAATAATCAATTAATGATATAATACTTTAAAGAACAAATTATTTCATATCACAGCAAAAGGGGGTACATCTAAAACATGGCTAAAGTTCAACCATCAACCAAACCATTCGTAGTGCAACATTCAATCCATACAACATTCATCGTGACAATCATCCAAACAACAATAGTTAAAAAGAACAATAGCTAAAAAAGACAAGATAACATTACTCCATAGTGGGGAGTGACCACAATCATCTCAGCCCAACTAATAGTTTTAATATGTGTTATTTTGATTTTATAGGAGCAGAAGAACATGCAAAACAGTCTATCACAAGGGCAGATCTAGGGGTAACCATGTAGTGTAGATCACATCCCTTGGAGGAAAAACTCAACCGGTTTCGACGTAGTATGTCTAATGCACAACGTCTTCATCAGGAGGTATGGAACAGTAGACTGCAAGAGAAGAGCAGAACTACATAACTAAGCAGTAGTGTCCCTCCTCCCAAAAACAACCAACCAAGAGAATAAAAATTAAATAAAAGCTGTACCCACTATATGCCACCTATTAGCGACCAATAGTGAAAAAGAAGAAAAGTATTATGGTGCAAGGGAGAAGAGAAGGAATCAATGTGCATCCCAGATGCGGAGGTAAAGAATAATAATGACTGCCCAGCCACAGGGGTGTCTACTGTAATGAGGATGCAGAAAACCAGTAGAAAGGAGGCCAGCGAAAAGGCAAGACAAGGGGAAACAAGTGAGTCCACTAAATAAATCATACCAAACATAGCACCCAAGAAAAATAAAAAATCTTGTGTGAGGAAAAATAAATAATATAATGACCAGACACTAACCTCACACAGTCAACCAAGTACTGGTGTGAGAGATGAACAAGTTGTCTGTTCTAGGAACAATGGGTCCTACCGAGAGCTATGGTGGTCCATAAGCTGAAAAGATAATAATAAGTAAATGACAGCAAATAAACAGGGGACGAACCAACAATAGATGACCAAGGCAAATAAAGAATAACTACCTGTGGGGCCAGAGACACTGTGTACCGTGGCAAAATTCGTCGTACAATGTGATGAAGGGCCCTGCTGGGCACAAGATACGAACAGAGGGCTCAGTTCGAATAAGCAGGCCTGGGTGAGCTGTGAATCCAAGAAATGAGAGACAACTCATGCCATGTATACAAAATATATGCAGAGTAATATTGCATCAATAGTTAGGGCAGCGCATGCAATAAAGTGGAGACACAGCCATCTGCGATTATAGTGGGCTCTAAAAGTGGGTGTGCATGTGTCACGTCGCTGACCTGGAGGTCAGGGGTAAAAAACCTATGAGATAGAGTAGTAGAAACATCTTAGTGCAAACTAAGTGCTATATCCGTCAGCAGCCTAGGTCAGAGAACAAGGAAAGTGCACAATAATAGCAAGAAATTACTAAAGTATATCAAAAAAACGTTTTTATAAATGCTAGAGAGCGAGGGGTACCACAACTAGCCCTCAAATAAAACCATAACATACATGGACATACATATAATAGACACCAAAGGACCCCCAGCATGTCAGCAAAAGTGGGCACAGTGCTGTCGAAAAAGCCCGACTAACCTACTTGGTTTCAGGATGCGCTGATGGGAAAAATCCCCATAATTGTGCAAGCGGCGATCAGTACGCTAGTCAGAGGCGGTACTCGCACGTCCTGCAATTGCTGCCGAGCGGAGATGAAAAAGCTCCGCGCGATGTAAATCACGTGACCAGGATAGGTCACGTGGAAGAACTAGGTGACGGAATGAAGCGGAGCCGTAACGTGCATCCGACGGCGTGCGCGGCATACTAACAAAAGAGAAAAAGGACTATGAAAAAAACTGAAGGGTAAACAATGTCGGATGCAGCAGGAACTACAGAACCAAATGAATCAAATGGAGGTAAAATGACACAAGGACGTCCTGCCGCACTGCAAGGGCAAAAAAGACCAAATCTAAATAAGCGCACATGGTACAGGAGAAGATGGATCATAGAGAGACACAGACACAAAAGAACCCAGGGAGGACTAACCCAAATTGAATTCCCATGATTCCATGGAGTTGAGTCCTTTTTGCAAAGTCCTAAGGTTGAATATCCACATTTGCTCTTTGTAAGCCAATTTATTGGCAGTTTGTGCCGCGCCTTGGGCAAAACATTTTTCAAGACAGAACCATCTAAGTGAGTCTGCGTCATGGCCTTTCTCCAAGTAGTGAGCCACCATAGGGGCAGTAGTGCAAAGCATCCTGATCTTAGAGCGATGCTCATTAATCCGTACGTGTATCTCCCTTGAGGTTTTTCCTATATAAAATAAGTCACAAGGGCATTGAATGGCATACACCACATTCTTGCTTTTGCAAGTAGTAAAGGTGCGGAGGTCCCATTGTCTTCCTTCATTGACAAAAGATGTAATTTTTTTAGAGAATCTACAGGCCATACATGTGGTACATGGGTAGTGGCCTACCACAGGTTGTAAATTGACATCCCTAACTACGTGATGTTGAGGTGGCAGTCTGCTTGCTCGAGTAAGCTTCTGAGCTAAACTCTTCCCTTTCCTAAATGCAAACAAGGGCTTTTTTAGATTAATATTTACGGAGTTCAGAATCCTCCAGTTCTTAAGGATAATGCCCTTGATAGATTCACTAAACCTGCAAAAAGTAGAGACGCAAACAATCTGTTCATTGTCTGTGTTTTTGGGTTGTGAAGTAAGCAAAACATCACGGTTGGTGTAGCGCACTCTTTTTCTAGAGTGTTTAATAAGTTTTTTGGGATACCCACGAAGTTGCAGTCTAGCTTGTAGTATGTCTGCGTGTTTGTTAAATTGGCAAATGGTAGTACAGTTGCGTCGTAACCGTAGAAACATGCCATACGGTAAGTTACGTAATAAGCTCTTAGGGTGTTGGCTCTTAAATTGCAAAGTGGTGTTACGCTCAGTGGTTTTTCTATGTAATTCTGTATGAAGAAAACCATCCTCGACATAGATGGATAAGTCGAGAAAGGCGAGCCTGGAGGTGGAAAATTCAAATGTGAATTTTAAGTTGGAATCCACCTGGTTAAGCCAGGACATAAAGCTGTTCAGTGTAGCAAGATCCCCTTCCCATAACAACAGGATATCATCTATGTACCGACGGTACAATTTGATGTGTTGAACAAATGGGTTAGTGATATTGAGTATATGATGTTCTTCAAACAAAAACATGAAAATAATGGCCAGATTAGGAGCAAAGGTACAGCCCATAGCTGTACCTTTGGTTTGCAGATAATAAGTCTCTTTAAACTTAAAGAAACTATTAGACAAAACCAATGCAGCACAATCAGTAAGAAATTCTGTAGGAACAACATGAGGGAGAGGTCTTCTATCTAGCATGGTATTAAGACTAGAGACAGCTTTATCTTGGGGGATATTAGTGTAAAGGGCCTCTATGTCTAAAGAGACCAAAATATGGGTAGAGGCATCAAAAGGTCGTGCCTCGACCAGATTAATCACATCTCTGGAATCCAGAAGGAACGTAGAAGTGGCCATGGCTAGGGGTTTAATGAATGTATCAATGTATTTCGACATAGGTTCTAAAATAGAACCACAACCAGAGACAATTGGACGACCTGGGGGTCTAGAAGCATCCTTATGTACCTTCGGAGTGATGTAAAAGAGAGGGATTCTCTCCTCCGAAGAATTGATGAAATCATGTTCTTTGGAAGAGAGGAAACCTGCGTAAAGTCCATTGTCACTGAGTGCAAGTATTTTCTTTTTTATAGAAGGTGTAGGGTCACTCGTGATAATCTGATAATGACCTGGTATACTGAGGAGACGTAAGGCCTCCTGGTCGTATAACTCTGCATCCCAGATGACTATACCACCACCCTTATCGGCTGCCTTAATTACTATGGTGGAGTCCTGAGCTAGTGAATTGATAGCATGGAATTCCGCAAGATCCAAATTGGGTCTTGTAGTGTTTCTAGAATGTAACAAACATTTATCCAGCTCTTTCAATACTAGGGTTTCAAAAGTAAGGACTTCTGGTGGAAGCTCAGTCATATTGGGTGTAAAAGATGAGGGTTTGGATAAGCCTGAGATGTTGTTATCATCACAAGTATTTTCCTTGTCTGCAAAAAATACCTTCAATCTGATTTTTCTTAAGAACTGCTGAATCTCACTAGTGAGTTGCATGGCACTAGGTGTCTGTGTGGGGACAAAAGACAAGCCTCGTTTAAGTACGGCTATTTCTGGTTCCGTCAATGTCCGAGATGATAGATTAAAGATCGGTAATACCTCATTTACCACCGGTAGGACCGGTTGCGGGTTTGGAAATCCCGATGTCCTTGGCCTTGTGGTGGGGCATTCTGTGTCTGTATATGTGCCTGTCTGTAAGGGCCCCTGTTCTGCTGAAAATTTCTGCGGCCTCTGGGGCCGCCCCTTCCTCGAAAAGGGTGAGTCCCTGAATTGGGATTAGTCAAGTTATCATTATCTGAGCTGTTGGAAGACGTATCTGAGAAAGTGACAACCTGCCTCCTGCTTGGCCCCCCAGGCTGGTTACCATATTGTTTCCAAAAGGTTTGGGGATTGAAATCTTCGGCCAAGTACGGATATACAATTTCTTTTTTAAACATAGAAATGTCTTTTTTTAGTTTGGTAGTTTTTTTGTTAATTGTAAAATTTTTGAACTCCAGAAAAGATTTTTCAATAAGTTCAAGCTTTTGTTTGGCTTCAATAATAGCCGAATTAGTCAAAAATGCCTTTTCTTGTTCAAGTACAGTCTCCATGATCTTCTGGCTAACTCTTTGAGCAGTGGTAATAGTAAGAACCAGTAGATCACGACTGCATTTGGTGGCTACTTGGCTAAAGGCTACTTTATATTCTGTGTCATCCAGGAATAAACAGGGGATGATCTTAACCTGTAGACCTTGTGGGATGATACTGGACTTGAGATATTCTTTTAGCACATGACCGTGCATCTCCGTGCGGAATTGTTTCTTTTTAAGTCTAAGCACTGCATCGCCAGAGGTATTATTATCCTGAATGGGCAGCTGAAGATTTTCAAAGAAGGACGGACCCTCAATCAGATCTGCTATTTGAGCCTCAGTAAACGAAATGGTATCCAACTCTGCCATGGTGTACCTACACACAGGACAGAGCACCAACCCCGTGTAGGACAAACTCCGCAAGCACCAAGAAAGAAAAAGAGAGAAGAAAAGTAGGTTCCCGGGGGAAAGGGATACCAATGAAATCACAGCAGAACTAACCTGCACAGCCAAGGGCTGAATTACTACAAAAACAGAAGGGAGCAGGGAGACTCTATACTCTGGACCAGAGTATTGTAGTGTCACAAGAATCCGGAAAAAATGTCCAGAGAACAAAACTAAATTACTTAAAGGTTGTATCAATTTTATTTAATCGTGATACAAACATTTAGCAAATAATCAATTAATGATATAATACTTTAAAGAACAAATTATTTCATATCACAGCAAAAGGGGGTACATCTAAAACATGGCTAAAGTTCAACCATCAACCAAACCATTCGTAGTGCAACATTCAATCCATACAACATTCATCGTGACAATCATCCAAACAACAATAGTTAAAAAGAACAATAGCTAAAAAAGACAAGATAACATTACTCCATAGTGGGGAGTGACCACAATCATCTCAGCCCAACTAATAGTTTTAATATGTGTTATTTTGATTTTATAGGAGCAGAAGAACATGCAAAACAGTCTATCACAAGGGCAGATCTAGGGGTAACCATGTAGTGTAGATCACATCCCTTGGAGGAAAAACTCAACCGGTTTCGACGTAGTATGTCTAATGCACAACGTCTTCATCAGGAGGTATGGAACAGTAGACTGCAAGAGAAGAGCAGAACTACATAACTAAGCAGTAGTGTCCCTCCTCCCAAAAACAACCAACCAAGAGAATAAAAATTAAATAAAAGCTGTACCCACTATATGCCACCTATTAGCGACCAATAGTGAAAAAGAAGAAAAGTATTATGGTGCAAGGGAGAAGAGAAGGAATCAATGTGCATCCCAGATGCGGAGGTAAAGAATAATAATGACTGCCCAGCCACAGGGGTGTCTACTGTAATGAGGATGCAGAAAACCAGTAGAAAGGAGGCCAGCGAAAAGGCAAGACAAGGGGAAACAAGTGAGTCCACTAAATAAATCATACCAAACATAGCACCCAAGAAAAATAAAAAATCTTGTGTGAGGAAAAATAAATAATATAATGACCAGACACTAACCTCACACAGTCAACCAAGTACTGGTGTGAGAGATGAACAAGTTGTCTGTTCTAGGAACAATGGGTCCTACCGAGAGCTATGGTGGTCCATAAGCTGAAAAGATAATAATAAGTAAATGACAGCAAATAAACAGGGGACGAACCAACAATAGATGACCAAGGCAAATAAAGAATAACTACCTGTGGGGCCAGAGACACTGTGTACCGTGGCAAAATTCGTCGTACAATGTGATGAAGGGCCCTGCTGGGCACAAGATACGAACAGAGGGCTCAGTTCGAATAAGCAGGCCTGGGTGAGCTGTGAATCCAAGAAATGAGAGACAACTCATGCCATGTATACAAAATATATGCAGAGTAATATTGCATCAATAGTTAGGGCAGCGCATGCAATAAAGTGGAGACACAGCCATCTGCGATTATAGTGGGCTCTAAAAGTGGGTGTGCATGTGTCACGTCGCTGACCTGGAGGTCAGGGGTAAAAAACCTATGAGATAGAGTAGTAGAAACATCTTAGTGCAAACTAAGTGCTATATCTCAAACAATGTATGGGCTGACATTGAAGATCTTGAAATAGGAAAAAGCATTAACAGTGACCATGATCCATTGGTTTTTGCGATGGATGTGTGACAAAATCACAACAGATAGCATCTATGGAACCGCTGTTGAAGTAAATCAAGGTGGGAACGGGCTTCTAATCAACGCGGCCCAAGTAGATAGGCTATCTCAAAATCTGCGTGAAGGAAATCTGTCACCACGAAGCAAAATAAATTTCGCACCAATGCTTACGAAATTTAGTACCGCAAGGAAGTCAAGAGGTAGTCTACCTGAAGATCCGAAACACTTCTTCAGCCGGACTGTGTGCAACGAAAAAAAGAGACTGCGAAAAGACATCAGACACCTTAAGAAATTAGTGTCATAACATCACCCATGAAATTAAAAAGAGAAAGCGGACTTACAGGAACTGGTTGAAGTCTTTCAAGTGCTTAAGAGACCAAGAAAGAGGCAAAGAAATACTAAAATTAATCTTGACCCATAATTCAAGTGAAATTTGGAAGATCTTAAACAACGGTACGCTTAATCAAAATTTATCCCAGTCTAATGGCATCTCAAAGGCGAACTGAGAAGATCATTTCCGCAAAGTATTCGGAGTCGCCTCTACACACAGTACAGCGTTGACACCAGAAAGCAACGTAACTTGGGATGTCATCGAGATCACGGAGGACATAGCGTACATAATCCAGCATCTAAAAAATTCTAGAGCAGCAGGACCTGATGGCATAACGAACATCATGCTAAAAGAAAAAAAGGAACATTGGTCCAAGTTCATTGTCCATCTATTTGAAATAATCGCATCATTTAAAGAAATACCAGATTCTTGGCGATCAGCGGTTGTTGTACCAGTGTTCAAGAAGGGCAGTCGGAAGGACCCCTCAAACTATAGGCCAATTGCGCTTCTCGACAGGATTGGAAAAATCTTCGCAACCTGCCTACAACACAAACTAACGAGATGGGCTAATGAATCGGGCTTGATGGACTGTAGACAAACAGGCTTTACAAAAGGTGTGGGGACCAAGGTAAACCTGTTGCTACTAACTCTGCTAAAACTGGAGACGTTGAAGAAAAAATCAAAGATCTTTTTTGCATTTATCGACATGCGTCAAGCATTTGACTCAGTTAATCGAGTCAAATTTTGGAGAAAGCTATATAAGTGGAACTGCCCAGTTTCACTATTGCATCCAGTGATTGCACTACATTCGAATACCACTGTATGTGTGCGGATGAACTCCCAAGGTGAGCTAACAAATAAAATACCGACTAAAAATGGAGTCAAACAAGGTTGCCACCTTGTGGCGTTACTATTTAAATTATACATCGCAGACATTCCATCAGCATTTAGAGACGTCAACTGCTTCTCACCAAAGGTGAATGGGCAAAAGATTAACTATGCAATCTACGCTGACGACATTGTGTTAATGGACCTTACACAAATCGGGCTTCAGAGGCTGCTCTGTAGCTTCCAAACATATTGTGAAGCAAATGACTTAACAATAAATGAAAAAAAGACGAAGATCTTGGCAATTGGAAAGGTCTTTACTAAGAAAGATTGTGCATTCAAATGGTCCATTAGTCGAGAAAACATTGAAACTGTCTCTTCCATACGTTACCTAGGAATACTTTTTAACATCTCAATAAGAGAGGCAGTCTGGATGATGGACCTAAAAAATCGCATGAACACCTATGCTCTACAAGGAGCCCCCGGATCCACGCTGATTATGGTAAATTCACAACACTCCCGGTGTTGACTTTCTACAAACAGAAGGTGGTTCCTGCAATCTGCTTCGGTGCAGAAACCGGGTGGAATCTGAGCGCTAAGTGCTGGGAAACACTAGAAAGCAAGTTCTGGAGACGTGTACTTAGACTCCCTGCCTATGTCTCAGTAAAATCAATTAGACATGAGCTAGGCCTCGACTCCCTATATACAACAATGCTATGGAGATCAATCAGTATGGTAAGGAAAATAGATTTAACCGATCCAGCACCAGCCTATAAGATTTTGTCTGCTTCAATGCAACGACCTCATGAAGGGCTGCTGAGCTGTTGGAGCAACAAAAGAAAGCAAATGGTTAATGGTGCCTACATCAAGTGGGAAACAGTGATGGCTACTCCACAAATAGCCAAACTAAAACTACGGCAATGGAGCTGGATACAGAACTCAGAAAACCAAGCTGGCTTGAAGACCATGTTGGATTTAGGACTAGCAGAGAACAGCTTAGATCATTTGCCTAAATATCTAAAGCAATTTCCCTCCAGATTCCACCGAAATAAATTCCTGCGTCTACGGCTAAATATATATCATACAAAAGATGTGCTGTGGGTTAGACACGATGAAAAAACAAGTGACAATACTTGTAGATTTTGTCAAGTGTCAGTAGAATCCTTAAAACATTTAATAATGGAATGTGAGGAGTTGGTAGAAGCTCGTTCACGGTTTCTAGGAAAGTATGCTCCGGTAAATGATAATGTTGATAATTGGTGGTATAGGATGTTGTCTAGCATCAATGTTGAGTTAACATGTGCAGTGATTAATTTCTTGGAAAAGATTATACCAAATGAAGTAATGAAACCATCATTAGAATAGGAAAACATTGTGTTGCCTTTGCTGCATCATAATTATCTGCTTTTTTTTTCTCTCCTTTTTTTTCTGTGTTTCGTGTTGCGTGTTTTGTAATAAAAGTTTGAATAAACTGCAAATTACAAATAAAAAAAAAAGAATAAAAAAAGATACTCTATATTCTGCCAGTGGAGTTGACACATCCCCAGAATTAGAGTTCGCCAAACCTGATCCTGCAGAGCATGCAGATGCTGGGTACAGGGGTTTTATGACCAGGGTAGTTGAATATATGGGTTGGGGTAATACTTCACCCATTTTTTAACAAGATGACATGACGGATATAATCGTCAAGGGACCTCAGAAAGATCCTGTTCTCCCTTTCCACAGAGCCCTCCAAAGGACTGTGGAGAAAAACTGGGAGAAGCCAAAAACTATTGCTGCTGCAGATAGCACTTTTCCAAGAAAATATAGACCGGCTGGAACGGATCCTGAATATTTGAATAAACATCCGACTCCAGAGAGTTTAGTCATTCAGGCAGCATCTACTTCAAAACAAACTGCTTATCCAACTATCCCTCCAGATAGAGAGGATAAAAAAATGGATGCCTCGGCATGTAAAGTTTTCACGTCAGGCAGTATGGCACTTAAGTCGGCAAATGTCACATGTACCCTAGCCAGGTTTACCCATACCCTGCGGCGGCGATCATATTCCGGAAGGCGAGGAAAAGGAAGGCTTCCTGAATATAGTCAAAGACGGGAAGGAGGCAATGGGGGAATGTCTCCAGTCTGGACTGGATACTGCTGATAGTATCAGCAAATCCATGGCTGCAAGCATTGTGCTACACAGATTTGCGTGGTTGAGGAAGTTGGGGTTTGCACCAGACGTGCAAGCCAGACTTCTCAACATGCCCTTTGATGCCTCGAGGCTCTTTGGCAGAAAGGCTGATGAAAGCCTAGAAAAACTTCAGACCTCGAAAGCGGCAGCTAAATCACTTAGTGCCTCTTTGCGCCAACCTCTAAAACCCTATTCTGGCTCATCTTCCTGGAGGGGTCGTTCTTTTCGATACTACTCCTCTTTTGGTAGAGGAAGAGGACAGGCTTCTCAAAAGGGCAATAGAAACATCCCTCGTGGAGCATGAGGAAGAGGTGCAAAATCAGCCTCAGGAGCGGCATCTGTACCCTCAGCCACTCCTGCAGCCGCCTCCAAATCTCTCTGAGACCTTGTTACACAAAACACCAGTGGGAGGCAGGATCTCTCAACATCTGAAGGAATGGCGGGGCATTACCTCCGATGCTTGGGCACTGGAAACAGTAGCCCAAGGTTACTGTCTCCCCTTTCTAAAAAGGCCTCAGAATCTTCCACCGGGAGCCAACTCCGCCAAAATTCCGGATCCGCTCCTGTTGCAGGAAATTTTAACCCTGCTAGAGAAAGGTGCCATAGAACTGGTACCTGTAGCGGAGAGGAACAGGGGTTGGTACTCCCCGTATGTTCTAATCCCAAAAAAGGACGGAGGAATGAGATCCATCTTGGACTTGAGAAACTTGAACAAGTTTCTCAGGAAGGACAAGTTCAAGATGGTGACTCTTTCTCAGATCCTTAAGGCTCTCCAACTCCAAGATTGGTTGGTATCATTGGACCTTCAGGATGCTTACTTTCATGTGCCAATCCATCCAAAGCACAGAAAGTACCTGAGGTTCGCGATTGGCAATTCTCATTATCAGTTTCGAGTTCTGCCATTCGGATTGACCTCTGCCCCGAGGGTTTTCACCAAACTGTTGGCGGTTGTGGCAGCAAGTCTCAGGAGAGGAGGTATTCACATATATCCCTATCTGGACGACTGGTTGATCAGAGCAAGTTCTCCAGAACAAGCTCAGGAACATCTTTCGATCACCTGCCACTTCCTCCACAAATCGGGCTTCTCCCTCAATTTCAAGAAGTCCCACATGAGACCATCCCAGAAGCTCCAGTTTATCGGAGCAGTCTTGGACACTTCATCGGGAAAAGCCTCGCCTCCCGAAGTGAGAGCTCTCCACATCCAGCAGATGGTAACGAAGTTTCAGAATGTCCAACGACTACCGGCCTTCGATTTTCTCAGGTTGCTCGGCCTCATGGCATCCTGCATTTTCCTAGTACCAGAGGCCAGGTTGAGAATGAGATCCCTTCAATGGGCACTCAGAACTCAGTGGTTCCAGTTCTCAAGGAATATGTCAGATCTTCTGCAATTCCCGAGCGCAGTTGCTCAGGATCTTCTATGGTGGGGTTGCAACAACAACATTCTCAAGGGAGAGTCTTTTTGGCAACCATGGCAGGAGATAACGGTAGTGACGGACGCCTCACTCACGGGGTGGGGAGCACACACCAATGATCTGACAATCAGCGGTCGTTGGTCTCCATCAGAGTCCAAACTACACATCAACCTGTTGGAGCTGAGGGCAATCAGACTAGCTCTGAAGGCCTTTCTGCCCTCTGTACAGGGAAAGAATGTCCTGATAATGACGGACAACACGGTGGCCATGTACTACCTCAACAAAAGAGGTGGAGTAGGGTCACTGCCACTGTGCAGAGAGGCAATGCAGCTCTGGTTCTGGGCAATACGAGAAGGAATCTCTCTATCGGCAATTCACCTAGCCGGAGAGAAGAACACGGCGGCAGACGCTCTGAGCATGCAGAGCACGGCCTCTCACGAGTGGGAGCTGGCTCAGGAAGTCCTTCTGGAGATCTTCGCCCTTTGGGGAACCCCTCAAGTGGATCTGTTTGCCACCACGATCAACCGGAAGTGCGATCAGTACTGCTCAAGGGAATTTCCTCAAAGAGGAGCTCTGGGAGACGCATTCGTAGTGGAGTGGAAGTTTCCACTGCTGTACGTGTTTCCCCCAGTCCCTGTGATTCCTCAAGTAATCAGGAAGTTGAGAAAGTTCAGGAAAACCATGATCCTAATTGCCCCGGATTGGGCCAGTAGGACGTGGTACCCGGACCTTCTGGACATGTCCATCTGCCCTCCAATACGTCTTGCGCAAAGAGAGGATCTTCTCTCGCAAGAGGAAGGTCGGTTCTCCATCCAGAGGTCAAGACACTCAACCTTCACGCATGGTTTCTGAGAGGTTGAGATACAAGGATTGGGATCTTCCGGATGACGTAATGGAATTCTTGCTTTCGGCCAGAAGACCAGCAACAAAATCTTTGTACCGATGTCGCTGGAACAGGTTTAGTAACTGGTGCAAAGACAAGGATGTGGACCCTTTTCAGTGTGGCACCCCAATGGTGCTTTCTTTTCTACTACATCTTTTTCTACTACATCTAGCTAATCTGGGGCTCCAGATAGGAACAATCAAAGGATACCTTGCTGCGCTGTCCATTTTCAAGCGCTCCTCGGAAGAGGTTTCATATTTCAAAATACCGTTAATAATTCAATTCTTAAAGGGGCTTACTAATGTATACCCTCCAGTACCTTTTCATGTACCAACTTGGGACTTAAATTTAGTATTAAAATTCTTGACTTGCATACCTTTTGAGCCTCTGCACTCATGTCCATTGAGGCTTTTGACTCTAAAAACTGTCCTTCTTGTGGCCCTATCATCAGCCCGCAGGGTTAGCGAACTTCAGGCTCTCTCATGCAATCCACCATATACTATTTTTTATAAGGATAAGGTAGTCCTTAAAGTTAAACCTTCGTTATTGCCAAAAGTAGTCTCGGACTTCCATTTGTCACAAAAAATAGTACTACCAACCTTTTATCCTCCTCATCTGGGCAAAGAAGAGGAGAGATTACACAGATTAGATCCCAAGAGGGCTCTTAGTTTTTACATCTCAAGGATGGCTAAATTGAGACAAGATGACCAACTATTTGTGGGTTATACTGGTCATAAATTAGGCCTATCTGTAACAAAACAGACCATTTCCCGCTGGCTCTTATTAGCCATAGTTGAATGCTACAGATTAGCGGGAAAAGAACCACCAGATGGGCTTCGTGCCCATTCTTCAAGGGGAATGGCTACTTCTGCGGCTCTAAAGAGGGGAGTCCCAGCAGCAGATATTTGTACTGCTGCAACCTGGAAAACAGTGCATACTTTTGTTAAACATTATTGTTTGGATACTGTCTGCTCTAACAAGGGTTTATTTGCCAAGGCAGTTCTGCATTCTGTCCACGAAAACTGAAATTAGTACTCCCGCCTCCAAAAAATTGATACTGCTATGGGAGCCTATCACAAGATGAGGAATACGTGGGAGAACACAATCCATTCGAAGAACAAGTTACTTACCAACTGTAACGTTCTTTCGACTGGATGTTCCTCCCACGTATTCCTCATCGACCCTCCCATCCTACCCCACAGTACAGTTTGTTTTCTTAAACTTTCCTCTCACGAAGAATGTATCGGTCAGGGGGCACGCCTGGGTGTTCCTCCTATATATATTTCATCGAAAAAACAGAACTGAAGCAACGGGCGTGGCTCGAGCTATTTATACTATCGGTGACGTCGACAGAGTACGGAGTACGTCGAGGGACAATCGACGCCATGACCTCGAGCACAGCGCCCTCTGCTGAGAATTTTTTTTATCGAAGCTGAAGATAACGAATTATCACAAGATGAGGAATACGTGGGAGGAACATCCAGTCGAAAGAACGTTACAGTTGGTAAGTAACTTGTTCTTCTGGCGATGTCCCAGGGGCCTGATCCCAGAAGTGAGAGAGAGCCGGCTGTCATTGACAGTGCGCAGGTGGAATGGGAGAGGAGCCTCAGGATTGAACAGGAGAATATCAGCAGAGGACCAGCAGCTAGCCCCGGGAGATGAGGTGCTGGTAAAGAACCGGCACCCTCAAGGCAAACTATCCTTAACATGTGAGCCGTGTCCAATGGACGTGGTGGCGGTGCGCAGCTCAATGGTGACTGCCTCAGACGGGACTGCCTCTGTCACACGCAATGCCGGCTTCTTTAAGAAGTTTGGAGAAACCAGGCTGGAGGTGTTGCAAAGAAGGGACTTCGGTGATGTACCGGACGAGGGCGGTGCCCTGGCCCATCCGCCGAGTACCCCAGGTCGGGGGAACACAGGTGAGGAGGGCCTGATCCTGGAGTCGGGCAGACGGTATCCCCAAAGGGTCGGGAGGGGGAAGCCTGCCCATCTAAATGACTGTTTTGGACCCCTCAACTGGTGGGCCCAGCCCATGGACTGGAAAGTGACTGATGGGTCTGGGGGGTGGCTGTGATTAAAGGGGGTGTTTATTTTGTGTGCAGTGTATTTTTGTGTCTTGTGTGTACTTTACCTCTTTGCTCTTTTCGTTATGAAAAGGGAGGGCGTACACACACGCAGCGGAGTGACAACTCTGCTGCGTGTGCTATAAATAAAACAGGTGTTCCCGGCTGCTGTAGAGCGACTGTGGAGCCCAAACTGTATACACGTGTCCTGTGTGTGTATATGCAGTGGTGGACTCACGGGGGGCTTCGGATGCGATCGGAACATCGCAACAAGGCTGTCGTCTGGCCCGCCCCGCCCTGCCCTAAGGCCGGCCCTGACACCAACTCCCCTAAAAGGATCGAACTGAAGTCCCAAATAGTCAAATGTTTCAACCAGGCACGCAACGTCATTGAGCTATACGTGCTCAAAGACCCCACCCCTGAAATGTGAGCTGAGGGGTGGGCGGGGCTTCCGTGCAGGCCCTTTGTGAACAGGGAAGCCGTTTAAATTCAGTGTCCTGTTATGTCCGGCCACGGGTCTGTAGGTCAGCGGGGAAGGGGCGGGGGTGGCGGGACTAGAGCCGGATCTGTCTCTAGATTTATGCAGTGGGTTTTGCTGCTGCTGCTTCAGCAGTCACGAATTCAATTCCATTGATGTCAGTTGTTTAATTACCTAATTATCTAAAGATGATATTAAACCGCTGGGTAGAGTTTGCACAACACAATGTTAGTGCCTCTTTGATACACGTGCTGTTTAATCATAATGTTTCATTGTAGATGTGAGATTTTGGGACCAGCAGAAAAAAGGCACATTTTTACAAATGACAGTAGCTGACTTATGTTGCAGCATCCATATAAATAAAATAGCACGTAACAAACACGCTCAGCAATTGCTTTGATTTGTATAATACACATGAACATGCACTTTAATGCATGACTTAGCCATCTTTTGACTCCAGCATGTTTTGCTAGACTCTCCAAGTAAATGTGCAGAAATCTCTAAACACTTTTTGAGCAGGCATTCCAATGTCCGTAATATCCTTAGTTGTGGTTTTACTTTTAGTACTTGCATGCCAGAGGAGTGATTGGAATGGTGGGGAGGGGGAGCGACAGGAGACCGCTCATTCTCACAGCAGGCCTTAAGTGGGTGCTGTCAGACTTAAAGGAGAGAGTTAACTGCTTGTACCATTGAAGCTGCACTAGAATAGGCTCATTAGAATGTGTAAAGGAGTTAGATACCCCTAGACAAGTAAGTTTGCCCCTCCCCCACAGTCTCTGAAGTTAGTGCCTCTCCCTCCATTTGAAGCGTTGGCCCCTGCCTACGTTTTAGCCTAGGTGCACCTCTGGAGGTGCATGCTTGCCTTTTCTTAGGCACAGAGGTGAGGGAAGCCTTTCCCAAGCTGGCGGTGTTCAAGTTTTACTGTGTTTGTACAGAAAATGTACTTTAGCAAACACAGTAAAACGTGCTGCTTTCAAGAAAGCTTCCTTCGCCTCTGCATATGCACTTTAAAATGTACTGTTGTTCCCCACGCCAGACCTTGGGGGTAGAACAGTGGGGTGGAGCCTCCAAGTTTGCCCTGCCCATTTTCTGAAGTGGCCCCTCCCATCACCAGTTTGCCCCACACCCCGAAATGTAGGTTTCGTTGCACCACTGGCTTGAACTGGATAGATTTTGGCATCATCTAATGCAAGACGCAGTGGTTTTACTTTCGTGCTTCGGTGACGGCAGCTCATCACTTTAATTTTGGCTACATTTACAACTAACCCTTTCTTTTAACACATGTTGTGAAAATTATGCAAACCAAATGCTTCAAACGTGTAAGATGAACAGGATCTTGTTGGGCTTCATAATGTATTAGTCAGTATTGAGTTGTCTGAAGTCTCGCGTGTTTCTGTATTCTATATTGAGATCACAGACATCACTTTTTAGTTGTGGCTAATAGGTGGCCACCCATAAGCAAACCGTTGCATTGGACCACAGCTTTTGGATGTTTGATATTTTACCGAAAATTAAAAGCGGTGATGGCTGGAAAGTTTAGGATTAATCTTAGCGCTGTCATTGCGCTGGGCAACCCTCCAGACCATTGTTCTTCGCCTGCCAAGCAGGGATGTCATTTCACCAAAATGCCAGGGGTAGCAGAAGGACATCACATGAACAGTGACCTCTGATGATATTACAGGACCACACCGCCAAGTGACATCGTGGGAAGTGATGGCCCATGACCTTTAACCCCTTCACAAATCATGAAGCGGCATCACATAGCATTGTTCCTCAGTACACTAAGAAAAATATGGTTATGATATCACTGTATATGATGTACAGTTCATACAAGAATAGATCAGCATTTGTAGCATTAATATCAGTGTTTAAAGGCCCATATTACCAAATTACTCTGAATGCAAGTAGACGTCCAACACCACAACCTGGACCATTGTGCATCACTCGAGCTAAACTGTAAACAGAGCATTTCGAAGAAGCCTAAACCCCAAAGCGCAGACATCCAGTGCTTGCCAAGTATCTGGCCACAGACTGGAAACAGCAACTGACCAACACAAGTCCAACCAGAAAAACGATGGGCTGGAGGGTTGCCCAGAGCCGTGCCATTGGTTATGAATGATTTGAAAACTTCAGCGATGACCTTTCTGTTTTGCTTATTGGCTAAGTCATTTTTGTTTTTGTTAGATGGGAGATGGAGGGGAAGGATGTGTTGCAGGTCACAGTAATTCCAGGTTTATTTTAAAATGTAAACCGCAGCTCCATGACATCACCCTGAGAAAAGGCACATTTTATTATTTTCTTTGGTCCATTATATCTTGCTTAATGCCACCCTCCTCCAGCTTCTAAGCGCTGGAACAGGAACGGATCCCATGCTGTCTTGCATCCTCTTGTTCCCAAAGCGAAGTGCGTTGCCCCTGAGCTGTCCTTCCAAATATATATATCTTTTTTGATTGAGGAAGCAATAGATGGTTTACTTCAAATGTGGAGGGCAACTTCATGTAAATTAATTCTCACCTTGTGTCTATCTACAGTGTGCCTGTGATGCAGGTCTGGCAGATCTGGGTCAGGTCACACAGTGCCCAGGCAGGATTTGTGGCAGAAGCCACTGGGGCACACCCCTCGTCACAGGCCCAGTGGCTCACTGGATGTGCAAAGCGGACAACGAGAAACACTGATCGGATTTGCGGTCACTGAGTACTGCAGGCTGCTCTTACCCATTCCCAGCTAGCTAGACCTATCCCCCATACCCTTCCTGTTGCTGCAGTACTGGGTATGAGCTGCACAGGCATCTCTGCCTCTGAACCCAACCATTCAGGCATGCTTCACTAATGGACTGCCAACGTGTTTGTGATGGCGGCTACATTGTTTTTCCTGCATCCCTGTTATTTCTCCAGCTATTGAGATTGGCACATTTAGCTGCACTTAACACCGCCTTTTTCAGATGCAACACAGATATCTGCTCTTGGAACTGCCTTTTTGTCCAGTGGCACAGGGGTTGCAAGGACAGTTCTAAGAGTACCAGAGGGGGGCAGGGGTACCAGCTGGTACCTCTGGCACACCCCAAATGACATCCCTACTGCCAAGCCATTATATAGGGGAAAAGCCATATGCAAATCAGGCTTGGTCCCACCCCAAAAGGGGCAGTCCAGCCCGAACTGCTTGGTCACATCCTTTTTGCACGAGATACAAGCATTCCCAGATATGTTTTGGCCTTGTTGGGCCTCATCAGTGAGGGGTAGCTTGAGGATGTCCTCACTGTTGAGGACAAAACCTGTCTGAGGATGCTTGTCTTGTGCAGAAGGGATGTGACCGAGCAGTTGGTGCCGGACTGCACCTTCGGGAGTGACACTAAGCCTGATTTGCATATGGTCTTTCCCCTTCTGTAACTGCTTGGCATGTTGGCATGTGAAGAATGATGGTCTGGAGGGTTGCCCAGAGCAATTGCCAGAGGTTTAAGATTAATTCTAAACCTTCCAGCCATCACCTCTGTTTTGTTACCTCGAGTGGCACTGGTATTCCCAGACGTGGATCCCGTGCATGCTGGGCCTAGGGACCCAAGCTACTCCTCACTGATGACGCCCAACGAGGCTGAAACATTTTTGGGGAATGCTTGTGGTCTCGTACAGAATGGATGTGACCTAGCAGTTTGGGCTGGACTTCCCCTTTGGGGTTGGGACCAAGTCTGATTTGCGGTGGCTTGGCAGGTGAAGAACGATGCTCTGGAGGGTTGCTCGGAGCAATGCCAGAGGTTCAGATTAATTCTAAACCTTCCAGCCAACACCTCTCTGTTTTGTGTTGACATTTTACCCACCCATTGACCACCCATGGCCCTGTTAATTCCTGTGGCCGTTCCCACGACTACCTTCCACTCCTTACCCAAAACTCACCTGCCAGGGATCTCTTTGAGCTAGCCATTTCACACAATACCATAAAACATTGTGCTGGTTTGGGACTGCAAAGTGTTATTTCTAAGCATTCTTCTGAGAGTCAGTGGCTTAAACGTAGTTGTAAATGAATTCCATGGTAAATAAAAATGTCTTCACTAAGTGTGTCTTTAGCCACTTGATTTATGAGCAATGTTCGTGTCCTTGCATCTGTTCCTTGTACTGAAGTCCTGTCAACAACAAAAAAAGCGTGGATAAAGCCAACAGTTTTGTCATATTTGTATTAGTTTGGCATTTGCCAAACACTGACATCCTATGCCCAGGTATTCACACTATTTTCCATTTATTGCCACCTGTTGCCTAGGCGGTACCATTATGCCTATGCCATGCCTATACAAAAGGAAACATTGTTGGCTTGCACATTTCTCGTTTTAATTCCTCTCTGGCCGTTTGAGGAGGGTGCATTCTGTGCAAAATTGATGCTTTATTTCTGTGCTTTAGTTTGAAGTGTCCTTTTTTGAGGGCAGATTCAACCTAGACGATTGGTGCAGCGCCTTATTTTTTCATGCCTTTTCCAGTGCATATCAATTGAGTGTCTGGATCCTGGGAGAAGATTTAACGAAGAGGATGTGTTGATGCACTGCGTATTCCCTAGATGTGTGTGCTGGAGAACCCCTGCTTCTAATTAGGAAAAAGTAAGCCCACGTGATGAGGACACATTGCTAATGAGGAAAACCTATTTTATAAACTGCTGGACCCGATTTATGTCACTTTTCGGCTTAATTTATTCTTCCAGGTCATTAGCAAAAAGTCAAGTGGAGCACATAGTGCAGGGACGGGTGAAGATTAACAGGGGCCCATTTCAAGGGTCTGCTGGGGGTCCTATTTGCCAAGACCGGGGATCATCCATGCCAGCCGTTTACACCTGCGTTGCTGTTCTTTGCATGCACCCTCAGTGTATTTCATGGTCTGAGAGAGTACTATCTTCGGTAAACTGGTCTTGGAATACACCGACTAACATGAAATATAAAGCTGGTAGTATATAAAAAAAAAGCCAAAAAGAAACAGGTTTTCAAAAACAAAACTCCCACCTGTAAGAAATAAAGGCAGCAAAGTTGGCCGCACAAAATAAAGAAAAAAGTAAGCCCACGTGATGAGGACACATTGCTAATGAGGAAAACCTATTTTATAAACTGCTGGACCCGATTTATGTCACTTTTCGGCTTAATTTATTCTTCCAGGTCATTAGCAAAAAGTCAAGTGGAGCACATAGTGCAGGGACGGGTGAAGATTAACAGGGGCCCATTTCAAGGGTCTGCTGGGGGTCCTATTTGCCAAGACCGGGGATCATCCATGCCAGCCGTTTACACCTGCGTTGCTGTTCTTTGCATGCACCCTCAGTGTATTTCATGGTCTGAGAGAGTACTATCTTCGGTAAACTGGTCTTGGAATACACCGACTAACATGAAATATAAAGCTGGTAGTATATAAAAAAAAAGCCAAAAAGAAACAGGTTTTCAAAAACAAAACTCCCACCTGTAAGAAATAAAGGCAGCAAAGTTGGCCGCACAAAATAAAAAAAAGAGGCAGTTCCATGTAGCTTGAAACACAGATCTCCGCTAGTCGCTCAACCTGCCGAACTGTCTACCTTCATTTCTGTTTTAAACTCAAGATACCCTGATACAAATAATGTGGCCACATAATCGAATGAAAAATGCAAGAAAAAAATAATGAAAAACAAAGGGAGCAGGGAAACTATGGGGCGGAGTCACAAAGCAGGAGGGGAACACACACCAGGAAAGAGCAAACAGGCTTGAATACAGCAACAAATCCAGTGGGGCATATGTATTTTTTCAAAAATGTTTTTGCCTGTTGTACATCCAGTGAATTAGACAGCCTGTGGCCAGTGGGGTCCCATACAGCCTAACATTGGTAACTAACAGTGAGACCAGAAAATCACGCAAGCAGCCTGCGTTGTGTGAACGTTCAAAGCTCATGCCCGATGGCAGGTGAGAGCAGAGCACCATAAAAACTGCAAACCGGCTCTAGTCCTTTCATAACCCAGCACCAGACAGCGAGGCGTGCAACTCCATTGAGCTGTCCAGGCTTCAGGGGTGTTATGTCCGTATTACAGGTGCGCATGCGCTAGCCTCGTTCTGGTGGCGCATGCGTGTAAGAAATAAAGACGGCCCGTGAGGCAGTTGCCGTCGGGACCTTGGAACGACCAGACGTGCGTGTCCGAGTCTTATTGCATGCGCATGCTTTGGTTCTAGTACAGGGCGGCCCGAGGCACGGGAAGCCCCATCACACTGGCGACGAAGCGGGATACGAGGAGAAAAATGCCCGACACGGACAATCGTGTTGTTACGGGTATTTCATCTCACGTGCGCCACGATCCTCACACGAGTAACGGCGGCCATTTTGTTTATGGTGTTTAAGGCGGTTGCGGCCCGTGAGGGTGCTTGTGCGCTGTCTAAACACTGCGATAGTCGATCCTTGAAGTTTTGGATGTTCGGCAACCTCCCCACGTCGGACACAAATATAGCCAGGTTTGCGGCCTCTAACACGGTCTGAGGTGCCAGTGCGACCTGTGAACATGACGGACAACGAAGGAGAGGCCTCTGGATCAGCGAGGGAGGTGAGAAGACAACATGGTTCATTGCAGCCAATGCAAGAGTTTGACACCTCAAGCCCCCCCTCGAAACTAGGCCCAAGATGGCTCCTCTGGATAAAAAAACTTGACATGTTTTTCGCCGCCACCGGAGAAACAGATGAGGATGCCAAAGTGGCGACACTGTTGTACTCGGCGGGCACAGAGGTACTGAGCATATATGAGTCTCTCACCCTACCAGTGGTAAACTATGAGGCGGTCAAAACCGCACTAAATCATTTTATTCCCTTATCTAACGTAGACTTTGACCGGTTTGTCATGTGTGGAGAGAAACAGCACGATGAGGAGACATTGGATCCATTCTGTGCATGGTTAAGACAGCTGGCCACTACGTGCAGATGGGCGGATGCCGAGATAATGATCTGACACCAACTGATCCAAGGATGCAGCTCAGGGAAACTGCGGAGGCAGGTTTTAAGAGAGCCAGGCATGTCGCTGACACAGATTTTGGACAGTAGAAGGATCTACGAACTTGCCGAGAGTAGAGGGGCTAAAATGGATGCTGCCGCACGCCCAGGCAAGCTCGAGGAAGCTTTTGCGGTTGGGAGGCAATCTCAAACAAAGTCGAGGTGGAGCCAAAAGAGGCAGGAGCCGACATCTCCCCAAGGCAATGCGGTTATCTGTCAGTATTGAGGATACGATTTGCCGCATTCGGAAGACTGTTCAGCCAAATCGAGGACCTGCGGCAGATGCAACACGCCAGGGCACTATGCCCGGATGTGCAGAGCGGCTGCCCCAGTTGCCACACAGCGGGGACCCGCGAGGGTAAGCGGTGGATATAGGAAACAACGAGGTGTCGCTGCAGTGGAACAGGATGTCCAAAGACTCAGCATTGCAGAGGAGGAGGAAGAGGATGAAGAAGTCTTTTTCATTTCAAGTATGGCGACTTGGACGAGAAAACGAAGACAACCGATGTGTGTAGTCGACATTCAAGGAGTCCCCACGCAGGTACTAATAGACACTGGTGCCTCAGTATGTGTGTTGGCTACCGAACACTACGAGGCCCTCCTGCATTGGACCATTCGAGAGCGAAAATGTTCACGTTCGGGTGTGACACTCCCCTGCCCATCAAAGGGGTGTTTGTAGCTCCTGTAGCCCGTGAAGGAAAGACAATCAAGGCAAGGTTCTTCGTCACGGACCCTGTTGAGTTGTGCAGCCTTGGAAGCATTAGATCTGGTCCATTTTGCGTGTGCAATTTATCAAGGGGATATAGACTCACTTCTGGAGAAATTTGAGAATACGTTTCAAGGGATTGGCCGACTAAAAGCGGAACCAGTGCGGCTCCACATAGATGAAACGATTCGACCAACAGCATTAAAACAGAGACGCATTCCATTCCATCTTCGGTCCCAGGTTGAAGAAGAACTCAAAGCACTGATCGACATGAATATCATCGAAAGGGTGGAAGGGCCGACTCCGTGGGTCTCGCCGATCGTGGTGGCACCTAAGCCCAAACAACCGGGCAAGGTTTGCATCTGCGTGGACATGCGGTTGCCTAATGCGGCCATCAAGAGAGAACGCCACTTGACCCCCACGATAGATGATATCATCAGTGAGCTGCAGGGGGCCAAGATATTCTCGAAACTTGATTTAAGAGCTGGATATCACCAGCTGGAGTTACATACAGACTCAAGGTACATTACAACGTTCACAACGCATGAGGGTCTGTACCAATTTAAGCGCCTCAGCTTTGGGATTTCTTCCGCAGCTGAGGTGTTTCAGAATGCCATCAGGGGTGCACTGGCGGGTCTACGGGGAGTGATAAATATGAGTGACGATATCTTGGTTTTGGCCACCACACATGCCGAACACCTGAAGCGTCTAGAAGCAACCCTGCAGAGGCTGAAAGATCTTGGACTTACCCTACATTGGGAAAAATGCGAATTTTTCAGAGATCGCATTGAGTTTTTTGGTTTTGTGTTTCATGGCAATGGTGTATCCCCGGACCCGGACAAAGTCAGAGACATCAGCGAGGCCGCACCCCCTCAATCGCCGACAGAGGTCCGCAGTTTTCTGGGGATGGTGAATTACTGCGGTCGCTTCATCAAGGGTTTGGCATCTCTCTCTGAACCCCTCCGGGCCCTCACGAAAAATTATGCTGTTTGGGTCTGGGGTACCAAGGAACAAGATGCGTTCGATGTCATAAAGAAGGCATTGTCAGATCAAGACACTGTGGCGTATTTTGATCCTGCGGCCGAGTCCGAAGTGGTTGTAGACGCCAGTCCGGTGGGCCTAGGAGCTGTGCTGATGCAGAAAGACGTGAGAGGCGAGATGCTACCTATTGCATATGCGAGCAAAGCCCTCATGGAGACTGAACGTCGCTACTCTCAGATAGAGAGAGAGGCCCTGGCCATTTTATGGGGCTGCAGACATTTCCGGTTTTACATCCTTGGGAAACCAGTAACTGTCATCACGGATCACAAACCACTTCTTCCAATCCTAGCGGGTGTGTCCTCGAAACCTCCTCCCAGGATAGAAAGGTGGATGCTAGCCCTCATTGAATACGGGGTCAAGTTGGTGTACCGTCCGGGGACGAACAATCCAGCAGACTACTTATCCCGTCATCCTAACAGGGGGAGGGAAGGTGAGCAAGGGGATGTGGCAGAGTGCAAAGAATTCGTAGCAGTCGCCATGCCGGTGGCATTGGACAGAAATCTGATGGCACAGGAGTCGGCAGACGACGAGGTGTTCAAAATCATCAGAGCTGCAAGTCAGAGCGGCGACTGGAGAGGCGTTCTACAGAATAATACAAGGAGGGAGGACAGGGCCCAGAGAAATCTTCAGGCACTGTGGAAAATCCGTGATGAACTCTTCACTTCGGAGGATGGGTTGCTACTAAGAGGCCGGCAAATTGTGGTACCCTGGTCGCTACGAGCCTGAGTCATAGAACTGGCGCATACCGGACACCAGGCAGTGGCGAAGACGAAGGCGAGGCTGCGCACTAAGGTTTGGTTCCCAGATCTGGAAGCCCTAGTTGAGCGGCATATAAAAGGGTGTTTGCCGTGTCAGGCAGCCAGCCCCGTAGAAAGAGCACCCCCGATAAATTCCATGGAACGAAGTGAGAAGCCGTGGGGCACAGTCCATGCTGACTTTGGGTCAACCGGGAGGGGCAAGTACTTTTTAGTGGCAGTAGACCAATGGTCGAGGTATCCGGAGGTGGAGCTGGTTGACTCACACACCACAGATCACACGATCCTTGCATTAGAGAAGATGTTTGCCACGCACGGTCTCCCCGAAATCCTCTGTTCGGACAACGGGCCACCATTCACTGGGAACCAATTTGCACAGTATCTGAGAGAACGGGGCATTCAACATCGGAAGGTGTCCCCGCTGTGGCCCAGGGCGAATGGGGAGGCCGAAAGGCTCATGAGGACCCTCAATAAGGTATTTCGCATAGCGGCCAACAGTGGGGTGGAACTGAAGAGAACCCTATTTGAGTTTCTTCGAGAATATAGGTCGACACCGCATCAGTCCACCGGCGTGGCTCCGGCCGAGGCTCTGTTCGGGAGATGTCTGAGGGGCCTCCTCCCGGAGAAAGAAGGTCGGGGGACGGGGATCATAGACAATGACCGGGTGAGAAGGGAATGAGAAGCCCACAATGCCAAGGAGAATGAACGGATAGGACTGCGAGAAAAGGACATAGCTGTGGGAGACTCGGTACTGGTACGCAACCGCAAGCCAGAGGGGAAACTATCGCTGCCATATGAACCCCAACCGTGGATAGTCACCCACGTCAAAGGATCTATGATCACTGCAGCGAATGCACGAGGAACCATCACCCGCAACCAGTCCTTCTTCAAAAGATTTGACAGGCAGCTTCCCGAAGTGGACCCTACGAGACCAACGCTGCAGGTGGAAGACGCGGAGGTACCGCAGGATGACCCATCCTTGGATTCACCACCGACAGTCGGGACCCCACCGCTCAGCTCGCCGGCGGAAAGGAGGTACCCGGTGCGACAAGGCCACACCATACCTGTTTGGCTCAAAGACTACATTCTAGATTCAGGCGACTGAACAGGTGACTGTCAGTGGCCCAAGAGACGCTATCCAGAAAGTTAAAGTTCATAATGTTCACGGTGTACCTGTGAATGTGTTGCAGTTGAAAGTTGTTGTTGTTTTGTTTAAAGAAAAAAAGGGATGTTATGTCCGTATTACAGGTGCACATGCGCTAGCCTCGTTCTGGTGGCGCATGCGTGTAAGAAATAAAGACGGCCCGTGAGGCAGTTGCCGCCGGGACCTTGGAACGACCAGACGTGCGTGTCCGCGTCTTATTGCATGCGCATGCTTTGGTTCTAGTACAGGGTGGCCCAAGGCACGGGAAGCCCCATCACAAGGGGCATGTCGTGAGGGCGGTGCGGTCTGGCGGGCGACCTGCTGTCCAATTCTGGTCCTGTGTGTGGTCAGTTTGACCTGACTGTGATCGTGTCAGGCGGCGTGACGGCAGCATTCTGCCGTTGCGCGTATGTTTAAGTAAAGTGGGCGGTCCTGCGACACGAGAGTGCACCCCGGGAGCGTGATCAGACGAGTCCTGTGTCCGTGTGTCTTATTTGAGGTACTGGGGCAAAGCCTTACCACAGGCGTCCCGGGGGCTGATTAAACCATCACATTGGTGACGAGAATGCCGCTGGACAGGGGCATAATCCACAAAAGGTCAGAGACATCCAGGAGGCGAAACCACCAGAAAACGTTGTCAGAGGTGAGAAACTTCTTAGGAATGGTGACCTTCTGCGGTAGGTTCATACTCAACCTGGCGACCCTCTCGTAACCCCTCCGCATGCTGACAAGGAAAGACGAGGCCTGGGTGTGGTCCGACAATGAACAAAGAGCCTTTGATACCATCAAAAAGGCACTCACAGGCGAGTAATCCATGGCCTTCTTTGACCCGAGGAAAGAATCATAAATTATTGTTGACGCCAGTCCGATCGGACTAGGAGCAGTGGTCTCACAGCCAGATGAAGCCGATTGCATATGCCAGCAAAGCACTCGCCAGCACCGAACAACCATACTCGCAGATGGAGAGGGAGGCGCGGGCGGTATTATGGGGATGCTGGCATTTTCACGTATATATACTACTCCCTATCATGGCGGGGTCATCATCAAAACCGGCCCCCATGATTGAACGTTGGATGCTGTCCTAATTGAGTATGTGGTTGTACTGACCTACAGACCGGGAGCCCACAATCCAACAGACTACTTATCACGGCACCCCAGGTGCGGCGGGGAGCAAGAGGCAACACCTGTGGACATTGAGGAGCAGGTTCGTCTGGTGGTGGGAGCAGCAAAGCCTGTGGCTCTTACCCTGGAAGAAGTGGCAGAGGCCTCGAAAGAGGATGAGTGTTTTCGAATAATCCAGGAGCTTATGGTCAGTTGTGAGTGGAGAGCTGTACTATCCAATACCGCCCGCAGAAACCGAGAGCTGCAGCAAGATCTGGAACATCTATGGCGAGTTCGACATGAACGGTCAGCGACGGGTTACTACTATGGGACTGTCAGATATTGATTCCGCATGCACTGGTAGAAAGGGTGTTGGAGTTGGCACACTGCGGTCACCAGGGAACAGAAAAAAACAAAGTGAGACTGCGACCAAAGGTCTGGTTCCCGGTCTTGGAAGCAAAAGTAGAAGGCCACATGGGCAAGTGTCTGGTGCCAAGTGACCGCCCCATTCAACATAGAGCCAAGAATTGAATCCATGCTCAGGAGTGACAAATCATGGGACGTTGTCCACGTTTACTTTGGGTCAACAGGAAGAGGGATGTATTTCCTCGTAATGATAGACCAATGGTCCAGGTACCCAGAGATCGAGCTGGTGGAGTCCACCTCATGTGAGCAGATCATACAGGTAATGGAGAAGGTATTTGCTACACACGGCTTCCCCAGAATGATCTGCTCGGGCAATGGACCGCCATTTCATGGGGGAAACTGCAGAATTCATGGCGGACTGTATCATTACACACAGGAGGGTGACACCAGGATCGCCTCAGGCAAATGGAGAGGCTGAACGCTTCATGAGAACACTAAATAAAGTGTTCTGCGTGACCCAAGGGCAGGGGAACGAACTGAGGAGAACTCTTTACCAGTTTCTAAAAGTACAACACCACCCCTCCACAATCTATGGGGGTGCCGCCGGCTGAGGCACTCTTCAGGAGATGTCCAAGAGGTCTTCTCCCAGAGACTGAAGGTCAGCCGCCAGGCACAATTAATGACAACAAGACGTTGGAAGACCGAAGAGCTTGTAATGAGGGTGAAAACATCCGATGACATCTTAAACCACCGGACATAGAGGTGGCTGACACGGTTCTGGTACGTAACTGTCATCCTGAAGGAAAGCTGTTCCTCACTTACGAGCCCTCTGCTATGGGAGTTGTCCAGATTAAGGGCTCAATGGTGACTGCTGCCGACCAAAGAGGAACTGTGACTGGGAACTCCAGTTTTTTTTCGGAAGGCGGGAAGGGGAGAGAAGCTGAGAGATTGACGGGTGGAAGTTTCTCTGTCCCGGACCGCCAACAGGGAGCAAATTCCTGAAGAGAGTGCGGTAGAGGCAGTGGCCACACCAGATGAGGTGGAAGGCGAGGCCAGGGAGACACCGGCGGCCGAGAGATGCCCCCGCAGAGGTAGCCGGAAATGCCCAGTGCAATTCAGAGCCTACATAATGGGCACCCAGATCTGAAAGGACTGAGTCACCCACTATTGCCCACGTTGGGCCTACCACTGTTTGGTATGTTACCACTTTAAAGTCTGTCATGTTGACAATGACTGTTGCTGAAAAGCTGTGTTTGATTTTTGTTATGAAAAAGGAGGGATGTGATAGGGACCCCGATGAGACGAGTCTTGTGTCCGTGTGGCTTATTTGAGGTACTGGGGCAAGGCCCTACCACGGAGGCCCCGGGGGCTGATTAAACCATTGCACCGACAAGCCTGCACCTCACACAGAGCGTATGACATTCCTTCTTGCTGCGTAAAGTAATGCTGCCTGCTCTGGTTAAGGAATGACTGCCCTAGCATTGAGGCGTCATGGCGTATTGTTCCTCGTGCATAGCCATATGCACGGAGCAGCTTGGCATCCAAGTGTGCTGGATCTTATAACTGTAGCTACATCCTAAATACTATGCACTCTGGTGAGCTGTTTGGTGCAGTGGATTTCCAGTGTGTGTTGTGCATCCTTATTCAACCTATTTATTACATCTGGCCACGGTCTACATATGTGATTACATATATACCTGCTTAAGGTAGCAGGTGCAAAGTACCTGTTCTTGGCACCTCTGCACCTGGAATTCCTGCACTAGTGATTCACAGTTTTTTCTCCAGTGGTCAATACACTTTGCAGCGTCTCTGCTTGCCTGTGATCGTGTGGTCAGTCTTCTTCACGCACACTGTTCAGTGAGGTCATTTCTTTGGTGAGTGCATCCTCCGCTTAGCGCCAAAACCCTGCATCAGGGGCCCGTCCCCACATTCTCCAGTCATTCACCCATCTTGTCCATGTTCATATTCTCTCCCTCCCTTCTTCCCTTTGTGATTCCGACCCCCGACCCCCAACCACCCACCCCCTAAACCCAAATGAGAGGCAGGACCAGTTGGCTGAGTGAAAGTTGAAATTGCACATCAAACTTTATTAAACATACATAAAGTCAGGAGTTATCTTCCAGGTGTTCAGTTTATCTGCCATGCCTTAGGATTCTGCTCCAGGCGTGGCATCCTAACCCACCCCTTCAGTCTCAATCGAGGAGCAGGACACAGAGGCTGCCCCTACGCGCTTGCCGCCCTTATATGGGGACTCCTTGGCCGTGTCTTGGCCCAGCATCACCCCCTGATGACGCTACCATCTCCCCCACCCCCCTGCTCGGGCGGTGAGTTCAGAGATCCCTTTCCCCCCTAAACCACCCTACCCCCCACACTTTCCTGGGCCGGACCAGGTGGGCGTCAGCACCAAGGGCGGCCGGGAGCCTGACACATCTGGTGGTAATATTGAACATGGGGGCAGCAGGAGGCAGTTCATTTTGGAAAAAGACGCAAGACCTGGCTCCTCTCCGAACCTAAAATGTAATTTCAACATAACTACTTTCCTGTGTGCCTTTGAATACCTTGTTCAAGAAATGTATCGTTCATTGATCTGCCCATTGCGATTACTGACCACCTGTAGTCATGAAATGCAAAAACGGAGGCAACTTTCAGTGGCATTGAATGACGCATCTCTTGTAAATAAAATAATAAAGGAAAACTAGTAGACGAAATTCTATGTAAATGAAGAAAACACATGTAAAATAATATAACCTTTTCTCCCAGACGGTCCGTGCATTTGAATCTCATTCCAGACTAAGGCTAATTAATCGCCCATAACCTAGTTCTTTAACGTTTGCTGCCCGCGTTTATAGTCTCCACCATGTAAACAAATTCAAACCCTTCAGTCCAGCCCAGGTTTCTTGTTTGCTGTAATTCCGCTTGATTCCTAAACTTGATATATTTAGAGTTTTATAGTTCGCTATATGCATACAAAGTTGCTTCAAACACTAAATGTTTTTTAAAGCGATAACCTCAAAGTGTCTCCTTTTTAAAACACAATCTCTTATAGTAGTGGCTTTAATTTTCAAGGTGAATTGCCGCAATGTATGCATTTACCAGGAAGATGGTTCCTTTATGAACTGCCACATCGCATCTCCTGGAAGACGCCTCGCTATTCCCCTCATCCTAACCAGACAGCTCCCAGTCGCCAATGTGGGATGTGATATAACTGCTGAACCCATATGCATGCATTAGTAATGGCCTGAACCCCGAACCCTCACCCATAATGATAGGCTCACAACTTGTTACAAGTGTTGGCAATAAAAGGCCATAGGATTTTATTGTACAGATATGGGTTATGACGATAACAATATCACATATCATGATGGTATCATACTTTTGGGCACCGGGTCCTGAGGTTACCCCCTCTGACCCGTGCCGCCACACACGGGCAGGTTCCCGGCTGGCCGTGTTCCCCCAAGAGTATGCCCTAGTGAAAGCCCCTGTGTGCAAGAGTTGTATAGATTTCCCGGTGAAAATGCTCCATGCCCAGGCTAGACAGATGGGTGCCATCGTCGAGAAAAAGGTCTGGGTTGCCTAGTGTAATGGCTGGGTGTTTTATGAAACCCAGTCCTCTAGTCATACAGAATCTCTCTATGGACCTGTTCAGTTTTCTTCTGGATATGTCTATAGATTTGTAGCAGATTGACCGCTAGCCATTTCTTTCTTGGTAAGATGGCTGAGAAATATATTTCGGTACCCCTCCAGTTGTGCGCAATGGCTGCTAGGGAGGAGCACATTTCTTTGCATAGGGTGCGTCTAACTGTGTTGACTAGGTCGTTGCCCCCTAGATGTATGATCAGGAATTCTGGTGGGTCCCTGTATGCCACCAGTTCCGCTACTGTTTCGTGGACGTCCGCCCAACGTAGGCCTCTGTATCCCCACCATGACGTAATGGTGTTTCTGAAAGGTGGCCCATCTTTAGTTTCTTCTGCCCATCTGCCTGTCCTGAAAACGAATGAGTGGCCAACTATCCATGCTGATCGGAGTGTGGTCCTCAATTCGCCTGTTGTTTCTGTGGTGGTGGGAGGGAGGGAAAAGGAAGACAATATTATGCGGGCGGATGGCTATATCTGTTGCGGTCTGATATATCTTTTATAACAGTCTGACTTCCATCCCCCTATGTTTTTTAGTAGTTGCAGTGCCAAACCTCCTTGCCATGCAGCGGTGGCGGCACCTATCCTGAAGGAATGAGTGCCGAAATGTTTGGTATCCCACCCTGCTCTGCTGATTGCTTTCATCAGCACTCCTTTATATTGGTAGCGGTTTAGGGCCGATGCATTCATGTGGATTAAAAAACTCCGCCCACTTTAGGTTGTTGTGCGTAATAGAGGTTGGTGATGCACACCGGGCAGTTTGTTGCCTTGTTGATGCAACAAATATTGATGGTTCTTTTTTCACCCGTTTTCGACTGCTGCATTTCTATATTAACACTCTCCTGTCGCACCCAGATTTCCATGACGCCCAGGCCGTTTGTGTCCTTGGTGCTGGAAGCGATGAGTTCTCCTACCCGGAAAGCCCTGAGGAAGGCTAGGAAAAAAGGCTGTTTTAAATAACATTATCTCGTAAGGGTGCCAACATATGGCTTCCAAATGGCTTGCTATCTGTACCAGTTTGGTGAAATCAAGGGGTCGGCGGGTGTCCACTTGCGGCCTCTCCAATCTGCCCCATCCCTTCATTGCATAAGAAATGAGTGTGCTCTGGGTGGGGTCTGAATCGCCCCGAATTTTCGTAAAGTATGAGATTGCCACCAGGTGTCTTTTGGCCCAATCCCTTTTGAAACCTTGTTCCCGGGCCCATTTTAAAAATACTTCTATATCTTTAATCGTTATTATTTCTACGTGGTTTAAACCTGTGGCTTTGAATACTGTTTGCAAACACTTACTGTACTGTGTTGCTGTGGTGCTTGCCACCGCCCTCTCTTCCATCTCTGTTAGGAAGCCTGTGAGGTTGCTGGCACCCGTTGTTGTTGTGCCTGATTCTTGTTGGGCATCCCAGCCTGGGCTCTCTGGCGCTGGCGTTGATGCCAATGTGTTGCTGTCACCCCTTTTAGAGGTGCCTGCTTTGTATTGGTCATCCCGGCCTGCACTCTCTGGTGCTGGCGTTGATGCCAATGTATTTTTGGCACCCGTTTTTGAGGTGCCTGGTTTTCGTTGGGCATCCCGGCCTGGGCTCTCTGGCGCTGGCGTTGATGCCAATGTGTTGCTGGCACCCCTTTTAGAGGTGCCTGCTTTGTATTGGTCATCCCGGCCTGCACACTCTGGTGCTGGCGTTGATGCTAATGTGTGGTTGGCACCCGTTTTCGAGGTGCCTAGTTTTCGTTGGGCATCCCGGCCTGTGCTCTCTGGCGTTGGCGTTGATGCCATTATTCTTGTCTTCCCATTATTGCCCAGCATTCTGCTGGTATTGGCGTCATCTGTTCTTGGGCGTGCGGCGCTAGCTCTCGGAATCTTGTACACTGGAAGCGAGATAAGGCATCAGCATTGTTAATATCTGCCCCTGAAATGTGCTTCGTTTTGAGTACAACGTTTACCTGTAGTGTGACTGTTGTAATGGCTCGTAATACATTTAGTACTAAAGGGCATTTCGTAGACCTTCTGTTTATGGAGCCCACTACAGCCATGTTGTCGCACCAAATCAAAAGTTTCGTATTTGCTAGTCGCCTGCCCCAGATGTGTAATGTTAGCCAGATGGGGAATATTTCTAGTAAGGTGATGTTTCTTGTCCACCCTGCTGTTTGCCATGAATTGGGCCAATGTCCTGCCACTCATTCGGAGTCTAGTATGGCTCCAAACCCCTTGCTCCCAGCTGCGTCGGTGTATAGGACCCTGTTAGACCGGGTGTTAAAAGGCGTTTGCCAAAGTAAAGACACGTTGAAATCTCTGAGGAATTTTCCCCATGTTTCCAGGTCCTGTTTCACCTCTCTGCCTAGCCGGATATGCAAGTGTGGTTTGGTGAGTGATTTGATTTTGAACTCCAGGCTTCTGGAAAATATCCTCCCTTGAGGTATTATTTTGGATGCGAAATTGAGGCTGCCTGCTAAGGATTGTATTTCCTTTACAGTCCCCTTATCTCTCATTATCGGGTTTTGTATTTTAGCCCGGAGTTCTGTCATTTTTGTTTTGGGGATTCTGCAGAGCCCCTTTGCTGAGTCTATTTCGATGCCTAGGAAGATTATGTTTGTGTCTGGTTTGGTGGTTTTTTCCCTCGCTAGGGGAATTCCCCACTGCGCGGCCATGTGCTCCAGGTTTGCTAAAGCCTGGCCGCATTCCTTGGATTTTGGTGGCCCTATGACCATGTAATCGTCTAGGTAATGTACTATTTTTGTCCCTGGTCTCTGCTTTAGGAAAGCCCATTGAAAAAAGGAACTGAATTGCTCAAATAGTGCACAGGATACTGCGCACCCCATGGGAAGGCATTTATCTACGTAGAATTTGTTGTTAAAAGTGAAACCTAGCCACTGTTGTGACTCTGGGTGGACTGGCAAAAGTCTGAAAGCAGATTCGATGTTCAGCTTCGCCATCAAGGCGTTTCTGCTGCACTCTTGTATGAGCCTTACCGCTTCTTGGAAATGCGTGTAAGTTACAGGGGATTCTGTGTGTGGGATGCCATTGTTTAAAGAATGGCCTTTGGGGTAGGATAGGTGATGGATTAGTCTCATTTTTCCTCGTTCTTTTTTGGGAACCAGGACTAGTGGAGATATTAAATAGTCCTTTAGAGGCATGGCATCCCAAGGACCTGCTACCCTGCCCAGTTGCAGTTCTTTCTTGATTTTGGTTTCTACTATCTGGGGGTTGTCCCTGGCTGACTTTAGATTCATCGGGATGTTTTGTGACCCAGAGCCCTTAAATGGGATAAAAAAAACCTTTGGTGAAACCCTGTGATATTATCCTGCTGGTTTCTGTGTCTGGGTAGCTGTTTAGGGCGTCCCTAAAATTGCCCGGGTTGATGGGCGTTAGTCCTGGTTCTAAAACTGGGATATCATTCTTTCTTGGCTGGTAGTCTGGTGCAGTTGCTTGTTGCATGGTCGCCGTTGCAGTTTGTGCAGGCGTGTTTGTACCAGCATTCTTTGCCCCATGTACACTGGTTTTTCCCAAAATGTCTGCATGGGATGTTGGATTTGCCAGCCTGCTGTTTGTTCTGTCTGTGGGCATTATTTTTCGCCGCCCAAGGCTGGTTCCTCCGAAAGGGCTGCTCCCCTTTTTGCTTACTTGCGAATTTTTGCTATTTTTGGAAGAATGCATGGTATCTTCTTCCTGGGGAGGTTCGGCGTTGAGGGTGTATAAATCGTTCTGGACTTCATCCCACTCAATGGCCGGTCTTTCTGACATGCTCCTCCTAAATCTGATGTCGTATGCAAGCCATGTCTTCCCCTTCTGTGTTACTTTTACTTCCCTTATTTTATCAACATATGCCCAGATCTTTCTACCATCCATGGGAAATGTTTCTTCATATATTGTTGCTAGTATGGCAAAAGCCTGTAACCAGTTGTCCCAGTTTTGCTCGACCCGGGCGTTCCTGGCAATGGCTTTCTCTTCTATTTTTTTGGGATCTCTAAAAGCGTCTTTCCCTTTGCGCTGTGCTTCTATTAGGGAAAAGATTTTTATAAACTCTTTGGCCCATATGGCTTCTTTGATTGTGGTATCAATGTTCCATGCCAGGCATCTTTTGTATCTATTTAATATCTCTGTTTGGAAAGATTTCATTTTTTGTTCTACTTGCGCATTACAGATTTATATATTGTCAGTTGTATTGCTGCCGGGTGTCCCTGTCGCGCCTGGGCTGTCTGCGCCTGGCATTGTCCATGCTTTTAGGGCACCTGTTGGATCAGTTGCTGGAGTTGTGGAGGCTGTTGCATTTATAGCTGTGGCCGCTATTGGCAACTGCTGAACTTGTTGTGGCGGAGTTGCTATAGGTGGTGTTACGGGTGGATTGACAACCGTTATGGGAGGTTCTATTGTGATGGGGGGGTTTGAGGCCCCAGGCTCCCTTGCGGGCGGTGTCTGTTTCCCCCTTATTTCTACCATTAGTTGCTGCAATTCCGCCATATTCTCGCATAATTTTGACAATTGTTTGGTACCTTTTCTGGCGTCTTCGGATATTTTTCTCTTTTTCAATGGTGCAGGGACCTCCTCCTGGCTGGGTGGTCTGGTAATTCCTTCCCTGGGTAGGCCGTACATGTTTTCTCTAACCCATGCCCATCCGTTGTGCTCTGCCGCTTCAATGGCTGCTAGCAATTGTGGTGATTTGGGCTTCTGCGCCGGTGTTGGGGGTGCCCGTGTTTTCCGTTTGGGGCCCATGTTTTTCTATGCCTGCTATAGGAAAAAGAAAAAAAGGGTTTTATCACAGAGTTAAAACCGTTGTTATCAGCGAGTTCTTTGCGCTTGTTCTATTTGTTGCCCGTGCTGGGTAACTTTTGACTGTGCCTTCTTGCCCGGGTTTCTGAAAATTGGGTAGCCCCCAGGCTTGATTTACTGGATTTAAATAATTGGTTTCGCTGTGGGATCGCCCTGCAATATTACCGAAATAATTTTAAATCTGTAGTCTTTGGGCCCGCCGAGCTTGGCAATGTGTTCGCCAGCTCTGTGTGGCTGTCAAGCAAAGACGAGCTCCCAAGCTGGTTTGTGACTGTGCCAAATTTAAAATTGGATTGTGTTATCTTGCCCCGTCTGCCTTATAACGCGGGGGTTTTGGTCCACTGTAAATGCAATGTATCTCTCCTGGACATAAATGTCTATTTTTTTCTTCCCTCGTAGCCCCAGCGCGGTGGCTCACCTGTAAAATGTTGAATCGGAAAACCGTCCGCGCCGTGCTGTTCGTGTGCCGCTCTCCTTCGTTCGCACTGGTTTTGTGGATAATTCCGCAGCACGCGTCTTGTTTGCTGTGGCTTGGACACGCTCGTCGCTCGCTTTTCGATCTATGCCGAAAATGTTGAAACTGACAGCGTCCGCACTGGCCGTTCGGTTGCCGTTTTCTTCCTTCGTTAAAACTGCATTGCAATTGGTTTGAACAGTACAGTGTTCAGGAAGGAAAAGACACTGCGATGTACAGCGAACTTCAAGAATTGCTAAAGAAGCAAGAAGATTTGGAAGACACTGAGTAAACAGTGAACCTCATGTTTGCTTGGGTCCCAATTCACAATCCACACACGGATTGTGTTTACTCTGAGCATGCTGCTCTCATTTATAGGACCCAGGGAGGCCCTGGGTCTTTGTTGTGTATGTGGTGGGGGCTGCTGTTGTCGCAGCCCCCGGCCGGATAGCCAACTGTCTGACCCCCCCGGTGGGGGCAGATCTTTGAACCTGGGGCCTGCCTGATGGTTGTTTCCTTATGGCGCGTGGCGCCTTGCTGTTTGGAGGAAGGGTGTGATGACTGTTCGCACCTTACTCTTCCATGGCTTTTGTGCCGCCGAGACTGCGTGTCTCCGTAGCTGGGGGGGAAGGAGAGGGGCAGGCGCGGGGGGTTGGGGCTGCCCTCTCCCAGCTGCCGATGGTAACAGCAGTTACCCTGCCTCGCTTGTGGGATGCCCATGCAGCATTGCCCAGACCCAGCATTCGCACCACGATCACGCCCTGCTCTTTCTGAAGACATTGCCATCTAGAGCCCTCCATGCCCGAACACTTGGTGTGGGCAAATAAATCTGCGCCTACACAGCAGGATTGTACTTTGACATCTTTGAGAGTCAATGGCCTTCTTTCCTGTGGGATTCTCCTCTCATGGGATTCGTGCCGTCTAGTCCATTTCAGCCCATTGGCTTAAAGGTTTGGAATCAGTTGATGCCGAGAATGCTCCTATTCAGGAAAGGGGCAGGCTACTGTCATTCCCTCGCTTGGGGTCTGGTCTGCACCTAGAATGCTCCTATTCAGGAAAGGGGCAGGCTACTGTCATTCCCTCGCTTGGGGTCTGGTCTGCACCTAGAATGCTCCTATTCAGGAAAGGAGAAGGCTACTGGCATTCCCTCGCTTGGGGGTCTGGTCTGGACCTAGAATGCTCCTATTCAGGAAAGGGGCAGGCTACCGTCATTCCCTCGCTTGGGGTCTGGTCTGCACCTAGAATGCTCCTATTCAGGAAAGGGGCAGGCTACCGTCATTCCCTCGCTTGGGGTCTGGTCTGCACCTAGAATGCTCCTATTCAGGAAAGGGGCAGGCTACCGTCATTCCCTCGCTTGGGGTCTGGTCTGCACCTAGAATGCTCCTATTCAGCAAAGGGGCAGGCTACTATCATTCCCTCACTTGGAGGTTTGGTCTGATTTTCTGTGGTGAGTTCTTGCTAGCTGCCATGTTTCATGGGGAACCAGTCATTTTTGCCCTGGTCTCTTGGTGGATTTAAATGTGCACATCATGGAACATTGATTTTAAGTATTGTACTAGATCCCTGAAAAAAAGACATTCTGTATGTCAACAAGACTCCAGAGGCACTTTGGGCCTTCAGGTGTTGCTCCGTTTTAATGCCTTTTTTCTTTCGTAATAGCGTGAACGCATGAAAACCTGGTTGGCGGAGGGGCGAGGGGTGCTACACCGTATTGGTGGTTGGGAGAAATCTTTGTTGAATACTGTCTTTGCTTCAGAAAGTGGACAATTCTTCAGCCAGCATTTCTGAGGCCTGTGGGTCTGATTTAATGTGCCCCCACTTGGAAAGTCCCTCAGGAATTCTGAAAAGTTTTTTAATATTTAGGGCTACAAGCATGCAATCTGCATAACATTTTGATTGCATTGTGGTAACCCTTGTAGTGGATGAGGCTGGCAAAATCAACCTCTTGGATTTGAGCCATTTCCTCGAATTTCCTGCTGGGTGCCTTCATGCACTAATGGCGATGCCTAAGGGCTGTGGTGCGCTGTACAAATAGTAACATAAATAAATAAACGGTCAATGTTACCACAGCTATTGATTAATTGTAGCAGGAATTTTGGGTATTTGGATGAACAAGTGGCTAGTGCATTCAAGCTTTTTGTGAAAACATTGGTTTAACTTGAGACATTTCTTAAGGGTTGACAATATATGTGTTTGTTTCAAAGCATCTTTAAAGATTTTGCTGTTAATACTTTTCATTGCAAAGGACTCAGTTTGGTTCCAAGCATAGGGCTTTGACCGGAGCTGGGTAAGCATGACTTGAGTTAAAAGGGCTTGGATGTGATTCAGAAAGACAAAAGCAAGAATGACCACAGATTGACTCTATGGAAAGAATATTGTTCCAGGAAATGTTAAGCCTTTTCTCTTTTCTAGGTGATTATTATGTGTTGAATGGCAACAAGTTCTGGATCACCAATGGGCCGGATGCCAGTGTTTTAATCGTTTATGCCAAAACGGAGCATAATGCCCAGAACCCGTCGCATGGTATTTCTGCATTCATTGTTGAGAAGGTAAGCTCCCTTTTATCCAGGGGATCTGAGCATGTGGGGGGGGAGGGGGTGGAGGGGTGGTCGGGGGTCGGATGTATGCTGGGTGCAGAATCACCTCCCTGTGCACACAATACAGTCCAACTTGTCAAGCTGTGCCCAGCTCAGTATGGGAACCTGCTTCCTTGCCTATCCCCTTCAGACCATGCAAAGGCCAGTGATGTCTGCAAGCCCAGTCTGGATTGTGACCAAGAACAGCAGGGCTACCCATGTCATGCGCAACGGTCGGCCCTTCGTGGACTAATGCTTCGACCCCAAATCTGACGCGCCCACTGCAGCACGAGTTTGGCGATGAGGCTCTGACCTTTATCCACCGCGCAAAGTGAGTCAGAGCTGACCAGTGTCATGAAGCGCCATTGTCTGTGCTTTACACAATGGGAACACATTTGCCTCAAATCCTGACTTCACCTGTAAAAAGCATTAGCGGGCACCTCAACAGTGAAGAGTTTGGAAAATGTAATAGTGCAACTAGTACATGAAATAGAAGTGTATGGTTCATCATAAAATGCATAGTACACGTTTTCTTCCACACGTATATTATGGCTTTGTGCTCGGAGCATAAATCACAACAGACGCTATTGATTTGCTGTAAAAGCATTGTAAATGGGTGTGCTTCACTATTGTCCATTGCACTAAAAGTGCCGTTCAGCTGTGTAGATGTGCACACCTTGAAGGTGGTGTCAAAGGAAGGGAAATAACGGATACAGTGAATGCATTCTGATCCAACGAAAGGTATTAAAGAATAGTTTTGGTGTTTGCAGGTGTTTAATGCATTATATTTTGATATGCATGAACACATTCAAGACGTCGGCCCCTAGATACCCAGTAATTCAAACTAGTGTTTGGAGACATGTAACATTCATGCTAGACATAGTAAAAAGACTTCCTTTCACTCTTATGTCTGGGAAACTCTTTTCACATGTATCTTACCAATTTGTCTGCAGACATATTTGGAACTTTTTAAGTAAGCCTGGGGACAGCAGTGGTGAGCTAGGGTTAATCGTTTGGAGTACGTGAGGATGAACTCTGGTGGGGGCAGGCAGGGGTGCGTCAGTCTGGTGGGCATTTCTAGTGGAATGTTCCCATATCTTAATCCAAGGCCCCAGTGTGAATCTGAAAGTGTGTGGAGTATGTTCTGAGTTGGAGTCTGCAGGTCAGGACAAAAAGGAACGGAGCTCACCGGCATAGATCGTTCCTTGGACCCCAACTGTGGCAGCAGATTACATGAGTCCCCTACATGTTCAGCCTCAGCAATGCCCCATTTGCATTCAGAAAATGAGCTGATCAACCCCATCCCCCTTGCTGCAGCAGCTGCGCCGGACTGCTCAATCTCAGGCCTCCAGTCTATTCCAGTCTGCCGCCTCACCTTACCAAAGAGTCTCCCGTTGCAGTAGCTCGACACCCCGCACCACCTTCGCCCGTGCTGTATTTGTGATGGTCCATTAGGTAACATTCCTCCCTCCTGCTTGGTGACTGTGACTGTAAATTACCTTCACCCATGGCTGCCCACTACATGTTCTATTTTTTGAAAGAGGTGGAGCAGTGGAGAAACCTCCAGAAGCTTGAAGAGGAGTTGTTGGAAAGTAATTAGGGAGACACCATGGGTAACCTCTAGGAAGAAGCAGAAGGAAGTGAAGAGGTGGAAGCAAAGACCAGCAAAGGACCAGGGGAGGAGGTAGTTCCCAGAGGTGTAGATGGGGAATTTGAGTGAAGAGAAGGTAGTAGACCCACATACAAAAAGGGCTACCCCTAGAAAGGCAGCTAATGAAGAAAACAAGCATTGTAGGAGTGAACATTGAGGCTAAACACTCTGGAGGAGAGAAGGATTGGAGCAAGTGGCTGGAGGAGTTCGAACCCTGACAGAGAGTTAAGAAGTGGGGAGCCATCTCCCAGCATTAGACAGCCTCCTGTCACTCTCTGGCTTCAATCCATCTTAGAAAGCCGGAATCTTACACCCCCACCTACAGAATCCACCCACAGGCTCCAAGTACAGCACGAAGGGCCACGCAAAAAAGACCCTGAACTGTGGAAAGCAAACAAGGTGCAGGAAACCTTAAACCTGGGACTGAAAACTCAGAGAAGACACCCCAAGGAGGGTCTAAAATAGGCTTCAGGAACCCCTTGGATCCCAGGACTGTGGGCTCACAAATATTATGTGATTTGCTGGGAGTCATCCTGCCCCTGGATTTACAGAGCAGTGGTGGAACATTTGTCTTTTCCCGAGAAACACTTGGTTTTGTGTATGTTTTACCAGAGCACCACTCTACCCATCCTGACAACCTTTAGTTCAGAGGATATGGGCAGATTCCCAAAACATTTTTTGCCGCAAGTGATGAGGCACGTTAGCACTTCTCATCACTTGGGCCAAAAAAAGGAGTGACCGATTCACAAAGGGCATCTGACCCATTCAGTAGCCCTCCTCCCCTTTGCACACATCAGGGGGTGTTTGTGCACATTTATAAGCGCATCCCAAATCCACAAACAGGATGCTTTTTTTAATGCACAGAAATGTGGGTGATCACCCAGCGCCTGTTGGGAACAGGCAAGAAGAAGCACAAATCATGACATGAATCCTTTCTGAGCTGTCACACTTGCATTTCCATCCCCCAAACAGGGATGGAAATGCTCTTTTCTTGTTTAAGAATTTCACAGAGACGTCCCATCTCTGTGAAAAGCACTTCCAGGAAATGGAGCCTCTGATACATTATCATCTGGGAGCGCTGTATGCAGGGGGGGGCATCTTTGCACTACTGTCCAGCCCCTCCTGAAATGTGCAGGTCACCTTTGAGAATAAGGCGACCTGTGCATTTCTAAAAGTAGTGCAAATTAAACGAGCGCATTCTCTGCGCTGCTTTCATTTGCTATACTTTTTGTGAATCTGACCCTTTTTGTTTACTTTGGCCAGTCTTGTACAAATTTAGTAATAAAACCAGTTCTTAACAAAAATGTATTGTCTGGCCTGTTTGTCGATCAAACTCGTCCGTTGTGTGACATACCTCTGAGACTGGAATCTAAATTGAAACACATGTCCCAGAGCTGCCTGTCAATTGGCAAACTGTGACAGCGTTATGTATGTTTGCCTGCTGCTAGAAGAGTAGGCCTCGGGGTGTGACTAGCAGAGGAAGAATGTAGGGTTGGCAGAGGGCGATCCTGCTACAGTTGCTGCCTAGAAGATGGCTTGTGGAGCAGGTGCATGCCCTAGAAAGTAGTGTGACGAGTACTGGGAGCTAAAAGCAAAATAGCTGATGAGTGGTGGTACAATGTTGCTCACCACACACTCCATGCAGTCTCCCTTCTGCTTCAGACACCAAATGACGTTTAGTGACTCATTACATTATCAGCACTCTCCACCCTATTTCTTATCCTACTTGAGTGCGGCATGCAATCTCTTCTGCCATGCTGTTCTCCTCTGCTTGTTCACTTTCACCTCTCAGTCTCTCACCTGCGGCTGGCCTTCTCCCAGTCTTCCTCCCAACAAGTCTTATTTTTGTCCCTGAAGTCTCTTTGCCTCCCAGTTTCCATCCTCACTTGCATTCTTCTGCACTCTCTCCTCTGAATGCCCCCCCACTGTGGTTTGCCTACACTGCTCTGCTCTTCCAAAGCAAACTTCCACTCTTTCCCTGCAATGTAGCTTTCTCACTTGAAGTAGCTTTCCTTTGGTTGATTCCGCTCCTGGAATCAGTCTCTATTCTGTAATTTGTCTCCTGTTGACACCCCTTCCTTACAGTGCTTTCTTCTGCCACACCTGACAGCCTCCCTCATCAAGTACATCTTCTTGAACAGCTGACAGATGTCCTCTGTTGTGGTTCCTGTACCCACTTTGCGTCACTTTAGTGATGAGAGATGGACAAGGAAAGAACAGGAAATAAACAATTTTCTCACACCGGCTCTCTATTCTCCCAACCACCTTCCTCTCCCTTTTGGGAACCTCCTTCACCCCCCTTAAACAATGAAGGCTTTCCAAGTCCCTGTTATCACTCTCTCCTTCACCTCTTTGGGCGCATACTTCACCCCTTTCGACTCCTTCCCCCCACTCCTCTAGGACTTCGTCCTCCTGCCCTTTTGGGTCAGTCTCTTCCTAACCTCCTGGATCTTTTCCTCCCTGGCCTTCTGGGGTCTGTCCTTCTACCTGCTGCTCTCTTCCGGCTCCAGGAGCTTTTCTCCAGTTTCCTGCCTTGAGCTCCTTCCCCGGCTTCTTCTCTTCCTCTCTCCTGCCAGCACCAACAAGCTCTCCTCCTACCGCCACCAACTGCTAACTTAGCCCTTAAGGTTTGATAGGGCTTTGCCTTTGGCCCCTCCTTTCCACCTTCCTATGGTAGAATAGATTTCGTATTGGGAACTTTGGAATTGCAGTACTGTGGTCCTACATGGGTCTGTACTGCTCCTTTGAAAACCACATCTGCCACATTGGACTTCCCAACTCCTCCACGTTCTTTAAGCTGCAGGTGACTGTCTTGGTGATATCTTGGTCTATCTAATCCCCCTTTTGTTTGAATAGATTCTCAAGTAGCTGCAGCACATGTGCAAGGGGAGCGGAGCGTGCCAGCACTGCTGGCTCTGTGAGAACGCTGCTCCTTGCTTTCTTTCCTTAAAGGGGCCAAAGGAGCTACCATCCTGCGATGATGTGCCCCTTTGTCAACGCCACCATCCACCAACACGATCAGACAGGTCACTTTGTCTTTTTTTTAAAACATTTTTTTTATTTGAATTCAGCTGAGTAAACTCAACTCTTTCAAAACATTTTAAAATTAAACGCTTAACAATTCAACAATTTTTTTAAATCTACATGCTTAGATCAATATTAAAAAGCAAAGATACAAATGAGGTATAATAAGATCAGCATCAGAAACAAGAACAATAACAAGCACAAACACAAAACACAAAAGTCCTGCATTGAATAAGAAAGTTCACTATGCAGCATTATGATTAATTTGAATAAAAAAACAAGTGAACCTAATAAAACAGAGGATCTACAACACAATTTGGCCGATATCAATTAATATAATCGATTCCGTAAAGCAACCCTCTAGTTAAGACGTATTTGGACAATATGAGTCTAATGCAGGATCATCAAACAGATGTATAATTATTCTAGTTCGCTAATCGACCTCAGTATCATTGATCACACCTATGTTCAATGCATTCATAAAGTTAAAAGTGGCTATTCGAATACTCATCATTTTGGTCTCCAAAATAGTTGGCCATCGGTTTTCAGGGGACATTGAACCAAAATAAGTCAAACACTTATTGAAAAATCTTGCTCGTAAATTTGTGAGAGCCGGATATTCCACAATGATGTGTGTTCAAGGTTTCCTTTGTGTCTAAATCGCAACAAAATCTACACTGGATGTCTTTTGGATCAATAAGTTTCCTTCTGACCAGAATATCTTGTGTTAGGTACAATTTAAATCGTAGGCGTTGTATTACAGATCTAAGTTGCGGAGATGGAGCCCTAAACAAGTATGGTTCCACAATGTTAAGTTTTTTTTTATCATAACCATGTGCCTTAAAGTCCTTGTATGTAAGGCATTGAGTTCTAGTCTCTATCCAGTCTCTCTCATAGATCTTAGCCTTTGCTTGGTCCGGATTGGTCACCAGCGTATCAATCGTGACATCGGCCTTCGCCAGCACTTCGAATATGCATGTGGTCCAAGTACGAACAAACATATGGGAAGACGATGGCATATAATCAGCAAGGCGTGCTAGAATGGTATCATTTTGGTTATACACCAGGCATTTACGAAATCGAGCACATAGACGCCACTTGTAGACCGACACTAATGAGGAGAGACCCAGCTCATGTCGCAGCCACGGCTCAGGAATGCATACAGGGAGGACACTCCTCCAGAATGTCCCCTCTAATTTATTCAGGAACGACGCAGAAATAATATTTTTGGTCTCTAATCCATAGAGAATTATTGGCATCACCTTTTGGCGCCAGTATGTTACTGCTGGGCAAATAGAAAATGTGCCACATTTATGTAAAATAAGCCGTGTCTGCGAAATGGCTGAGTTAAGCTTGTGAGGGGGCATGTTTAACTGTGAGTCAAAATGTGGCAAACCATCAAATAAAAGACCCAGATAGAGATAGGTTGGAACAATCTCAACACTCACAGTCTTGACTTTCCAATCCATTTTTGCTCTATGGTTTAACCTTGGTTCAAAAAGCACAATTTGTGTTTACGTCAGATTAATGATCAACTCATTCTTGTCTAAATAAGTACTTAGGGCTGACAAGAGAAGCTATAGGCCTATAGGGGTTTTTGAGACCAAAACTAGATCAGCATACCACAATGCTTTGACAACCAGGCCTTTGATCTTTGGAGAGTCCGAACAAATCTGGGCGAAGGCATGCATCACATCGTGTATAAAAAAGTTAGAGGGCCGAAGCAAGGATACAACCTTGCTTCAACCCTCTATATGTTGCAATTGCCGCAGACAACAGACCCATCATTGATAGCCTAATCTTGATTGAGGTGTCCGAATGTAAGGTATGAATAATGTCACACAAGGTTGATTGATAGATATTTTATTTCTATCGCGCTCGTACACAAGTGTTTCAGAGCGCGACAAGGCAAGGGAGGGGAACAGGGGAGAACAAAACAGCGATCTTACTAGGCCCAGTGACATTGAGAATGCGCAAGTGCATGGAAGAGGGGGAGGGGAAAAGTGCATGGAGGGAGGGAGAAGTGGAAAGTGCGAAGCAGAGGAGAAACAGATAAATAACAATAAATAAATAATCAAGGCAACCAACAGTGGTAATGCAGCCAGCAATTTGCAAGTGCTAGGTTTAAGACAGCCGACAGGGTAGGTCTGATAAATGTAGGAAGAAAAAGGGGGGCTGTATGGGTACAGATACAGACCCCAGTGCAAGGGGTGGCCCGGAGACAGTGCGGGAGGGTGGCAGGGTGAGCAGTTACCTGGGCCCGAATGACAGAGGGTGGCCAGGCGCACAGTGCCAAGAGAGAACAGATCAGCCGGGGAGAGGGGGAGCGAAGGCAGAAGAAAAGAGGATGGTCTTGGGTGCTTCCGGAACCGGAGATGGTTCTCCTCAAGTTTTAGAGTGGCAGGGAGGCTGTTCCAGAGGGAGGCCCCAGCCGAAGACAGAGATCTACCCCGAGCTCGTTTCTTTGAAAAACAACTGACCCTGAGGGAGTTGGAGGTTGAGGAGCGAAGAGCTCGAGAGGGGAGGTATTTGCAGAGGGATAGCTGAAGGTATTTTGGACCCAGGCCCCAGAAAGCCTTGTGGACAATGCAGAGGGTTTTGAATGTAATCCTTGCATCCACTGGGAGCCAGTGGAGACATTTCAGGGCTGGAGAGATACGATCCCAGGGTTTGAGGCCAAGCATAAGTCTTGCAGTCCTGTTCTGGATTAGTTGCAGAGGGCGGAGAGTAGAGGCAGGTAGATTTAGAAAGAGGCTGTTACAATAGTCCAAGCTAGAGAGAACCAGAGCTTGGGATACCATGAGCTTCTGGGGGGAAGGAGAGGAAAGGCAGAGTACCTCCGAGGAGGTGCAGTCGGAAATTTGACTTTTTAGAGACCTCAGAGATGTGGGAGGAGAAGGAAAGGGTGGCGTCAAAGATGACCCCGAGGTTCTTAGCCTCGCAGGTGGGGGTATGAGGAGGGCCAAGGGAGGCTGGCCAGAGAGTGAGGGGAAAGGATGGTGAAGGAGTGCCGATGAGGAGGCTCTCCCTCTTGCTGGCATTCAGACCAAGATCATCGCCGGAACACCAATCTTGAATGGCAGTTAGTCATTCAGAGATGAGAGATGGAGAGGAGGTGGCAGAGGGCAGACTGAAAATGAGTTGAGTGTTGTGAGCGTAGCACTGGAAATTTGAGCAGAAAGTGGCAATGCAGTGGGCGAGAGTTGCTAGGTATTGGTTGAAAAGCCAGGGCGAGAGGTTAGACCCCTGGGGAACACCACAGGTAGACAGGAAGATGGATGAAAGGAAGGACCCAAGTTGGACCTGGGAGGGTCGATCTGAGAGGAAAGAGGTCAGCCAGGCCAGAGCCTGATTAGTGATACCCAGGTTTTCGCTGAGACGGTTGAGCAGGGTGACTGCACATCTGGCATTCAGCAATTTTGCCATCAGTTTAACTCTTGAAACTGAGTCGAAGGCGGAGTGCAGATCGACAAACGCAAAGTATAGTGGTTGTTTGGATGTTTGTGCATGACCTTTTAAAGCATTCAGAGTGAGAAGGTTAACTGCTGTGTCGAGACCACCAACAAAACCTGTCTGATTGGGATCACGTTGTTTGCATGTGCGCGTCCATTGACCAAAATCTCTCAGGACTAGCCTTGACAAAATTTTCCCTGGAGCGTCAAGGAACGCGATAGGGCGATAGTTTGTTGGTACACCACGTCGCCTTTTTTAAAGATTGGGACAATCAGAGAGGAACAACCATGAATTCGGAAGTTTTTTAGACTGTAATATTTGCTGAAAAACATTGTTAAGAATGCAAGCCCACCTTTTTGGATTCTCCGATCAGGTCCTGCTGCACGAGAGGCTGAGGATTTATACATGAGTTCCTCAATTAATTCCTCGGAACAATCTAGAACCCACCTCGTCATGGATTGTGTCTCATACTTGTATTCAGCAAAGCTTTCATCCGCATATAAGTGTGCAAAGTGTGCAAGCCATTGGGCTTCCAAGACCCCATTCAGTTGGGCACTTGCATGTGTTTGATTTGATGTACTACCAAGCAGGGCCCATACCTGCGCCACATTTTTATTCTGAATTGCACTCATGAAAGCCTCACTATCAGATTGAAACAATTTGGCTTTCCTTGCGCGAGTCCAGTTACGATATCTACATTTAATAGCTCTTCGAGCATGCATACGTTGGCTTAAAGGGAGTTTCAAGCTTGCTCTCAATGCTTTTCTATAGTCTACTTTTGTTTGTTGTGAGAGCAAATCAAACCTAGGAGTATGATTAGACCGGAGCATGCATTTGTCAGTGTAGATATTTTTAAAAATAGATAACTCCTCTACATATGACTCATGACTGGACTCGATTTGATTATCCAAGATGGCCTTATTTAGTGCTAAGAGGGAATTGTCAGACCATCTAAAACGGGACTTTGCATTGTTGACTGTTTGATTGAACCACAGCTGTTTGTCCCCCCCCCCCCAGATCACAATCCCATCGCCAATATAAAGAGAGGAGATTGTGATCACTAGCTGTTTGTGGAATCATTTCAAATTTTGTTGCTTTTTGAAACAAAGGATCAGACAGGTATACATAGACTATGGTAGATTTTGACGTGCCCCTTTGCCATGTGTGCTGTGAAGGGATATCGTCCGGCATGGCACCATTTGCCATGTGAAAATTACGATCTGCAGCAAACTTAGACCACCTCTCCTTTTCTTGTATAGGCGATGATCTGTTGACCCCTAGACAATCCAAGTTAAGATCACCAGCCAGAATTATGCCCAGAATGTTGGGAGCTTGTGATGCTAGGTCTACAGCACTAGATAGGCCTTTGTAGAACATGGCATCTGAAATGCCTACCGGATTGCAATATAAATTGATCACCGCTACAAACTGAGCAGAGTTGGATATCTTGACCATTTGTATGAAGTTGTTCGGAGAGACACACTCGGTCATCGTCAATCCTCGGCTAATTTTAACTGCCACCATGAGCCCCGATGTAGGTCTCCCTCTTTGGGCAGTCATTGCTGGCATCAACAAGACGACATGGTCATCCCAGACAGGAGCCGCTAACATCCAAGTTTCTTGGAGGACCACTATGTCGAACTGGTTTAAAGGATGATCTACGCCCCATTGCAGATGTATGTGCCCCCTGGTGTTCCAACTGGCTAGAGAGATAGTTTCTGATGTTGCTTCTATTAATGGTTATGCCTTCATAGGAGGCCCCTTCTCTCGCTGCTGTATCGCCAGTGGACCACAATAAGGACATAAACAGGGTTGAATGCGTGGTGCCTCTACTGTTGCTTTTTCATTGTTCACACTAGGGGCCTCATTACACGGACGGCGGTGGACCAAGGTGCCATTAGCACCTTGGTCCATGCCGGTAAAATACCGGCACCGCCTTGGTGGAAAGGGGAATTACCGCCCTATTCCAAGGTTGGTGGGGCGGTAATTCCCCCTTCCCCCATTGCCCTTCCCCATTCCCATTCCCATTTTTGCCCCATAGGGCATAATGGGAATGGGGAAGGTGCTAATTACGTCACCGCAAATTGCGGTACCGTAATTAGCTCCCTGGTCCCTTTGTGGGTTGGTTTTTAATGCCTGGAAAAAGCAGGTGTTAAATTCTCCAACCCGCAAAGGGACCTCGTAGTAAGGCGGTAAGGGTTTACCGGTAAAATACCCTTACCGCCTACCGTGTAATGAGGCCCTAGGAGTCTTATTTTCTTGAACCAAGCGCTCCGGATCTTGCGCAACCAAGAATCCCATTTTAAATAAGTCCATTTTTGCTTTCCAGATCGTGTTTAGGACTAAGCCCGATTTGATCCAGAGACGCACAATGGACAAATTGTGATCACAAACAAACTCAACCTGATCAATGTCACTAGAGGAAATATCCTCCAAGCTATCTACATCTCTGAATATGTTCAATATGCTTGATCGGCATAGATCATATTTTTCAAAGGGTTCGTCACGACATTTAACAATAAGGGAGTGACTGTTAAAGGAATTTTAGTTTTTTTCTTTCAGCTCTAGGTGACTCGATTATTCCTGGTTTTATTTAAAGGCATTGCAAAGCCCTGGTCACCACGAGGGCAGGACTCTTTCATGGGCCTCTCACAATCATTAGCTTGTCTGACCAATGAAGGACAATTCACAGCTTCATTATGTGTAAGTTGATTAGTTTTCACTATTGCTACTGTTTCAGTCACGGCGAAATGGAGAGGGTTAAGCCCCATGGATTGAGTAGCACGCTGTACTAGATAAGCATCAACAGCTGCTTTAATCGCTAAGGTGCGTTCACGTAAATCTCTATTTTCTTGAGATTCATTAGAATTATTTCGTCTGACTGGCATGTCACATCCAGAGGTTACATGACTTTGTGAATTGGGCACCTTATTGGATATTGTACCAATTAAATCAACTTTTACATCCTGGTAAAATGCCCCTAACAAATCTGTATGTGCTGTGCAATTTGCTATAATGTGCCCAAACCGAGTAGCTTGTTAGTTACTGCCTAAATGCCTTCGTGAGCTGTATCAGCCCATTTGACCCATTGCGTCCTGCATAACCAGTGATACCCATTGTGCCCTGTATAACTGCGCTACCCATTGTGAACCTGCCTAGTCGGCCTGCTTACTGAACTTGTGTTACCTACTGTGAACCTGCTAGCTGGCCCATTGCGCCCTGTATAACTGTGCTACCTATTGTGAACCTGCCTAGTCGGCCCCCTTGCTGAACTTGTGTTACCTACTGTGAACCTGCTAACTGGCCCATTGCGCCTTGCATAACTGCGCTACCTATTGTGAACTTGCCTAGTCGGGCCTTTTGTGCCTTGCATAACTTGCGTTACCTTCCGTGCTGCCAAATTGCTCCTACCTGTTGGTACACTGCATTTTATGCCTACATTGTGTCTTGTATCTAGGTGAACCTTTGCTGCTAAATTGTTCCACCCTTTCACATATTGCTCCTTAAGTACACACTGTGTTCCTTGAACTTGGACAAATCCGGCCACCAACTATTCCCAGCTTACTGCCTAGTATGTTATTTTAGGTAGTCCACTCTCACATAACCATGTATCTGCCAGCCATCTACACAGTTTTACTGAGGACTATCCTACACCTGCTCATCATGCTAGATGTTATCCTGCCTCACAATCTACCTCCTCGGTGTCTGCGACACTCCTGAACCGCGACACTCCTGGCCGATATATACATCCTAGCTACAGGTCCCCTGAGACAGCTACCTTTGCATCACTACCCTTGCCATACTTAGCAGAAACCTCAGACTTCGTGCTAGACTAACCAAATTGCACGAACCTCTCCGTAGGTCTCTCCCTCCCACTAATCTCAAAACCAACTGTCAGCAGATCAGGAAACCTAGCCCTACTAGGCCACCATTGCTACCCCCCACACCTAATTCTGCTGCCTGCCCAACTTTTAACAACAAGCCTAAACCACCTAATACATCTACTACTAAATCCCTCAAAGCTATAGATGCTAATAAGACCCCATCTATTGCAGGAGCACTCCTGAATGCCCTTGACATAGCCGACCTAATCATAGAAGGCAACCTTGATTTTCTTGTGATTACTGAGACATGGCTACATAATGCCACAGGACCTTCACTTATGCTAGCCATCCCTGACGGTTACACGATAATCAGACAAGACCGTGAAGGTGCAAGAGGTGGTGGCATCGCCATTATTTCCAAAATGAGCCTCTCCCTCAGACTAATCCCCGCCCAATTGTTTCAATCATGCGAAACCCTATCTGCCAAACTCCAGATGAATAATACCCAATCACTCACTATTCATCTATTATATATACCCCCAGGTCCTCTAGGTACCTTTGAAGAGGATCTCCATAACCTACTCACTAACAACCTTAAACCATGCTCCCAACTAATCCTTCTTGGAGACCTTAACCTAGGTTTCCACGACACTACGGATTTGAATGCCTCAGCGATAGCCAAAAAGTTGACAAGCCCACGCATTTGAAGAGGAGAACGTTAGATTGGATAGCAGACTATAACTGCTCAGCCACCATCTCTTCCATAATACCCCTACCCTGGACAGACCATTCACTGGTGTCCTTCAACCTGGCCACCCCCAGAGCTAACCCTATGGCCCTGCTACTAGCGCCACCCTGTTTAACCAGAAATAAAAAATGCATTACGGTAGAGAGAGTTATCCCAGCTATACTACCTACCCTCAACGCACTAACAGAAAATCTAAATCTCAGCACCCTAGTACATGAATTTAATAACATTATGCTTTCCACTCTAGATAAACTGGCACCTCTCAAACTTGAATCAAGCAAACCCAAAGCTCATCTAAACAAATGGTTTACACCACAGTTAAGAGACCTACGTATCCTGAAAAGAAAAAGCGAAACCACTTGGAGGCTTTGCCCTTCAATTGATAATAAAGCTAAATTAACCTCTCTCTCCGCGCTATACAAAAAAGAAGTTTGCCAGGCAAAACGTAACTCGTATGACGATCGTATAGCAAATCCAATTCTAGTATGAAAGAGCTCTTTTCCATACTGAAAGAACTTGTCTCCAATCGCCATACAGGACACTTGTACCAAGGACAAATCCTGGTGCACAGATATCCAACAGGCACTAGCAAACAAAATTATCACACTCCAAAATAAAATTCAGCAAAAAAAAAGAAACACTGAAAATTCAGGACCTGTCTCAAATGCCCCACACTAAAAAAACCCTTAGCACATAGCAATACGTTTCACTTCTCCAAAATGACTATCCTGGAAGTAGAAAAAATTATCCGCTCACTCAAACCTTCCAGTTGTAAAGGTGACATCTGTCCAGCACAACTAATAAAAGATGCTGCCAGAGAATGATCTCCCTTTATCACTAAATTGATCAACACCTCCTTTGCCTCAGGCACTATCCCTGCCAACCCTAAACAGTCCTGGGTGCTCCCCCTCCTCCTAAAACAGACCTTAGACCCCCTTATCCCTACCAATTACCACCCTATTAGCACGGTACCGTTTCTTCTTAAGACAAAGCTGCATACAACCAAATTCAAAAACATCTAGAACTACACAACCTCTTAGGAGAGAGACAATCAGGCTTTTATCCTCTACATGGAACAGAAACTGCACTAATTGATTTCAAATCCCAAATTGACGAGCTGAGAGACAAAGGAAGTCAGTACTCCTGCTACTTCTGGACCTCTCAGCGGCCTTTGACTTAGTGGGTCATAAAGTGCTCTGGAGTCACTTGGACTCTGCCGCCCACTTCTCCCCAGAGGCCATCAGATGGATTGAGTCATTCCTGAGCGAAAGAACCATGAGAGTATTCTCTCCCTCAGCAGCTGCAGATCCTACCCCTATCTCGTGGGGTGTCCCCCAAGGCTCTTGTGTCTCCCCAACTCTTTATAACATCTTCACCAAGCCCCTGTTTGATGATCTGGACCATCTATGTATCACCTACACTAACTATGCAGATGATACACAGATTCTCCTCCTGCTTTCTGGGGATCACGTGAAGGACACGGAATTGGTGAACAAGGTATATCTTATCATCCAGGCATGGATGGCCACTCATGGCCTCTGTCTGAACGATGATAAGACTGAGTTGATAATCTTGGGCACCCACGCCAATGTTAAAAAACTAGGCCAGGAATTCTCATCCTTCAATATAGATGGGAATATCATCCAAGTGTCCAAGGAAGTAAAGACCCTTGGATTCTATCTTGACTCAACCCTTTCACTGGATAAACAGGTAAAATCCCTTGCCTCCTCTACGGCCTACACCTGCAAGTTGATAAGAGCCGGTAAACCCTTCCTTTCAAATAACAGTTGTTTAATCTTGGCCAGAGCCCTAATACTCTCCAGAATTGATTATTGTAATGCACTATATTCTGGGGCCAATACAACCATAATTCAAAGATAACAAACACTACAAAATAATGCCTTGAGAGCAGCACCGGGCATAAACAAAATAACCCATATCTCCTCCGTCAGACGCCATCACAAATGGCTAACCACTGACAACAAAATACAACTTAAGACGCCATCTCTGACCCATAAAGCCCTCAATAACTCTGCCCCCAGATACTTGATAGACAAATTTCACAGAAGAACCTCTCTTAGACCGACCAGAGCTGTCAACTCTGTTTGATAATACCCAACTTCAGACTCACTGCGATTGGCGGAAATAGCTTCCCTGTAAAGGCTGCCAAAACCTGGAACTCACTGCCACAAGACCTGCGAGGGGATCTGCCTTACCTTTGCTTCAGAAAAAACGTCATTCAACTCCTTACCTCCACTGACCGTTAGTTTACCTGTGTCACTACATCCTACTGTAATCATTTGCGGCACACCCGACAAACTATACTGTATATTTCTGTAATTCTGATTGACTATACCTGAATATTGTATTATCTGTGTTTTAGAGACTGTTATTGCATATTGTATATCATTCTATGTTGTAACTATGTAAGCCTTGCATTTTCTCATTGCTGCGCCCTGCTACCCATGTGTCTGGTGCGCATAATAAGTGAATAAAACAAACAAACAAACTTCTCCAGCATGGGGTCTGGCATGGATTCACATGCTCATGAATATTCCCCGTCGTCAGGCCGGGAATCCTCGGTAAAGAAAAAATCAGTATCGGTTTAGTTTCTGACCTGTCTTTCTTAGTAGTAAACAATCACTGGTCTCTGGATCATACTGCCCCCAGCCAATGACTGCCCTCTCCCCAAGCCCCGCCTCTGGCAGCCATCTTCAGATTTTTACCGCACGCTCAAGTGTTGGGAGTCCTCGTGTTTAGCTCTCGAGCTTTTGCTGCGTTTTCGTGCTTTTTCAAAGAGAATTTCTAATTTTTCGGTCAAATAGAGCCTCAAGCTCCACCCTCTCTACATCCGATTAACGGGTATTCGTGTCGGATTTTTTTCTACGCCCCTCAAGGGTGAAGATTTAGTCGAGTTACACTTCTTGGGGGATTCCAGAAGTTTTTGCGGCCTACCCGAACATGGCCCAGGAGAAAGGAAGCTCGACGCCCGGAAAGCTGTTCAGGGTTTGCTCTGGATGCCAGCTACAGAATGTGTTCAAGGAGGACGAGCATTCAAAATGTCTCTACTGCCTTCATGAGGACAAAACACACGTGGAGAAGGACTGTGCGTTTTACAGGAACATGTCAGAACGGACCATCAGGGACCGACACCTTCGTCTCTCCAACTGCCTGGAAGGAAGGAGTCCGTCAGGTGAGAAGAAGAAGAAGTCCGAGCGGTCTTCTAAGTCCTGTGAGGGCTCCTCGGCGACGGGGGCCCAACAGGAGGCAAAGCATCCCGAGTCCGCGGGCACCGGGAGCGCCGAACGGTCAGGCTCTTCGGCTGCCAGGCAGGGCACGCCTTCCCCGGCACCATCAACCACGAGCCAACGCTCTGGTTCGGGGAAGAGGAAATCCGAGAACCCGGGTAAGCTTCTGGAGAGGCCCCGGTCGATCTCAAAGGATTCGGCCGAGGGGGAGCGAGGCAGTGACCCTCCCCCCCAAGGTGAAGGCTTCAAGCATGCCTAAGGCGGTGAAGGCCTGATTCACCCGGCCAAGGCCTCTTTCGATGGAGTCGCGGCGGCCCTGGCACAGCCTGTGGAGGCTGCACCAGTGGTGGCGACCTCAGGGCCCTGAGTCTCCCGGCCTCCGCGGAGGGAAGCCTCTTTCAGACCCATCGAGAAGACCCCTGTGAAAACCCCGGCGGAAAAAGGGGGGGGGCCGCTGGCCATTGTGGACACGGACACAGCATCCGAGGAGGAGCTGGTAGAAGCCTTAGAGGGCCTCAACGAGGGCGTCGAAGAGGCCCGTCCCCACGGAAGGGATCCCGACAAGGGTGACGACGAGAACGACGGCGGCACCGGCGAGGGTCCTAGTCACCCGTCGCTTCCGGAGCCGCAGGATAACTCGGAAGCTATTTTGTTGGCAATACAATCCTTATGTTCGGAGATAAGGACGCGATTGCCCTTACCACCGACGGAGGACCCGGAACCAGGCTCGACGGAGGAACCAGAGCCGGGCCCGGTGGGAAGCCCCCCGAACAAGAGAAGACGGATCCATCCAGCTCCGCCTTCTCAGCCCTCGCGGCCTGCTCGGCCCTTATCCACGTCCCCCGTCCCCGGGGATGACACAGGAACGGACACGGCCACGACGGGTACCAACGACGATGGCGGTGATGACGGGACGGAGCTCCCATCGCCAGCCCCGTCCTCCCCGTCCGACGAGATCGGATCTTTCCATGCAATGATTGCCAGGGCATCCAAGCTTTTTCAGCTCTGCCTTGAGGAGAAGAAGGAAGGTTTCCTTTACCAACGGCGCGAGGCCAAGAGGAATACAGTCCTCGCCGTGCCTCTATTGGATGACATCTGGGACAAGGGTCTCACCCTTCTCAAGAACCCGTCTACGACGCCTGCCAGGAGGGATCAGTACGAGAAGAAGTACCGGGTCACCGACGCGGCCCCTTTGTGCCTTAGGGCACAACCGACCCCTGACTCGGTCGTCTCAGCGGCGGCCAAGAAGAAAGCGGGGGGGGCATCAGCCTCAACGTCAACTTCGCCGCCTTACGGCGAAGGGAAGAAACTGGACGCAATGTGACGACGAGGTATCTCGTCGGCGGCAACAACGATTAAGGCGGCCAAAGCCCTCGCGATCGTGGCCCGCTACGACAGGGAGTTATGGTACAAGATCGCCCCCCTGTTGGACTTCCTACCGGATGACAAGAGGGCCGAGGCCCTGGAGATCTTGCAAGAAGGCGAGGTGGCGTCGGACCACGCCATTACGGTTGCAACGGACATTGCCGACACCGGTTTCCGCCAGCTAGGCAACGGCGTTTGCCTTAGACGACGAGGTTGGCTCAAGGCGACGGATTTCCGCCAGGATGTACAAGCCAAGGTGTTGGACATGCCGTTAGACAGGAACAACCTGTTTGGGAAAACGGTGGATGAGTCCCTCCAAGCCATCAAGGCGGACACAGAGACAGCTAGGGCTCTAGGTGTTCTCCGGCAACGAAGGCCGTCCTTTCGGAGCACCGGAGGCAAGCAGGGTGCCTCCAAGGGATTCGGCGGTGGCTCCTCTACGTACCGCCAAGCAGCCCGCTCCTCGTCACAGGAAGCCTATAGAGGACGAGGCAAGTCGGGTAGGCCCCGCCGTCGTCTACAGGGAGGGCAAGGCGTCCTCCAAGCAAGATTGAACCGACAGCAGTGTCAGGCCCCCACCGAAGCACCCCGGTGGGAGGCCGGCTGGCGAAATTCGTCAGCGTGTGGGAGTCCATCTCCACTGACCATTGGGTGCTGGACGCCCTGGCCCAGGGGCACGCCCTCAAGTGCCCCCGCATTCCACCCGTGGTCAGGAAGGAAAATCACGTCCCTCAACTGCTATTGGAGGTAAGGGCGTTGCTCAAAAAAGGTGCCATCGAGCTCGTCCCGAAGAGGCTCCGGGGCTCCGAGTATACTCAAGGTACTTCCTAGTGAAAAAGAAGACAGGAGGATGGCGCCCCATCCTGGACCTGCGACGACTGAACAAGTACAACAAGGCACAGAAGTTCTGGATGGTCACCCTCCAGCACGTGCTTGGACAGCTGGAGGAGGGCGATTTCCTGTCGTCGTTGGATTTGGAGGATGCGTACTTCCACATCCCCATTCTGAAAGGACACCGAAAGTTCCTCAGGTTCGTGGTCCAAGGACGGCACTACCAGTTCAAGGGCCTCCAGTTCGGATTGAAGTCGGCGCCCAGGGTGTTCACCAAGTGCCTCGCACCGGTGGTGGCGCGGCTGCGCCTGCAGGGGATCCACGTCTACCCCTACCTGGACGACTGGCTCATCCGAGCAAGGACAAGGGAGCTCGCCGTGGATCACACAGCAAAGACCGTCCAGCTGCTCACGGACCTGGGATTCTCCATCAACTTTCCCAAATCCCACCTGGTCCCGTCGCAAGTCGCACTGTTTCTGGGAGCCAAGCTCGACACATTGGCGCGTCTGGCCTCACCGTCGGAGGAAAGGACGAAGGCCATCCTGGGCAAGGTGCAGCGTCTGCTGGCCACGGATGTGGCCAGGGTGAGGTCCATCAAGTCCCTCCTCGAGATGATGTCCTCCTGCATATATCTCATGCGCCTGTGTAGGCTTCGGATTCGTCCTCTGCAAGAGTTCCTCGACGCCTGCTGGATCCAAGCGACGGGCAGCTTCGAGGACAGGATCCCGCTCAACGAGACCTTCCGACGAGCGATCCGGTGGTGGGGCACCCGCGCTCCTCTGACGGCGGGCACAGACTTTCAGACCCCATCCCCCCAGATAACGGTGACGACGGATGCCTCCCTGGAAGGGTGGGGAGCACACACTAGAGAACTTCACGCGAGAGGCCTTTGGCTCCCGGAGGAGAAGACGCTCCACATCAACATCCTGGAGATCCGTGCAGTGTTCTGGGCCCTCAGGTCCTTTCTCCCGTCCCTCAAGGGCAAGGTGGTGAGAATCTTCACCGACAACAACACCACGATGTTCTACATCCAGAAGCAGGCAGGAACCAGATCCCCAGCCCTCTCCAAGGAAGCCCAGGATCTGTGGCATTGGGCCATCGCCCAAGGGATGTTTCTGGTGCCCTTTCATCTGGCAGGGATAAAGAACACCATCGCCGACTCACTCAGCAGGGAGCTGCGCTCGTGCCACGAGTGGGAACTACGTCAGGATCAAGTGGATCGACTCTTCCGACGATGGGGAAAACCGCAGATCGACTTGTTCGCGACGAACCGACGCAGCGAACTCCAAGTGCCAGAGGTTTGCCAGCAGGTTTCCCCAGCCGAGCAGCATGGGCGATGCTTTCTCGTTCCCCTGGGACGGCCTGTTCCTATATGCATTCCCTCCGTTGCCGTTGCTGCTCCAACTCGTCAACCAGCTCAAGGGGTCCCGGTGCAGGATGATCCTAGTCGCACCGGCGTGGCCGAGGCTGTCATGATGCCTACCCCCGGGGAACCAGACCAGGTCCAGCAACCCCGGAAGTAGGCATCAAGTTATTTTGAGCAAGCCCAAAAACCCCCTGCTAGGGGCTGTGTTTGGGTGCGGTCCTGGTGCCTATGGCCAGCCAAAGGAGGCTTGGAAGGGACTATTTTACCTAGGGACTATTTTTTACTCGGGTGGGGCTGGGGAGGAATACTTACCTGGGACTACTTTGGAGGCTATTTAAAAAAACACCCGAAGAGCAGCACACGCTTCGCGTTATTCTGCATCCAGCAGCGTAACGCTCACCGTTTCTGCAAGCCTGCATCCAGTCTTCTGCCACGCCCACCTCGAGTCTGCAGCTCCTAGAAAAAGGGAGGAACAAAAGAAGAAGAGGTTAGAATAAGAGCAAAACCCTCGATCCTTACCTAAATTCCGGATCCACCGCGCCTTCGACCTGGAAGAAAGAAGCATTTTACGCGCGCCACCTCGCCTGCTGCGGCGCCACGCTGAACTCACCGGCCTTCGCAGCTACCTCACGATCCAACACATCCTTCTGCACATTCCCGCCGCACTCTGGCACCTAAGGGGAACACAAGAACAGCAAAGGTGAGCCAAGGGAATAAACAGAGGCAATAGTAACTACCCCCATAGTCTTACCTGATTAACGCCGGGGGTACTATTCCTCTTCACAGGTTGGCGCTGTCTCCATTGCATCCTCGCCGTACCCCGGCCCCTAAGGGGAACAACAGGACAACAAGGTGAGACAAAAGGACACACAAGGGGAACTCTTCTCACCACAATAGACTTAACTAATTTTACCGCCGGAGGCATTATTCCCCGAACTTCATATTTTCTCTCCACACCTGAATAAGCGAGCAAGCCACAGGTTACATTCTGGCCTTATTTTATTGAAATGTGTAGGATAAGTCAAATACTTACCTGAACTTCGTCAGCTACCACGAGGAACTCTTCGCTGGGGTCAAGCTGCAAACTGCAAGGAATCGGACAAGAGTGAAAGTCAGACATGTGAACTTTTACGAACTACATACTTTTCGGAGTCAATATTGTTCCGGAACTCACCAATTCCTTCGAGCCAGTGAAGCAATTGGTTATCAACGCGCCCCCGCGCTCAATGCAGGATGGAGAGCTCATCTTTTCAAACCATCAGGTGAGACTATAAAAGGGGACATCAAAGGTGATCTGTGGGGAGAACAGCGGGGGTAGGGGGATTTACGCTCAACTCCACGGGTGGTTAATTCCCTTTCTCCATTTGCAGAAGAATATTCCTACGGGCCAAGCAAACGAAGCTAGGTGGGCCAGTCCAGTCCGTCATCTCGGCCCTACGCGTCACATTGGTGGAGACAGCAGCTTTCCATTTCCGATCGACGCCTCTGTGGGAGCCAGGTGAGCGTAACAGAGGCAGATCTGGTTCCCGGACCTTCTGGACTTGTCAGCGTCCCCACCAGTCAAGCTGCCAATGGATGCGGAACTTCTCTCCAGCGAAGGAGGCGCCATACTTCATCACAACCCAGAGTCACTGAACTTGCAGGCCTGGCTCCTGCAGCACTAGAGTTTGGAGGGTACGATATCCCGGCTGACTGCAGAGAGGTCCTTGCAAAAGCCAGGGGGTCCTCAACTCTCAAGTGCTACGGACATAAGTGGAAGAGGTTCTCTGTCTGGTGCCGTGCACAGAAGATTAACCCTCTACGCATTACGGCCCCTCAAGTGCTGCCGTACCTACTGTCGCTGGCCAAGGCTAGACTGGCTCACGCCTCCATCAAGATACATCTGGCTGCGATCTCCCGATACATCAGAACCACAGGACGGGCGTCCTTGTGGTCCCATCGCCTGGTGAAGGAATTTATGAAGGGACTGTTCTGATCGTTCCCGCCGGTGAAGGCCCCTGCCCCGGCGTGGGAACTCAACGTGGTGCTGGCCAGGCTCATGGGGGCGCCATTGGAGCCCCTGCATTCGGCACTGTTGAAATTCCTGTCGTGGAAGACTGCGTTTCTTGTGGCCATCACCTCCGCAAGGCGAGTGGGAGAGATCCAGGCCCTATCCTGCAAGCCTCCATACTTGACTTTTCACGACACAAGGGTGGTGTTGAGGACGCACCCCTCTTTTATGCCCAACGTGCCGTCGGACTTCCACCTCAACGAGCACTTGGTGTTACCTGTTTTCTTCCCGTCGCCTTCGTCACCGGCCGAGAGGACTTTGCACTCGCTGGATGTGGCTAGAGCGCTGAAGTTCTACGTGGACCGCACAAAGAGTTTTCAGAAGACATCACAGCTTTTTGTGAACTTTGGACCTGTGAACCAAGGGAAAGCTCTCTCGAAGGCTTCCATTTCCAGATGGCTCTCCGGCTGCATCACGCACGGTCATCGATTGGCTAACCGACCGTTGCCTGGCCGTCCGAGAGCCCATTCAACCAGAGCTATCGCTGCTACCACGGCGTTCTTGTCTGGTGTGCCCCTGCTGGACATCTGCAGTGCTGTTACGTGGAGGTCGACGCACACCTTCACGAGATTCTACTGCGTCGACCGGGATTCCAGGGAGGAGTCCAGGGTCGGCCAAGCGGTGCTGCGAAACCTGTTCGCCTAAGGTGAGCCTGGTGAGGAGGTAAGAACTTCTTAATGTTGAGTTTTGATGTAATGCTTAATGTTGAGCCTTTTTGCCACCTCCCGTTGGTTGTGCATGGGTGTACTGCTATGTATTCTTATATTCATGAGCATGTGAATCCATGCCAGAACCCATGCTGGAGAAGGAACAAGTTACTTACCTGTAACTGTTGTTCTCCAGCATGGGTCTGGCATGGATTCACATGCAAACCCTCCCTCCTACCCCTCTACGGCTCTTCACTTGGTCATACTGCCACTTTGCGTGCTACCAAATCTGAAGATGGCTGCCAGAGTCGGGGCTTGGAGAGAGGGCAGTTATTGGCTGGGGGCAGTATGACCCAGAGACCAGTGATTGGTTACTACTGAGAAAGACAGATCAGAAACGAAACTGATACTGATTTCTTCTTTACCGAGGATTCCCGGCCTGACAACAGGGAATATTCATGAGCATGTGAATCCATGCCAGACCCATGCTGGAGAACAACAGTTACAGGTAAGTAACTTGTTCCAAACAAACTATCTCCGTCAAGGGAGCATAATTGATAGGTTGTGTGCAATGCAAATGGGCATCGGGGATTGCGGGCACATTTGGCAGTGTGGAAATTGGGGCAAAACTTGTAGCCGGATTCCGCATCACGGTCTCAGATATCCAGACGGACTGGGGTAACTGTGGTTGCATTTTTGGAGCAGTATGGGATTGTGTAGGTTGGTCAGATATCCAGACGGACTGGGGCAATTGTGGTTGCATTTTTGGTGCATTATGAGATTGTAATACTTGGTCAGATTGTACTATTCTTGTTAGTTTCCTTGTGGCCACTTTAGTCTTGGTGCTTTTTCGTTCCGCGCACGTTTTGTGGCTTGGAATTGCAAGATAGTTGTCACGCGGTTCCCCTATTGATTTAGGCGGCTGTTTTTTTGGGCTCCCATCCAGGCTAATCCAAGAGTCATTAAGTATTACCCCATCAGATTTGTGGGATTCAATAGGCCCTATTATGTTCTTAAAAAGGGGCAAAGCCGAAAGAAATGTGCTAGGGTTAGGCTGCTTTTCAGCCAGACCTTGTAATGTAGACAAACCCTCAGTTAATTCCAGATTTGCATCATTCTTTAAATTAGATGTGTCTGACGGGACCGTTAAAATCCAATCTGATATTTGTTGGATTGTTTTGATTGATACGATATTTTTGCATCCATAGTTTTGAATAATTTGAATAACCTGGCAACGGTGGTGTTAACCGCTGCTAGAGTAATTTCAATAAGGGCCACATTTTCTGAGGGGTTGTCTGAATTATCAATGGGCAATCTGCGCCGCGGCGTAGGTTGCAGAAAGGAATCCGCAACGGAGTGAACGGACTGTATGGTGGTGTCCATCGAGCCTGGGATAACATAATTCGTTTTAATCGAACTGGGTGAACAACTTGACTTACCAGAGCTCGCATGTATTGAAATGTCTGCTAATACAGGCGACATTTCGCTGCACTCATTTACAGGGGACAAGTGTTGGACATTGTTATTGTTTGTTTTGTTCGGCGTTGCCGCTATAGTTAGAATAGTAAGGTCTGAAATATCCGACGGGGCCGGTACCTTGTTCGTGTCACTGCACAAGCAGACAGGGCACTTTGCTGTCGCTGCTGCTACCTCAGAAAGTAGCCCCTCTGCCATACATTCCCATCTTTTTGTGCAAAAAGAGCGAATATCTCTGTTTGAGAGAGGGGTTTGGAGGACTGGGGTTAGTGTAATGGTTTTTCTAGCAATCCGTATAGTGGATTTAGTTTTTTCACACACGTTCCTTGGGGTGTTTAGCAACAGACCTGATATGTCCGGCATGTTAGATTTTAAAGTGTATAGACAAAGTTGAATTAGTTCCCCCTAGACCAGAGCACGTTCAGATTATATAGGAGGCACAATGTCCATGCAACACAGGGAACAATACAAAAAGACAATTGAATAAATCTACTTACTTGTACTGCAAAGGGAATTCTTAGGGCTACCACTCTTCCCAAAAACGGATTTAAACATGCATGGAAACTGGCACCAGCACCGCGGCAAAGCGGCGAAGCGGGTACTCTTCGGTACTGTGCTCGGTGCGCGCACGATCGCCACGTTATGAAGCCTCGTACAAGAAAGGGGCGGAGCTAGGTTGGTTTTACAGTTTCACCTTGAAATGTAGCCCAAAAGTTTTCGTAAGGTTCAGGAATCAGCAGGCACAATCACAGTCACGAGGAGGCTGAGACAAGGTGAGCGGCCAAGCAGGTACTCTTCGGAAAGAGATTGCACATGGGTTTGCTAATGTGGGCCAAAAGAAGCAAATCCTAGACCAGACGTGCCTCTTAAAATCCAAAACATTTCATATGGGGTCTTCATGTAACTAGCACAAACCTAAAACCAGACATTTACTGTGGCTAGTGCCTTGTCTTCCTTTTCAGTATGTTGCAAGCTCAAAAATGACTGCCCCACATTCTAATAGCCTTACAAATGAACATGCTGATTATTGATGAGTTTGGCACGTCCTTGTTTGTTGCCACAACACCCCTCAAATTGGCCAGAGTATTTCTGGTCTTCTCCAGCTGAAGTGGCAGAGAAGTAGAGAGATTGGACCCTGGCATTGGGTGCCCAAAGGCAGAATGTTGCTTAACAAGAAGGCATGTGCTTTAGGTGTGCCAATTGTTGCCCCTCTTCCTCATGTGGAGGTCTCGGTTGGTAGCATTCTGAGTTCGAGTTCCATCCTGCAAGTGAGAGGAAGGTTGTCTTTTGTTCTGTCGGTGGGTAAGTACTGTAGGAAGGAAACCGAGGGAAGGGCAGGCACTGCTAGAAACAACACATGTGACAATTGTGAGGCCAAGTATCAACAGCAGTGAGCATTAGCAGCTGGTCTCAGTGGTGGGGGCAGGTGAATTATCCTGAATGGGCACCTCCATTATAAAGCATTCAAGGTGCATGGCGGCTGGTGATATTGTTGCATTAAAGGGTGCATTACTATTTCCTCCAAATTTTGTACTAAACACCAAGCCTAGCAGGGACAGCAGCAGACCGGTTTTTGCCACCCTCCACCCCCTCACCCCCTGACTTTTCTTTTAAAGAATGGATTGGAATGGGGCATTTTAGAGCACATCACTTGAGAAAACAATGGATAAGAAGCCAGAAAATGTAAAATCAGGTCTGTAGTTTGACATGATATGTCATTTATAACGCGCCTGTACACAGGTGTTTCTAGGCGTGACGAGACAAGGGAGGAAAGATAAAGGGAGGACAAGACAAACAATCTTACTAGGCCTTGGCATTCAGATTGTTAAAGTGCGACCAACGCAAAGTGAAGGGAGAAGGGGAAGTGCCAAGGAGAGGGAAGCAGGCAATCGGGGCAATATTGCTCTAAGTGCAGCCAAGGCAGTGCTGCTCTGGGTAAGTGCAAGGAGGCAGGGGACTATAGAGGTTCCAGTTGCAGCCCCTAAGTGCGCGGTAGGCCCGGAGGCAGTGCAGGGGTGGCTGATCATGGAGGAGCCTGGTACCCAGGTAGACTCACGGTAGCCCAGCAACCAGTCGGCGCAGCAGACAGGTAGGTCAGCAGGCAAGGGAGAGAGAGAGAGAGAGAGAGAGAGAGAGAGAAAGCAGAGGAGAAGAGGAAGGTCTTGAGCTTTCCGGAACTTCCAGTGGTACAGCTCAAGTTTGAGAGGGGCTGGAGGAGGGTTCCAGAGGAAGGCACCTGTGAAGGAGACAGATCTACCCTCCCACTCTCTGCCTGGAGAGAAGCGTCTGACCCTCAGTGAGTTGGAGGTGGCCGAGTGAAGGGTATTTTGGAAGAGAGAGTTAGATGTAGTGCGTGCCCCCAGCCCGTCAAAGCCTTGTGGACAATGCAGAGGGTCTTGAACTTGATCTTTGCAGCCACAGAGAGTCAATGGAGAGATTTCAATGCTGGAGAGATACGTCCCTGGGCTTAAGACCAAGGATAAATCTTGCAATCCTGCTCTGGAGTAGTTGCAGTGGGTGGAGAGTAGAGGAAGGCAGATTGAGAAAGTGGCTGTTGCAGTAGTCCAGCCTAGAGAGAACCCGGGCTCTGGAGAGAGTGAGCTTCTGGGGGAAGGTGAGAAAAGGAAGAGTACCTCTGAGGAGGTGCAGCTGGTAGTGGGCCTTCTTGCCAAGGGCCGTGGTGTGATGTGAGGAGAGAAGGAAAGATTGGAGTCGAAGATGACACCAAAGTTTTTTGCCTCACAGGAAGGCGAAGGAAGAAGGCCCAAGGAGGGCGGCCAGAGTGAGTGAGAGAGAGAAGGCGGGAGCAGGGGTTCCAATGAGAAGGATCTCTGTCTTACTGGCATTGAGGCAGAGATTGTTGGAGGCGCACCAATCCTGAATCGCGTATAGACAGTCAGGAATGAGCGAGGAGAGGAGGCTGAGGGGAGCCTGAAAGAGAGCCGAGTGTCGCCCGCATAACACTGAAAGTTAGAGGAGAAGGTACAGATCATGTGGACCAAAGGGGCCAGGTAGAGAAGGTAGAGCCATGGGGAACACCATATGTGGAGAGTGAGGTGGCAGCAAAAAATAAAAAACGAGTTGAACCTGGGAAGGTCGGTCCAGGAGGAAGGAGGTCAACCATTCCACAGCTTGATCTGTGATGCCCAGGTTCTCACGTCGATTGATCAGGATGGCGTGATTGCCTGTGTCAAAAGCAGAGGAAAGGTCAAGGAGGATGAGGACAGAAGGAAGGCTAGAGTACAGATTGGAGAGCAAATCTTCACAGGTGTTCAAGAGAGCAGTTTCCATGCCGCTGGCTGCTCTGAAGCCACACGGATGGTTATGGAGACAAACAACAGATTCATTGTCGAGAGTAAGCTGGGAGATGTCCAGCTTTTCCAGGAGTTTGCCCAGGAAAGGAGTGATAGAGGTCGGGCAATAGTTTGCCGGACAGGTAGGGTCGGTAGATGGCTTTTTAAGGGGGGGTGCACAAAGCAGTGCTTGAGGAGAGAAGGGAAGGATCCAGTGGCAAAAGAATGATTACAGTAATCGGCCAAAGCTAGAGCGAGGGTCACAAAATGGTCCTTGATGGTTCTGGAGGAGCAGGGGAGCACCTGTTTGGACGACACTTTCATAGATCAGACTTGTCTAGAAACATCATCAGGTGTTATCAGAGAAAGAGGAGAAAGGAGGAGGAGAGGAAATGGAGACCAGAGAGGGACCGAGATGGGTTGAGGGAGGGGGAGGAGGAGAGCGAGGACAGAATGTCCTGATTTTTAGTGGTAAAGTGGGAGGCCAACGCCATCCTGAGGGCCTGGGAAGGAACAGGAGAGGTGGAGACTGCAGAGGATTGGCCAGCTCCTTGCAGATTTTAAAGAGTTTGGCCGTGTTGTTGGAGGCTGCACAGACGCAAGCTTGGATGTGGGCTCTCTTCTTGAGCAGGACAGAGAGTCTGTATTGCCTTTGGAGCAGGCCGCAGGCCAGTTTGTCAGAGGATGTGCACAAAGCCCCCCCACTTCCTCTCAGCCACCCTGCAGTTGCGTTTCAGGGAGGCGAGGTCGCAGTCCTACCAAGAGTTGCAGCACAACGTAATTCTCTACTTGCTCGGGGACAGCATTGACAATCTCTATGAGTCCAAGTTGTTAAAATGTCATTGTTTCTAGGTACAGAAAATAGTGACTTGAAACGTTACTTGAAACCTCTAGTAACTCCCTCTTTGTTTTGACAGCCACATGAGTAAAACAACACAGAGGGAGTTACGAGAGGCTTTCAAGTAATGCTTCAAGTCACTTTTTTCTGTGCATTGAACCAATGGCATTTTAACAACCTGGATGTGTAGAGATTGTCAATGCTGTCCCTGAGCAAGTAGAGAATTATGTTGTGGTGTTATTTGAAATACGCCCCAGCATTACATCTGGGTGTGCTATCAACAGTGAAAGTTGAAAGTGGTTGTCAAGAAACATTTCTGAGACCCTGTGGGATCATGGTAGATGAGTATGCACTGAGATCACACATACAAAATCTGCTAGCCCCTGATGAATGTCCAGCATATTGAAGCGTCAAGGACAGAAACTTTGACAAGTCAGGTTTAGGAATGATTATGAATTTGCACATGACGTGTATTTGATTTACAAAAATTGTGAATAAGAAAGTGAACAGTGTCATCTTTGTTGGGTCTTGAATATGTGTGTAAGACGAAATTAGTTGTATGTTTTTAACTGTATATTTGTATACATGTTTTTAGGTTATAGTGCATATATGTTTAATAAAATGTATTTTATGATAATGAATTGACACATTTTATGAATAAGCACACTACTCAATTATTCATTAGAGTGCCTTTGATATTAATTGATTTTGGAGCTTTAATTTTGTTTAAGATTAGACTCCTTACCCCATTAGGTAGGAAGGCTTGATTCCCTTAGGTGGGGAAGCCGATTTGTACTATTGAGCCTGCAGACCAAGCATTCAAAGGAGGAGTAGGCCTGCGTAAGAATGACAGATTCAACTTTTCTAAAACCTCGATTCTTGAGGTGGAAAGAAGTCATATTATCTCTCAAACCTTCTAATTGCCAGGGCGACCTTTGTCCAGCCCATCTTATTAAGGATGCAGCGAGGGATTTAGCTCCATTCATATCAAAGCTTATCAATGCCTCATTCACATCTGGCATTATCCCCAATAACCTTAAAGAATCCCAGGTGCTCCCACTTTAAAAAAAACAAACTCTTGACCCATCTATACCAACTAATTACCGGCCTATCACGACAGTTCCTTTTCTATTAAAAATCTTGGATAAAGTCGCATACTTACAAATCCAGCAACATCTGGGACTACACCACCTTTTAGGAGCTTGCCAGTCAGGCTTCCGCCCCCAACATGGAACGGAAACTGCCCTCATTGACCTCAAGGCCCAAGTTGATGAGTTAAGGGACAAGGGGACCTCAGCCCTCCTTCTCCTCCTTAACTTCTCTGCTGCATTTGACCTTGTGGACCACAAGGTCTTATGCAGCCATCTAGACTCGGCCGCACACTTCTTTAAGGATGCTGTAGCTTGGATTAAGTTGTTTTTAAGTAACAGGACCATGAGGGTCTCCTCCCCCACTGCAGCTGCAGACCCCATTCCCATTACCTGTGGAGTGCCCCAGGGTTCTTGCGTCTCCCCCACCTTGTACAACATATTAACGAAGCCCCTCTTCGATGATCTGGACCTTCTTGGTATCACCTACACCAACTATGCAGATGATATTTAGATTCTCCTCCCACTTTCTGGGGATTACGGCAAGGATTTGGCCTTGGTGAATAGTTTACCTCATCGTCCAGGCATGGATGGCTACTCCTGGTCTATGCCTGAATGATGTCAAAACAGAGCTTATCATCCTGGGTACTCCCACCAATCTCTAAAAGTTAGGCTATGAATACACCTCATTCATAATTGACCGCAATATCATCAAAGTTTCCAGCAAGGTTAAAAATTTAGGCTTCTACCTCGACTCCACTCTTACCTTCTCTAAACAAGTGAATGCCTTGGCCTCTGCTACCGCTTATACTTGTAAACCTATCAGATCTGGCAAACCATTTCTCTCTAATAACAGCTGCATTATCCTGGCTTGAGCCCTCATCCTGTCTAGACTGGACTATTGCAACGCTCTCTACATCGGCTTCAACCGATACATCATCAGGAAAATCCAAACTCTCCAAAATAACGCCCTCAGAGCGGCACCGGGCGTAGCCAGGAGAGAACATATATCTGAGATTAGGCGACAAAACGACTGGCTTTCTACTAAAGACAAAATCCAGTTGAAAGCAACCTTGCTTACTCACAAATCACTGAACAATGCTGCACCCAGCTATCAGAGATTCCATAGAAGGACCTCTACTAGAACATCTAGACTAATCAACTCCAATTGCCTCTCTATTCCCAGGTTTAAACTTTCAAAGGTTGGGGGTAGCAGCTTTCCTGTCAAAGCAGCCCAGCTTTGGAATTCCTGCCGCCTTCACTCCGAGCAGATCAACCATACCAGAACTTTACATCCAATTACATTAACTGTCTTAAGTCCACAGACCACTAAGGTCTGCCACCGCCTCACTACACCTGCAATGCTTGATCTCTCTTATCGGTTCGATAGTACCTAACTATCACCTTTATTTGCCTCACATCCTTATTTGCTTTGTGTAACTTATTTTTTGTAACCCATGTGGACTCACTATAGCTACCCATGCCTGATTATGTGCCTCTTATCCAATGTACCTTATGCCTTCTATCTAATGTAAATTATTTCTGTAACATAAGCTTTGAACTATCTTGTAACATTTCTGCGCCATGCTACCTATGTGCTACTATGTGACTCTTATCCAATGTACCGTGTGCCTTTTATCCATTGTAATTTATCTCTGTAACCTAAGCTTTGAATTATCTTGTAATTTTTCTGTTCCCTGCTACCCTCGGGTCTGGTGCGCAATACAAATAAATAAACAAACAAACAGAAGCTGGCACCCACTCCTCAAAAATAATAGCTACTCCACCTAGGGGTCAGTTGATTCTGGGCTCAGAGAGTATCTTCTAGCCATCAGGGAGGAGAGTGTCAAAATATGGGACAGAGCTGGCCGTGAACCACGTCTCTGTGAGCAAGGACATCTAGGTCAAGCTCTTCGAGGAGGTGGCCGATGTCCGAGGAGTGTTTGACAGCAGAGTGAGAGTTGAGTGATGACGTGGAGCAGGTTTCCACATTTTGAAAGACTTCCGGGGTGGGGTACAGGCTTGAGGTACACCCAGCAGAAGTGGAAGAGTGGCCCGAGAGTGAGCAGAGATGGAAGCAGGAGGTGACAGAGGCGCTAGAGTGGTGCTTGTAGGAGTAGTGGGTGAAGGAAGGAAGTTGATAAGATGCGAGAGACGCCTATCAAAAAGTAGGAGATTGGGTTGAGGACCCTGTACCAAGACACTGCCATTCAGATAGACATTAATGATGGTCTTGGAGTAGTGGAAGGAGGCCTAGAGGGTCTCCCACCACGTGCCACCATTAATTGCAGAGGAAGAGATCGGAGAGAGAGCCGAGACCATATGATGGGTCCATAGGTCTGGGAGCGACGAAGAGGAAGTCGGTGAGAGTCTGTCTGGAGGAAGCACTGATGTAGGTATCAACGATAGGGGTGCCTGGGTTGGAGAACAGGATGTCCCTCTTGAACATCTTCCTTCCAGACTTAGGGAGAGCGATAGGATAGGTGATAGAGTAGCAGTTTCAGAAGATGGGAGAAACGGAAGGTACCATAGAGGTTGTGAGGAAGAAAGTAGGAGGAGGAAGGAGCGAAAGAGAGGAGAGACACACAGCTGAGCACAACAGAGGATGCACAGGGGGTGGGGAGGAAGGGCAGGGTATCACAGGTGTGGAGCAGCAGACATATAAGTCACCAGTAGACCCTACCCCCTCCCCTCTGATGTACCTGAGACACAAGGCTGTATCGTGCCTGACCCCTGCTATATTACCAGCACTGCAGCAAGGATTTGGGCGACGGTTCCCATTGAGACAACCATAGCGAATGTATCCCCAAGTTGATGAAATCCAGCAAGGACCAATGCCTGAAGGAATATAAGACGGAACTAAGCAGGCGGCAAGTAACGTCATAAGAAAAGAATACAGAGAAGCACAGATGACACTGATGATGAAACAAGACGATATATTAGAGACGATGTATGAATATTGAAGAAGTGACAGTAAAACTAAAGAAACAAAGTAAATGCAGATGCAAAGAGAAAGAACTATATACAAGTAGAAGACAAATGACACAAAGCATAATGGATATACATATGCTGAAACACAAGGTAGACAAAGTCATCTTAGAGGCTTGATGGAGTAGTAAATGGAACGCAGGCGAAGCCGACATTGTAGAGAAAATGGACATCGGTATGATGACAATAGCAAGCAAGGAATCATGGAGAGAAGAGCTGAAGTTGTAGCAGTGGAATACAGACCCATGCAGAAGACCAGACCTGAAGTCAAGGCTTGTGCACAAAGGTCTGCTATCGATGCATCAAAGAAGGTATATGCGTAGGACACATTCTCTTAGATTAGCTGCGAGAAAGAACACTGTTGATGCCAAGCCCTGAACAATTAAAAACATGGAAAAGGCTTGCAAAATTAACAAATTCGTGGTCTCACACGACGTGACCCAGAGGCTGAAAATAGGATCTATTACTGAACTCCAGACAAGCTAGCGAGTACCATTACGCACATTGTGTCTGAGGAAGAGAACATTCTGCAAGGCTGAACTACAAAGAGAAACTTTTGATTTAGGACTTGGCAGATGAGAGGTGGTGGGCTAATTGGGTGGCAAGATGGCTATCTGGCGTGTCTACCCCGCTCCTGGTGCCTTAGTTTACCTGCTGCAAACGAACCGAATGTCCTAGGTTGGGTACAATCATGCCAAACCAATTATAAGAGTCTGTGTAACGATGGACTGTATAGCCTTAAGGGCCAATCAGCTACTTTTTAACTGATACTTCATATTGTTTCACGTATTAAGAGGTGGTCTCAGGCTGGCCACATAATAAAAGTGAGCAACTTATAGGACTGATAATTATATGATTGTATAACTAGATGTATCCCATAACCAATCCCAACCCCGATGGGTTTTGACAGTTGCAATGTAGGATGACGTCATAGTGATGTACATTAAGAATATAAAGACTGTTCTGGAAATTAAGATCGTTGAGAATGAGCGTGTCAGCTGATGCCCCTGTTTTAGATCATTGTTTATAAAACAGTGTTTTGCCATTTTATTGAGTCTGTCCGGTTATTTGAACTCAGTTATTTTATGGTAATCCCATTCACCACATACTTGCGCTTCCAAGGGCTACTGCTCATGTGGTAGCAGTGGGGATGGTTGTAAAGATCCAAACTAGTTCAGCTTTTGGAGCTCCGGACTATCGAGCATCCTCTACCATTAGCCAAAAGACCATGGGGTTTCCTGTGGAGAGCGGCCGAGGTAATACTTGCAATTAAGTGAGAAGGTGGGCCTTTCTCTCTTTGAAGAAATCCCTGCCTGGTTTCCACCGGCGCTCTGCCGACGGATGGCGAAGTGGTTGATTGGAGCAGTCGTCGATGCCGAAGGCATCATGCTGATTAAGCGGATGTAAGTAGACTGGCGAACATGGCAAATACAGGGATGGGATTGTGATAGTTGTGTAAAGAATAGGAGTGTCATAGTGCGTGGGCCAGTGCGCTCCACAGCCGGACAAACGCCTATTCGACCTTTCCCGCATCCGCGGTCTTGGTGGTTGCCATTGCGCCTTCATCAGCGCCAGAAATGCTTACGGAGGCTCCCCGGTGTCCTCTTGCCTGGGCAACGAGTTTGGATTCTGTACCTTCCATGACCGCTGCGCTTCTGATTGAAGTTTGGTACGCCGCTCAGTCTACGTCCTGTTTGCTGTTATCCCTGTTTCCTGCTCTTGGATTGCCCTGCCTGTTCCTACTTGCTCCATATTGACTATCCAATACCCTGACTCCGGACCGCCCTCGGACAGTTTTTGCACGCTCCTCGTTTGATCTCCGGTATTCCAACACTCTTACTTCGGACCGCACATGGACTGCCTTGCAAGCTCCTTGCTTGCTCCATATTGAAAATTCAGCACCCTGACCCTGGATCTTTTACGGACTGCCTTATCTGTTCAGTTTGATTCTTCTCCGCAGTTCTTACATCTTATCCTCAGAGACTTTCCCGCAAACTCACCCCAGCCGAGAGGAACTATTCGGTGATGGACCGGGAACTTCTGGGCCTTAAAACCTTGAAATGTCTTAATGCAAGACACGCACGTTTGCATTCTTTTTTTCCATGTTCGATTTTTCCATTACTTATAGACCGGCTGCACTACACACCAAAGCCGATGCCTTGTCCCGATCGGGTGAATCTGGTCCATTACACAAAAGCGATGCCACCATCCTGCTACCGCAACGTGTAGTCTGTGCTTGTACACCACAAATCTCACTCAAAGAAAGACTGCAAGAATGGGTTCGCCGGAACCCCGACCTACTGGAAAAATTGGATCTAACAGTCATCCATAGTATCCCCTATATAGACCAGCGGCTATAGATTGAAGAGACATGTATCTCTGTTCTCCAGTGTTGTCAAGATTCTCTACTCGCAGTTCATCCTGACAATCAAAAACCCTAGAATTGTTATGCAGATGGTGTTGGTGGCCCAATATGTCATAGGATGTTATAGACTATGTCAAGACCTGCTCAGTGTAAGGGCCAAATGGGTAAACCAATGGGTCTCTTACGCCCTCTTCCCATCCCCGATAAACCGTGGTATATGATTTCGATGGACTTTATTGTCGAAATTCCACCCGTTTCGACATATGACACCAACGGTGTCATCATAGACTACTTCACCAAGCTAGCTGTTTTCATTCCATGTGTGGGTCTTCCCTCTGCTCCTATGTTAGCCAATCTGTATGTCAAAAATGTCTTCCGCTTCTTTGGTTTACCCTCTGTTATCGTGTCTGATAGGGGTTTTCCATTTACCTGACGTTTTTGGAAAGTATTAACATCTTCCTTTGGAATTAAGGATAGTATTCTAGCGCCTATCATCCACAAACCGATGGGCAGACAGATTGGCTATCCTTGTTAGCTACTGCTGAACTTGCTTACAATAACTCAAGGCTTTCATCTACTGGTTCATCCCCCTTCTTTGCTCTCTATGGTCAACATCCCAGGTAGATTCCCTTGGACCCGTCTCTGCCCTTCGAAAACCTGGCAGCTAGTGCATGTAACCGAGACCTCACAGCCATTCAGTCTAATGTCCGGGACCATCTAGTACGAGCCCAGAATCAAGCTAAGGAGTTTGCCGACGCCCACCGCCTGCCGGCTCCTCCCTGCCAGATGGGTTCCAAGGTGTGGCTATCCACAAAATACATGCATATACCGGGCAAACGCAAACTTCTTCCACGTTTTGTCGGTACCTACTCTATCCTTCATGTTCTCAACCCTGTTGTCGTCCATTTGGACTTGCCAGCACATTGGCGGATCAATCTGGTATTTCATGTGTCCTTGTTGAAACCCTGTCCCCCTTATACTTATTTGCCCGTGTGCGCGGCTCCGATTACTGTACAAGGATCTGATGAGTATGCAGTACGGGCTATTCTGGATACCAAAGTGCACAGTGGCGAGTGTTACTATTACGTTGATTGGAAAGGATATGATCCGGAGGATAGGTCCTGTAGAGACTGTTCATGCCCCACGTCTGGTAACCCGTTTCCATGCATTCCAGGGGGTGAGTTGGCCCTTGAAGGGGGATACTGTCATAGTGCGTGGGCCGGTGTGCTCCACAGCAGGACAAACGCCTGTTTGACCTTTCCTGCATCCGCGGTCTTGGCAGTTGCCATGGCGCCTTCATCAGCGCCAGAAACTCTTACGGAGGCTCCCCGGCGTCCTGTTGCCTGGGCAGCGATGTCTGATTCCGTGACACGTGACCACCTGGAACCATATTTCCCTTCCGTCTTCCATGACTGTGGCGTTTCTGATTTGAAGTTTGGTACGCCGTTCGGTCTACGTCCTGTTTGCCGTTATCCCTGTTTCCTACGCTTTGAGTTTGGACCACTCTTGGATTGCCTTGCCTGCACCTCCTTGCTCCATATTGAATATCCAACTCCATGACTCCGTACCGCCCCATGGACTCCTCGTTTGATCTCCGATATTCCAATGCTCTGATTTCGGATCGCCAACGGACTGCCTTGCACGGGTTCCACGTCTTAAAATCGTGGCAAAAATGGCTGTGTATACAAAATATCACGACAAAAATGCAGTGGTTTTGCCGCCACAATCATGTAAAAGATGCGTGGGACACCCCTGCAACCCCCAGGCGATTTATATTTTTTTTATTTTTTACCGGCAACATTTTTTCAGCGATTTTATTACCCGATACCCTTGCACGCTTCTTGCTTGCTCCATATTGAAAATTCAGCGCCCTGACCCTGGATCTTTTACAGACTTCCTTTTCTGTTCTCAGGTTGATTCCTCTCAGCAGTTCCTACATTTTATGCTGAGAGACTTTTCCACTAACTGTTTTCTAAGCCCTGAACCCCCCTGTTTTTCCTTACAGTGCCTTGTGGAACTTCATCTCTACCTGGTTGAACCTATCACAGAGTGGATTGCCAAGAAGGATTTTCTAGGATTCATTCCCCATTGGAATATGGACGCTATGCAGTGCCTTTCCTCCAGCATTTCCCTGGGACTGTAGTGCGCCCTCGTTCCGTTGGGCTAGCCCCCACTAACCACTTCAGTCCCCTTAAGTTTGTACTGGGTTCTTCACTCTACCACAAGACTCTGGCAGCTACTTATCCAGCATTCATCAGGAGCCGGAGTCATGCTTTCATAAGCCTGGCGTGTACTGGCTTTCCTAAGGTTAGTGTTATACCTATCTTATTCTATTTCCCAAGCTGTGCGTTTCATATGATACCTTTTTTTCTTCCTTTTTCCCTTTAGCCTGGCGTGTACTTGTTGTACCTTGCTCTTTTGATTTATTGTGGTACCCGTTCATACTACGTGTAGCACGGTGGATCAAAAGAAAGGTCACCCTCAATTGAGGAGACCCTCTTTAGGGTTCAAGTCGATTTTGGCGGTATTTCTCAGCGTTGTCCAGACAAATTCCACGTTCCTTGATCGAAGGTACTGAGTACTGACAATAAGTAACAGGATTTTGTGTAGAAAAGAGGACGCCTGGATAAACCTATTCTCAAGGAGATAGAAGGGAACGTTTCAAATTCCAATCGGAATATTAAGATAACAGGATACATACGGTCAGGACCGTAGAAGGGGATGTTTCAAACTTCAAAATGAAGTAATAGAGGCGAGAGATAAGGTTATCTCTTACTATAGGGTTATAGTGAAGGGAGGACGATCATAAAGTATTATTGTGTACTGTATTGGAGTTTTGTTGTTGTCAACATAGCTTTTTTAAGCTGTGGTAAAACGATTGTAGTTTGGAAAATATAGAATAGCAAAATGTTAGACTAATAGACCTTTTTAAACGATTGGCGCTAGTCATAAAAATAGATTGTTGAAACAAAAAGTGTTAAGACGCTTGAGTGGCGATTGATGGTGCTTGTTCATATTTATTATTTTGTGCGTTAAAGGGTGAAGGCATAAACCGTTAAGTATTGACGGTCAACTACGACTTGTCATCATGGAAGACACTCCTCTTATGCATCTTTGCAAAACATTACCACAACACGCACCCAAGCTCAAACAATATAGTGCAGAGTGGTTGAAGGGCACGGCTGATAAAATGTACATGCCTTGGCCACAAGGAGGATCACTGTCAAAAATAGTGCTACAACACATGACCACATATGTGCACACTTCCTACACAGGGAAGGAGTTAGACAAAAGGTTAGCTGATTTTGAACTTTGGAAAACATATCGGGATGAGAAAGAGGACCTGCCACTGGAGGAATGGGTGCTTAATCAGCATAAAGGGGAGGGCATAGAGGCCTTGGCTCCTCTTACTCTGCCTGAACACAAGAGCAGCTGAAGAGAGCAAGGATTTTATCCCTTAAAAGAATTAAAAGCAGCAACAGACTATATTCCAGTATATGCACCCCCTGCTTATAATGTTATCTTATGTTATGTTACTTTGCATTTATATAGCGCCTTATGTACCATTGGTATGGTCTGAAAAGGCGCTGGTAGGTTGAACGCCCTTGGGAACCGAAGTTCAAGTCATTAGAGAGAGTCAAAGGTGCGTGTGAGCACCGGATATGTGTGCAGCTGGTGTGGGATTCGTGTAATAGCTGCTTCTTAGCGGTAGGTGGGGTTGTTGAGAGATCAAGAGTATGTGTTTGTTCTGGCAGTATTTATCCAGACCGATTGTGGATGCGTTAGGCCTGAGGAGAACGCCTGGCTGGGGGGGTGTGTAACCAGCAGTGTTTAATTAGAGTGATGGGCAGTATGAAGCAGATGTTGGTATGAGAACAGCTATACCGAATGGTGTCATAGTATCTCTGTGTTCTAGTTGAATGGTGGTGTAAAGAAGAGAGCAAGCGTGGTGATGTGATATGATGGGTTACACGCTCTTACAAACGTTCCATGTACTTCAAACCATTCCATGTAAGTCGCGTAATTCTACGCGCATTCCAGTCCGCTCCACGCGCATTCCAGTCCGCTCCACGCGCATTCCAGTCCCCTCCACACGCACTCCAGTCCGCTCCATGCACTCCCATCCGTTCACGCACTCCAATCGGATCCACGCACTCCAATCTGTTCCATGAATTCGAATCTGTTCTATGTACTCCGATCCATATCGTGTATTCTAGGTTGTTTTATGCACTCAATCCACGTACTTCTCCATATCATTCACATACTTCGTCTGTTCCATCCACATACGTCACTCGTTCCATCCACATAAGTCACCCGTTCCATCCACATAAGTCACCCGTTCTATCCACATATGTCACAGATTCGACCCACATACTTCACCCGTTCCATTCGCTCTGGGCACTTATCCGCTCTACATGCACTCCGCACTCATCCGCTCTACGCGTTCATCTGCTCTACGCGTTCATCCGCCCTACGCGCTCGTTTGTCCGTCCTGCGCACTCGTCCGCTCTGTGCACTCGTACGCTTTATGCCCTTGCACGTTCTATGCACTCATACGCTCTACTGACTCCCACACTCTACGCACTCACACGCTCTACACACTCACACACTCTATGCACTCACCCGCTCTAGGCACTCATTCGCTCTAGGCACTCACTCGCTCTACTTACTCATCTGTTCTTACGCACCCCTCTTCTCTTACGCATTGATTCGCTCATACGCCCTTGTCTGCTCCATACACTTGTCCGCTCTACCCACAAGTCTGTTCTACGCATTCATTCACTCTACATACTCCTCCGATCTTACGCACTCTTCCGCTCTGCGCACTCTTCCGCTCTGCGCACTCTTCCGCTCTGCGCACTCTTCCGCGCTGCGCACTCTTCCGCGCTGCGCACTCTTCCGCGCTGCGCACTCTTCCGCGCTGCGCACTCTTCCGCGCTGCGCACTCTTCCGCGCTGCGCACCCGTCCGCTCCACGCACTCGTCCGTTCCACGCACTCATCCGCTCTATGCACTCGTTCTTTCTACGCACTCACCTGCTATATGCACTCATCAGCTCTACAGAGTCGTTCACTTATCCGCTCTATACACTCATCCGCTCTATACACTTATCTGCTCTATACACTCATCCGCACTCATCCGCTCTACATCCTCGTCCGCTCTACACACTCATCTGCTCAAAGCACTCCAGCATTGTACATACTCCTCCACACTTGCCCGCTCATCCGCTCTACATACTCGTCCGCACTACACACTAAGCCATGCACTCATACAGTCGGAGTCATCTGTCACTGTACTCATGAGTCTCTTGTATTCATCTTTCCATCCTCTTCTGTTTATTCATTTAATTTTGTCCATTGCACTCATTGCATCCATTTCATTATTTTAAATCTCATTACTGTTTTCATACGATTTATTCTTTTTATCCACTTCACTGCTTTGATCTACTTTACTCCTTCTATTCGGTTTGTCCTTTTAGTTTACGTTAGCGGTTATTAGTTGTTGATTTCTCGTATGGGTCTTGATGTTGTCTTATTGTTATTTAAGATCTAGTAGTTCATTGGATTGGTGTAATTGAGATGCTGTTATTCTGTTTGGGTCGGTTTCTGTACGGGTTGGTTTTAGCGGAAGAGCCAAGTTTTCAGTAGTTTGCGGAAAGACATTAGATCTTCCGTTAGGCAGATGTGGGGTGGGAGTGCGTTCCACAGCGTGGGGGCCAAGGCTGAGAACGATGATCCACCTGACTGAGTTTGTTTTAGGTATGACTAGGAGGCCGGCTGAGCTTGATCTTAGAGTACGTGGAGGGTTATAGGTGTTAGGCAGAAACCTGTGCAGTTCCCTCTGGGACCACTGCAAAAGATTTAGGACTACAGGTGTTTGGCAGTAAACCCACTTGGTAGCAGTCTGTACCACACAGATTGACTTGGTAGCTGTGGCTGAGCAGTCAGACTTCCCTCAAGAACAGTTAGGCAGTATACAGAGTATTCACAATGGGTCAAGAGAACACAGTAGAACAAGTAAACACTGACCAGGGCTTGGTGTAAAAGAGATATAATTATTTATTTAAAACCACATCTAGAAAAACACACGGGCACTAATAGTAAGCAATTCAAAAACACGGTCACTAAAAGATATACACTCCCTTAAAAGAATATTAGACAAGTCTTAAGTAAAGCCCCCACTTATTTTCAGACAGCAGTGAGCGCTTAACGTAGATGGCACTCTAATAATTCATTTTAAAAAGGGAGAGAAAAGCAGAGAATAAATTGAAACAGATCCCAACACTTTTTAACGAACACAACAAGAGAGGAAGGCAAAGTAACACTGTGAATTCAGAGTCAGTAGGCCGGATCCGCTTTAAGAGGATCAAAACAAAATGTGTCCAAGGTCACTCGGTTGCAGTGCACAAAAGTCTTGTAACGGTTCAAAAAGGAGTTAGACCAAAGAAAGGGACCAGTTAGAGGGTCAAGGCAGCCAGCCCAGCCCAGTCCAGAAGGTTAAGGGGTTATTATTACCTTGTAGCAATCTTTAGAAAGGGAGGCCTGGCGGACACGGTACCTTAAAGTGGTGAGAACACTCCAGCGGGGGCAGTTGTTCCTGGCAGCAGATGCAAGCAGGTGCTTCATCCGGGGGAAGAGAGGATCTCGTCGGGAAAGAAGACAGGAGTCCGTTGCACTGCCAGGAAAGAAACCAGCCGCGGTGTTTCTCAGGTACAAGGAGCGGTCCGTTGATTCGCGTTTCAGTGGTAAGTGGCTATCTGGCTGCCGGGGTGCTTGGCATGGGCAGTTCGACCACAAACCGGTCTGTGGTGCGAAGAAAAGAAGGTAAACTGGTTGTGCCCACCAGTCAGGGGAAGAAGCCTCTCCAGCCGGGAGATCTTCTCTGTCGTCAGGAAGTGGTGAGTCGGTTCCGCAGGGCTCCACCGGTGGTGTCGTCGTGGTAGGTCGGCTCAGCTTCTCCCTCGTCGGATTCTCAGTCCTGTGGCGACTTCTGAAAGCCCTGCTTTTATGCAGCATACCCCCATTCACTCAGACTAGCTGTCAATCAAACATGCTAAGTGGTGAGCCGGCCGGCTCACCACTTGGGCCAATCACACAAGAGTGCGACTTGAGTTACCAAGGTAACTCAGTCCAGGGTGCCTAAACCCCCTCCAACACCCCCTGTGGTACCCAGACAGAGTGGCACCACATTTGGAAGCTTCTGTGGAGAAGCCCGCCAAAAAGTGGAACAAAGGGCTCGACTTGGGTTGGGGTCACAGAAGAGAACACAAACGCCATTTTAGAATCGAGTCCTGGCAAAAAATACCAACCGGCGAATTAATATTAATTAAATAAACCGGCGGTATGTTCGAGGCTATGAGAATTAAATAATTAAAGTTGGTAGCCTCGAACAATGGGAAAATCCCATAGGGAAATATTCGCGGTCGAATATAAAAAGTAGTATCCACTGCCACCAGCCAAAACTCGATCAGGGGGGACGGAGACGTGCCCCCTCGACTAACAGACCCCAGGGCAATCGAATTGCCCCGACCAGTACGTCCACAATATGATGGTTTGTACTGGTTTCTGTTAATAATTTGGGACTAGTAAAGCCAGTGGTGACTTTACATGCCCTGGGAGACAGTAGTCAGTCCCAGGGTATGGAGTCTATGGTGGGGTGTCACTATGACACCCCTGTGTTACTGCACGGAGGGTGCTGTGTAACACACATAGTAAAAACACATGAGACCCTATGGAGTAAAGGACCCCATAGCCCAGAAAACACATTAACAGTCAAAGGAACACCATAAATCATGTCCAAGAGTGGGAGAAAAAGAGTCTCACTCTTGGCAGGAGAAAAAAAACAACTCCAGAAATCCAGCAAAGCTGCTGGGGGACTCACTAGGTTAGGAAATTCAGCCTAAAGAGAGAATTCTCCCTAACAATAGGGTTTTAGCTTGTCTTGAAGATATTGAGGTCCGGTTTTATGGAATGCTCGATGAGAAATGCATAAGGTTTTGAAAGTCACCCTTCGGGCTACTGGAAGCCAGTGCAGAGTCTTCAGGGCAGGGGAGATGTGGTCTCTTGGGCCGAGCGCAAGTAGCAGTTTGGCTGTGGCGTTTTGTGCCCCTTGAAGTTTATTCAGTTGGTAAGCGTGGACTCTGAGGTAGAGGGGGTTTGCCTAGTCCAGTCTTGATATAACAATTAATTGGACCGTGGAGAGTCTGTTAGGAAAGGAGAGATATGGAAAGATGTGCCTAAGAGTTTTAAGGTGATAGTGGCAGGACTTTGAGACGTTGTTGACTTGGCGCAAGAGTGTTAGGTCAGAGTCCAGGGTGCATCCAAGGTTTTTACTGAGTCAGAGGGGGTTGGTGAGTTGCCCATGGCGGATGGCCAGGGTAGTGGTGTGGAAGAAGTTCGGAGTTGCCACATACCATGATTTCTGTTTTGGAGGGGTTTAACAAGAGGTGGCTTTGGGTCATCCAGAGCTCAATGTCAAGGAGGCAAGGTCAGGTCGGGAGTTGGGCTTTGAGTTCAGGAGTTTTAGAATTAGTTCGTGTTGTCAGCGTAGTTGTTACACAGGATGTTGTGTGAACAAATTATTGGTGGGAGGGTGATCAAGTAGAGATTGAACAGGAGGGCAGATAGGCATGCTCCTTGAGGGACTCCCGTGTCGACTGGTCGGGCTTGGGAGGAATAGGTGGAGAGTAGTGTTATTTGGTACCTATCTTTGAGGAATGAGGCTATCCATTTGAGAGCGGTTCCACAAATTCCTAGGGAGTGGAGGCGGTCAAGGAGGATTGAGTGATTGATTGTGTCAAAGGCGGCGGATAGGTCGAGAAGGATTAATGCTGCGCATCCCGTGGGGTCTGCCGTGATTTTAAGGTCGTCCCAGATTGAGGTTAGGGTGGTTTCAGTTCTGTGACGGGCTCTGAAACCTGATTGTGCGGGGTCAAGGAGATTGTTGGCTTCGACAAAGGCATTTAGTTGGGAGTAGGCAGTTCGGTCAATGAGTTTGGCAAGGAACCTGGTGTTTGAGATGGGGCTGTAGTTTTTGGGCTCGAGAGGGTTGAGGGAAGGTTTTTTTAATAGAGGTTTGACATGAACCATTTCAAATGTGTCGGGAAAGATACTTGAGGAAAGGGAGTCATTTATGATGTATCTTGCATGTTCTCCTGCGCAGGTAGAAGCGAAAATCTCTTTGAGGGTTGTGGCCGGGCAAGGGTCTAACGGAGACCCGGATGGTTTGTGGGCAGAGAGAAGTTTTGAGAAATTGGTCAGTTGATATTGGACTATAGGAGTCGAATGTTGGTTGGGTAGTGGTTGCAGGTGGCGGGTTGGCCGGTATGGGGGGGGGTTGGATGGATGTAAGAGAGCCAGTTTGGTGGTTAGTGCATTTGTTCTTTCGAGAGCCGTGGCATAAAAGTGGAGAGTGAGTCAGTCGCAGAGTGATTGTGAGGGGGTCGGGACGGTGGTGGTGCATGCCGGTTTGGTGAATTCGGAGATGATTTTGTGAAATTATTTGCTGGGGTTTTTGCAGTTTAGGATTCGGGAGTTGTAGTGGGCTTTTTTTGCTTTCCGGATTTCGGCCTTGTACTGAAGGTGTCGGGCCAAGGTGGTTCTGCTCTCCTGGGTTTTGTCTTTCTGCCATTTGCGTTCTTGGTGTTTATATAGTTTTTTAGTGGTCTTCAAATCAGGTGTGAACCATCTAGGGAACAGGCCACGGCGGGCTGATGGTTTGGAAGAGGGTGTAAGCCGCATTAGTGAGGTGTTGAGCCATGAATCAAAGGTGTCGTGGGTTAGTTGTTTATTGAGTTGGCAGGTAGGTGGAGGAGACTGGAGGAGTGCGTCTGCTAGGTCAGGAACGATTATTAGTTTTTTTCAGCCTTTGCGTAGATTCGGAGGTTCAGATTAGAGTACGGGGAGTGGGTCGGGTGAGCGAATGGCGAAAGAAAAAATGAAGTGATCAGACCAGATGATAGGAGTGGGGGGGTTTAGATGTATCCAGTTGTGGGAGTTAAAGATGGCATCAAGAGTGTGTCCTTTATAGTGAGTCGGGCCGTTTATGTGGGGTTGGAGGTTAATCGCGTCTAGACCGTCAACTAGATAGTGTATCATAGGGTTAATGGGGATGTCGAGCCATATGTTGAAATCTCTGAGAAGGGTCAGGTTGGGATGGTTTATTTGAAGGGTAGCAATAGAGTCGCAGAGGTGGTTTGAGAATTGTCTATCGTAGCCAGGGGGTCTGTAGATTATTAGGAAGCTGTGTGAGATCGACAGGGAGGGGGATAGTTTAACGAGGAGTGATTCACAGGAAGGAATGGAAGGTCGATTGTCGATGATTGAGGCGTGGAAGTGAGACTTGAAGACGAATGCTATTCCCCCACCTCTAGAGGGACGGTTCAGTGGGATGAGGGAGTAGTCGGGGGGGGGGGGGAGGCTTCATAGACGATTGGGGCGAAGTCGTCAGAGAACCAAGTTTCGGTGATGAAAACCGGGTCTGGTTTGTCAGAGGTGAGGAGGTCAAAGATGATGTCTGTTTTTTGCTACGGATCGGGCATTCAATAGGATGCAATTCACTTTGGTAGGTGAGGTTGGTGTCGGCGCTGTAGTGGAAGGGGTTGGTGGGGGAGAGAGTGGAAGCTGGAGAGGGAGAGTGGTGGGGTGATTGATGATCGATAGGAAAAGTGGGCGAGGAGAAGGGTTGGCAGGTTTCTAGTGGGAGTGGATGGATGCGTGTGTTAGGGTGATTGGGTTTGGCATGGGGAATTTGAAGGTGGGGTGTGGGCGGTTAGGAGTTTCAGTTGCAGTCGGTGAGAAATCGAGGGAGAGGGGTTTCAGGAAGGGTGAAGCGAGGGGGGAAGGTGGTGATTGGGGGAATGAGGTGGTGGGTTGAGACAGGGGAGGCGATGAGTGCTGAGAAATTGAGGGGGACCAGGTACGTTTCCTCTTTAGTGTCTTTGTTGCCATTGGTGTGTGAGAGAGGGTAGGGGGGTGAGAGGGGGAGAGGGATGAGGCTTCAGTTCTCGTTAGGGCTAGGCGTGCAGTTTTTAGGGAGGGGAAAGGGTGAGGTCGGAGGGGGATAATAGTGATGACGGTCCAGAAGAAAGTAAGATTAAGGAAAGCGCACACAGGTTCTAATGCGAAAAACA